>NC_062281.1:32205613-32883113 GCF_902655055.1 Lutra lutra | reverse complement strand
TTTGCACAAAGGCAATGTTGTTGGTAAATGGTTAAAGATGATGCTACTTTACTTTTTGATCGTGGTAGTTGAAGTATTCATGTTTAAACATCTAGCTCTTCTTAAGCATTGACCTTTTTTCTCCAGTCTAGTAAAATTTTAATATGACATGATGGTTAAAACTTTAGAGCTGAAGTAGAAACCAAGTCACATTGCAGATGCCAATATATCTGTGAGCTAAACTGAGATCTCCTAAGTGGAGAAACTGTCAAGAGGACATGAATCTAATTAAAAGCCTTGGTAAACTTCTAGTGTACCTCTGAAGTTAAGACATTTAGAAGTATCTGCCAAGTTACTATTCATCTCAGTATGAATGGCTTTGACCTTGAGTCTCTGGGCTACTTCAAGATGTTTAATTTACTCTATTAACCCTAACCCTCATGTGTATCACATTCGTAAGGAGCCAGTTTGGCGTCCTTTGAAAAATAGGCAGATAAAAATAAAGATTTTTCAATAATTAGAACACAGGGCAAGCAATTGGTATTTTTTTCCATTCATTTTTTTTCCCCCACTGTGGAATAAAACACTAGGCGTATTGATAATTGTTCAGACAAACCCATGAGTCATATTATCACCACTGCACAGACCCCCAAGAAGCACAGTAAGAAATAATAAACACTTGAGGGTTTATTGATGCTTGCATTACTTATTGGGTTTGCCAATGATTGGCTACACATGGAAGAATATTCCACAAGGATATTGTAATTTATTAGACAACTTCTTCACTACCTAAACATTTGAATTCTGCTTCTGTATGCAAGGGCTATCTTTTCTACTAATAGAATGCAAGTCCTTATAGACAATTGTTCTATAAGTAACATTTCTAATATTTTTAATCAATATCAGATAAAATAGCACTCTTCACATTGAAATGTAAACTGATAGGACCCGTTATTTCATCAATATATTAATAGTCTGCATTAAGTATTTCAAAAAATACTTTAAAAATACAAAAAAAATCATTAAGTATTTAAAAATTTCTTCACACAAAATTCTTTTTTTTTTTTTTTTTAAGGACGGGAGCGACAATAAGAGGAGGGACAGAGGGAGGGAGAGAATCTTAAACAGACTCCACAGCTAGCATGGAGCCCTACTTGGGACTCAAACTCACAACCCTGAGATCATGACCCGAGCTGAAATCAAGAGTCAAACTCTTAACTGACTGAACCTCCCAGGTGCCCCCATCACACAAAACTCTTAATTCATTCAGCTAACATGTGTGCATATGCACATAGATTTTGCATATAATTTTAAGGAGCTCATGGACCTTGAATTTCATCTATGGGTTGATGAAGATCTCTCTTGAGAAGAGAGAGAGAGAGTGTGTAAGAGGGGAGAGGGTCAGAGGGAGAAGCAGACTCCCTGCTGAGCAGGGAGCCGGATGTGGGACTCAATCCTGGGATTCCAGGATCATGACCTGAGCTGAAGGCAGTCCCTTAACTAACTGAGCCACCCAGGCAACCTATGGGTTTCTTTACATTCACAATTTCATGCTTGGTATACAATGGGATTTGTATGCATGACCATCTTAACTGTAAATCTATAAATCTCTACCAATTTTTTTTTATATTTCATTAAGAGATGATATGAACTACATATGACTTTTGGGGGAGGTTATGAAATGATCCTTTACCAAGATATTTTATTTTGTAGTTCTTAAGTAGCTGGGCATTCTGCCATACCACTGGTGATGTCATTGATGATGACATATTGGAGGCAACCATCAACATGGCAGCCCACAAATTTTGACAGTCCCTGGGCTCTCTAATGGTTCTAGAGAATTCTCTAGCCAAAGATTGATGCTGCATTTGTCAGGTGATACTGACAATCTCATCAAAAGTGTTATTTCTACTGTCTTCATGTTTTTCTGCTTCTTGCCATCTCTGAGTATTTCCTTCAACACCAGATAAAATAGCACTCTTCACATTGATGATCAAGGTGAAGACAGAGGATACCAGCTCAGTCTGGGCTTGTCTGTTCTGAATGGTCAGTTTCATCTTAATCTTGACCCTTCCAGTCTCCGGTTGCCTGGGTGAGGTCATCACAAACCTCTTTTGGAGACACAACCAGGGGACCAAATCTGGGGGTCAGAGTACATCTGACACCAACTTCCCTCCATGCACCTCAGTATAGGGATCAGACTTGGATGGTGCAGCAGAGATAATTGGTGTGGGGTAAACCGGGATGTAGGCCATCGAAGAAACTTATACCTTGTACTTTTCTGATCAGAAAACTTTTAAATGTGAGTCTTTTGAGGTAACAGGTACTCTCTTACAAGCAAATATGATAGTAATAATTCATGTAGACATATATTTTCTATATAATTTTGCTATGTTCCAGAATACAGCCAAGAAACTAGGATGAGAAGACAAACAAAAAGCACCCAAATTTAAATCTATGCATACGTTTCAATACCTACAAATATGGATTTTGACTTAAGAATCGCTCATATCTTTACCCAGAATTCATATCCATACTTTTAATTTAAAACACAATCTATAGAAACTGGTTAGTTGGTTTCCCATTGGCTTAGAGAATGAAGTCTTTGTTGACAGTGGGAACACTAGCAATACTGGGAAGTGAACATCAAAAAAAAAAAAAAAATCCCACTAAAGAAATAAAAAATAAAAGTGCCAAATCCTTAAGGAGTAGAATAACTACCTCAATAACCCTTGAGAACACTTCTGTAAAACAATGCATGCTTCAAATGATTCTCTGTTCTGACCTCAGTTTAAAGGGAGCAGGGGCGGGGACAACAAAACAAAACAAAAGGAAATACTTTAGATTTTAACAAGAGTTCCAGCAAAGAATGGTAAAATAACAACTTTGCCTTTAACATAGTACCTAATACAGATCAAACAATTCAGTCACACATATGACAGGTAAATGAAATATAGTGGTAATCATTTTTGCCCAATTCTTTGATGCAAATCGTACATGTCCGTGTGAGCATTTGGATTGCATTCGTTTCCTGTGCTGTTCCTAATGTTGTAATTTACTTAGGTTGTACCCATCTACTGGAATTGCATTAATGAATATTCATGTTTATAGGGAGGAATACACGAGCATATGAGGCATGCATACTTGGCCGCAGAACCAGAATTCCCTCTAACCTGCTTCACAGAAATACTTCGTTTGGATAAATTTTACTTTCTTTTCCTGGGAGAACAGTTTCAGCTGTCTCGCTTGTCGATGCCTCTGATTGCTTTTGTAGAAACAGTAAAGGCACTTCGCAGCGAGTTTTTCCAGGGCTTCTGGGCAGATATGCTTTTAACAGCTCCTTTCAAGTCTTCTTAGGAATGTTTCAGAAATGGTAAGGTAGAGGTTGGTACAAAAAAAAAAAAAAAAAAGTCAACAATTGTAAGGAAATCACTCCCTGCACAAATAATGGATGTCGTACTTTCAGGTCTGTTTTGGGGAGGGTTGAATTTTTGTGTTTCTCTCGGCAAGCTTGCTTCTTTATAACCTCCTTTTCTTTTCCGTAGATCCTCACCTAACCCCAGAAATTATTGTATTTGATTTAAAATTACTAAAAATTGCTCCTTAATACTAGGGCAGTCTGGCTAATGGACCTAGGTCAAAATAATTGATCCTGAAGACAAGGAAATCCACCCAAATCCTTTCTTTCTGCTCTTCTTAATTTCATTATATGCTTCACAGACAGCCAAAGCGGGGTTCAGAAATGGCAACTATTACACAGTGTTTAAATCCATTTGCCTCATATAGGTCTGTTCTACCAGAAATAAAATATTTCACAAACACACTTTTATCATTCTCTTCCCTGTCTCCTACAGAGGTTAAAACATAGAAGAAGGGCAAGGAGAAGTACAAGAAGAATTGGTCAATATAAATATGAGAGATATTGGTTAATGTCAACATAATAGTGTTTATTCTAATGTAATATGAAGAATAAAGCAATAAAAAGATAATGGTAAATAATTTTCATAGCATGGAAATATGCACTAAAGGCAAATAACATTGTAAAAATAATAAAATTAGGTTTAATTATGGGTGTGCAATTCCATATTATTAAAATACCAGAGAAGTCCAGGACACTAATGTATAAATATCATTTTTTTAGAGTCATGGAAAATAGACAAGAAAACAATTTTCATATAGAACATACGAGATACATTAAAAAGTTAAGATTTGGGGCAATTCTATTGATCAATCCAGTAAAGAGTTACTATATACCTTCTTTGTTGTCCAGGTGTTGTCCTAGGCCTCAAATAGAGCAGTGAACTTCTTCCTTTAGGAGCTTATATTCCATCACGGGAAACAGAAGGTAAATAAATGCATAACAGGTATACTTTGTTAAATGCCAGAAAGTGTTATGGGGAAAAATAAGGCAGAGAGAAAAATAAAACACAGAGGAGGTTTGAAATTTAAAATAGGGTGGTGAGGGACAACCTGGCTGAGAAAAGGATATTTGAGAAGGTCTAAAGGAGTTAATCACTCAGCTGCCTTGGGCAGGAATGTCCCAGGTAGAGGCTGGAGTGCTCTGGCACATTCCAGAAACAGCAGGGTGGCCCAGGGTAGCTAGACAGAGTCAAAGAAGTGGAGAGAGCAGCATATGAAGCCAGAAGACCCGCAAAAGTAAACTGAGAAGGAGCAGCCAGTGAAAAAACTGTATTCCATTTCTCTGGTATTCCAATAAGGCAGAATCTGAGAAATGCCTTAAGATTAAGCAGTGTCCTTGTGGATACTGACCAGATCAGTTTCCGTAGAGATGTAGAAGTGAGGACCCACTGGACAGTCCAGTTGGGAGATAGCAAACAGACAGACTTATTTCAGGGAGTTTTGCTGTAAATGAGAGTAGATAAATAAGAGCCTGGGGATCATATTTTCTTGTTCATATTGTTTATGATACAGAAATTATGATATATGTTCATACGGATAGGAATGATCCAGTTGAGGCTGAAAAAAAAATGATGTTTGCAGGAAAGAGGGGAGCATCTACCCTCCAAGTTGGGAGTTTGATCTTTTTTTTTTTTTTTTTTTTAAGATTTTATTTATTTATTTGACAGAGAGAGATCACAAGCAGGCAGAGAGGCAGGCAGAGAGAGAGGAGGAAGCAGTTTCCCTGCTGAGCAGAGAGCCCGATGCGGGGCTCGATCCCAGGACACTGAGATCATGACCTGAGCCGAAGGCAGCGGCTTAACCCACTGAGCCACCCAGGCGCCCCGGGAGTTTGATCTTAAGTAAGGGAACGGTTAATACATCTGTGATTACAGCCGTGACAGCACACTACATGAACACTGGTGAGCATAGTTGATGTGGAGGTGGAAACAGTTTTCTTCTGGGTACTACACTTTTCTTTGGGAGGGGGCCGCAAAGTTGAGAGAGAATGGGCGGGGACTAGGTGTTAGAGAGTGAATGGACTAGGGAAATGTAGTGATTGCCAGGAAACACTAAGGACTCACTCAATGGTGTAATTGAGACAGGATTGTTGTGTGTTTTTCTTCAGTGAGTCTACTGCTAGTTGTAAATGCAGAGTAGGTGAGAAGTTGGATTGGGCATGGTTGGAGTTTTGCCAGACTAATCCAGTAAAGCAAGAGGGAGTGAAAGAATGGAAGGCATTTGCAAAGAGGGGCTTATGATGAAGGGCGGTGTGGAAGCAGGGAAGTAAGGACAGAAGGGAATGCAAGACAGTGGGAAAAAATGTAAAAAAATGGAATTTTAGGTTCCAGTGAAGTTCAGGTTAAAATGAAAGTTCTAGAAAGAGTGAATTAGGATGGTAAGAGCTATGGTTTGAGCAGGGGATGCTCAGATATGAAATTATACAGGGGAAAGAAAAAATTATTGGCAATTTTAAAAAGGCCTAGAGAAGGAATAGTTGGCCATAGGGTAGAGAGTAAAATCACTGGAGGAGGGAAGGAATGTCAGGGAACTGAGAGTCCGTATGACTGTCCACCTGGATATTGT
Source organism: Lutra lutra (assembly GCF_902655055.1). Taxonomy (NCBI): domain Eukaryota; kingdom Metazoa; phylum Chordata; class Mammalia; order Carnivora; family Mustelidae; genus Lutra; species Lutra lutra. The sequence goes on along the minus strand of NC_062281.1, from coordinate 32,877,149 downwards.
GGAGCTTGCAATTGCCAAGAAGTAAATCAGGAGCAGTGCATGAGAAGTCCCAGGAGCTAAATTTTCAAGAAACAAGGACAAAGGACGTGGAAATCTCTAAATGACTGTGGCAAGCAGTGATCCTGTGATAAGATGATACTCAAAACATGTTTTTAGAGTAGGGAAGGAGAATAATCTGCCGTGAGGACCACGGACAACGATTCTGCCTTCAGGTGAGGGGATATGCTGTTCGTAGGAGTAAAATCAGCTATTACTCCAGAGGAGAAGAGCAAGGAGGCAAAGTGAGTGGTCATAGAAGGTGTCATGGTTGTGGAAGATTTCACTGCTCATTTCCCTTGAGTACCAGTGGAAAGGTTTGGGGGTTGGTGAAAGGTAAGAGAAGAAATGTCAGTCAGGCTGTATGAGGATTATACGATGGGGTTGAGGGTCACAGGAGTCCTGGGCTTCTGGGAATAGCTGATTAAAACAGATAAAATTGACAATAAAATTAATTATTTTTTTCATCTATGTTTTATTGAGATATAATTGACATATAGCATTATCTTGGTGTCAGGTATACAACATAATGGGTCGGTATCTGTATATAATATGAAGGGATCACCGCGATAAGTCTAGTTAATGTTCATAAGCACACGGGATTAGTTCCAGTGGTATCAGAACTTGGAGATGATGGTGAGCTATGGCTGTCAGAGATGAAATAGTGTGGGGCTGGCCAGGAACCTGCAGGGGCCTGGTCTCCTTGGTGCCCTGAGGGGGAGAAGAAAGCGTGTGTGTTGAGGGGTTGTCTAATCCAAAACACTCAGATCTCTGGGGTCCTCTTGGTGCCCTTTGCCAAACAGAGAAGCGCTTCTTAATGAAATAGGTCCTGTGTGCCTGTGGGTCTTCCTTCCAGTACTTTATGTACCAACTCACTCATTGAGCAGAGACTCACAACAAATGCTCTCCCTTTAAATTACTTTTGTGTCTACCAAAAGCGAAGAATGAACATATCAGAGTACCCTCTTTCAAGCATGTATTTTTAATGCAAACAGTCCCCAAGAACACATTTTCTTCCATCAGCCCAAGTTTCATGATGTTCCTAGATTTCTTTTATCATTCTCCCTGAAAGGCAGCTATGAAAAATAACAATAGTAAGTATTTATATTATTACTGAAAGGTCTGTGGACTTTTTTTTTCCTAACCTTTCAACATAGGAGATCACTTTTAAATCAAATCAAGTGAACCCCAAACCTTAAAAGCGTCATAAACATGCATGTTGTAGACATGCAAGTAGACAAACTATGAAAATGATATCCTGGTATCTGACTTGCCTACAGAGCAAGGATGGGGCATGGAGGAACAGTCTTCCTCCTCGCCAGACTCTATCATTCTTTTCATAGCTCCTTCTGGAAGTATCCATACTCTCAGTTTAACCATGGTGCAGAAAATATGCTTGAGTGTTTCCACCAATATCACACAAGCAGTCCTCCTTCCCTCAGTTCATCTTGTTTCCAGCATTGCGAACCGTGGTCCTACCCTCAGATGGTCACAGGTCATATATGCATTCAACACACTGATGTGGCATTTCAACTAGATGCTGAGAATGTAATGGAGATCCAAATAGATTAAGTTCATATTTTTATAGAGGTCAGAAAGGCAGATACTAACGAATGTAAAATCACAATCTGAGTGCATGATAGAAAAGAGCACAGTTCAGGGGCTCCTAGGTGGCTCACTTGGTTAGGCTCCTGACTCTTGATTTTGGCTTGGGTTGTGATCTCAAGGTCATGAGATTCAGCCCTGCATTGGACTCCACACTTAGTGGGGAATGATTCTCTCTCCCTCTCCCTCCCTCTCTTTCTCTCTCTTCCCCCCTCTGCTCCTCCCCATGCTGCTCTCTCTCTCTCTCTCTCTAGTAAATAAATAAGTCTTAAAAAAAAAAAAAAAGAAAAGAAAAAAACAAAGTTCTCTGCTTGTGTACAACCAGACAAACACACCCCAAATTGTATGTGAGTGAGTTTCTGTGTGTGTGTGTGTTAGGGAAAATCAGGGAAAGCTTTCTTTTTTTTTTTAATTGCTTTATTTTTAAAGATTTTTATTTATTTATTTGACAGATCACAAGTAGGCAGAGAGAGAGAGGAGGAAGCAGGCTCCCCACTGAGCAGAGAGTCTGATGCAGGGCTCGATCCCAGGACCCTGGGATCATGACCTGAGCAGTAAGTAGAGGCTTTAACCCACTGAGCCACCCAGGTGCCCCAGGGAAAGCTTTCTTGAAGAAATGATAGTTGCATGGGTTGAATTAAAAGGATGAACTTAAATGAATAGGAAGAGAGTGAGGATTCCTAGCCAGCGAGAATAGCATATGCAAATGGCCTGTGGCACTGAGTGAATGGTCCATTTGAAAAATTTTTAAGGTGGTCAAATGTGGATGGAATAAGCACAGAGAAATTACCTCAAGGCAGCCTGGCCTGTATCATTATACATAAGCAATTGCATCATGGTTATCTTACAACTTCATGCAGGAAGTTTTCTCCTCTTCTTTGCAGTTTTTGGCATGGTCAATCTCAATTATCTCAGTGATTTTAAGGGAACAGCAGTGTTTGTACATATGTGACATCTTTTTTTTCTTCATATGTTACATCTTAAGCATCCACAAAACTATCCACCAGCAACTTCTAGCTCTTCTTTTCATGATCAATTTGAATGTCATATATTCTCCAACTCTGCTCCCTTAGTTTTTCATGTATCCTTATACTATATAACCCTTAACAAACTATATTACAGAACTGACTTTCTACATTATACTCCTTTACAGAAACTGTGGATTATATCATGTCTACCCGTCCCTTACAGAGTGACTGCCTCATAGTAAACTAGGTCAACTTACTGCTGTTCAATAAATGTTTATTGAACTGAACTATCCTAAACATTTCGGATTCTTCAGATAAAGGCATCACATAATACTGCTTGTTAGTGTATGTGCAAGAACACTATCTCATGCATGTATTTACTGAAATAAACAATGAAAACAAAGGCATATATTGTAACTATACTTAGTAAGAGAACACATATAAGGGTATTTTTGGAAAACATAATTAACTAAACCAAAACAAGTTACCAATATTATATTTAACTTATACATATCATATGTTTAATAAAACATGTTCATCGATCTATAACTTCAGAGAGCTGTGCTTTCAGGATAGGCTATATATTATTATTCAAAATTCGTCATTTATTAGGGATATTTTAGCTTGTGTAGTTACTGAGAATTAAGAATAATTTTTGAAAGTAAGCTTAACGCTGTAGAATTATCACTAGTTTTTAAATTCATCCCAGTTGTGATTTTAACATCCAATTATGTACAGGAGAATGACAATCCCATCTACTGAATTGAATTAATGCCCAACCAAATAAAAATGCTTATTTTATTAAGAAACCTTTGAAGTGTAAAGGATATATACTGAAAACATCCTTTTTCTCCTTTGGAGCTGTGGGTAAATGAATGGTTCGTAGCTTTTTTGAAGAACATCTTTGCATCCCATTACACAGCAAATGTTTGGGGCATCTAGTATGTCAGATAAAAATTTTTGACCGAACTGTTGGGAGTTTTATAGCTCCTCTCAAAACAATGCTGAGTAGTAAGACAATATCATTCTCAATATATTAATGCTAGGGGTACTTGCGGAAAATATGTCATTGGTAACTATAGAAATTTGAGCTTTCAATTGGAATGTTAAGCCATTTTCAGTTAGTATTTCCCATTAGAAAATATTGAAGTAATAACAAATGCTCGTTTGAAATGTTCTTGTTTTATTGATATATAGGTACTAGTCCTACACTGTTGATTTTAAGAAAAGCTATGAAAAAATATGACGGAATAATCTGTATTCCCCTGGCTTACATGTGAGAATAAGAATACTAATAGAATACATATGTGTGTGTGTGTGTGTGTGTGTGTGTGTGTTTACGTGTGCATTACAGCACAGTTCTATGGTATAACTATAGAGCTGTAGTTCTTTTTATGGAAGTATGGTTGACACACAATGTTACACTAGTTTCAGGTGTACAACATAGTGATTCAACAACAGTATTTGTTATGCTGTGCCCACTACAAGTGTAGCTACCCTCTGTCCCATACAACGCTATTACAGTACCATTAACTATATTCCCTCTGCTCTACCTTTCATCCCCCTGACTTATTCATTTCATAACTGGGGAGCACTTTTTTATTGTCGTTCTTGTTTTTGGTGAATTTTAATCCAGTGGGGATAGCAAATATGATCTCAAACCTCACTTCTTCAGCAATAAACATTCAAACCTAAGTCAGAAACAGTTGCCCCTGTTTACCTTTGTTAAGGCCGACACAATCTTCAGGTTGACCCAAGGAAGTCATGCTTGTTATTGCAGATACCAAATGTTGCCCTAAGGACATTGTCAATTTGCCCTGCCATTCCTGGAATAGAACTAAACATGTTATGAAACTAGCAGGTGTATAAAATAATGCTATGTTCAAAACATGTTATTTTTCTCTGAAATAGATGGATGCTTGAATGAACTCAAAGGGTCTGTGACACAAGAAAAAAATTTTAAATAGCAATTAAGGCATTTTTTTTCTTATTTCAGCACATAAAGACAAGGAAATGTAATGGTTTTAATAATTAAGGATGCAGACTAATGAACACATTTTGCAGTACTAATAAAAACTTCCTGTTATCATCTCTATTTTTAAGAATGAAGAAGGCATTTCCTTAATGCACTTCACTGCTCCCCTTGCCAGCTCTGTTCAGGCTCAGAATTTGATAATAACATTCCCAAATGGTAAAAAAAATAAAAATAGCATTAAAATTGATTTAAGCCCTATTTTCCAAATCAGCCAAAGGTTAAGTGCTACTGCACTTGACCTAAGAGAGAGTTTGGTCCCCTTTTATAAGACCTGAGTGTAAAGAATAAAGACAGCATTTTTCTTCTTCTCTTTTTTTAAAGAAGCCACATGTAATGTTCTCTGAGTTAAGTTTTACCATTCATAATGAATGCAGTCTCGCCATTCAAATGCGACCATAAGTACACAGAAGATAAGAATTTAATTAAATGTAGATTAAAACCAAACAGGAAAACACACTAGCTGATAATTTTATCCCATCCTCTGGCCATATTTTTTATACTTCCTTCTTGTTCTTCTTTGGGCTATAGCTTATCAACATGCCAATAGTACCATAACTCATTACATCTGATGGTAAGGTGGAAATGTGCAGGCTCTGTGCTTGGATTTCCGAGGCACTTAAAATGCAAAGCATGTAAATGTCTCTGTTAAATATAGTAGTGTGGTAACACTGGTGAAAAGGAAGTGATTCTGAAGAAATTCTTAAACCTCTTACAAGATTCATTAGTATTGCATAGTGGCAAATGAAATTTTCAAAGTGGAACCAAGTCATGGACTCACACAGCTCTGGTATGGCTTAATATTTTGAGGTTGGGCTCCTTTAGCGTTGGCAAGTTTGAGTGCCCGTCAACGTGCTTAGTTTACTTCAGGATCTGTAGGTTTGGGTACACAGGCATCTGTATCTCTTTGCAGGAGAACGGTGTTTTTTCCATTGCTGACCATAAAATAGGAACAATATTTTTGTGCCTGAATGTTGTTCTCATTAATCTTCTCTAAAACATCCCTAAATGATCTCCTATTATTTGATCTGAATGTTTTCGGACTGCGAGGGTAGAGACCACAAAACCTCAAAGATAAAAGATGGAAGGGATAGAGGCATTAGTTATTAAGACAATTTGTGTATATTATTTATGCTTAATCAGTTTATCTATTCTTTTCTAATAATTATTTCTAGTCTATTGCAGAAATAGGCAATGAACAGAAAAAATCTTGGTCATTGTAAAGGAGGACTCTAGAACAAACAATGTTTTAAAATCCAAAAGTGAATATAAATATATATATATTATACATATATATGTTAATTAAATATTAAACTAACGTTTAGAATGGCAATGTGCCATCTTGATTTATTAAGTACTAGTAAAGGATAATGGAATCATTAATATATTTGCATTTTCTATATCTAAAGCTAAGAGCCCTAAGAAGTATGATACACCTTTTTTTCTTTTTTTCTTTTTAAAGCAGACATAAAATGTTGAGGGTTTTCTGTCTTTTGAAAGGTAAATAAATGGTTGCCCTTTTTTTTATTGGCCATGGGTTATTTGGCTCATCCTAATGTATAGATTTTTTCAAATAAAAATCGATCTGAAAAAACGATTTATGATTTTGCTACTTTAATGTAACTTTGCAGTTTTTGCTAGTTTGAAGTACTAAACTGATAGCACTACTTTCTCTGCATTAATGGTCACATGATCACTTTGTACCCAAACTGCTGCAACATGATGCATTGACACAGCAGCCAATTTTGCCCTTAGGAATAAATCAAAAGGAATAAATAAGTAAATAATCAATTTTTTTTCTTTTTTTTTTTAAAGATTTTATCCATTTATTTGACAGACAGAGATCACAAGCAGACAGAGAGGCGGGCAGAGAGAGAGGAGGAAGCAGGCTCCCTGCCGAGCAGAGAGCCTGATACGGGGCTCGATCCCAGGACCCTGGGATCATGACCTGAGCCAAAGGCAGAGGCTTTAACCCACCAAGCCACCCAGGCGCCCATAAATAATCAATTTTTAAAGATACCAAAAAGTTTACCATCTAGGGAAACAGTGTTTAAAGGCATGAACCTCTATTTTCTTGCCATTAAATCGCTGAGGGAAAATGAGAGTCCTAGTACAGAAAGGAGCTAAATTACTGGCACTAGCTGGACGAAATGGCTTTATTCAGACTCCTGGAGACCGTGCTGAGGCATCGGTCCTATTCTCTGTCAACCCATTTTCCTTCTGTTTCCTTTGCATCAATTTGTTTCAGTGGTAATATTAAGAGGGAGCAAAATAAAGCTATAGAAAGTAAAACTGAAGTGCAAAATGGAGTAACATATTTTGCCATTTTGAAAGACCACATTAAAAATGCATTGGTCGGGGCACCTGGGTGGCTCAGTGTGTTAGAGCCTCTGCCTTCAGCTCAGGTCATGATCCCAGGGTCCTGGGATTGAGCCCCACATCGTGCTCTCTGCTCATTAGGGAGCCTGTTTCCCCTGCTCTCTCTCTGCCTGCCTCTCTGCCTACTTGTGATCTGTCAAATAAATAAATAAAATCTTTTAAAAAAATAAAGTTAAATTAATAAAAATGTATTTGTCTGCTAAAAATTTTAAATATAAAAATATAAAAAGAAAACCTACCAAGTAATCTGTGTATATCTGTATAAGGTGTGAGAGGTAAAATTACCAGTCTCTAAGGCACTCTAAGAAAATGATAGGGGATTTAAAAAACAATTAAGCTGGGGCATGTGGGTGGCTCAGTCAGTTAAGCGTGCAACTCTAGATTTCAACATATGTCACGGTCTCAGGGTCGTGAGATCAAGCCCCAGGTTGGGCTCTGTGCTCAGCAGGGAGTCTGACTCCCTCTCCCTTTGCTCCCTGCCACTCTTCTGCTCACATGCATTCTCTCCCTCCCTCCCTTTCACTCTCTCCCTCTAATAAATAAAGACATCTCTAAAAGAATAAAGACAAATGGAGAAAAATACCTCTATGAAACAAGCATTACTTCCTCCATGGGCTCCCATCTACCTTAGAGTCTTTTCCTTTAAGAAGCTCGAAGAAGCTTTAAGAATCCCTACATACCTTGTAGAACACGATTATAGTATGTCCTGGTCATGTTTGTGTTTGTCTTCATTTAGGACTGCCAGCTCTTCAAGAGCGGTCCTCTAGACCATGCCAAATGACTGTTAGGTCATAACCAACAAATGTTCTTTTGTAAGATGGAAGACAATAGGGAGCAGGGAGATAAGGAGAATGGAAGAGGAGGAGAGAGGAAGAAGTAGGGAGAGACAGAAGGAGAAAGATGGGAAAGACAGAGGAAAGAAAGAAGGCAGAGGGGGAATTTAGCCACCCAGGGAAATGCTATTCTGTTATCTCTGGTACTTTATCAGGCTAGAAATGATGCCAGTGTCATAACTGAGAATTTGAACACAATGACTATTTGAGGGAGAAAAACATGGAGGTAAGGGAGTTTTAAGATGTCTTCTGGGTCATGTTAGCGAGTATCAATAATAGAAAACAACAAGAAATGTACATTTGCTCATGCTTTGCCAAGGGCCAAACACTAAGAATAAAATGGGGTAAATATTTATTGAATTCCTACTGTGTGATGAGACTTGATATGTTCTTTTATTGAAGTTAAAAAAAAAAAAAAGCCAAAAACCTGTAGACTGAATTGTCCCCATCTTGCAGAGGCAGAAACTGAGTCTCAGGAAGTATGGGTAACTTACCTACCATCCGAGAATTAATAGATTCGAGAACAGTACACAAGCAGACAGATCTCAGTAACAGCTCTCAGTAACTTGTCTCTGCAACCAAGCCTGCTGCTTCCAACGTGGTAGTTTTAGTTAACTGCATGTATATTTTATCTGAAATGAAATTACCTTATTAAATTAATTACTTCAGGAATACTTTTCAGCTGCAATCTTTTAACTTAAAATCTTTTTAAAATTTTATAAATAGTATGTAAAATGTGATTTTTGAAATCAGAATTATTCAAGGAAAATTAAATTAGATGGGTATAATAAAATCTCTCTGAAATTATTAAAACAACGCATGTTTCTAAGTTATGTGTTAGAAGTTATTTCTGTCACGATTTTATTGGGATCCTCGAGAGATGCGTAGTTTTGCTCCATATAACATATGTGTTCATTTTGATGATGAATCTTTGGTTACTACACTTTGAACTGTTTTCTTTTTCTTTTCTTTTCTTTTTTTTTTTTTTAAGATTTTATTTACTTATTTGACAGAGAGATCACAAGTAGGCAGAGAGGCAGGCAGAGGGGGAGGGGTAGCAGGCTCCCTGCAGAGCAGAGAGCCGGATTAGGGGCTCCATCCCAGGACCCTGAGACCATGACCTGAGCTGAAGGCAGGGGCTTTAACCCACTGAGCCACCCAGGCACCCCTTGAGCTGTTTTTTTCTTAAAGCTGAAATGAGCAAGGGTAATAATTTGCTTGATTCAGAAGAGCAACACTGGCAGAGCACAACCAATTTTGCCAAGAGGGAAACTGGTGAAATGTATCTTAGAAACAACTATGACGTTTTAAATGTAAATGTAAGAAATCTATTTTGGGGAAAATATACAAAAAGAATTTTCATAACACCAGGCTTCTCCTGCAACAAAACTACTAAAGAGAGCTCTGACCACCCAGGGTATTTTAACTCTACCCTTTGTCTGAGGGAGACTGTGGTCACACCCAGCCCTGTAATAACTGAATTTTCAGGTGAGCATGCAGAATTAAATGTGAATACAAGGTAGATTTTTCCAATCAAATTTTTTAAGTTCTTCAAAATAATCTCTTTGTTAATGAGGCGCAAATAGTAGGGAAACGTGAAGAGGTAAAATGTCTCTTTACCAATAACCACACCGGGTAGACTTTAAACACTTTTACTGATGCCCAAAAGTACAAGCCTGATTTATTTCCCCCTTTCCAAACTGCGTTCTGGAAAAACGCAGAAACAGAGAAAAACCAAAATGGATGGCAGGAGCCCGCATGGCTAGGAAAAACTTACGTGTCTCAAATAATGCAATAAAAATAATTATTAAATAAATTAGTTAAAATAGTATTCAGACATTTCTTTTGTGGGTAGGTGAGTCACCTCCATGGCGGGGGCGACATTGGAAGTCCGGTCATAAGGAATGCATGTCACCGCATTAAACAATAACACGTTCTTCCCGGGAAAACTAAAATGAAAGGTGTAGCCATTGATGCTTCAAGCATCTACTCTGACCTCAAGACTCACAATCTGCTACAGTCTGTGGAGCACACACACCGTGGAGTCCGAATTATGTTGACGGAAAGGACTAGAAATGTCGTATAGGACCTTCGTATTATTTCCGCCAAGATCTGTATTTCAATGTCTTATGGAGATAACATTTAAAAAATAAAATGGAAATGAACATCTCCCTGACTGCTTATTTCTTCTTCTTTTCCTAAGCACAGAAGGAAGTTTGTGAGCGACGGAGGCTATATTTATGTAGCTTTTAAAATGGATGATGCTGTGGTGTTTGACCTTAGGTACATTATTTTAAAAAAATTTAAAAAAAAAAGTTCTTCAGCTGAGTGTCTCTTATTTTGAAACTGAATTTGAAACTGAATTTGAAACGGAGTTTGAAACTGAATTCTTGCTGCATTTTTTATTTAAACATGTTGCCTTAATGATCTGGGCTCATAGATTTCAGAATTATGCAAAAGGTGAAAATAAAACTAGCATTAGTTAAATTCATATTTCTGAAATACATTCGTTATTACATTTTGTAGTTCTCCACAGAGCATTACTTTGTGGTTGGTTTTGCTCATATTTCCAATTCTGTCTAATTCTCAGTCACAATTTTTACATTATAACCCACTGAAGATTTTCTTTCTTTTTTTTTTTTTTTTCATTTCGGTAACCATTATTTGAATCATAAAAAAATGCATTACTGTATTCATAATGTACTGCTCATGTGACAGTTTTTGAACTTTAATATTCTTTTCTGTAATGTGCCGGCTTAGCAGCCTATAAAAGAGACATATTGTTTGTGATGTTTCTTACCCACAACAAATGATGTGATTCTGGGTTTTACGAAATGGCAGTAGTTTTCTAAATTTGTGATTCTTCTGCGTTCCGTTGTCAAGAACAGTTGTACATCTGCTCAGCACAGACTTTCCGAGACTATGAACTTTAATTGAGGAAAAATAATGAGGGTTCAGGGACTACTGATGCGGATTTGGTTGCAAAGCAGGTGCCCTGCTGCCAGATCAACGGATTATTTACTCCTTTGTCGTAAACAGGAAACAGTTGGTTGTTTGTGGTGACTACACGCATATTTTAAAGCCCGTGTACATATTTTCTCCTTCCTTGTCAATGTAGAACATTTTAAATAGTGCTTAGTTTATGATTTAACAAAACTATATAGAATAAGCAAACAACACTTGTTCTGTTTTAATAATTAACCACCTTGTTTGAAAAAGAACTTTAGGAGTGATTTCCAGAACACACATCATATGGGCTTCTAGCCCTTACCTCTCAACTCGTAGGGTTGCCGTCATAAACCCTGTCTGTAATTGTCTAAATATTTTTCTGCCTCCCTTTATAGACATTTCAAAGTAGAAAACCTTTTTTTCCCCCTCCCTAAATACATAAGGAAATTGAAAATATAAATTGGACATAGTTTTAGAATTTCATTAGGAGGCCCTAAGAGTTTGCACAAGGTTTCCAAACCACTCTGATAGAATTTTCTCGGGATATAATTGGGAGGCTGGGGAGGGTGGGGGAGCAGAGCTCAGCATCCTTTCCTGAGTTCGAAAAACAAGCACATCGGGCTTTCAGTGGGCACATGATTTCTGAGTATGTTGGAACTATCTCTGACACACCTGAGCAGGGACCAACCTAAGAGGCTAGGGTCACCCGAAGGGGGTGTGCTCCTCTCTCACTGCTCCTCATTAGCAAACCAAACAAAGGGCTGTAGTAGGCCTGAAATTAGCTGCAATTTCCACCATGACAAGTGACTTTTTGTGTTACATAATGATATGCTGGGAATTTAAATCCTAGGTTCTAGAGATCAGTGGTTTAAATTCTAATGATGGGTTTTGTGGCATGGAAATCTGACTTTTAACACTGGGAGGTTGGAGACCATAGAAACCATACCGTAAAGTTTATCCACAGAGCCCACCCACAGACAGCTCTTCTGAACCCTCACAGGGTTCACAGAAACCTCATCTCTCAACCAGAAATGTTATAATTGAACCTGTGCTTGGGAATAGTCTTCATTTTTACTATAAAGCTCTCTTAATTCCTTTTGGAATTGGGATTACTACTGGAAATGTGAATTATGTTAGAACTGTCACCAGAGAAAAACAAATTTATGTCAAAGAAAAAGAAACTTGAAGTTCTAAAATGCAAATTAAAAAAATCAGTGACTCCAAACTATGATATTTAACAATCTGATTAGCCTGTCTGAGAGTGTGATAACATTTTGGTAAAAAAAAAAGTTTGCATTTTTCTCATTTGTTAACTATGTATTCATTGCTACATAATATAATAATGTAACAATGTGGCTTTCCTACCATAAAGTCATGACAAATACAACATCTGATGTGGAAATAAAAATAATAATTTAATTCCTATTCATATGAAATAATCATTATTAGTTAAATGTATTATTTTTTAATGCCTCATTCTTTAAGTGAGGATTGGATTGGATGGTTCAGCAAATGTTTATACCCAGTATGGGTCTTGTAACCTTGTTAGCATTTCTAGTGTGCTGTTATAGATTTTAAAAATGCTTATGTGTAGGTTTTTAACTTATGCTTTCTAAATATTATATGCAAGGAAGTATTCACGGCCTCATATTTTCTCGTTACTAATCACAGTAATTTGGTTATCAAGATAAAGTTGAATTCTCCATCAGTACTGTAGGAATAAGGCAGAAAAAGGAAATCCACTGTTTCTTCCCCCAGTGGGGTCGATGGGAGTTGCTAGTTCAGAGTCAACAAAATTTCCTTTGAGTCCAAAATCTAAAATGGGAGTCAGGGCAAATTGCTATTATGAACAATGAAAGATTGAGGTTGCTCATTTCTATTGATGAAATTGATGAATGAAGCAACATTTCTATGTTTTGTTTCTGTTCAACTTAAAAGATAAGTTGAAGGTATTTAACTTAAAAGCACATTTTCAACTATAAGTCTGTATTCAACTGGCTATCTAAAGAATTCCTTAGATCCACTGTCTTAAAAATATGCAGCATCAGAGGTAGAATTATTCATTCATAAATGTGTGTTTTATTCTAAACAGCAGGAAGTAGTAAGTACAGGCTTCGAAGCTCTGTCATATCATGCAGAGATGAAAAGTTCGAGATGAGGTGACATCAGTGAAAATTCTCTGAATAAAAGACATCAGGAGCAAAGTCTTTGTCTAAGACCCCTGATCTCCAGGATGAATATTGAAACCGAATTTCTTGTTCTATGACCTGCCATTCTCATTTGAATCTGATTTCTCTAAAAGAATGTAAGAAATGCGAATTCTAAGAGCAAAGTGGTAGTAACTACTTTTTTTCTGTTGATGGAGGTAAAGCATGTGTTTGGGTTTTTTGTGGATTTTTTTTTTTTTTAATCACAGATGTGTCCAAGGGATAACAAAGAACAAAACCAGGACATGATTTGTAAGCCCAAACATGCCTGTTGCAAAATTGGCCCTGACTTGGAAGATTTAAGAAGCTATTATTAGGAGGATTTTTGTAGTGGGTGAACAAGTCTGCCCAGATACAAACCCTCGGTGTGTCTGCTTTCCTGCATTTTGTGATGGTCAGGAGAAATTGTGTGTGTGTGTGTGTGTGTTGTGTGTGTGTTTGTGTGTGTTATAATTGTAGCAGCAGTCTCAGTAGAAACAGGGAAAGCTAACTCTGTCCTCAGAAAAGATGTTTAGTTGAATGAAAATGTGGCAAAATGCTGAAAACTTTATTGTCTTGAAAATAAAACTTGATTTTCTGGAAAATAAAAATCATATAAGAGAAAGCATGGGAGAGACTTCATAATGATTTTATTGACATAGTAAAAGATTATTTTCCCACAGAAGTTTTGAGCCTAAAATAAAACCTTTATGTCAAAAATCACCCTTATGCAAGGAGATGAAAGCGTACAGCAAGCCTTTCAGAAATGCCATTTTCAGAATACCTTCTGATGATTAGTGGTCTCTTTTTTCTGTAAAGTTCTACAGAGAATATATTTTAATTAGCTTCCACTTGATACTACTTCATACACACGGCCCAACTCTGACCCAATGTCTGATCGTATAGAACACATTACAAAAGAACTGGTCATTTGAGTGCTTTAATATAGCTTTGCCTTAATGTCAGGTATCATTCAGACAAGGCATTAAAAGTGTTATTTTAATGACTGAAGTGTGTTGGCTAGAAGAGGCTTAATCTTTATAGGAAGAGCAATTTCAATTAGCTCTAAAATATTAATTTGTTGGTACAACTATATACTCTGTGTTTGGCTACAAAACATCTTATGAATAAAACATTGCTAGAATCCACTTGTCTTACGATGTAACTAATACTGCCTTTAAAAACAAGGGTTGCTAATTTTTATAACCGCCACGAACGAGCTGAGATAAAAAAAATTTTTTAAAAGTTGACCATTTTTAATGTTGAAGGCTATTTCTATACCCCCGTCCCAAAGTAATTTGTAAGGCTATAAATAAAATATGCGATCTCTGGCTAGTAAGATATTGAAGAGGTTTTAAACATGATATGGCTATCTGTCTTAAAATTTTAAGGGCATTTTTATTTATTTGTTTACATGGTAAGCCGTAAGATATTCTCCCTGGAAACAGTTTGCCTCACGGTGCAAAGTGTGAAAGTACGAGGACAAAAATAACCGCATACCTTAATCCTACTATTGTGTTTCTGGGAACTAAAAATGCTGCTGTTCTGGCTTTTACTCTCCTGGAATATCTCCCTGTAGCCTTATCTTTCCATTGTGCTGGCTGTTTATTGCAACATCTTGGTATTGGTTTTCATGGTTGCACATGTGGCCCGGCCTTAAGGTGAGCAAGAGTCACATAGGTAAAAACCCTGTCGCCCTTCTGAAAATGTGCTCTTCTCCCTGCCGCCAACCAAAAATCTGTGATTGCTTCAGAGACTTCTCAGGGGCCGCCTAGACCAGGAGAAAAAACATGGGGGGGGGGGGTAGGGGCTTCTAAAATGCTAGAAGGCTCCATGCCAGTGCCGAGCTCTGGTCTCCCAGCTGGGATGGCGTTAGAGCTCAGGTTACACCACACCAAGGCAGGGGGATAAAAACTGCAAAACGCTGCTGGGCACGCGGAGGTTTTGTGCAACACGATAGATGCCCCCCCAGACGCACTAATGAAGTGCGAACAATGGCTTTTGCAGAGGTGGGCCTACAGAGCAAGCGTCGCCTTCCATAGCCCTCCTAGTGACTCTCCCCCCTCGTCCCTGGCATCGGTCACTGTGAAGGACCCTGAGTCATTCTCAAATGGAAGAAAACTAGATTTTGGGGGGCGAGGGGGGGAACCTAGCTCTTGAACAATGTAAGCCTGGAGGGGCGAAAATGCTGAGTTTGTAGCAAAGAAGAGCTTTCACAAATACAATTTTTCAACGAGGTAAAGGAGGCTTTTGTAGTAGATTTCATGCGGCAGTTGGCATTGGCAATATTGCAAAAAGAGATGTATTCTGTTGTGCTCTGTTTGATCAAGTGCTAAACCCGTGTGATCAATAGAGAGACAGATGTCGGGTGCAGATGGCGATGCCGTGATACCTGGGGCAGCGCGGGCCTGCCAGAATGACAGAATGGGAACAAGGAAGAGCAGCAATGCAACAGAATGTGACAAATGAAATTAGGGTTTATACTAGTCGATAATTTACAGCTAATACAAAGTGACA
Organism: Lutra lutra; assembly: GCF_902655055.1. NCBI lineage: Eukaryota > Metazoa > Chordata > Mammalia > Carnivora > Mustelidae > Lutra > Lutra lutra. The sequence goes on along the minus strand of NC_062281.1, from coordinate 32,861,644 downwards.
GAATTTTTCAGTACCCAGTATATTTTACTTCCAATAATGCTATGGCCAATAAAGGCATATTTCATGCAACATAATAAAATGAAAGCTGTGGGGAAATATAGTCCAACCATGTTTTATTATGTTACAACTTTTAAAATTGATCCCTGAGAGAATACTAATAGCATGCAAGTCTTGTTAGAGTGACGTCTAAAGGCATTTTATCTCCAGATTGATAGCGGCCCCGTCACTTCCTCTCACTGTATATTACACTCCTAAGCTGAAGGCAGCTAATAACTCTGGAGTCACCCCGAATGCCTATGCTTTGCTTTAAAGTATAGATTATTAAAAACTCTTTCAGTCTGTTTATAAAATCGTAAAAACAATGATCGTTTCCAACTTACTAAGGAAACATTTTCATTTCCTCTATTAATGGGAATGTTCAAGCAGTCACCTGTATAATTAAAAATGAAAATCTAAGCACATATTAAACATTTCCCTCCACAGCCAGGCCAGAAGCCATAGTTCATATATTTGGAATATATTTTATGACTCTGTAATTCTAAACTTCAATACTTTCAAGTGACAACTTAGCGGTAATGCTTAGTGAATCAGTTGATGTGCTCTGGAGACTTAGCCAAATTCTCCATATTCTTAAACACACACACACGCGTATATTCTGTAGTGACCGGTTACAGGTCTGGGGGCTGTAGAGCGTGGATGAGCAGAGCCATCTCTTAGCAGAACTATGTGATCGGCTCTTTTCTTTGGCTTCTACTCTGCCCTCCTTTGTTTTTCCTCCTCCTTTTGGGCTTCTGAAGCCATACCATGTCTGCAAAAGATACCTTCATAGAACTCATCAGTGTGGGACCTCTCTCCGCACCTACTTCTGCCATTATTCAAATATTCACTGAGCAGTAGAACTTTAATATCCTTTCTCAGGGCATTTGTAACCATATCCAGATGATCTCCCAAACCTGGAAGGCTCACAACGTTGGATGGTCTGATAAAGGCATATTGGAGGGCATAGGAATTTCTTAACCTTTACGTAAGTACAGTAATTGACAGCCATACCCATGACTGCCTGTGACATTGACAAACGCATATTAATAATCTTCATGGGAGAAAATCATGATTTTAACCAACTTTCCTAAGTGCCTGTTTTGTGAATACTGAAGAGGACCTAAGACATATCCTTCAGTGGTGGTAATCGCTAACATCTTTCATTGGCTGTAATCGCCAACATCTTTCATTGGCTGGGTGAGAGCATTTACAGCTATGGCATCAGTGAAGGGGACAAGAGCATTATATTCACTGCAGTTTTGAAAATTATGGGAGTCTTGCCTATCCAAGGTAATGCTTGGCAGCTGAAAATATCACACACACACACACACACGCACGCACGCAATGCTCTATTCATTTACTCTGCATACAATAGTAGTTACTTTTATATAACAGCTATATTATATTTATTATCCATAGTTGTGTCATAATTCAACCATAATTCACATAATAATAATTCAAACCAAATTCATTATTCAAACCAAACTTAATACATGGGCCTATGGCTCTAAAATGAATATTCATAATTACTGAAAGCAATTTATTTATTTTTATTTATTTTTATTTACTTATTATTTGACATCAAGAAGGAACACAAGCAGGGGTAGTGGGAGAGGGAGAAGCAGGCTTCCCGCCCAGCAGGGAGCCCAATGCAGGGCTCCATCCCAGGACCCTGGAAATGTGACCAGAGCCCAAGGCAGACACCTAGTGACTGAGCCACCCAGGTGCCCCACTAAAAGCAACTTATAATTGCTCAAAGTAATGTAATATTCCAGATATTTCAGCAGATACTATGTTTTGGGGTTTGCTATTTCCATACACTTTTAACAATAAAAAAGCTCCTGGCTCTATTTTTTAGGAATCTTGTTGTGAAATCTTAGAAGCATATTGATCAAAAACCTTAGCTAGATCTTTAATAAAGGAGACTATTTTCAGTGTGCATACCTTAGTTATTCTAATCTACCAAATAGAAGAGCTGTTGGAAAAAGCATTGTTAACTCCGAAGGTTGTACAGGAAGTTTGCCTCAGGCATACTCAGTTGGCCTATTATAATATGAATGGGTCATGCATTTTGGAAGATATCCACAGCTGGACCCAGAGTCATTATATGAAACTGATGCTTGAGCTTACTGGTGGTCTGTGTTACCAGGCATCTTCTTATTCGGATCATGACATTCCCTTCCAAAGATATTTTTAATGTGCCATTTGATAGGAGCTGGTTGGAAGATGACAAAGTTCTAAGGCATTTCACTGGATTCTTATATTATGTAGCTCCATTTCCCACATAACAATAAGTAAGTTTAGGCTCATGGAAAACCATTTTATTACATTTGCAAGCTCTACAAACCTCACCTAGAGTTGTCTCATGATGGCAGTGTTTTTTGGCATGGCATTGTCACTTTACCCTATTTGTCAATTTTGATCTTTGAATCAGTTCAAAGGAGCCAAAGTATCACTCTTTTAATTTTGAAGGTGAAGAAAGTTAGACTCAGAAGGAATTAGAAGGACTTCCCACATTTATAGTAGCATGTGCTGTATTATAAGAATCAGTTCTCTTGACTTTGCCATCATGGCCAAAGGTAAACAGAATACTAGCTAACCTGGGTTCCTTTACTAGGGCAAGACTCCTCTCCACCGTATTAGCCTCGTATGTTCTTCACGAGCCAACTCAAAACCTCTCTCTTTACCTAAGACTCGCCCAACTACTCAATGTAAGCATAATGATTTTCTGCTCTCATAAACTCCTGTAAGTGATGTTTGTAGGATTCACCTTGACCCATAAATTGTCTCTTAATGACAGCATGCACTTTGTGTGTGTGTGTGTGTACTACCCAACCAGATAATAAGTTCCTAGTGTCAAGGAACTCAACTCTCTTTAGTAATACCTTGAACTGTAATTGTAGTAGGCATGGGAAAATGATGGGTCCATTTATGCATGAATGAATTCAACCATGAATTCTTTTCATTCACCATGACCTTCTCTGCTTTCATACCTTGTGTATTGATCACATCAAGGAGGATGACTCCTTAGTGTTCCTGACCATTTGTAGGGACAATGATATCCCTTCACTTAACACATGTTTATTATTTGCCTACATGTGCTGGACATTCTGCTAGGTTTAAGGATTGGATAGTGAGCAAAACAGATAAGACTTTTTTCTGCAGCTCTGGAAGATGAGGCACCAGATTGGCAAAATTCAAATAAGCCAGTGAGTGAAGAAAAGGTCAGTATGTATACCAAGGCAGGGATTTAGGATTTTTATTTCATGATCCATATTGTGGCATGTACATTTTTTAAAGCACTGGGACTTCTTTAGGTGTATGATTAAAAGAAAATATATTTTAAAAATCAACAAACCCACTTCTAAAAGGTCTTAGCACATTTCCAAATAGGTAATTTGGAATATTCCAAATTATTGGAATTGGAATTAAAAAAAAAATTAGAACATTCTAAGTATTCCTAATATTTCAATTAAAAATAAAAGCAAGTAATTGTATATATCATTCATGCCCCAGTCACACAGGCTTGAGCCCTTTCTCTGAGCTAGGCATTTTATACATGTACTAAACAATCCTCAGGACAACTCTAGGAAGTCGGAGCTGTTATCCCATTTTACAGAAAAATTAACTGAGACTCAGAGAGATTAAACCATTATTCAAAGTAACATAGCTAAAAAAAATGACCAAATTATGGTAGAACGAACGCACAAGTCTGTCATCTTACGACAGCCTTTTAAATTATACTAAACTGTGTCGTATTATCTCTCTTTCACCTGCCTCTATGTCAGGGGTATTTCAAAGATGATGGGAATTTCTGAGAACATTTTTCTATGGGCATAATGGACATTTCATTTGCAAGTGGCCAGTCGCATCTCAGTATATAGATCCAGGAGGACGTAAGGTCTGCCTGTGTCCAGAGTTACAAAAAAAGAGAAAGCTACCACCTCACTCTTATGAGGACAGGCTGAGCCCTTTAAGTCGTCATATGCTTTCCCCTTCTGTGTTCCCCATGGCCTTGACCAGAGTGCATGTTCCATGAATAGAGGTGAGTAAGTGGTTGGAATAAATTAATAATAAAAATTATCTCATGCTTGCCACCTTATGTTGTGCTACCTATTCTGACCAGGTAATGCTGGCCTATAAATTACAAATTCAGGTATAGAGGAAGTCAGTCAGACTGTGCTCTGAGTTTCTCTTATATCTTTTTAAATTATTGCCCTTTTTAATAAGCTATAGAGAGGTTAAGGACAATTTCATGATGCTTCGAGAATGCTTGGGGGGGGCATTTGCACTTGTGGACTGCTAATGTTTCTCTGGACTCAGGAGAAAGTTGACTCCGTTAAAAATATCAATTTTTCTGAATCCCCTTACAATCTTTTGTGTATCACTTTCCTAAATAATATATTTAACTCAGAAGAATAAGACAACAGAAGAAAGGAAACTTTACATATTTTAACAGTATGATCATTTTGTAAAATGGTACAGGGAGTTTGATTTTAAAAAAACAGTGACATAAAAAATGTAAATGTTATTATTTGATCCCCAGAAATAAAGCGGAAACTCAATACATTAGTTTAATATCTGAAGCCAATAAATGTAATGATATTGACAGATACAGTATAGGAAAGGCATTTAAGAAACACTTTGAATAAAATGTAAGTAGTGGATTATTTTAGTGCTGCTCCTTCCCCATACAACATATATATTATATATGTTAATGCATAGCCTTTTGAAAGCCTCTTTGAAAATCAATTACACTGCCACACGTGCTCTTGACCTACTAAGAATATGTGTACTGATAATATTAATTCCAAGATGGTGCAAGGTCTTAGACTGAAATATTTAACTTTCCACACTTTAGTAAAAATTGTAATACTCCAATGAGTGACAGACAGCACACTGAATATTTTCTGTTTTTTTTTTTTTTTCTTCCTTTTGGTAATGGAGTTTTAGTAACAGAGGGTGCACAGAATTAGCACAAATCCTCCTCTCCAATAAAGATAGCCACCAAGGGTCCTGACTACAGGAGGGGTCACAGCTCACTCCAGTATCTATCCTCTCAAACCTTCATTTTGGTGTCACCTATATCATGTTAAACTGGCAAAACTCCTTGTGAGTGGGCACGATGCCAACTTGACAGATGGCTCTGAGCTGGGCATGCCAAGGGACCAGTATGTGCATCAAGTTTGACTATTAAAAATGGAGTTTCCATCCAGGAATGTTGTTCATATAAATATTTTTGCACATTTATAGTTTTTATTTTTTAAATTATTGCCCAAACTACCTTGCGTGCATGCACACACACACGTGTACACACACACTCACTCCCCTTCCTGCATTTGCTTTAGAATTTTTAAAATTAACTTAACCAGACTTTTAATATAAACAAATCCAGACTCAATGGTACAGTACTGATAACACATGATATAATCTTTAACCTTGGGTCAGTGCTTCCAATGTAGATACATTGTTAACATTTAGAAAATCTTTATTATTATGAATTGTATTTTTCATGTTCATTTATATATTGAACCAGAATTTTTTAAATCCTTGTTCAAATTTCTCTGACCTGTATGTAATGAATATACATATTTACAGAAAATATACACTAGAGCAAAAAATTAAAACATCACAGCAGTCATAATCACTGTATTTCTCCTTTTTCATAGTTTCACTGGTTCTATCTACTTAAAAAAACTCAGTCTAATCTAAAAAACAAAACAAAACAAAATCCCAATAATTTAGAACTCTGTGCAATTACAAATACAAACAAATCCCAAGAGTTTTGGTGGTTTGCAGCAGATACCTATTTTCTGAATTCCTAGCATACAGAATATTAGCAAGTGCATATTTATTCCCAAAATGCAGCAAACAATAGAGGTCTGAAAGCTAAACAGGGCCAGTCTTCTGTGGGAATAACAGTCTGAAACCAACGATATAAATCACTCTCCAAAAACTAACCAGAGCCAACCACAGAATAGAAAGGAAATGTGCTTTCAAGGCCATTGCCTTCTAGGACCTCAAGCAGGTGATATTTTACAATCTGCTCTGCTTGAAGTTTCCACGGTATAGGCTTGGCCACTTCAAGGAAAATAATTATAAGAAGGGAGTAGAGCAAACATTTTTAAAAACACCTATCCTGGGCTCATCCCTGTGCTATGTCCGTCCTATAAAATGGTCTTACATCATCTACCACCATCATCTGATGGTAGACAGGATAATCCCCATTTTTCAGATGAGGAAAATGGGTCTCAGGAGGATTAAGTAAATTGCCCAAGGTCACACAGATGCTAAAATATTCAGAGCTGTGTTCCTTGCTCAGATTTGTTTGATTTTTGAAATGCCAGCTCTATGCACTCTGTCACAGTGCTCATTTGGTAACCGAGCAAATGGAGTAAGACCGACAGCATGTTTGGTGATTGACTGAGGGTTTGGGGGTTGTTCTTTGTATTTCAAAGAAGGGGGTCCCAAACGTCATGGTCCTAAGAATAAATGCAGCCAACCTGCCTAGAGCCTATCAACATAGCAGAGAAGCTTCTGTTAACAAAAAAATCTGCCCTTCTTAGAAACTGAATAGTAATAAATTAATCACTTTCAGGGTCTGGAAATGGAAGGATATACTACTGGAGTAGGATATTTTATTGACCCAATTTCCATCCTGTTGGCTTATTTTGAGTCCTTTTAAGATCAATTGGTGAGATGCAAGACACCCTTTGATCTTCTATAACACAAGCAGGAGATGCAGGGAGTAGACAAAAGTATAATGCATTCCCTTCTCCTATATGAACCACACTTTAAAATTGCAAGGTTCTAGTGATAAAGCTAGATCACATTTTAAATTATGTATCATGAGGTAAGTATGGATTTTGTAACAATATTTGAAAACTTAGAAAATACAGTGTGTGTGTGTGTGTGTGTGTATTGTCATTTGAAAATCATCAAAATCAAATTATAACAAAAATTAATTTTCCAAAAACGTTTGCTAAGTGTATTCAGGGTTTTCACAGACAATATTCTTCCATTATAATTAGAAGTATAATAGATATTCCTTTTCTTGATTTTTATTATCCTTGATTTATCATCCTTTTATTATCCTTGATTATTACTTTTTTATTACCTTTTTCCAATAATTTTCTAAACCGATAGTTAAAAAAACTCAGTGTTTTCTCATTGGAAAAAAAAATTCAAGACCTTCCATAGATTCAAAGAATGTTGTAATAAGTGAGATTGTACTGAAGAACATGAAAGGGAATAACTGTTTCATTTTTAGACCCTTGACTCTTTTATATTTCCCTTGCAAAATGAAACATGTTTTTTTATGATTTTTTTTTTCTTTTAGTTTCATGGTACATTGCTATACTTGATGCGATTTCAGGGTAATTTTATACAATTTTGTCAATGACTTAAGTGATGTAATGCACTGAAATACACAGTAAGGGGTTCTAAAATTTGTCATTTCCATTTAGAAGAAAAACACCAAGTATTCAATAAGCATTTGAAAAGAAGTCAAATTCAGAACCCCTAGTGTGCAGAGAAGTTTGATTTACCTGTCTCCACCTCTCTTTCTTTCCTTCTGGCAAACACAGGCTCTAGCTTTCAGAATTCATAAAGACCTTTGATTTTTAAACAGTTAGGACTAAGTTCTCTGTTTCATTTTAAAGCAAAATTCTTAGAGATTAGAGCATGTAAGTGGTCAGTATACAACCTGTCACTTATTTCCCTTTTGAACACAGTTGATATGGAGGTTTTGGGCTTTATTTTAACATAAACTATCCTTTCCAGATCACTGAATACAGACTTTGCTGTAAACATCACAATACCTATTATTTTTTGGTGCTAATTTTTTTTTTTTAGTATGCTCATAGTTAACCAGCAGTGCTTTTAAATTTACTCAAATAATACCAATGTTAGTTTAATCTAGCTCATAAAACAGGTTGTTTAAAATTCATATATTTTTCATATTTTTTAAGATCATTCAAGCCACTGTCAGTTTCCCCTTAATAAAGCTAATCTTCAGTTCTGCATTTAGCTACAGTATGCCAGGACAATTTACATTTTGATTCACCGTAAAATTCTAACTTTTCATATTATTTCATTCTGGAGTTCCAGTTGCTTTATTTAATAGATTGTCCTTTGATCTCATGGAGACAATTGCATTTTACTTCTCTAATGAAGCTTGTATTATTATAGCCAAGTGAATGTTGCACCAAATGGTAGAGGAAATCCCGAAGGGAAGCATGCCTTTTCTCCATGGAGGTTGGAAAAAAGCGTAATTTATTTTTGAGAGTTATCAGGCAGTTTGTCCCCAAATCCCTATTTCATGCCATTATTTTATTTTGCATTCTGAGGTATTTTGCAACGGCAACATATTTTCAAGGTTCTCCCACTTATTTCTAACAACCAGCTAGTTAAATAAGTTAGTGTGTCCTCTATTCAGCAGACAGAATTCACAATAGGAGGAAAGGACATGCAGAGTAGCCTCTTGTTTCTAGTATTTTTTTTTTTTGGCAAATACTTTTATCCTCTTATTTACACATTAATAATTTGTCACTGGCATTTCAAGATGCAATTTATTCAACAGTGAGTAAAAATTTAGCCAAAATCTCAGTGGTTGAACTGAATGTGGAAGAAGTCAGTGGTTTAAAACTAGATTCTGTTAAGTATGTTATATTTATCTTTAAGACATTTATCTCCATAGTTTTATCTATTTTGAGTAAAAGAAGGGAGTAAAGATAAAGCATAGAACATGGAGGGAGAAAGAGGAAGTCTAATCCTACACATAGAAATTCAGAAGATTTGGTCTTTTGTTCTAACTATCACTGATTTATGAACAGTTCTGTTTTTGTTCATTATTAATGCCAAAACTCACAGCTTTATAACCTCTCACTCATCTGCGTTCCCTCCTCGAAAATTTGCTTGTACATACATTGCTTGTACATATGTTAGCCATGGAGATCATCTTGATTCCTCATACTCACAAGGGATAGCCAGCATGATGCTTTCCTTCTAGGATGTCACAAGAAGTGGTTTGAATTCCCTCCTGTAGGCAATGGAGAGCCATCCAGAGTTTATAAGTGAGAGTGGAAAGAGGATTATGTTTGTGTTTTAGTTATGCATTCTTGCAAGTGTACTTGAAAAGTACAAGACAGGAGGAAGGGGACTGACCACTGTGAGACAGAGCTAATGGGGTCTGAACTGAGTGATCATCTCTAGAGGAGGAAAAGGGGAGAGATTGGAAAGATATGTTGCGTGGAGAACTGGCTATGAATGAGGGCAGTGAGGGAACGAACAGGATTGTAGGATTCTGAGAAGAAAATGAGATTCACTTAGGAAAATCTATTTCTCAGGTCTGTAAGTCTGATCAGAAGATGAACACTAAACCTCGATAGATTGGCAATATTGTCAACCATCTTCTCAGACCAATTTTCTGGTTCATTGTTAAATGTGTTGCTGAAATCAGCCATCGTGCCACGAGCTCAAATACCCACCTAACGGAGCTTAGAAATATTGGATTTTCCTGATGGGGTGATGGTTCAGAAAATAAGCAATTATGAAATGATCGATAGTAAAAATACTAGTAAAAATAATTCATATCAGAAAAGCCTATTCCACCATGAGTGAAACCTGGCCTGGGCTGTTAAACAACAGAGCAGCTATTTATAAGGATTTGAATAACGAGACACAGATACAATGATCATGAGCAAAACGCGTATCTGTGGTTTTAAAGAAGCAGGAACAGGAGGGGGCCGTCTAGAAAACAAACAGGTGTAAAGATTTCAAACGATGTACAATGTACCTCTCCTTCTGTTTACAAAGCACGATTTGATTTTACATACCATCCCGTATAGTGACTTTTTAAAATTATTAAATGAGCACCGTAGCCAGCAATGCATGCAAAATATTCATTCATTGTTGTAAACTACAAAAATATTGCTTTTATGCAAAGAGAATGCCATTGTAGAATTTTAAAAGGCATAAAAATAAAAGGCTCAGGATTGGAGCGATTTAAACAAACTCACTAGAATATAGTAGATGATTAAAATACAATCTATAATTACATTACACTGGTATCAGGTAAGGATAAAAGCCTATAAATACACTGGGGTCAGGGTAAGCATAAAAAATGAAACAGTTATTTGAATAATCTGAGATCAAGTTGCAGTAATTAAAAATGAATGTATTATTCAAATGAAGGAATTAGGTTACAACACTCCTCGTATGAAAATATTATTGTGACAGACTGAAATAAGTTGGAAATGATTTTGATTAAAAAATGGGTAGAGGAATGTAATAACTTTCACTAGGGAAAAATAGACAATCAGGGAATATCAAATTTTTTGGTGGGGGGGCTGCCAGATGAGAGACCACCAGAGGCTAGTTCTAATTTCTAGAACCTAAAATTTTTCAAAAGTCCCTTTCTCTTTTCATAGAAGCAGTATTGTTGTAGTTTATAACAATGAATGACTATTTTGCATGCATTGCAGGCTACAATTCTCATTTAGTAATTTTAAAGTCGCTATATAGGATGTAAACTCAAATTGCGATTTGTAAACAGAAGGAGAAGTACATCTCCTCTTTCTCCCTAGGTAGATAGATACATGGATAATGTACGTATACATTTTTTTCCCCTGCAAATACATACACAGAAACTAGGGAGAAGGGAAGGCTGTTACTTATTACTTAAACATTTCTTATAGTTAAAGGATGAAAATTTTAATTTATCCTATAGCAAGCAGCTCTAGTTAAATATGCAATTACATATGTCATCTGTTGAGGGAAAACTTCCCTTTCATGAGGGAACATACATCCTCCTTCTGCTAAGGGTGATCCTCTTTTGCACTGTATTCAAGTATTTATACATTCATCTTCCATTATTATTTGTAGAAACTGCACAGTTAAATCCATGTGTATTATCCAAAAGAATATAATGACCTCCTAGATGTAATAACATCAATACCACTAGGTCCTAAGAAAGTAGGAACATCTGTTCCAAGCAAAATAGATTTTTAAACTATTTGTGTAGAAATGCTTCTCTAAAGAAGGTTCTTCTCTAAAGAAGGTAAAAATATTTAAGAAAAACATTTTTTCTTAATATTTTTGTGACTACATGGAGTTTTGTTACTAAAGCCAGAGAACGTATTTTAATAACATATTTTTATACAAACTACTTCCTCCCATTTTATACAATTAATTGATTTCTAAAAGCTACTGGAACAACAATATACTATGAACACCTGCTAAATCCCTTCATACCTTATTAATGGATGGATGGGACTCCTATTAGTTTTGCACGGTTTCAAACCTGGAAATGTATAAATATTTCTAGAACCACAGAAGCATTTCTTTTTCTTTTTTTTTTTTTTTAAGATTTTATTTTTATTTATTTGACAGACAGAGATCACAAGTAGGCAGAGAGGCAGGCAGAGAGAGAGAGGGGAAAGCAGGCTCGCCGCTGAGCAGAGAGCCCAATGCGGGGCTCGATCTCAGAACCCTGGGATCACGACCTGAGCCGAAGGCAGAGGCTTCAACCCACTGAGCCACCCAGGTGCCCCCCACAGAAGCATTTCTTTATTAATTCACTAGGACTACCTTGTTTCCTCCCTTGCAATATCATTAGTAACTTACAAGATGTAGAGTCAGAAAGAATGATGTTTTATCCATGCTCTATACTTGAATTTTATCCCCAATCATCAAGGCTCTCTCTGCAACGAATAAGGATCCTTTGTCAAAATTGACAATCATGAGAGTTTTTCTGTGTTTGTTAGACTGACGGCTTGATTGGATTCTCTTTAAATAGTTGAGAAGCTGCATAACGGGGCTTTGGAGTGAGCTGACTTGGGTTCTAGTCTCATAATTTAGAATTCTACAGATGAGCATGATTAATTTCTTTAAGCCTTTATTCCAATGGATATAATAACAACACCAACCTCAAAAAGTTGTTTGGAGGAAAAAAAATGAGTTAGCAAAGGAAAAGTTTAACAACTATCAACAAGTATTACATGGTTAAGGTTATGAACTACGTATCAATCCTACAGCAGTCCTACAATGGATGATGAATTATTCCCATGTGAAAAACAAAATATACATATGTGTGTGTGAGGGTGTATACACACACACACACACACACACACAAACACACTGGCTGTGTGACCCAACTTCTTAGAGCTTGATTTTCTTTATCTCTAACAGAAGGTCTAGAAGCCCTCCATGGTTCCCACTGGCCTTAAATTTGTATATTGTTGTGAGCAATATTCAATGCCATAAGATAAATACATGCCTTGAAGTGTCTTATTTCAATATGTTTTAATTGGAAAGTAGAAGAAAAACTCTCAGGTTTCCTTCTCCAAGGATAGTTCATGGTTTTGGTGGATTTTTATGTTGTTTTACTTCATATCCTCTGAAAAACAGAATCATCTGTAAGGGAAAAGGGGCCATTTATGAAGCACATATTACTTTGTTAAAATAAAAGTAGGCTTCTTGCATTGCTGCTGGGCTAGGTTTAGCAACTTGAGCTACTCAAGATAAAGATCAGGATCTATCACGAGTTTATTTCAACCACCCTTTTCCTATGATTCTTTCTCTGATCCCGCCAGGTCTCTTCTTGGCTTCACTGGCCACTTCCTGGCCCAAGTGTAACTTCCTACAATGCCGTACTTCAAAGATTCAGATAAATGTTCCCTAGAGTAAGAATTATTTTTGTCTTCTCTCCTTGCCTTCCTCTCCTCTCTCCTTTCTCTTTAGTGTGGTAGTGTTAAGGGAGTTATGGGAGGGGTTCCATGTTTCTGACTTTATTGCCATTTTCCTTATTTTAGAACTTTGTTGGTTCTCAAAGACTAAAATCCTAAAATGAGCCTTGATCTTGAACTTTTATTTTTATGCTGTGTCTCCTTTGCCTGTCTTTCCTCTTATCACTGCTTATAAAACATTACCACAATTTGTCCTTAGCTTGACCCTACCTCTGTTGAAATCCTTTTCAAGCTTTAATTATATCCTGTCTTGACCTTTTCAGTTCCTTCTTCAGCAATCTTCCACTCCCTAAAATGTTGGCTATAGTGAATACTTCAACTTCTGGTGGACCCTTTGTGTTCAGGAAAAAAACCCCAAAAAACAAAAAACAAACAAACAAACAAACAAAAAACTGGCATAGCCTCAATAATTTCTCTCCATTATTTCCATTTTAATAGACATAGAAAGAAAGATAACTTAAAAAAAAAAAAGATAACTTAATCTGTTACATCTTCCTTACCTGTAAGAAGAAAAAATTTATTGAAAAAAGTGTTGATTCCCTTCTTTTCCACCTTAATTTTGTTTCCTTTTTAATTTATATTTTAATTTTATAGGCTCTAGGTAGAATTGATAACATTGTTCTTTTAATGATCCTTGATCTAGTAAATTTAGAGCTGAAAGAATGGTTCGTGAAAATATTGGAAAAAATTACAGGAGGGGTTTGCGCCGTGCTCGCTTCGGCAGCACATATACTAAAAAAACAGGAGGGATTTGCGCCATTCCAACAGATTTCTCTCAGTCATTTCCTGGGTGCCAGTAGCAATGCTAAGCCCACAAGTGCCTCTAGCAGTTTTCCTTATGACAATGGGGTTGACTGTTCAGGGCACTACTCTTCAGTAGGACAGCCAGAGAGGTAAACCATGCAAATGACGTGCTCTTGCACCAGGCAGAGTGTAGGAATTTGAACATATGAATGCTTACGAAGCAAAAGAAGAAGGAAGAGGAAGAGAAGGAAGAGGAAGGGGAGGAAAAGGAGGAGCAGCCGAGGAAGAAGAAGGTGGTATTGATCTTAAGGAAAATAGTAGCCCCAACTAGAGCCATGTGACTTTCTGTTCAAAAATATATATCTAACTCCTATTCAAATGATGGCTCGTGTCCAAGGATCTCCCTATTACTAGGAGTGAAAAATGAGCTCACATAGTAAATGTTTGAGAAATATTACACAGTAAGCTATATTTTCAGTTATACTTTTCAATTCATGACTAAACCTTAGAAGATACTTTGTTTTGTTACTTAGGAACTCCCAAATAACATCTGGATGATACCTCAGCTACACCAAACCATTAAACTGAAAAGTATCCATTCCGAAACTGAAGACAAAAATGCATAGTAAAATATCCCAGGCATCTGTTCAAAAAATATAAATAAAAAGCATTCAAAGAAGCAGTTCATAAAATATAAAAAAGCCCCACCCAGAATGTGAAGAAGGTCTGACTGACAGAGACATAGGGAGCCGTAGTGAATTGAAGAGAAAAGTTGTAAAGCAATGCCAGTCTCCTTGCCTTTTCTCTAGGAACCCGTTTCTAGATTTCTCTTTGACCACTTCTCCTCTGCTCACCTCTGGCCTCCCTCTAATGCAGATGATCTAGAGTGAAGTGTATTTTTTCACCTGGGCATTGGTAGACGAAGAAACATATGTTGATGTAGCGGTCATGACACTGTCCAAGCCCGTTCTCCTGATGAACTTCCTGTCCACTGCACACTTGAGTGTCGTCTTCTTCTTTGTCACCCCTCCCTTCACTATACTGTCCCTAGACTTCTGCTCCTGACCTGTTCTGAGGTACTTGAGGAAACCCTCCATGAAGAAGACCCCTACTGTCGTCTCATTGTTCTCTATTCTTTTACTTGAGATTCATAGCTAAAAGTCACTGATGAAATGTGATATCAAACATGGATATATTTTACCAAATCCTGTCACAACAGAGTCCAGCTAAGAGGGATCAGTGACACATTGAGAACGTTCTCCCCTTCATTTGCAAAGGCAGTGATAACAGTATATTTTTCAATAGCCAGATGCTACCAGTCTGAGGATTTTTACACCCATTCCAGGATAAAGACAACATATTTTACTGTTAATCTTGCTGAAAACAATTGGTCCGCTTTTGAATATAGCATTGACCCTTTTGTGCAAATTAATGCACAGTAAAATTTATCATTCCAAACTGCACAATAAAATGGAACAGAAGGCCATACAAGTCTTAGAAAAATCATTTGGCTCTGGTTTTATCATCACTTGAACAAAAATTTGAGATTTTGCAGCTCATTCCCCTAAGATCACTCACTCATCCGCAACAGCCTTGGCAGGAGGCCACCCTGCCTACCACACTGCCTTTCCTAACTCGACTGTCAAGGGCCGACCTTGAAAAATGGGATTTTCAAAGCACTGGGCAGAGCCACAACTCCCTTTCTGTTTGTGGAGTTACAATGACTTGGAGCCCCATTTCTTCCTTTGAAATTATATGATGTGCTGTTGGGTTGACTGAGCACTTGTTTTTAATGTCTCGTTTTATTAAAGCTAATATAATTTGTGAGAAAGGTTCAATGTTCTTAGGTGATATTAAGGTTATAGGGTAGCTATAGTATATGTGTTCTAAAAAAATATTGTGTTTTAAGTGGGTCTTTAAAAAATGAAGGTGGGGGGCACCTGGGTGGCTCAGTGGGTTAAAGCCTCTGCCTTCAGTTCAGGTCATGATCCCAGGGTCCTGGGATCAAGCCCTACATCGGACTCTCTGCTCCTCGGGGAGCCTGCTTCCTCTTCTCTCTCTGCCTGCCTCCTGGCCAACTTGTGATATCTGTCTGTCAAATAAATAAATAAATAATCTTAAAAAAAAAAAAAAGAAGAAGGTGGGATATAACATGATGCTTATAATATAACATCCCATTGAAGTTTCCAAACCCTAGTCACTTTGATGGGACTTTGCCAAAAATTCAACAGTTGAAATCTTTCAAGTTTGAGATGCCCTGTGAAGTGGCTATATAATTGGGACTCTGCTCTAGAACTTCCACATAAGAAGGACAAAGGTTAAGAATGTAGTGTGACTATGGGTACCTTTGCCATATGCCAAGCCAAATTAAAATCAAGTGGGGAAAAGCACTCAGTCAATGACAGAATGATAGTAAGATGTGGGAGAAGGTGAGTGTAGAGAGATTTATAAGGACACTTAGATAAAATTCCTTACACATTTTAATTGTCATGAAAGAGAATGAAATACTGCTAGTTATAGATACCTAATGGTGATTGGAAAAAGTGTTTTAAAGTTTAGAGCTAAGTTTTCTTCTTTCCGGAGAAGAAGGTAGGCAGGGGTAAAGGAAAGAAAAACAGAATGTTACTTGGGACAGACTTTCTAATGGTTATTTGGTCTTAACATATATAAAAATCTTTACCATTCAAAGTTGGAGTTTTTTCCCCTTCTTCAGCACAGACACATAATTCTCGGTAACATTCCAAGGTAGTGAATGTGTCTCAGTAATCAATAATTATCTACTAGAAGAGTTTTATTACAAAAAGACTTTAAAACAGCTATGAGGCAGATTATAAATCCATTAAAAAATAAGGCCTCTACTCGCTTAATTTTAGTAAGGTGTTGAAGAGAAAAAAAAGAAAAGAAAAGAAAAGAAAGAAATGGCAATTGTCTTATTTTAACCAGAAAATGCATTTGGTGTGTTTCTGCTATACTCCAGGAACCCAGGCTTCTGTTCTTCTCCTGTTTGGGGGAGAAAAAGGTTACATCTTTATGCTTTGTTATCTTCACACGAGCACTTGAGTTGAAAGTAGTGCCATTTAGATGAGCATCGGAGGACAGTCTGTAAATTACCACAGAGTTGTTTAGTCAATTAACAGAAATCTTTAGAGATTATAAAGCTTGGTATAGCAACTTCACATTTAGGATAAAATAGAATTAAATAAAGCGTTATTTTCTGTTCTGAGGGCTGGCCTCATAGAATGCACCCAGCGCCATCTGCTGGTAATTATTTTTTCAAAACTTTGTTTTATGACCAAACTACTCAAAGTCCACAGAAATCAATAATACAAGGTATATGTATACATCAATATATATGCAGGACGAGATTCATGAAGAAAATCGAAGGGTTTCCATGTACTATAAATTTCTTTCATTTTACATGGAAATGTTTCAGCAGAATCCATTACATCATAATTCTAAAATCAGCCGTAGAATAGAGACCCAGCAACATTTCAAATAAGAAATTTAAGTTCACTTAAATCATGCCTTGAAAATATATACCTGGGGGGCACCTGGGTGGCTCAGTGGAGTTAAAGCCTCTGCCTTCGGCTCAGGTCATGGTCTCAGGGTCCTGGGATCGAGCCCCGCATCGGGCTCTCTGCTCAGCGGGGAGCCTGCTTCTTCTTCTGTCCCTGCCTGCCTCTCTGCCTACTTGTAATCTCTGTCTATCAAATAAATAAATAAAATCATAAAAAAAAAGAAAATATATACCTGGTGCAAAAAGTTTTAAATACTAAAAATAGGGGCGCCTGGGTGGCTCAGTGGGTTAAGCTGCTGCCTTCGGCTCAGGTCATGATCTCGGAGTCCTGGGATCGAGCCCCACATCGGGCTCTCTGCTCTCTCGGGGAGCCTGCTTCCTCCTCTCTCTCTGCCTGCCTCTCTGCCTGCTTGTGATCTCTCTGTCAAATTAAAAAAAAAAAAAGAATACTAAAAATAAAACAATATACTAACATTTCTCCGTGTGTTTTTGGAAGCAGTTAATGAACATGGAAGTTTAACCGTCATTTTTAATCATTAAATTATAAGTTTAAATTATGTTACAGTTTCTTTATAAGTCAACATACTTAAATAAGCTACTTAAACTCTTACTGCATATTTTATTTATTAATTTTAAAAATCTCTGTGACCAAAAAAATCTCAGCCTTAACAAAAGTCTTGAAGGTAGAATAAGAAAGATATATAATACTTCTAGAAAGAATTCTACTTCACACAGGTAGTGTCTTCGAAGATTTTTGTGCTGCATAAAACCTATGTCAGATCTTTGTCCTAGTATTTGATGTCTCTCAAATTCAGGGAACATAGTAATGCGGTTTTGTCTGCATTTTAGGTCCTTCAGACCTGGGCAGGAAATCAGACCCATTGTTCCCCATTAACCTTCTCTAGACCAGGTACAATATGAAACAGATGCTTGAGTGTCCATTTCCATCATTCCTATGGAAGGCAATTATTAGTTCTGTTGTATTAAACAGTAGATTGTAAAGAAAAATAATTACCTATGGGAAACTCTTAGAAAAACAAATTAAAAATATAAACATTAATTTAAATGATGTTATAATAAGAAAAGCTGACACGAATTATTATCTCCGGAATTTGAAGCTTAATAATAGGAGTTATTCATTGTTTATCATAGTACATAGCCTATGGTGTCCTTCAGTAGTATTATGAGGTCTTACAGAGGGACATCATGTTCTCTGAATAAAGGAATAACTTGAAAAAAGGAACATCCTCTGGTAGCCAAGAGATATGAGAAAAGTATTATATATATATTTAAATATCAACATGAAGTCAGTTTGTGTATTAAGGAATTACTGTGGGCTTTTAAAAAAAATAAATAGTATATTTTGTGAATAGAAAATCAGAGTAAATTAAGTAAAAAAGTTAATAAACTCTGAGAAAGCACGGGATGACATGGAATGATGTTGGCTATTCAGAGAGAGTTTTCCAGAAGATCACAATCCAGAGGAATTTAACGTCTTTCCCTAGTTTCTTCATTCCATGAATACATCGGGTCAGCGCCCAAGAGGTGGATTTCTTCTAAGAACAAGGAGTTTCTGACCATTCGAACTTAAACTGTTGTTGAAACCCACCTTCGGGGAGGAGATTTTGAGCAGAGTAGCTCTAGGTGCTGGCAGGGGCCGATCATGGAGGCCGTCCGGTGGTGGTGGCGGACTGAGGACTACACTGCGGGGGCCTGCCAGCCACTTGGCACTTTCATCTCCTGCATCTACCCGGCCCTGCAGGGGCCTGCCAGCCCTTCAACACCCCTTCATCGTAGTCTCCACTTTTAAACTGACTCCCTAGAGAAGTTTAATGAGCCTCTTGGAATTAAAAAAAAAAAAAAAGACAAAGCAAAACAAAGAAGTGTAATGGAAATGGACAAGTTGCAAAAGGAATAGAGAGGTTCATTTCCAGCCTCGTGCTTGGGGGGCTTTCATCAGGATGCTGCAATGGATATTTCAGAGCACTGGAAGGAGGAAAGAAAGAAATTAAAAACAGCCTCCTATGATGAACTTGGATAATTTATTCCTCTGCAGAACAGTAGGCACAATATTTCCATCCCCCCCCTCCTGCTCTTCCTTCTCCTCCACCTAATTTCTGAGCATTCCCAGGCTGGGCAAGAATGAAAATGAAGCGTACCCCACCCACGAGGCATAATGAACACGGGGAATGCGTTCAGATTATTCATAAACTCGCAAGTTGTGTATTTTGGTGGCAATTTCCTCCCTTCTGCTCCTGATTGCTGATGAAGAATGGTGTTTTAATAGGCAGATGGTAAAGACAATTACAGTTAGGGGCTCAGCTGGGAGTTACATCAGTTTATTGCAAATTATTAGTTGATAAATGCTTTTGTTTACAAGCAGAGTCTTAAGCAGCTTTGTAATCAGTTTATCAGCTGCAAGCGGAATTTTGACAGATCACCTTTGGGGTGTCATGTCACCTCTTGGCTAGCCATTTAAAAGCACGATGGCCAGGCAGCCTGACCGTCAGACGGGCCACTCACGACACCACAGCGAACTCCTGAGAAGCCATGACACAGCACATCTCAGACCAGAGCACAGACCCAGGAATGCTGAAGAGGCTGCATGAGCAGACTTTTTCCTGTTGGAATCCCATGGAAACAGCAATATCAATTTGCCTCAGCCCAACACGTTGTGACTGATGTGACTTCCAGCACATTAGTGCAGAAAATTTTCCAGGCAGTTCTCAATGCCTTCTTAATCATGGGGCAAACCTTTCTGTACCGACACTTCGACAGAAATCTGGAACCGACCGCAAGGACGCTGTTCACTTTTTTGAACGGGGCTTCTTGGGTGCTTCTTCAAAGGGAAAAGAAATTATCTCAGTAGGAGACATTTTCCTACAGGAAAAAAGAAAAAAAGAAAAAAAAAGTTCTGTGGAGAGAATGCATGCCAGGAGCCAAAAGCTCTAGTGGGGATTTATTACAGATTCTGCCTGGGGAGTGTCCTATGTGATCTAAGAAGAGTTTAGGAAACACATTGGTTTAACCATGCCGGCTTCGCTTCCCTATAAAATCAAAATCTATAAAATGGGATGATAGTATTTCCTATTTATCATGCAGGTAATTCCTGGAAATTAATGAGGGTGTTCATGTTTCTTTGTGTCTGAGTTCTGCTCAGGCCAGTATTATCTGTTGAATCTAAATAATGAAGCATATAATGTTTGAAATGACAGATAATTCACAGATAATGTTGAGCTAGTTTCCAAAATACTTGCTGAAGGAGGGTACTGTAATTTCATGGTTTTTACATTATAGCATTACTAGCAGTTTGCCAGCAGTCTGCTTTGCTGTAAAAACATAGTTTATAAACCTGAGGTGTTCAAAGATGTGTCCTTGTAAGGATTCACTTGATGATAAGTCTATAAACAATTGACGTTTATTTAGCTTTATGTTTCCCTAACAAAGTAAATTTTGTGGGCTTAATCAAAAGAAAAAATATTTCAATAATCATGTAGATTATTAAAATAAAATAATATTTCCTAAAATAGTCCTTTTCATTTGCACCTACTGACTGTTAGTTTCTATGTTTTTATTTCCTGATATTCAAGGGAAACTTACGAATCTGATAGGGAACTAGGCACTGAATTCAGAAGCCAGGTTTCATAGCTAGAATTAGATATACTGTATCCTCTAAAATATTGACCTAATACAGGAAGATCTTGGAAATATGACTCTAGCTGATAAATTTGAAATCATATGTAACATGTGTAAAAGCAGAAATCTTTCTTTTCTTAATCTCAGAAATATGGTTAAGTATCTCTATTCATTTATCTCCCTGACTCCTGTTGTAATTTGATCTCACTTTCTCAATTAAGATCCTAAAATCATCAGAATAGAATCAACCTTATTTAAAGTGACCACAGGGCTCAATAAAGTTTGTAATTTTAACATTGGGTTCACGGAAGCTTCCTTAAAAACGAGAGTATAGTTTTTATCCTCACTTCAATATTCAACACACAGTCCTCAGTCCAAATTTTCCAGTTCTTAAGCAATTAACTGTTCTATTGACATCAGAGGAAAGGCTGCCTACAGAAGAGCTGAAGAATGAAAGCCTTGATATCTTATATTGTAAATTGTGTTTTAACATAAAGAGCATAAAAAGTTGTTTTTCGTTTTTTTTTTAATCAAGTTAATGAAGGATAAATAGTGAATTTGGCAAATAATTCTGCTGTGTGTCCATCCCTCTTGATTGAAAAAGGCAAAGAATAATTAAAAAAAAAAATCTGTTCTCTCCGTTGGCCCAGATATCAAAGACACACCCCAGAGTTGCTGGTCAAATCTGATTTTCTCCCCTTTCCCAGGAACTGCTAGGATGTTCTATAAAAAGATGTCAGGAGTGCCAGGATGGGAAAGTTGAATGCCCCCAAATGCCCCACATTGCCTATAAATACAAATGAAAAATGTTAAAGATGATCTAAAAACAGGAAAGACCTTTTGCAAAATGCTTTTGATTTATTGCTGTGTACTGTGCTGATCTTTATCAATTTTTCTCACTCTATTTTATTCAAAAACTATTGTAAACTATGAGTTGGCATGTTGCTGCATACGGAAAAAAAGGCATTAATCAACTCTAAATAAACAAGTGCAAAGATCTATCTAACAACTATGAAGTAGTTAATACATTTTTAAGCAATTTTCTTACAGAAAGGAGGTCTAAGAGAGTAACGCTTAATTATCTGGACTCCTCTGTGCTGGGCTCCCTTTTGATTGTATTAATGAAGCAGCTGGCCCATTGTTTCCCTTTAATTCCTCTATTGTTTTAAGAATATGTCACAGCTCTTTATTCTTTTATCAGGTGCTGTGCAGAAGGAGCCACACAATACCTCATATTCCTACTGTATTTGCCAATGCACAAAGAAACCTCCACCGCGGTTTTCAAAGAAGGGGCACACATAATTTATAAGTTCTATTCCTTGCACTACTCCACTGTCAAGAATTTCAACAGTATTGGATTTGAATTCATTATAAAATGTGTATTAAACAATGTGGCTACGTATAGATATACATACCGTGGTCGTGTCGAAAGCTTGAGATCTAGGCATTCACACGCACAGTGTTGAAATGGGGCAATTATTTCGCTTTTAGGGAGTTATTCTGACCAATTGCTTCCCAGTTATGAAAAAATTAAGTTTCACAAGCAGGCATCATGTTGGATTTTCAAATTATTTCATACGAATAAAAAGAAGTTAATGACCGAACAAGTAAGTATCCCTGTTTCCTCCACCTCCAGAAACATAATGTCCCTCTGTGTGTGTGTTAAACAGTCCATTTATTCCCCCAGAGAAAGGATTTAATTTACTTGAGTGTGCCTAAGAGGTATCATAGTTTACTCTTGTAGACCAATGGGTAATCTTGATTAACTAAACTCTGATTGTCATTTGACCATCTTCTGACACACATCTTCTATCCCATTGTGAAGGAGACAGACTTTTAGATTAATGTAGAAATATCACTGTACATTCAAAGAAACCAAAATGCTGTAGCAATTTAGTTTATGATACAACATTTTGTTGCCAGAGCTATCTAAAAATGCTGGTTTGTTTATATGTGATCACTTCTCCAAATTTACATGAAAATCACAAAAAAAAAAACCCATAAAGGGTAAAATCTCAAGGTGTGACTGACATAGACATTCTCTTTTTACACATGTGCATTTTTTCCTTTGTTTTCCCTCTGTCAAATGTCTGTATTTTAGAGGCTGTTTCATGGGTTGTTTTTTTTTCCCCCTTTAGTTCTCAGTCTCTAATAAAGGGAAGTAAGACTTAATGACTTTATGCTATATAGTAGAAGTCACTAACTTCAACTTTTAATATATGCTTAGAAAAGCCATCAGAATAAATGACTGTAGACCACCAATTTCCTTTTGTATTGTTAGGTGAGTGTGTGTGTGGGTGGGGGGGGATGTGTATGGTTAGCTTTAAATAAAGTTTCAAACTGGTATCCTTGTCTATTTGCTTAAGGCTCCTTATCCTTCTACATAGTGAGGCAGAGAAATACGGAATCTAAATGTGATTTAATTGGTTCAATTTGCTGTATATTTTTATGCTAAGCTTAGGTCCGTATCTTGATGAGCCCAGATGTAGTCAGGTTCGAGGGGTACAGCATCACGTTGCTTGCATTTCCTCATTTTTACAAAGCAAGCGTCTATCAATCACACAGATAAATTAGAAAGAAGCATGTATAGACATAACACATGGAAAAGATTTTTCAGCTTGCTATGTAATTATTAACCTGATTTTTACTATTGTAAGAAGCCGTGAATTGCAGATAGCATGGACGAAGTTAAATGCTTTTATACCGGATACATTTTGCTTATACAGAACTCTATAGGTATGGTCGAACAATATAATTGAAGCTTTGTCAGCTCTGTAACCTAGCAACAGATAATACTGTTAGGTTACTGAATTGCTCCTGGTTGACAAGTAGGGAGTATTTTTGTGTTTATCATGTTTGCTAATGATGGGCTCCTTTCCAAAAGGCTTGTCTTAATCTTAATTAGAGTTTATCAGCAGAGGTCTGCATGACATTGTGCAGACACTGATTTCATAAATAATAAAAAGTGCAAGTGAAAAATTTGGCAGGATGGAGAGATATTTCAGGGCACTGCTTCTAGTAAGAGGAGCGTGGATTTCCAAAATATACTTGAGCTTGAACTGTGACTTTATTCTTTATTATCGAAACTTGTAGTATACTTCACTGCAGTTTTGACAGCAATTATGAAAAAAAAATTTATAAGCTTCCTGTTAGGAACCATATCTGTTTGCACAAGAACTTTGATCATAAACATTACTTAGAACAGTAAGTACATGGTTTTTCAAGAATGTCAAGGTCTTAGTGGTTATTACTTTCTATGGAACCTTGAACATATCTGTCCTTTTTTGTGGAGGGAGCGGGAGCGGTGTGTGGGTGTGGAGACTGGGAAGAGTGACTATGTTTGCAGCATAAGAGGCAGACAAAGAGAGGATCCCAAAATAACCTTTCCATTTGGTGGAAGCAAGAGAGGTATCAGATAGCTGCTTTAGAGCCTGATGTCATTTGATAAAGACTTCACGCCCAAGCAGCAGGAATGTGATTTTTTTTGGCTCTGGTTTATACAATATGATCTTTCACAGTTTTGAGGGGAAATGCTATGATTGACCATTTCTAATAATAAGTTACAAACCTTCACAATAATAAAGAATTAAACGTTCTAAAACCTAATGTCATTCACAAATTTACCAAGTTCCTAACTGGTTTATTCAGTTGAAAGGTGATGGTAAGTCCTTACATCCTTGCTTTATCCATCTTTCCTCACCTTTTCACTCAACACTCTCAACATTCTTCAAATATTCGGGGAAAGGGGGGAATTCAGAGCTGTTTTCAGCTGCCATTTTCTGAGATTCAGAATCTCCCTACTGCATTGTTTGGACCTGTCTATGTATTTGATTATCAAGAGACTTCTGCTTGTAGCGTCTCACACCTTCTACCCTGTACTAAGGCAGATAGCCGCCCCCCCTTATGCCAGCGATTCTTAATGCTGGAGGCACTTGAAGCCCTTTGGGGAACTTCTAAAAAATAATGAAGCCCAAACATCACTCCCAGAGATTTTGATTTGACTGATTTGCAGTAGGACTAGGAAATCGGCATTGATTAAGAGCTCCCAGGTGAACTGACTGTGTGGTCAAGATTGCCAAGTAGTGCCCCCTGGTTATGTGCAATTTTGATGCCCTTTTAGAGTCCAGCTCAACTTGTAATTGAAATAGGGAGTTGGGCAAAGGCTACTTTCTATTTAATACTACCAGATGAGTTTAATAGGTGTGAAATGTTTATTATAGCACTTGGCACATAGTAAGTGCTTTCTAAGAGTTGGCTGGTCTTATTAGAAGGTAACCTGAGGTTATTCCACAAATATGGATATTCTGCTCCAGATCATAGCTGTGCCCTTAACAGCTGTGTCTCATCACTGTGTCCTCCTCTTGATGCTGTCTCATAAAGTCACCAGTCTTATTTCTGATTCGGAGAGATAACTGCTAAAATTCCTCAAAAACTGAATGATCAAATGTGGCACAATGTAGTTAGTGAACATGGGAGGTCCCTGTGACTCCTTTGGGACACCTGGTTTTTCCAGAGTATAGCATCCAGAGCCAGGCGTCTTGTCCAAATCCCATCATTCACACCTTCCTCCCTTTCTCCAAGTCCCCTTTATCCGTGTGACCTTTGAACACCTGACCTACACTTCCAGACTCATGATATGACCGTAAAATGGGCATAAATAAAAGCCACCTTACTGCTTTCTTGGGAGAAATTAAGATAAGGCATGCGAAGCACTTAGCCCTGTCCCCTTAAGTAGCACAGAGAAACCACTTAATAAATGTGATTATTACTAGTATTAGCCCATTGGTCATAGAAGCTTAAAAAGGTGTTTACAACGTGATAATAATCATCTATAGGATATCTAGCCTAAGGCTGTCATTTTATATGAGGTACGTAAAGCAATTCTCCAAGATCACTCAGTAACAGATCATCCAGTCAGGACGAGAACTGAAGTTTCTTACCCACCTCCCAGTCAAGTCCTCTTTCTTGTCCGTCTTTGTGCTGAGGACCGATACATTTTCAGGGACTTGGGATGCCAGCTACGCTTCATTATTATTAACGTAATCCCTTACACCAAGAGCATTTGCTCCTGATCCCTGTGCAAAGAAAGTTGGGAGAGTTTTATCAATTAAGCATGTATGATATTGCCACATAGAACCCCACCCCTTTACATAACTCTCTTTGTTTTCCGATCAATATGCTGTTAGTTTGGATTTGTATGTTAAAATTTACTTGGTTTAAATCTGGGGACATCAAACATACTACGGTATATGAAAGCCACAGAAAACTTCCGTTGGCAGGAACACTCCACTGGTACCCCGAACACAAGCAGAAATCCAAGTCAACAAAATCTTAGGAGCTACATCACTCGAAATAGTCAGATCTACACAAGTATCCAAAATTCATTCAAATGAAAACAGTTAAGGTGGTCAAATACAGTCAACTCCAACTTAGCAGTAACTTGAACTTTCAAGATGCTTTGTTTTTTAAAGTAGCTTTCCTAGGAAAGCTGATAGGAGAGAACTTACTCTGTTGTTTTAAACCATCTCATATGGAAACCACTTTATAAAAATGAGATTCCTGTCTTTAACTGTGGCTGGGGAAAAAAAAAGTGCAAATATTCGAGATTCACAATGGTGGTTTCTAGTGAAAAAAAAAAAGGTGCCAATTTTTTTTTTTTTTTTTTTTTTTTTTTTTACTGTGGTCAAATAGAGATAACATTAAACCTACTATCCTAACAATTTTTAAGTGTACAGTTCCATGGCATTAAGACATTCAGATTGTCCTGCAACCATCACCATGGTCCATCTCCAGAACCCTTTTCATCTGGCAGAACTGAAACTCTGTATCAAACAGTAACTCTCCATTTGCCCTTCCCCCAGCCCCGGCAGCCACCAGCCCACTTTCCCTCTCAGTGCTTTTGAATACCCTCAGCACCTTATTGGAAGTGGCATCGCAATCGTGCAATATTCATCTTTTTGTAACAAGCTTATTTCACTTAGTATAATACCCTCAGATTTCTTCCATATTTTAGCATATGTCAGAATGTCCTTCCTTTTTAGTATTTTTTTAATTTCTTTCCTTTTTGCTGCTGAATATTCCATTGTATCTATATACCACCATTTGCTTATCCATCTGTCAATGGACACTTGGGTTGCTTCCATGATTTAGCTATTTTTAATAATGGAGCTATGAACATAGGTGTGTGCAAATATCTCTTGGAGACCCTGCTTTCAATTCTTTTGAGTATATACCCAGAAGTAGAATTGCTGGACCATAAGTTAATTCTCTTTTTAATTTTTAATGAACTACCATACTGTTTTCCAGTGGCTGCACCATTTTACATTCTCACCAGCTGTGCACAAGGGTTCCAATTTCTCCACATCCTTGCCAGAACTTATTATTTTCTGGGTTTTGTTTTTTGATGGTTGTGTTCTCATTTTAAAGCCAAATGTAACATGCTTTGATTCGTTTCCATTGAACATGAGGTCAGTAGGATGAAGACACCAAAATAGCTAACTATCAACATGATTTAGCCTTTGCATGCACTTGGATTGCTCCTTAATCAAGACAGATAAGAAGTCCTTCTATTCAATTATAAATTGGAGTTGGCCGTATGTACTCTAGTTCCAAAAACCTCGAGGGTAGAAAACTGGTTCTCCTGCCTCCTCAACCCCTCAGCGCTAGAGACTATTTCTCTAACTGGTCAGGATACAATATGTTATCCACGAATGGATCACCGTTAGTCTCCTTTTCTAAAAGGGGTTGGCTTTCTCTGGTGAAGCAAGGATACATTTGCTCATTGAATTCCTATGATTTCTTAACTTTTCTGGTGAGATATCTTTTCTTGGATTTAGCAGGACAATGAGAAATGAGAATATTGTCTCAACCTGACCAAATCAAAAGGATACTTGTGACCAGTTACATGGCTCTTATTATATGTCCCATCTATTAGCTTATTTTATCCCCACAATAACACTGTGAATCCAGTACTATTATCAGCGTTCCCATTTCCAAGGATGAGGAAACTGGATCTGCAGAGTGTTTTGGTGACAAGTTCAAGTCACACAGTAAGTGGCAGAGCCAAAATGTATACCCTAGCTGTCCAGTTCCATTGCCCATATGCCCTGCAGAAGGGATCACATCCCCAATTAGTAGTCACACTTGGATATTTCACTGGAATCTATAATTGAAACCATGTTACAATACCAGACATATTTCTTTCCCTATAAATGACTCCCTAACGTTAAATACTCTAAATTCACCATCTAAAAAATTCAGCCAAATGGTTTCAAAGAGCCCACCTTTGGTTTTTGTGGTGCCATTCTCTTGGTTCCCCTATAACCTTTCCAAATATGTGCTCTTTTTTTTTAAGATTTATTTATTTATCTGTTTATTTATCTCTATCTCAGAAAGAGAGAGAGAGAGAGCACAAGCAGGGGGAGCAGCAGGCAGAGAGAGAAGCAGGCTCTCTGCTGAGCAGGAAGCCTGACTCAGAACTCGATTCCAGGACCCTAGTGAAGGCAGATGCCTAACCAAGTGAGCCACCCAGGTTTCCAGCTCACTTTGTCATTAAAAGATCACTTCTCATCTACCCACATCTTAATTGTTGAGATTTCCCAAATTTCAATCTGTTTCTTTTCTTTTCACTCTGTAGTCTTCTAGCATTATCACATCAATCCAAAGAGCATCCACAGTCATTTAGAATGTGCTAATGATATCCAAAAAAAAAAAAATTTTTTTTTTTAACTCCAGCCTTAGGTTTCCTCCAAATTCTAACTGCCTCCTTAAATCCATTCACGCAGAAGCCCCTCAGGGACTTCAGACTTTACATTTTCAAAGCAAAATCCAATATTTCTGTGCACGCACATACACCCACGTACATACAACAGACATGCGGGTGCACACCTGGGCTTTGGAGTCGGACAGACAGAGCCGTAAATCACGATTCTGCCACTGGCCATGTGTGTAGCTTTGGGCAAGTTAGTTAACCTCTCTAAGCCTCAATTTTCTCAACTCTAAAATGAGGAAAATATCACCTACCTCCCAGAAAAACTGACGGGATTAAAATAGATGAAGTACATAAACCACTTAGCTTATTAGGCCCACAGAAAGTGCTCCTAATTAATACAATTGTCTCATTGTTGTCTGTATAATTCCACTGTTAATACACAAGCTTTACTGCCTTGTTGATGGCATCCCCACCTTCTGATTTCCCAGACCCAAACCTTCAGGTTTTTTTCAGCAGCTTCCTTCCTCTTCCTCATCTTAGGAAATCAGCCCCCCTCTCTCTCTTGAACTGAGCCCTTTTCTCGCTCACAATTTACACCTCTCACAATTGAACTAGTACAAGAGCCTCCAAATGGCCCTGGGGTGATAATTCCTGTGCCCCTCCCCACTCCCTCCAGTTTCCGGTCCTCATGACCCTGAGATCTTTCTTCTGGGAGAGAAAATCCACTATCATTATTCATTTATTCACACACACACACACAATTATGCCATCTCCCACCATGAGGAGCCAGACACAACTGTCTTTCTGTTACTTTCAAAGTTGTCTGGCCCTGCGCTCAACTTTTCTGGTGGTGGTGGGGAAGTGGGAGGGGTGGGGAGCCCTGATAAGTAATGTCTGCTAATTCCAGTGGCAAGTGCAACAACTCTCACCATGACTGATTTCAAGTTACCAGTGTGATAGCCACTAGTACAGAAAATGCCTGACCACTGGGCATTGTGTCCTAGACTCCAGTATAGTCTGGTTCCAGCACACCCCTGCCTGTGACCAGCCCTTTCTCCCTCAGATGCCATGCTCTGGCCAGGTGGCCTCTGAACCATTCCCGGGACAGTCAGGCTCTTCCATAATCCTGCCCTGGCATGCGTGCCCCTTTCTCTGCCAGCAATGATTGACCTGCCAACTCCCCCCCCCCCCCCCCCCACACACATACTTCTGCTATTTTACCTTTATATTTCATGAGTCAATAAAAAAGTCACCTTGGGTGGCTTGCCTGACTCCCCGGAGACGTGTCCATTATTCACTCCTCTCAAATTTTCTTTGGCACTAGGGGACGCCACCTACCCTGTGGTCTTGTCATTCATCCGCCTCTATGTGTCCATTCTGATTGTGAAGCCGGTGAGCCCAGCGCAGCCCACAGCAGAGAGCTCGGTGAACAGCTGATGAATGAATGATCTGAGAGATTAAAATCCCAGAACAACTGACTTCCTCGTTAAGTCTACCTGGTACATTTTCAGCCCAATTCAACCTTTCTAAAGGAGATGCTTTTTCTAAACCATAAAATGAAATGAAATGATGAAGATAATAAAATATGAAACATGACTCAGTATGTCAGAAAACATACATTACTATTGCCAGGCTGTTTAATCATGTAGAAAAGTCATTTTTGCTTACTTTCCATTACACTTAATATTCCTGAGTTTTCTTTCCTTTACTTAGTGGGTCTTTCTGGTCAAGAGTTGGAGCCCAGGGATTCTGAGTCATCCTGCTACATCAGTCTCTGCTGGGAGACAGATTAGCTATGCGTGGCACCTTCTCTAAAATCTGTTTCTCCTGGGAACCTGAGTCCAAACCTTTCCTTTTGCGAAAGATACCCACAGCTGGATTTGCTAAAAATGTAAATTTCTCAAAAGGGGTGACATATTACCAATAAGGGAAGTCATTCCGTTCATCCCTGAAATCCAGGGACTCCCGAAGAGCCGGCGACAAAGGAAACCTGGACTGTCGCGCCTTGCTCTGCCCGCCCCACCTCTCCTCTACAAAGACTCACTTAATAAACTATACCCCAGAGGAAAGATAAGGTGCGAATGATTACCTTGTCTACAGCTGTAAGTAGTTTGGATCTGTATGCACATCAGAGAAGGCTGAGCCGCTGAACACAGGAGCCTTCCTGGGGGAGGAACCGGCTCTGGCAGACACACCGCCACTGAGCCGGGCTCAGCCACTTGCACAGAAATGCCACTCAGCTTTTCTATTTGTAAAGAAATAAGTCAGCGCCAAAGCGAATCTGTTCTTCAACTTTGCGAAACTTGGATGCTTTCAGATCCGTTAAGAGTCAAAGTGGAAAAAAAAAAAAGTTTTCTAGCCTTTTGGTAGATTTGGGTTTTACTTTTGGTATATTTGGGTTTTACTTTGCAACTTTTCACACACATTCGAGGTACATAATCGGAGCTGTATTTTTCACAGACTTGTACTGTCCGGGAGGGTGTTCTGTTTGCTTACTTTTAAGATATCATTTGCTGGTGTAATTAGCTGTCCGAGGTTTCTCTGGAAGTGTCCTGATTCTTCTGGGCGACTCTGCCATCGCCTATGCTGTTGTTATCTTTTCCAGCAGATTTTTACCACAAGTTGTTTAAAAACTATGATCTATTTAAGGATGGAGGAAATGAAGTGCAGTTGAAAAGACAGTTATGCTGAAAGATAAACAGAGCAATATTACTTATCAGAATGGGTACAAATTTTGCTTCCTTAATGAGTACAATATATAGCTCTGCAATATATACACAATGAGAAAAAAAAAGCTTTATAACATATCAAGTATGCCACGTTACTTCAGGCATAACTGTACAGGATACGTATCTAGGCCTGAGAGTGTAGATAACAAAATATAAGTGCTTTGCCTGTCTAAACATGTTAAATAAATGAGCATACGCTATCGCGTTCCAATACATTAAAAGATGTACTTGCATAGTTAATTTTCTTTTTAATGCACCACACGTGATCATTTTGAAGTGCAGAGCCAGAGTATATCTTAGTATTTGAAGAAAGGGTTCTTTTCATTTAAACAAATCTTTATTTAAATAAGCCTTCTGAAAAGGATCTGTGGCATATCTTCTTTTCAGGAAGTTCAATCAGGGTAAATGGAGATAAAGAAGCCGCATTATAAGGAATATTATATAAGTAAAGATCACTAAGCCAAAAAAAAAAAAAAAAGAAAGAAAGAAAGAAAGAAAGAAGAGAAAAGAAAGGAAAATGGCACCAGACGTAAAGAGAGTAGAACTAGCTGGAATGTCATTTTAACTTCCTAAATTTTAGGAGCGTTCGTGTACTTTGTTTTGTTTTGTTTTCGGCATGTGGGTATGTTGGGAAGAAAGACAGTGGGGAAGGGAGGGAGAGAGGAAGAAATAACTTTTTACTTCCACAAGGTACAGAAAGAGTAACGGCAAAGGCTCACCCGCAATAAATTTCTGCAGCTGGATCCCTACCAGGCCTCTTGGTAATCAGGAGGCCACATCTTAGCATGGGTAATGATTAAGGCAAACCCCAGAAGGCACATGGTTCCCAAAACTCTCCACAAATGATGTCTGTTCTTGGTTCTTAGTTCTCTCCTACTATTGGCCACTGAAGAGTTCATTTCATGCTAGGTGTGCCATTTTCCACCCAGGAGGGAAGAGGAGGACAGCCCTGGTTTCCATCACTCTCCCCTAGTAGAAAGTGATGTGAAAACCAGAAGATGCCATTGCTGTCAATCCGGTGTACGGCAGGCTGGAGCGTCCTACGTCATTCGCTCTTTCTTTTTCTTCTCTCTTCTTCATAGGGGGTCAGCTCTGGTGCACCACGACAAAGGCCATCTCTGAGGGAGAAGAGCTAATTGCCTTTGTGGTAGATTTCGACTCAAGGCTACAAGCTGCCAGCCAGATGACTCTTGCAGAAGGGATGTACCCTGCGCGCCTGTTGGACTCCATTCAGCTGCTTCCTCAGCAAGCTGCCATGGCTTCTATTCTGCCCACGGCTATTGTCAATAGTAAGTGCTGTGGGCAGTAGCCCCATCCAAGAGCTTTGTGGTGCTGATGGGTATTTGTGGGAGAAAAAAAAAATGTCTACTGACAGGCAACAAGGGATGGACTTTTTTCTCCAGTGTTGTGATTTCATCTTATCTTCTCTAACTCTCTGTGGTGTGTGTGTGTGTGTGTGTGTGTGTGTGTGTGTGTGTCTGTGATCGCTTCTCATGAGAGTATGAAAAGGACAATTAAATTCATTCATTTCAGGTTGGATTCTTGAATGTCACACACACACAAAAACTGACTTTCTAAACTAGTTGAACAACATTCAAGGCTACTTAGCTATAAGAGATTGAATAGCTTTCATTGATGCTTCTTTAGTAGAATAGCTGTGGAATTTCTTAAGGGCTATAGAGTTAGAAACTTAAAAAAAGGGGAAAAGGAAATAATCGAATTGTGATTAAGTATATTAATAAAGAGGAAGTATAGTATTACCTGGGTAAATCAAGACATCAGCTAATACGACAACAAAAACAAAAAAGAAACATAGGAAAATAAAGAAAAATACATATGAGCTGGAGTACTCCATACATGCATGGAGAATTTAAAAATATGCTTTGTATGGGGCACCTGGGTGGCTCAGTGGGTTAAGCCTCTGCCTTTGGCTCAGGTCATGATCTCAGGGTCCTGGGATCAAGCCCCACATCAGGTTCCCTGCTCAGCAGGAGTCTGCTTCACCCCCTCTCTCTGTCTGCCTCTCTGCCTACTTGTGATCTCTCTCTGTCAAATAAATAAATAAAATCTTAAAAAAATAAAAATATGCTTTGTATACTCTGGCAAATATGCCTTTGTAATTACATTATTTTAAAATGACTAGTGAACCTAGTTGTATTCCTTGAACACACAGAGGGACACTTTATAGGACAGAAAATCAGTGGTAGGAGTCCCCAGGTCTGAGTTCTAAGACTCAGCTCTGTTTTTATCTAGCTCTGTGAGAAAACATGAATACCAGACATATCGTAAGAGGAGAATACATTCCAAACCAGTAGGTAAGTGAGGTATTGCATTTAATCAAAAATGTCCCTGAAAATTCCTAAGACTGAATGATGCAGAATTATAGATACTGTCATAATGTCTTGATATTTTAAAAATAAATACTCAACAATAATTATGTTCTTGCTGTCACAGTAGCCTTTAAAGAAATTCTCGAGTGTATCTGGAATTACTTTATTTCCAAACATTGGATCTAGTGCCCCTAGCCTGAGGTTTTGGGATTTCCTTCATGTAAATGTAGTTATTTTCTTTTACTGGATTTTTACTTTGATTCTGATAGTGAGGAACTTGAAATAAGATACGCCCAACTTGAATTTGAAGCAAAAGGGTTTTGTTACCAGGAACACTGGGAGTACCTTAAATTATTGTGAAGCTCCAATGTATGAATGTGATTTTTAATTATATTTGAGATTATACTGTGTTTGCTTTCTATAGCGGGATAACTATTGATCCCAAATAAATCAGCATAGATGCATACAGTCTTTGGTCTCATTCTGAAATGAGCTAATCAGTTCAAACTCATCTTGCTTAAATAGACACTACACGAAGCAGTATGGCCCTCTGAATTGGTGGGAAGAGCTAAAATAATAAACAGCAGTAGGATATAATCTTACAACCAAATTTTATTTTGAAATTCTATATTGTACTTTCTGTCCTTACTTCTCATTCACTAGAATTTGGTCCTCAGTTTCCTCCTATCTGTTTTAACGTGCTCTCCCTGAGCCATCTCCTTCACTATCATGGGTTCCACCACCAACTCTGTATTAACAATTCACAAATCTCACATATAGCTGTTTCTTCTGAGTTTTAGACTTCTGTCGTGACCTTCCCCATGTTCCCTGTATTTCTTACAGGAATATCTAGTCCCACATATCTAATGCAGCCATATGCCTCAGTTTGCCTGGATTAACCCCAATTTCCAGTGTTGGCATGCTCCCTTTCACTACAAAGTGCCAGGTTTGCACAACAACACTGGGTCAGATTTGGTCTCCCTATACCTGTCCTTGCCTGACCTCCTCACCTGTCTGTCATCTGCTCCCTATAGAGCTGAATGAAACTGTTACACAGAAATGCTAACAAGAAGCCTGGCCATTGAAGAGACCTTACCTTTCACTCTAGCATCTAATTGCAAAGTAGCGCTCATCGCTCCTAGTCAATTCTACATCCTTGATACAACTTTCCTTCCTCTGTGGCTCCCTTGGCACTGATATGGAAGAGTTCTCCCACTGGGTCCCATCCCAGTTCACCCACTTGCATGATCATGGACAAGTCACTCAATCTCAGTTTCCTTGCCTATAAATAGATGAAGGGGAAAACACATACGTGAAGAAAATTTTCATGAGTAAATACATGCAAAATATAGACAAAAATATCCTAGCATGACTTACAACTCAAACTCTGTCATATTTCACCTAGATTATCGCAACTGCCTCCTCCCAGTCATGTCTTCCTTCCAAATTCACTACCTTCAAAACTCTACTTCACTGTCGTAATTTCATAATATCTGATTCTGCCCATCTCTTGCGTACAATGATTCAATGATTCTCCATAATCATTGAGAAAAAAATCTAAACTTTTTTTTTTTTAAGATTTTATTTATTTCAGACAGAGATCACAAGTAGGCAGAGAGGCAGGCAGAGAGAGAGAGAGGAGGAAGCAGGCTCCCCACAGAGCAGAGAGCCCAATGTGGGGCTCGATCCCAGGACCCTGGGATCATGACCTGAGCCGAAGGCAGAGGCCTTAACCCACTGAGCCACCCAGGTGCCCCAAAAATCTAAACTTCTTAAGAGAGCCTACAGAGTCTTTGATCACTACTCCTGCCTCCTCCAACCTTATCTCTTCTAGTCCCCATCCTGGGGAAGAGCCTCCCACCCCTCCCCCAGTCCCTCTCTGAGGCTCCCATGCCTTCCCCTGGACTGTGCAGTTAAGACCCAACCCTCTTATTACAGAATCTCATTCTTCACTTACATTCTTCACTACTTACAGAATCTCATTCTTTACCACTCAGCGAGGGCATGTCATTATGCTCCCTTTGAATCCTTCTCTGACCCTGTCCTTCCTCCAGTCCTCTCACCCACCTAGTGTCACACCCCAAGCACTCCTCAGACGCCTCCATTAGCCTGCTCATTGTAGCCTAATGTAATTACCTGACCATTTAGTCATCTGCCCCAGGAGACTGTAAGATCCCTGATGACCGTTTTTTGGTCTTTCATTTTGTTTTACACCCAACGCAGCATAGAGTCTCTAGCACAGAGTAGAC
Organism: Lutra lutra; assembly: GCF_902655055.1. Classification (NCBI taxonomy): domain Eukaryota; kingdom Metazoa; phylum Chordata; class Mammalia; order Carnivora; family Mustelidae; genus Lutra; species Lutra lutra. Next base: position 32,825,943 of record NC_062281.1, on the reverse strand, counting down.
ATTCTCTAATTAATTTATTAAATGAACGAATGATGTCAGGAGCTGGCGTCAGGGCTAACTTTAGTTCAGCTATCAGATCTTTGCCTTTTAGTCAATCAGATAAGCCATTTCACATTGCTATTTATAAATGCATATTTTTCTAAACCCTAAAACACTGTAAACAACTTAAAATTAATCTCCTGCGCTTTTCCTGTTGGAGCCTCCTACAGTACCGTTTTCTGAAGAGTGTGTGGGAAGGTAAATTGCACTGGCTGTAACATTGCTTTAAAAGCTCAGTCCTGGGCTGTGGAACAGCACCCAAGACTGTGCTCATCACTGTCTGATCGCCTAATTCTGAACCTGAGAGCAGTCTCTGAGAAACATTGAACTAAATGCCGCTTCACTCAGGGCTGGTTCCAAATGGGCAGCAGCTAATGTGTCCCTGTGCTTTCGCCCGCAGAGGATATATTTCCTTGCAAGTCTTGTGGCATCTGGTATCGAAGCGAGCGGAATCTGCAAGCCCATTTGATGTACTATTGCAGCGGGAGGCAAAGGGAAGCGGCTCCAGTGTCAGAAGAAAATGAAGACAGTGCTCCTCAGATTTCCAGCCTGTGCCCCTTCCCGCAGTGCACCAAGAGCTTTTCAAATGCCCGAGCACTAGAAATGCACCTGAATTCGCACAGTGGTAAGTGCTTCCCTTGCTGCCACTTTCGCTTTGGGAGACTCTACTGTTTCTCTACATACCTCCCTATATTCATATATGCAAACATATATAATTCCACATCTATGTAACTGCATCTAGCTATAAAATCAAAATCAAACTTGCTGAACCAGCTGACTGTGATTTTATGTCACTTATAATCAATATACCCTACTCAAAAGACTTGGGTCTGAATTCTTTCCTAACAATGACAGTACTCAGATCGCAGGCCAAATCGTTCTTTTTTTTTTTTTTTTAAAACAGCACCATTTCAGAAATAAACTCAATATCTTTTGTATGTTGTCATTAATATTCATTGATTTAAGTGTCAAGCGATCTTTGGAAACTGACCATATTATTTCCCACATGGTAAGGGATAAATAGTAGGTACATAAAAATAAGTATCTGTGGAATTGAAATAACACTGTTATTTTGATAGATCCAATTAAAATCACACTTGAGAGAAATTAACTTTTATAATTTTTTTTTTTTTTTTTTTTGAGAGAGAGACAGTGAGAGAGAGCATGAGCTAGGAGAAGGTCAGAGAGAGAAGCAGACTCCCCGTGGAGCTGGGAGCCCGATGCGGGACTCGATCCCGGGACTCCAGGATCATGACCTGAGCCGAAGGCAGTCGTCCAACCAACTGAGCCACCCAGGCGTCCCAGAAATTAACTTTTAAATACAAATTTGTAAAATGCTCTTGACTTCCAGAACACAGAACAGCTTAGTTGATCTCTATGACATAAAGCCACTTTTAGTGTAACGTTTTTAAATTCCTTAAGAAAAATTAGGCTAAAAAATTTTTTTATTTTATTTTATTTTATTTTATTTTTATTTATTTATTTTTTTTACCTCACTCTTTAACAGCACAGTGGTAACTGTCCCCATTTTACTCTGGAATTATGTGCCCAATTATTGTTAGTATTATCATATTCATTCTAATTCATTCCTATGTTTTTAAAAAGCAAGTTAACCAAATGTACAGAATTATATTAACCCTAGATACTGCTAGGAACATTTGTAAATAGGACAAACCAAGGTTTGGGTGTCAGTTCTTCAGCATCCATAATACAAAACTTAGAAGGTACTGCTAGGTGATTTCCTCACTGTTTTTGCTTGAGTTGAATAATTAAAAAAAAAAAAAAGAAAAAACTTGAAATAGGTGCTGAGTTTAAAAAAAAAAAAAACAACACTAATTCCAACCTCCAATGCCCTACTACAGTACAAGCTTTTGTCTTTGAACCTATAAAACTGGCAATTTCCTTTCTAGTCATTCTCTTTCCTTTCCCTACAAATGAGCCATCTTTTTGTAGGTGATAAAGCAGAGGAAGCAGAAACAGGTCAGTTGTCTCAGACGGTGAGTAGCTAGTCATTCACAAAACAAAAAAGAGAGAACGAGGGACCTTTCAGCTAAATAGAAGAATGAGTATTGGATCCATTAAGGAGAAAAAGACTAATATGTCCCCTTTTTTTGCTATAGGACTAGGTTTTTTCTACCATGTTTTCAGCTTATAAATATAAAAGGCAGGTCTCATTTTAGTCTAAAGTTCAGAGGGCATGAGCCATGCCTGATTTAGCCATATGTCAACAAATGGGAACTAGAGTTGACCTTAGTGAGTTAAAGTGTCCAGATCTTAATTCCCATACATGGTGGGGGAGGCATTTCCCCCATAACTACCAAACAATCCTCCAGATACCAAGTGGGTGTCCTACAATTTAACTCAATTCTGACACTATCACCTGGAGACAGCATCAGATTTTCCAGATTAAGGGGCCAGCCCCTGCTCCAACTTCAGATGCCAGTAGAAACCCAAGTTGTTAACCTGAGCTTCCCACCGACTAGCTGTAAATCAGAGTTTGCTAAGAGCCCTTCTTGGGGTTCAATTAATTTGCTAGAGTGGCTCACAGAACCCAAGGAACCCATTTACCTAGTAGATTACCGGTTTATTATAAATGGTAATGATTTAGGAACAGCAAGATGGAAGACATGCCTAGAGCAAGGTATGAGGAGAGGATGAGAAGCTTCTGTGCCCTCTCCCAGGCTGCCATTCTCCTCGAGCCAACTGGGAATCTCTCTGAACCCCATCATTTCAGGTTTTTAGGGAGGCTTCATTACATAGGCATGATTGATTAAATATGGGTGTTGGCAATTTAAACTCAAATCTCTGGAGATTGGGGAGGAGGGGCTAAAAATTCAAACCCTCTAATTACAAGGTGGTTTCTCAATGCAACCAACCCTACCCTTAAGTAACCTAAGGGCTTTCTAAAAGTCATTTCATTAATATAACAAAAATACTTTTATTGCTCTTATCATGGGAAATTCCAAGGATTTAAGGAGCTGCAAACCAGGAAGCCTGGTCAAAGATTAACAAATATGAATGACCATATATGTGTTTCTTATAAATCAGAACCTCGCAATAAAGTCTCCTCACCAGTCACTGGTGATATTCAAAATATTTTATAACTGACTAGAAACAGGCCGTGATCAGTCAACACAGAGTTCTGTCCTAAATGACTGTGTGAATGTACTGGTGTCCACCTGCTGAATATCAGCCCTGGATAGAGGTAAACCATGTTCAGCAAAACCAATGCATAAAACTCTAGATTTGTACCAAAGATAAATTAGGAGGTTATAAATCACTTTACCAAATGGTTCCTTCTTGGATTCTTTTGAATAAATACCTAATCTAGTGCTCTAAGAGTTATTTGATTTGCACACAGTTTATCAATATCAACTCTAACGTATTCCTACTTCTTCCTAATGCAGAGCATGGTTTTGTAATGAGCAGGTTCTCTGATTAGAAATTATAAAATCTGAGGTTTGAACATGGCTCTGTCATCGAATCGCTTTAGTACCATAATCCATTCCCTTGATCTCCTTGAATTTGTTTCCTGACCTGGAAGATGGAGACAGTGAAGACTGTCCCTCTGTGATCCAATGACACATTCAAACGTTCTCTGGAAGCTATGAGGTGTTACCACTATGATGACACCGGACAAAGGATGTCACAAGAGAAAAGCTAATATCACAAGCACGATGCTGAAAGATTTCAGCTCATTCGTGTGGTGTAAAGGTTTTTATCATTAGAAAGCCGATGCATGCGATTCTCAGTATTCTTATTTTGTGTGTCTCTCCAGGAGTGAAAATGGAAGAATTCCTGCCCCCTGGTGCTAGTCTAAAATGCACCGTCTGTAGCTACACTGCCGATTCTGTGATCGGCTTCCATCAACACCTGTTCTCCCATCTCACTCAAGCTGCGTTCCGATGCAGTCACTGCCACTTCGGCTTCCAGACTCAGAGGGAGTTACTGCAGCACCAGGAGCTCCATGTCCCTGGAGGCAAACTTCCCAGAGAAAGTGACATAGAACACTCTCCAACCGGGACGGAAGACAGCCTACAGCCGGCGCCAGACCTGCTGACCAGGAGCGAACTCCCCCAGAGCCAGAAGGCCATGCAGACTAAAGATGCGAGCTCTGACACAGAGCTGGACAAGTGTGAGAAAAAGACGCAGCTCTTTCTCACGAACCAGAGACCAGAGATACAGCCCACAACAAACAAACAGAGCTTTTCTTACACGAAAATAAAGTCTGAGCCCTCGAGTCCAAGACTTGCCTCATCTCCGGTTCAGCCTAATGTTGGGCCTTCTTTCCCCGTGGGCCCTTTCCTCTCTCAGTTTGCTTTCCCCCAGGACATCACCATGGTCCCTCAAGCTTCGGAGATCTTAGCCAAGATGTCCGAACTCGTCCATCGGCGACTGAGGCACGGAAGTAGTAGCTACCCTCCCGTCATTTACAGCCCCTTGATGCCCAAGGGGGCTACTTGTTTTGAGTGTAACATAACATTCAATAATTTGGATAATTATCTCGTGCACAAAAAACATTACTGCAGCAGCCGATGGCAGCAGATGGCCAAGTCCCCAGAGTTCCCTGGTGTTTCAGAAAAGATGCCTGAGGCCGTGAGCCCCAACACTGGTCAAACCTCCATAAATCTCCTCAACCCAGCGGCTCATTCAGCTGATCCTGAGAATCCCCTTCTTCAAACATCCTGCATCAATTCTTCCACCGTTTTAGATTTAATTGGGCCAAATGGGAAGGGCCACGACAAGGACTTTTCCACCCAAGTGAAGAAGCTCTCCACCTCTAATAGCAACGACGATAAAATTAACGGAAAACCTGTTGATGTGAAAAATCCCAGTGTCCCCCTGGTGGATGGGGAAAGTGACCCAAATAAGACTACCTGTGAAGCTTGCAACATCACCTTCAGCCGGCATGAAACATACATGGTCCACAAACAGTATTATTGTGCTACGCGCCACGACCCTCCACTCAAGAGGTCTGCTTCCAACAAAGTGCCTGCCATGCAGAGAACCATGCGCACCCGCAAGCGAAGGAAGATGTATGAGATGTGCCTACCCGAACAGGAGCAGAGGCCTCCCCTGGTCCAACAGCGATTTCTTGACGTCGCCAACCTCAGCAATCCTTGTACCTCCACTCAAGAACCCACTGAAGGGCTAGGAGAGTGCTACCACCCAAGATGCGATATCTTCCCAGGAATTGTCTCCAAGCACTTGGAAACTTCCCTGACGATCAACAAATGTGTCCCAGTTTCCAAATGTGACACTACTCATTCCAGCGTTTCCTGCCTCGAGATGGACGTGCCCATAGATCTCAGCAAAAAGTGCTTATCCCAGTCTGAGCGGACGACCACGTCTCCCAAAAGGCTGCTAGACTACCACGAGTGCACCGTGTGCAAGATCAGCTTCAATAAAGTCGAGAACTATCTGGCCCACAAGCAGAATTTCTGCCCGGTCACAGCACATCAGCGTAACGACTTGGGTCAACTCGACAGCAAAGTATTTCCGAATCCAGAAAGCGAACGGAACAGCCCCGATGTCAGCTACGAACGAAGCATCATAAAATGTGAGAAAAACGGGAATCTGAAGCAGCCTTCCCCGAACGGAAACTTATTTTCCTCCCACTTAGCCACCCTGCAAGGCCTGAAAGTCTTTAGTGAAGCTGCTCAGCTCATTGCTACAAAAGAAGAAAACAAACATTTGTTTCTTCCCCAATGCCTTTACCCCGGAGCAATAAAGAAGGCAAAGGGAGCTGACCAGCTTTCTCCATATTACGGAATAAAGCCAAGTGATTACATTTCTGGGTCTCTCGTCATCCATAACACTGACCTAGAGCAAAGCACAAATGCGGAAAATGAATCTCCGAAAGGCCAGGCTTCCTCCAACGGCTGTGCTGTGCCGAAGAAAGATTCCCTGCCGCTGCTGCCCAAAAACAGAGGCATGGTCATTGTCAACGGTGGACTGAAGCAAGAGGACAGACCTGCTGCCAACCCGCAGCAAGAGAACATTTCCCAGAATCCTCAGCATGAAGATGGCCACAAATCTCCATCCTGGATCTCTGAGAACCCACTAGCCACGAACGAGAATGTCTCACCGGGAATTCCTTCTGCAGAGGACCAGTTGTCTAGTATAGCGAAAGGTGTGAATGGCTCCACCCAGGCTCCCACGAGTGGGAAATACTGCCGGCTGTGTGATATTCAGTTCAACAACCTCTCAAACTTTATAACTCACAAGAAGTTTTATTGCTCATCACATGCGGCGGAACATGTCAAATGAGATAACTTCATAAATGAACACCAGTCACCTTTGGTACCAGTGTTGAGTATGTCATTCTACCCAGTCCAGAAAACAATAACAACAACATAAACAACAAAAAAACGAACACACACACACAAAACACACACAAAGAAACAGAAAACAAAAACAAAAGCTGTTTGAATTACATCTGCGCAATCAGGAGATAGTTCTTTAAGGCTGAGTTGAAGACTTAAGGTGTAATTCCATTACAGTCCATTAGTAAAGTGTATTATTGGTGCCATTTTCAAAAAGAAATTAATTTATTTTACCAGCAGTATTCATAGCTGTGGTTATGTTATTTTTTATTTAAAAACTTTATATTAAAGTCATTTGTAATGTTATTGTATAGTTATTGTGTAGCACATATGGTTTGCACTGTATAGTAGATTTTAAAGAAAATAGTCACGAACAATACAGAAAAGCATTTTAGAAATAGCTTCAAAAGCACTTGTGTACCTTGATTTCTTCTTCTATGCTGTTGCAAATATATGTATATGCTAAAATATAACTTGCAAAGATGTTCTAAATACACATGCTATAAGTTCGCCTTAAGATTTCAATTCGTGGATAATCAGGCTCTGTTTGCACTTTATATTTTAGCAGATACAGTCTCTTAGTCACTAGGCTTTGCATTTGTATGTAGCTGTATGTTTCTGTCCATTTTCTTAATCTTAAACATGTATGTTAAATGAAGATGGCAATTTTTTTCTTGTATAGTACCTGTATTTTCTTTCGCTGATGCAGCTCTGTCTCAATTTTTAAAACTTTGCTGTTAAATGCAATACTTTATAAAGAATGAACAAAATTACTGGAAGCAGTATTGTAAGTAATAAGGTAGTATTAATCAGTTTTATCTTTTGAAAGGCACAGTCTAAATCGAAACCCTAAACTCAATGCTGCAAGTATGAATTTAATTCATATATAAGATCTATTTAAATATGAGTAGCAATACTGCACCTGGTGATCACAAAGATAATGTTCTACTTCTGATAGAAATAATTTCTCAACAAATGTTGTTACTATGCATGTATATGGATGGAATAAAATTCCAGATTGTTGGAGAAGTTTGGCATACTTTTTTTTTTCTTTGAAATACAAAGGAAAGTCTATATACCTATTCTTTGTGATGAGAATAGATTCAAAATAGCACTGAATAGCTGAATATACCAGATACATATGTGTGTGTGTGTGTGTGTATAGTAACATGTGCATACATATATAGGCATATATTATATAGTAACATGGGCATACATATATAGGCATATATACACACACACACACACGCACATAGTAACATGATGGCAAATCAATAAAAGGATTAGATTGTCCATTACATGCACCTGATTAACATAACTTATTATATTAAATGAACAGGAGACTCCAACCTATGGAACTAGACAATTTTCCATTACAGCTATATATAACAAGCACTATCTGTTCTCTACCCACTGCCCCCACCACTGTAGCATAGAGAAAGAACAATTTCATGCGTCTAAAAGATTTGTAAAACCTAGGTACAAGAATTGTAACAGTTGTTGATCAAATGCACCCAACTTTTAAATGAAGTTTACTGGAGAGGGAGGCTTGCATTTTAAGGAGCAGTGAAGTTACATGGTCAAGTGATTCTGAGGAGTAAAGACATACAGATTTCATGCCTGAAATTCACAAAAGATCCTAGATTTTACCCTGAAATATTTATTTGTTATATCTGAAAGAATATATTTATATATATATAAACAAGAAATATATATATAATTTATATATAATATATAAATACATATTTTATATATATTATATATAATATATATAAACACAAGACATTGTTTGTATAGTTTAAAATGAGTTCCAATAGCCCTTCATAAAAGAAAATTGATAGCAGAGGCTGAAATAGTGGTGTTCAGACCACAGCTAGACCCTGAAGAGTACAGAGGAAGAAAACGGGTTTCTACATGTAGAGATCAGTTGTAAATGGTAGCGTGAAAGTAGCATGTGATGGTCAAGAGTGAATAACAACTCTCCCAAAGAAAGAGGCTCAGAGGGGCGCCTGGGTGGCTCAGTGGGTTAAGGCCTCTGCCTTCGGCTCAGGTCATGGTCTCAGGGTTCTGGGATCGAGCCCCGCATCGGGCTCTCTGCTCAGCAGGGAGCCTGCTTCCTCCTCTCTCTCTGCCTGCCTCTCTGCCTACTTGTGACCTCTGTCTGTCAAATAAATAAAATCTTTAAAAAAAAAAAAAAGAAAGAGGCTCAGATAGGAAAGTAGAAGAAAACGAGGGTATAAATAAAGATCTGGTCTCACAAGACCTTGAATGCCAGGTTGAACCTTACGGGTTCACACATTGCCTCCTACCTAGAGTCATGGAATGAAAATTGTGTTCAGGAACAGTGACGGTGAAATGTGAGGCCTGGAAGCCAGAGAGAGGGAGATTTGCTAGAAAAGGCCGTAGCGATGGTCCTCATGGAGACTAGTGGGACACACACTGAGTGAATGAAGGACAAGTCTAGATACATGCTTATATTTTAACAGATATTAAAGACCTAATCAGAGAGAAAACACAAGGTCTTCAACTCTCACTGATGGAAACACTATATTCAACAATACAACATTGGGTCAGAATATTAGCACCAGTTGAAGGTTCTGGGGGAAGGGGGAAGGGTGGTAAAAAGAATGACAGTTTATATTGGTTCTTTGGATTGTGGTATTTAAATCCTCTATGGAGCACTAAAATCTACTAAATCAGAATATCTGAAGGAGGGCCTGGATTTCTTGGGCTTTTTGGCAAAGCAACCCTGAGCTATTCTCTGTTGTCCTCTTCTGACCACAGCTGAAACTCACTGAATTAAATATAGGGGGTGGGGGGTTGGGAAGCAGTATTCTGTGGTTAACACCAAAATAAAGCTGGTAGCAGAATTTAACACTCAACTGGTCTTCAAGGGTTGCTATCTCATATATAACACATTTCAGGTTTTAAAATTATTACAATTTTTTAAAAATAATTCAGTACATGCGGGTTAGCATTGAAATTAAAACTAAAAAAATGAAGTCATTATGGAACCTGGTAGCAATATTTGACAATCTTTTAATCAGGTGGAGCCCTCTCATTTCCAGGCAAAAACTAAGGGTCAGAATTTAAGTGCCCAAAGTCACAAAGGCAATGGGTTGAGACCCAGACCCATGAGCCTTACTCTCAGGTTACCTCTCCACATCATGTTCCTTTCTCTACCAAGCCAAAAGAGTAATATTAGGGCGTGCAGTGAAAATTCCAGCTACTTTTTCTCCCTCTGATATATTAAGTCTAGCTCAATCAATCTCTGGAGATAGAGAAAAAGCATATTACTTTCTCATGACTGCCGTAACAAATTACCACAAGCTTGGTGACTTAAAACAACAGAAGTTTGTTACGTCTCCCTGCTGGACTCTACAAATGTGTAGCAGCACGGCAGAAATTGTTATCCCCAAACTATTAAATCTCCTGGAACTTGATTGAGACATGAATGTTATTAACAAACATTGATGATATCCATAAAGAATTTGGCATCTAACTAAGAACTCTCCACCGATCACTCGGAACCCAATCATGAGGCAGAATGGGGTCTGATAAAAACCGTGCACCAAGGCATATATCTGTCTGGGACACAGTAAACGTTATTAACTCAGAGAATCATAAAAAAACAGACATGGGCTGGGTGAAAGTTTACTTTAGCACTATCTAGAAAAAAGAGTTTGCCCAGTGTATTAATAGAAGACACAGGATTGAAAGAAAATAAACTGTTTTCAAGAACCTAGCAGCCCCATTTTGCATGCAAATAATATATTGATTTCAAGTGACTTTTATCTTTATATTAAAGAAGAATGTCAGAGCTTTTTGCTTCACAGCGCTTCTTCAGTCATTAACTCGACTTCTTCCATATGACATACCTTGGTTGCAGATGTTGTGAGTGTATGACTTTCACTAAATCCAGAACTTTTTTTTTTTCCCTATCAGGGTTCAATGACCCTCAAGAAAACAATCAAGTAGATAAAATACAATGTTGTTATACTTATGAAAAAATACCCAGGGAGGAAATAGTCCTTTAAAATTAATAACAGGGACACAAACTTTATAAAAAATATAATAAAAGAATGTATATGCAATATCATTCCTAGGTTAGAAAGAGGGGATGATACAGATGAACGAAGAATGAAGGAGATCAACACAGAAATTGTAAGAACACATCTGAAGAGAAACACAGAAAATTCAAGACAAAAGAATTAACAGGAAGGTGTTCCTACCAAGGTATTCACAGACACACCTGTGTGGACACGCAGATTCCTTCCTCCTCTACTACAATGGATGAACTGTCCCTGATCTTTGTCAAAGCCACTCCTTCCACTTAAGCTTTTCATTCCCTCTAGCTTATTTGATGGTTTAGCTCGTCCAATTATTCCCTCTTCCCTGGCACAAAAGCGACAGATGTGTCTTTTTCAATTTATATAAGGACTCGGACAAGAACCATCAACGCGCTCAGAATGGAAGTGTGACCCTGAAATTTACAGGTCCTTCTCACATGTCATGGATAATAATCCATCGATTTCCTAATCCTGGAAGTTGGAGGGAGTTCCCATAATGCTCAGATTAACTTCCCTGTCAGTCTTATGGATAGAAGCTTGGAGCAGATACAGTTTCATTTAGGCTTCAGAGGAATGTGATAATACACGTGTGTAGTGTTGAGCAGTGCTATCCCTGCCTCATCAGTGCTACAATTACTAGTTTACCAACGAACAAACTGAGGCTTAGAGCCGTGGAGTGAGTTGCCCAAATCACAGAGCCCTTAGGGCTGAGTCTGGAGTCCAGTTGTCTGCTTTAAAGCCTTTTGCTACCCTTTTCCATGAGGCCCTGATTCCCACCCTCTCTAGGTCAAGCCAAATCCCTTATAATCACGTCGCAGGTCAGCCTGACACCATTTTATTGCCCACTGGCACTACAGTTGCCTGTTATGGTATCCATTTGTCTCATTCTGCCTGGCACTTTTCTGGCCTGGCTTAGAATTGATCTCAAATTTTTCATAGTAAGTATTATTATTATTATTAATTATTACCAAGAGTTGTATCAAAATAACAATGTCCAGTGAGTTGTTTTCTCTTTAACATGTGGTTAAAGCTGAAAGACGATTGCATTGACCCTTTTCCAGATGCAATGGAACCAACACCTCCTTTTCAAGGACATACCTAAGGCACTCTAGGATAAAGCACATTTGGAGAGAAACATCGAGGAACAACTTAAGACTTCTGCCCTTCAGTAGTTGTGGGAGAAGATTTGGGGGCTACTACCCCCGCAAACTGCTGGATATAACTGTGCTCTGACCACCAAGATGCCCAAAGCCCCACCAGATGATGAAATCTGTGAAAAATGTGAGGCATTCCTGGTTTCAGTATAGAATATATTCAAAGTAGCAGGGTGGTTATCTCATTGTTGAAGATACAGGTGGATAATAGTCTGAATCCTCTGGTTACTCTGGTTTTATCATGGAGTATATGGTCATATATGATATAAATATAGAGGTATTTATTTTGTTGTTAGGTAACATATTTTTATGTGGCAACCTGCCATTTTCCACGACAGAGGCTTCAAACAAAATATCAGATATAATGTAAAAAACTAAGAACTAAAGCTTGCCTTTTTCAGGAAAGCTAGGTAATGACTATGGGATTCCTAAAATTATTTTTGGACACCTACCATTCACTAAGGAAGCTGCTGAGATAAAATAAACCACACAAAAACAATCACATAAATCTGCTCAAGAATCGTTCTCATTGACTTCAGATTCAGTCATTCATTATCTAGCTGATTGGGCCTGAAGATTATGATTCATAGGCACAGCTGTGGAGGGTATGTATGCATTACTCCAGAAAGCATGGCTTTTCATTTCGATCCAATGGCTGAGCGGTATTAAGTTCATTATTGAAACCTGGCTAGTGCACATACAGTTTAGAATTTTTCAAAATAAGTGACAGTACTCTTATCAATTGAAATAGAAGTCAGAGTTGGGGAAATTGAAATATAGAGAGATATACTCTTAATTTAAATTAAATGCAATTGATTCATTTAATTAATAACTTCATTTAAATACATATGTATATATGTGTAAATACACATCGTTAGAGTAGTTGAACAAGATTTTCATGGTAAAACTTATGTTGAATGCAAAACAATCATTGTATTGCCAAATTCAGTTTCTCTTTGCTTCCCATCAACAATCAGATTTTAGCAATGTTTGAGTTATTAATTTGAAGAAATATTTTGTATACACCACATGTATGTTATATAATGGTATTGATCTTTTTTTTTCTTTTACCAACGCCTTTGAATTTTGTTTGCATTTTAATCAAAACAATTTGGAACTCTTTATTCGATATATTCAATGAATGGAGTATCAAATGTTTTCAGAGAAGCTACAAAAAATACATGAAATTTATCATACAAAATCAGGACTCTAAATCTGTTAAACACTAAGAGTTAAAACAGTGTCCAAGATTTAATTTTTAAATTCTATAATTGCATTTTATATTATCTCAACTTTGGGGAATGCTCTTTTGTTGGAGCTTCCATTTGTAAATGGATAAATTTTTATTTTCTATTACAAGGGAATGAAATAAGAAGGTTTATGATCTTCCATTATCTATATTCAGAAAACAAGAGACAAATTATATGATAATTTTGCTCTAAAGTATATTTGCCAAAAGAAGGCAGTTAAATTGAAACAACAATAGGCTTTCTGTGGATATATGGACATTTTGATTAAACATAGAAACATAGAAAACATAGAAAAATTAAACAGAAAAATAAGAGTATCTCCTTGACAATTTTTTTCTGAGATTATACTATCTATATTATATATATTTTCTATGACTTTGAAACTTTTGAAGACTACTGGTTAGATGCTTTGTACAATGTTTCTTGATTTCAGTTTTTCTGAGTTTTTTAATGATTGGTCTGGAGCCAGAGTTTGGGGGTGGGGGGGATAGCAGAAAGGTAAAATGCTTCTCACTGGGGATACCTGATATTAGCCCAACTTATCTCTGGTGATGTTAAGCTTGACCACTTGACTAAGATTGTATATGCCATGTTCTCCACTGTAAAATTACCTTTTTTCCCCCCTTTCCACTCTCTGTTCATTAAAGGTAAAACACTAAATCTGGTCCATTCCAAGGATAGGGAATTAAGCTCTACTACCTGAAGGGAGAAGTATCCAAACATTTGTGGACCTATGTTAAAACCACTATAGGGGCATCTGGGTGGCTCAGTAGGTTGGGCATCTGCCTGCGGCTCAGGTCACTATCTCAGGGTCCTGGGATGGAGCCCTGCATCAGGTTCCCTGCTTGTCCCTCTCCCTCTGCCCCTCCCGCTGCTTGTGCTCCTTCTCTTTCCCTCTCTCAAATAAATAAAATCTTTTTTAAAAAGCTATAATTAATACATATTTGGGGAGATTCTTTGAGGCTCCTCTTATACCCTGTTTCTCTTAAAATTTCTAGCTAAAATCCCACTGATTTTAGCATTCAGGAGCAGTCTTGTCTACAGCAACTGTTACTGTGACAAAGTAGATCTTTATTTTGTTTCATTCTCTCCATATTGATTATTGAAATTCTTCTTAAATGAAACCCACCCCTTCTCCTCCATTTATATATTTATCCAGTCATTTATTTATATCAGTATGAACTTATGGCTATTTACTTTGTTCTCTGTCATATAACCTCATATAGTAATCTGCCTTTATCTGGGTGCTTACTTTCTGCGATTTCAATGACCTGCAGCCAACCAGGGTCTGGAAACAGATGATTCTCTTTAAGCGGTAAGGTCAGAAGGTCAGTAGTAGCCTAGCACTATGTCGTGGTGCCTGCCTCCTTCACATCGCTTCATCTCATCACACAGGCCCTTTTTCATCTTCCATCGTCACAAGGAAAAAAAGGGTGAGTACAGAACAGTAAGATATTTTGCGAGAGATACCACCTTCCCGTACTTTTTATTATAGTATGTTGTTATACTTGTTCTATTTTGTTATTAGTCATTGTTGTTACTCTCTTACTGTGTCTAATTTATAAATCGAACTTCATCGTGGGTCTGGGATGGGACCCATATATACTATGGGAAAAACATAGTATATATAGGGTTTGGTACTATCTTTGGTTTCAGACATCCACTGGGCGTCTTGAAATGTATCCCCTGTGGATAATGGAAGGGTTACTGTACTTGCATTATTTCATTGCTCAAATTGTTTCAGCTTTTGCCATGAGCAACTCTTTCAGGTGGGTGCATCTTTTTTTTTTTTTTTTTTTTTTTTGAGCAACTTCCTTACTATCTGGCACTATGAGTTATAGTATGCTCTAGAATGCCTAATTTCAAAACTCATTCCTATAGAACTCATATTTTTCCCTGACCCAGCCCTAGAGCTAGTCTTTTCTCCAAAGGACCCTCATTCCTCTTATTGGAGAATGATGTTAAGAAGCCAAGACCTTGGAGGAGGAGTCAAGATGGCGGAGAAGTAGCAGGCTGAGACTACTTCGGGTAGCGGGAGATCAGCTAAATAGCTTATCTAAAGATTGTAAACACCTACAAATCCAACGGGAAATTGAAGAGAAGAAGAACAGCAATTCCAGAAACAGAAAATCAACCACTTTCTGCAAGGTAGGACTGGCGGAGAAGTGAATCCAAAGCGACGGGAAGATAGACCGCGGGGGGAGGGGCCGGCTCCCGGCGAGCGGCGGAGCAACGGAGCAAAATCAGGACTTTTAAAAGTCTGTTCCGCTGAGGGACATCGCTCCAGAGGCTTAACTGGAAGCCCAGGCCGGGTCAGCGCGGCCTCAGGTCCCGCAGGGTCGCAGAAGGATCGGGGGTGTCTGAGTGTCGCAGAGCTTACCGGTATTAGAACGGGGAAGCCGGCTGCAGAGACAGAGCCGAGGAGTGACTCTCAGCTCGGGGTTGCCTTGAACCGGTCTCAGGCTCGGTCAGCTCGGAGCGTGGCCGGAGGCCAGAGTGGCGGGAGTCTTTGGGCGCTGTTCTCTGAGGGCGCACTGAGGAGTGGGGCCCCGGGCTCTCGGCTCCTCCGGGCCGGAGACCGGGAGGCCGCCATCTTTATTCCCGTCCACCGGACTCTACGGAAAGCGCTCAGGGAACAAAAGCTCCCGAAAGCGAACCCCAGCGGATTACTCAGCACGGCCCCGGGTAAGGGCGGTGCAACTCCGCCTGGGGCAAAGACGCTTGAGAATCACTACAACGGGCCCCTCCCCCAGAAGATCAACGGGAAACCCAGCCAGGACCAAGTTCACCTACCAAGGAGAGCGGCGGAATTCCAGAGGAGAAGAAAGCAAAGCACAGAACTCATGGCTTTCTCCCCATGATTTTTTAGCCTTGCAGTTAATTTAATTTTTTTTTCTTTTTCAATTTTTTTTTTCTTTTTCTCTTCTTCTGCTGAATTTTTTTTAACTTTTACCGTTTTCTTTTTTTAACGTTTTTTAAATAGTTTATCTAATATATATATTTTTTTCCTCTTTTTATATTTTTTCTTTATCGGCTTTCTTTTTTTTAATAGTTTCTTTTTTTTTTTTTTTTCTTTCTTTCTGAACCCCTTTTTTCCCCTTTCTCCCCCCTCACAATTCGGGATCTCTTCTGATTTGGCTAAAGCCTATTTTCCTGGGGTTGTTGCCACCCTTTTAGTATTTTACTTGCTCCTTCATAAACTCTTATCTGGACAAAATGACAAGGCGGAAAAATTCACAACAAAAAAAAGAACAAGAGGCAGTACCAAAGGCTAGGGACCTAATCAATACAGACATTGGTAATATGTCAGATATAGAGTTCAGAATGACGATTCTCAAGGTTCTAGCCGGGCTTGAAAAAGGCATGGAAGATATTAAAGCAACCCTCTCAGGAGATATAAAAGCCCTTTCTGGAGAAATAAAAGAACTAAAATCTAACCAAGTTGAAATCAAAAAAGCTATTAATGAGGTGCAATCAAAAATGGAGGCTCTCACTGCTAGGATAAATGAGGCAGAAGAAAGAATTAGCGATATAGAAGACCAAATGACAGAGAATAAAGAAGCTGAGCAAAAGAGGGACAAACAGCTACTGGACCACGAGGGGAGAATTCGAGAGATAAGTGACACCATAAGACGAAACAACATTAGAATAATTGGGATTCCAGAAGAAGAGGAAACAGAGAGGGGAGCAGAAGGTATATTGGAGAGAATTATTAGAGAGAATTTCCCCAATATGGCAAAGGGAACAAGCATCCAAATTCAGGAGGTTCAGAGAACCCCCCTCAAAATCAATACGAATAGGTCCACACCCCGTCACCTAATAGTAAAATTGACAAGTCTTAGTGACAAAGAAAAGATCCTGAAAGCAGCCCGGGAAAAGAAGTCTGTAACGTACAATGGTAAAAATATTAGATTGGCAGCAGACTTATCTACAGAGACCTGGCAGGCCAGAAAGAGCTGGCATGATATATTCAGAGTACTAAATGAGAAAAACATGCAGCCAAGAATACTATATCCAGCTAGGCTATCATTGAAAATAGACGGAGAGATTAAAAGCTTCCAGGACAAACAAAAACTGAAAGAATTTGCAAATACCAAACCAGCTCTACAGGAAATATTGAAAGGGGTCCTCTAAGCAAAGAGAGACCCTCAAAGTAGTAGATCAGAAAGAAACAGAGACAATATACAATAACAGTCACCTTACAGGCAATACAATGGCACTAAATTCATATCTCTCAATACTTACCCTGAATGTTAATGGGCTAAATGCCCCAATCAAAAGACACAGGGTATCAGAATGGATAAAAAAACAAAACCCATCTATATGTTGCCTACAAGAAACTCATCTTAAACCCGAAGACACCTCCAGGTTTAAAGTGAGGGGGTGGAAAAGAATTTACCATGCTAATGGACATCAGAAGAAAGCAGGAGTGGCAATCCTTATAGCAGATCAATTAGATTTTAAGCCAAAGACTATAATAAGAGATGAGGAAGGACACTATATCATACTCAAAGGAACTGTCCAACAAGAAGATCTAACAATTTTAAATATCTATGCCCCTAACGTGGGAGCAGCCAACTATATAAACCAATTAATAACAAAATCAAAGAAACACATCGACAAGAATACAATAATAGTAGGGGATTTTAACACTCCCCTCACTGAAATGGACAGATCATCCAAGCAAAAGATCAACAAGGAAATCAAGGCCTTAAATGACACACTGGACCAGATGGACATCACAGATATATTCAGAACATTTCATCCCAAAGCAACAGAATACACATTCTTCTCTAGTGCACATGGAACATTCTCCAGAATAGATCACATTCTTGGTCCTAAATCAAGTCTCAACCGGTATCAAAAGATTGGGATCATTCCCTGCATATTTTCAGACCACAATGCTCTAAAGCTAGAACTCAATCACAAGAGGAAATTTGGAAAGAACCCAAATACATGGAGACTAAACAGCATCCTTCTAAAGAATGAATGGGTCAACCAGGAAATTAAAGAAGAATTGAAAAAATTTATGGAAACAAATGATAATGAAAACACAACGGTTCAAAATCTGTGGGACACAACAAAGGCAGTCCTGAGAGGAAAATATATAGCGGTACAAGCCTTTCTCAAGAAACAAGAAAGATCTCAGGTACACAACCTAACCCTACACCTAAAGGAGTTGGAGAAAGAACAAGAAAGAAACCCTAAACCCAGCAGGAGAAGAGAAATCATAAAGATCAGAGCAGAAATCAATGAAATAGAAACCAAAAAAACAATAGAACAAATCAACGAAACGAGGAGCTGGTTCTTTGAAAGAATTAATAAGATTGATAAACCCCTGGCCAGACTTATCAAAAAGAAAAGAGAAAGGACCCAAATAAATAAAATCATGAATGAAAGAGGAGAGATCACAACGAACACCAAAGAAATACAGACAATAATAAGAACATACTATGAGCAACTCTACGCCAACAAATTTGACAATCTGGAAGAAATGGATGCATTCCTAGAGACATATAAACTACCACAACTGAACCAGGAAGAAATAGAAAGCCTGAACAGACCCATAAGCAGTAAGGAGATTGAAACAGTCATCAAAAATCTCCAAACAAACAAAAGCCCAGGGCCAGACGGCTTCCCGGGGGAATTCTACCAAACATTTAAAGAAGAACTAATTCCTATTCTCCTGAAACTGTTCCACAAAATAGAAATAGAAGGAAAACTTCCAAACTCATTTTATGAGGCCAGCATCACCTTGATCCCAAAACCAGACAAGGATCCCAACAAAAAAGAGAACTACAGACCAATATCCTTGATGAACACAGATGCAAAAATTCTCGCCAAAATACTAGCCAATAGGATTCAACAGTACATTAAAAGGATTATTCACCACGACCAAGTGGGATTTATTCCAGGGCTGCAAGGCTGGTTCAACATCCGCAAATCAATCAATGTGATACAACACATTAATAAAAGAAAGAACAAGAACCATATGATACTCTCCATAGATGCTGAAAAAGCATTTGACAAAGTACAGCATCCCTTCCTGATCAAAACTCTTCAAAGTGTAGGGATAGACGGCACATACCTCAATATTATCAAAGCCATCTATGAAAAACCCACCGCAAATATCATTCTCAATGGAGAAAAACTGAAAGCTTTTCCGCTAAGGTCAGGAACACGGCAGGGATGTCCGTTATCACCACTGCTATTCAACATAGTACTAGAAGTCCTAGCCTCAGCAATCAGACAACAAAAGGAAATTAAAGGCATCCAAATCGGCAAAGAAGAAGTCAAACTATCACTCTTCGCAGATGATATGATACTCTATGTGGAAAACCCAAAAGACTCCACTCCAAAACTGCTAGAACTTGTTCAGGAATTCAGTAAAGTGTCAGGATATAAAATCAATGCACAGAAATCAGTTGCATTTCTCTACACCAACAACAAGACAGAAGAAAGAGAAATTAAGGAGTCCATCCCATTTACAATTGCACCCAAAACTATAAGATACTTAGGAATAAACCTAACCAAAGAGACTAAGAATCTATACTCAGAAAACTATAAAGTACTCATGAAAGAAATTGAGGAAGACACAAAGAAATGGAAAAATGTTCCATGCTCCTGGATTGGAAGAATAAATATTGTGAAAATGTCTATGCTACCTAAAGCAATCTACACATTTAATGCAATTCCTATCAAAGTACCATCCATTTTTTTCAAAGAAATGGAACAAATAATCCTAAAATTTATATGGAACCAGAAAAGACCTCGAATAGCCAAAGGAATATTGAAAAAGAAAGCCAAAGTTGGTGGCATCACAATTCCGGACTTCAAGCTCTATTACAAAGCTGTCATCATCAAGACAGCATGGTACTGGCACAAAAACAGACACATAGATCAATGGAACAGAATAGAGAGCCCAGAAATGGACCCTCAACTCTATGGTCAACTCATCTTCGACAAAGCAGGAAAGAATGTCCAATGGAACAAAGACAGCCTCTTCAATAAATGGTGTTGGGAAAATTGGACAGCCACATGCAGAAAAATGAAATTGGATCATTTCCTTACACCACACACGAAAATAGACTCAAAATGGATGAAGGATCTCAATGTGAGAAAGGAATCCATCAAAATCCTCGAGGAGAACACAGGCAGCAACCTCTTCGACGTCAGCCGCAGCAACATCTTCCTAGGAACATCACCAAAGGCAAGGGAAGCAAGGGCAAAAATGAACTTTTGGGATTTTATCAAGATCAAAAGCTTTTGCACAGCAAAGGAAACAGTGAACAAAACCAAAAGACAACTGACAGAATGGGAGAAGATATTTGCAAATGACATATCAGATAAAGGGCTAGTGTCCAAAATCTATAAAGAACTTAGCAAACTCAACACCCAAAGAACAAATAATCCAATCAAGAAATGGGCCGAGGACATGAACAGACATTTCTGCAAAGAAGACATCCAGATGGCTAACAGACACATGAAAAAGTGCTCCATATCACTCGGCATCAGGGAAATACAAATCAAAACCACCATGAGATATCACCTCACACCAGTCAGAATGGCTAAAATTAACAAGTCAGGAAATGACAGATGCTGGCGAGGATGCGGAGAAAGGGGAACCCTCCTACACTGTTGGTGGGAATGCAAGCTGGTGCAACCACTCTGGAAAACAGCATGGAGGTTCCTCAAAATGTTGAAAATAGAACTACCCTATGACCCTGCAATTGCACTGCTGGGTATTTACCCTAAAGATACAAACATAGTGATCCGAAGGGGTACATGCACCCGAATGTTTATAGCAGCAATGTCTACAATAGCCAAACTATGGAAAGAACCTAGATGTCCATCTACAGACGAATGGATAAAGAAGATGTGGTATATATACACAATGGAATACTATGCAGCCATCAAAAGAAATGAAATCTTGCCATTTGCGACGACGTGGATGGAACTAGAGGGTATCATGCTTAGCGAAATAAGTCAATCGGAGAAAGACAACTATCATATGATCTCCCTGATATGAGGGAGAGGAGATGAAACATGGGGGGTTGAGGGGGTAGGAGAAGAGTAAATGAAACAAGATGGGATTGGGAGGGAGACAAACCATAAGTGACTCTTAATCTCACAAAACAAACTGAGGGTTGATGGGGGGAGGGGGTTGGGAGAGGGCGTGGGGTTATGGATATTGGGGAGGGTATGTGCTATGGTTGTGAAGTGTGTAAACCTGGCGATTCGCATACCTGTAACCCTGGGGATAAAAATATATGTTTATAAAGCTGTAAAAAAAAAAAAAAAAAAAAAGAAAGAAAGAAAGAAAGGATGAATACCCAAGTTTTGTAGCAACATGGACGGGACTGGAAGAGATTATGCTGAGTGAAATAAGTCAAGCAGAGAGAGTCAATTATCATATGGTTTCACTTATTTGTGGAGCATAACAAATAGCATGGAGGACAAGGGGAGATGGAGAGGGGAGTTGAGGGAAATTGGAAGGGGAGGTGAACCATGAGAGACTATGGACTCTGAAAAACGATCTGGGAATTTTGAAGGGGTGGGGGGTGGGAGGTTGGGGCACCAGGTGGTGGGTATTGTGGAGGGCACAGATTGCATGGAGCACTGGGTGCTGTTATGCTGAAAAAATAAAAAAATTATAAAAAAAAAAAAAAAAAAAAAAAAAAAAAAAAAAAGAAGCCAAGACCTTGACACTAAGTATGTTTGTTGTTACTGGGTAACACTGCTTCTCCAGGGCGCCTGGGTGGCTCAGTGGGTTAAGCCGCTGCCTTCAGCTCAGGTCATGATCTCAGGGTCCTGGGATCGAGTCCCGCATCGGGCTCTCTGCTCAGCAGGGAGCCTGCTTCCCTCTCTCTCTCTCTCTCTGCCTGCCTCTCTGTCTACTTGTGATCTCTCTCTGTCAAATAAACAAATAAAATCTTAAAAAAAAAAAAAAAACCCTGCTTCTCCACCATCTCAGCAGATAGATCTAGGACATAGGTATCTATCATAACCAATGTATACACACTCCACTTATATATTTATCCAGTCATATGTACTACATATTTTAAAAGTAAACATGAGTTTGGAATAAACAGTGTCTCAGACTCTGTCTAACCCAGCACTTATATTTTGATATTGAGCTCAATGCAAAGAATTTTTTCTTGAATATACATTAATATGTTTTCTTTCTACTTTTTTTTTTTTTTGTCAGAGAGAGAGGGAGAGAGAGCGAGCACAGGCAGACAGAATGGCAGGCAGAGGCAGAGGGAGAAGCAGGCTCCTGCTGAGCAAGGAGCCCGATGCGGGACTCGATCCCAGGACTCTGGGATCATGGCAGCTGCTTAACCAACTGAGCCACCCAGGCGTCCCTTCTTTCTACTTTTTGAGAGAATTTTACTTTTAAAGATGGTTCATGGTTATAACTATTACATAGATCCATTTATATTAAAAATTTATTTCTTAAGAACTAAATATTTTAAGTATATAAATTACAATTATTTTCATACTCCCTTTTTATACTCCTTTCTATACTCCCATCACTCTCAAAAATGTCCTAATCTGGATAATAAATTCTAAAGTGACCTTACAATGAATTCATCTGAGCTCAGGAGGCACTTTGAATGCTATGATTTAGAGTTATGCCTCCCAAGATTTCATGTCCATACGAATCACCTGGGAATCTTGTTAAACTACAGACTGATTCAGTAGGACTGGGGAGAGAGTCTGCATTTCTAACAGGCTGCCAGCTAAAAGCAATGCTACCGGTGCACAGACTACACCTCAAGTGCAAGGCTGAAGACTGCATATGTGTCCTTGCATGAGCCTTCTATGTCTTTGTCCCGAGTCTTCATCTAGACCCATTGCTACTGAAATCAGCAACTACTAGGATTCCAATCAAGTTTGTAGCTCTTTTCTTCATTGCTATACTTAGTTCAGTTTGGTGGCTTTGTTCTTAATACAAACAAGGCAAGTTGATATCAATTTGTACATTAGACTAGTTGTATTTGACAGGTAGGAATGGGAGGGTGTCCCTTATACCCTCTTTTCATTTTTTAGTACTTTGGAGAATAGAAAAACCTTAGAAACTTATTATTTGAGTGGCTGCAATCATGTTTTACTTAAACAGCAGCTCCTTTTTATGATCTTTCCCATTTTCAATTTAGTATTAATTTTGATGAGTTTTTTAACCCAAGGAAAACACTTGTGGCGTCTATTACAAGATTGGTGGACTCACGCTGTGATCAGAGACAGATGCTTAAGGGAACAGTGGAGTCATTTGTGATTCAAGACCATTCCTGGTGGGGTGTTGGGTGGGAGTGGGGAGAGAGTGAGAGCGGGGGAGGAACAGAGTAAATATGTAGAGAGTATTGCAATTTCAGGGCCATCTGTACTAACTGCATGCTGCAAATCTCAAACAGAAACAGGCAGTGTGAAAGCAAATGTTATTAGTTGGTTTCAATATTGTGCCCTTCAAAATTATTTGTTTCACTCATTCATTCATTCATTTATCCATGGTTACATTTTAATGTTGAGCACTTGCTCTGACATAAGCATTATGATGGGCACTGGGGACCGACTGTTAAAGGATAGTTCTTGTCTTCTATGAGCTTTGGGTAGAGATGTGTACCATGAAATGTACACAGGTGAGTACAATATGGTATGTTAAATGCTACACTGTTGCATGGAGTCCTGGAAGCACATTGAGAAAGCACTGTCTTGGGGATCCTAGGAAAGTTTCACACAGGAAGTGGTGTCTAATTTGAGATGTAATAGATGAATAGAAGTTATCCAGGTTAAAAAAAAAAAAAAAACAGTTGGCAAGTAACAGAGGGGAGGGGAAAGGTAAGAGGAAATTGGGTTAATTTTAGAACATTTTAAGAGAGATTAGCATGTACAAAACCCAAATGTTGAGACAAGCATAATCACTATGTTAACTATAACTTCCCCCAATGTTTCCTTTTCCTGGGGTCCCCATCTCAGTGATGTCAGTGCCACCCACCTGATCACCCTGACCACAAAGGAGGAGTCATCCTGGTCTTTTCCTACTCTCTCAATTCTACTGCTTCCCGCTTAGATAGCCATCTAGTTCTGTCAAGTCTTCCTTCTAAATATAGTTAAATACATTTTCTCATCGGCATTCATGGGCCCATGAACACGATTATCTCTTACCTAGATTACTATAGGAGCCTCCAAACAGATCTTCTTAATTTGTTTTAAACCTTTTCAGAAGGTGGAAAAACATATTTGGACTATAGTGATCTTCCCAAAGATAAAATCTGATTACTGTCAGTCTCTTCTTAAATCCTTCAGTGGTTCTCCATTGCCCTCAGGATCAAGTGCAAATTCTTTAACATAGTTAATAAGACCTATGTTTGATTGGACTCCCACTTAACCTTCACCTTGCTGATACTGTACTTGGCTCATCTCATATATTTGTGGATCACCAGTATTCGTCATGCCAGACACTCTAAATAAAATGATGAATAAAATAAATAACTTTGCATACATAAGGCTTATATCCTATCAGAAAAGACATTTAAAGAAGTAATTGAGTTATTAGCAACAGTAGTGAGAACTCTGCCCTACCACCACTGTACTAACTATAGTATTTAGGATTATCTTGAATTTGACTTATTCTGGAGTGAAATTTTTACAGACTTTAATTTTAAAAGAAGATGATTATTAAAAACAAAACAAAATAAAAAAATATGGTCATGCTATTAGTCACAGTAATACTAGGTAAACCATGAAATTTTAATCATTTAAGACGATCAAAATTTATTTCTAGCCCCTGAAATACTCAGTGGGCAGGGAGAACCAAGCAATTATTCAGGTTCTTGGGCTGATGCAGGTTCTCTAATTATTAACTCAGGATTCTGGAGTTCCCTGAGCACTGACATCCTGGCTGACAGGGAAAGAGAGGAGAAGTTGGAGACAGGTTTTAATGAACCAGGACTGGAAGCAGAATATATCCTGTCTGACCACTTTCGGTTGTCTAGAATGGTCCACATAGTCAGGGTCAAGTCAAAAGGAGCCTGGGGAAATTCAGAACAGTTCTCTGCCCAGAAACAGAAGGAAATGGGTTTGAAGAACTACTAACCAATCTCTACTTCACTCACCAAAACACACAAATGACTGGAAACAGTTATGACCTGCCCGTGAGTGCAGGGAGTTCACTGGCATCATGCACTGTCATCTGTACCATCTGTGCACTTTGGACTGACAGGAAGGACCACTGGGCACCCACAGCCAAACAGATCACACCATTACCATGTGTCTCACACTCTAGTGAGGCTTTGATTATCTAAAAATTTTAAAATAGATGATCACCTTTAAAAGCCTTAAAAATTATCTTAGATGCTTCTGGTGTTAAGACTAAAAGAGCCATATAGTACATTTGTTTTCTCTCAGCCACAAATCTTCTGTGGAAACCTTCCCTCCCAT
The DNA here is from genome assembly GCF_902655055.1 of Lutra lutra. Classification (NCBI taxonomy): domain Eukaryota; kingdom Metazoa; phylum Chordata; class Mammalia; order Carnivora; family Mustelidae; genus Lutra; species Lutra lutra. The sequence goes on along the minus strand of NC_062281.1, from coordinate 32,800,663 downwards.
GCCTATCTTCTCCATCCCTGCCCGTGTCCCCACCAATCTGTCACTGGCTAAATCTTAGTTGCCTTTTAGGCTCTAGTTAAAAATTACTTTTTATGTCGTGCTCTTGTGGATGTCCTCAAATCTGGGTTAGGAGTTCCTTCCATGAATTCTAGAAGCACTTTAAAATCTCTCTCTATGCATATTATAAAAGTGTATGAATTAATGTCTAGGTAAACCTTATATTTCTGGAATATAGCATAGCCTGACACAATGGGTAATATATACTTATTGATTGAATTGATTAGAATTTATGTATCATTTACAGGGTTAGAAAATGGGACACAAGGATATATAAGAAATCCTGGGTTTGAAGACCTCTAAACACACACATGCACACACACACACACACACACACACACATTTATATGTAAACACATTTGTGACAAATATGTATGTATGTAATAGATATTCTGTGTATGTGACAAATATATATTTAGTATACATGGCAAGTATATACGACATATATAGCGTGTGTGCAAGTGTGTGTGCTGTATATATACATATATATTCAAAAATGATAAATATAAAGGGATCCTGACCCTTAAGGACCTTTAGCTTAGTTTAGTACGTGTTTATGTGTGTATGTTTATATACATGTATTTATATAGTGATATATGACATATATAAAGTGTATATAAATGTATATATATATCTGCATATTTATACATAAAGCATATTCACACACATACACACACACACCACATACATTGTAACACCTTAGGTGATGGGCTACTAATTGACAACAAAGCAGGACGAGAAGTCAGCAATTTGCCTCTTAGAAAAGAAACCTGTCCCCGGTGGCCAGAACAGATGGGAAATGGTCTCTGTGCTGTCAATGAATCATCTTTCTGAGCCCAAGGAGGGCTGGCCCTGAAAAGATGTTTTAATTATAAGATAAAGCTTCCATCCTTAAGTAAATCAGGAGGGTCAGGAGGACTGGCCCAAGAAGAACACCATAGCTCTACAGACCTAGGCATCAACCAGCTTGTCCAGCATCTTTAAAAGGACATCTACCAGGGACAGCCAGCTGAGATAACGTGCTGGAAAGAAGAAGGCCCATGACACCTTTATTACCAGACTATATTGAAAGAAAAGAGAGGACTTGTTTGGAAACATTACATTCAGCTCCTCACTGGAAACTATTGCCTGGGAGTAATGACAGAGTTGCTGACACTTGAAAGCTGATTTAGAAATGGAAGGGCTTACTTTATCTCAGACCCATGACTCATGGGGGAATCAATGAAATCTATTTCTCTTAATGTTTTCCAAAGAGACTTACTGATCAAAGTTCTTTCCTTCCCAGAGGTGTGTTCCTTCCAGCACAGGGATGAGGCATATCTCTCGGACACCCAGAGGACATTTATAGTCGCTTCCCAAGTGGCTCTTGTTCTCGGGATTAAAAACGGAAATTATCTCTCAGCTGTCAATGTAACATCTTCCAGCAGCATGAAATTCTGTCAAACAGAAATTGAAGATGAATAAAACGAAGATACACACTCAGGATTATTCCTATTGTGAAGCAGCAGTGCTCTGCACTGACGATTCTACACCCTAATAGTAGATTTAGGGAAATAGAGACATACTGGTTTTCTGAACGCCCCTGTACACTTTGCCACGGGAAGGAGTGGTGATTGAATAGGACTGACAAACGCTGTGAGCATATGCAATGAGCCAACTATTCAGCACTCCAGGGCAGGATTACAAATGATTTGTGTGCATTTGGAAGGGGGGGTAATCAGTTATCATAATTCCATTTGTAATTTATGTTTGCATGAAAATGCAGTTTTTAACCATTGCTAGGATTTGAGGAGTGAGTACAACCTGTTTTCCTTTTGACAAACTCCAGGGAATTTCTGCATGCCAGTTCGGTAATAATGCATATCTACATGATTGGATGGCTGGTTTCGAAGAATAAATACCTACTCTTTATAGGAACAATATTTACAGAACATGTCTGGTGCACGCAAAGCTGTTCATTACCCATCAGGCTGCATTCTAAATAGACACATATCCAAATTCAGGACAAAGGAAAGGAAGGCAAATGAATAGGGAGGGCAGAAACGCACTCCACTTTAGATAGTACGCAACATCTGCAAGACAGGTTTTTAGAGAGTATTAGAGAGGGCGACTGTATAGAGGGCCAGCCGGAGGAACTGAATGCAAAAATTTCATATACTTCGAGTAGCAAGGAGGTGGCTACAAAGATGAGAGGGAGAGAGGACATAGAGATAAGGCAGAAACTCCATCAACTAGACAGATATGAGGATGTATGGATGAAAATGGGAAGTGTGGGATAACGTAAAACGTTCCAGAATTTGGGAACAAATTCCAAACAATCATGATTATAAGGGCAGCAGAGCTTAAGCTTATGTGAGCAACACTGTGAACTTTTTTTGAGCTTGTGCTCCAGAACGTGTTTGTGGGAAAAGAGATATAATTTCACCAGATTTGAAAAGAGGTCTACGCAGGGGCATTCCTGGCTGGCTCCATTGGTACGGCATGTGACTCTTGATCTAGGGGTCCTGAGTTCAATCCCCAAATTGGGTGTAGAGATTATTTAAAAAAATAAAAAGTTCTATGCATAAAAGCTCAAAACCACTGATATATTAAGAGATTTAAGGAGTTAAAATCCCCCTCTGTGGAATGTAGGGGAGATGATATTGTAGTCCCAGCATTTAAACTCAGTGTTTCTCAAGCGCTTTAGACCATGACCAATGGTAAGAAAAACATTTTATCTTGAGACCCTGCACAGTCTCTTTTTTTCTCTCTTTCAACTGGAAAAAAAAAAAAAGTTTCACGACGTAGTTGTTATCCTTCTTACGAGATGCACTCTGATATTTTCTATTCTATTCTACTCTATTCTATTCCAGGCAATTCTATTTTATTTATACAATGCTGGTCATGACCTATTAAATTGATTTCATGACCCATTTATGGATCACATCCAACAGTTTGAAGAACACTGCTTCAACTGACTCTAAAGGGAATGAGGGCAGAGGCAAGAAAATGGGACAATGCACTGTCTCAAAGGACAGTAGGATCTCTCTTTCCAGTGTTGATAAAGGTTCTAGTACAAAGAGGAAGGGTTCCTATCTGCAAAATTGAGAAGGGGAATTGGAGGAGGGAGGATAAAAATGTCCTGGTGAGATGGAGGTGAAGTTTAAAACTCCAACTAGGCTAAATGGAAGAAAATGTCCTGTTAATTCAGGAAAAAAAATAATAAAATACAATTCATGAAACAATAGAACAGACAATTTTAATAACTTTTTAATACTTGGGTTTGTTGTTCTATAAGTAGTGCCAAAGCAGCATACTTGTCTGGGTACTGAGAGAAATTCTACCCACTGTGGAAAGAAGAGAAAAGATGGAGAAAAAAGGAATTTGAAGAAAATAATAATAAACAATATTTCTATAACTAAACAAGTGTTTGGGGGCCCCATTTTTTGTGAGGAGGTTTAGAATAGAGGGGTTACTGTCAAATTGGGTGGCCAAAAACTACTCATGTATTTTTCCCTCAAAATTAATAGGATCAACTCTAGGCATACCTCATTTGTACTGCATTTTGCTTTATTGCACTTCACAAATATTGCTTTTTTAACAAATTGAAGGTTTGTGACAACCCTGTATCAAGTAAGTCTATTGGCACCATTTTTTTTCTTTTCTTTTTTTTAAGCAGCATTTGCTTGTTTTTTGTCTGTGTCACATTTTGGTAATTTTTGCAATGTTTCAAGCTTTTTTGTTATTATTATATTTATTAGGGTGATCTGTAATCAGTGGTCTTTAATGTTGCTATTGTAATTGTTTTGGGATTCCATGAACTGCTCCCATAGATAATGATGAACTTCATTTGTAAGTCTTATACCTGTTCCAAATGTTCCACTGCCCAGCCTTTCCCCATGTTTCTCCATTTCCTTGGGCCTCTCTGTTCTCTGAGACACAACAATATCAAAATTAGGCCAATTAAAAACCTGTACGTGAAAAGAAGTTACACGTCTCTCACTTGAGATCTAAAGTTAGAAATGACTAAGCTTAGTGAGGACGATTTGATGAAAGCTGACATGGCTGGAAGCAAGGCCTCTTGTACCAAGCAGCCAAATTGTGAATGCAAAGGAAAAGTTCTTGAAGGAAATTACATGTGCTACTTCACTGAACACACGAATGATAAGAAAGCCAAGCAGCCTTATTGCTGATATGGAGAAAGTTTTAGTGGTCTGCATAGAAGATCAAACCAGCCACAACATTCCCTTCAGACAAAGCCTAACCTAGAGTAAGGCCCTAACTCTCTTCAGTTCTCTGAGAGAGAGAGGTGAGAGAAGTGAGAAGCTGCAGAGGAAATGTCTGAAGCTAGCAGAGTGTGGTTTGTAAAGTTTAGGGAAAGAAGCCATCTCCATACCGATGCGGAGCAGCAAGTTATCCAGAAAATCTAACCCTGTGGTAGATAATCAAAGAAGGTGACTGCACTAAACAACATACTCTCAATGGAGACAGAACAGCTTTATATCTGAAGAAGATGCCATGTAGGTCTTGCATAGCTAGAGAGGATAAGTCAATGCCTGGCCTCAAAGCTTCAAAGGACAGGCTGACTCTCTGGTTAGGAGCTAATGCAGGTGGTGACTTTAAGTTGAAGTCAATGTTCATTACCATTCTGAAAATTCCACAGCTCTCAGGAATTATGTGAGGGCAATCTATCTAGTCTGTGTTCTATCTGATGTACCTAGATGATGGTACATCTACTTACAACATGGTTTACTGAATATTTAAGCCCACTGTTGAGTATTACTCAGAAAAGAAGATTCTTTTCAAAATATCACTGCTCATAGACAACGCACCTCATTGCCCAAGAGCTCTGATGGAGATGTACAATGAGATTAATGTTGTTTCTATGCCTGCGACCACAATATCCATTCTGTAGTCCATACATCAAGAGGTAATTTCCACTTTGAAATCTTATTATTTGTTTGTTTGTTTTGTTTATTTTTAAATATTTACTTATTTATTGTTTTAGAGAAAGAGAGATTGCAGAGTGAGGGTTAGTGGGAGTGGGAGAGAGAAAATCTCAAGCAGACTCTGCTGAGTGCAGAGACCAACATGGGGCTCAATCTCATGGCCCAGAGATCATGACCCAAGCCAAAATCGAGAGTCAGATGTTTAACAGACTGAGTCACCCAGGCACCCTCAAAGTCTTATTATTTAAGAAATACATCCATAAGGCTACAGCTGCCATAGATAATGATTCCTCTGAGGGACCAGGGAAAAGCAAATTGAAAACCTTCTGGAAAGCATTTTCCATTCCAGATGCCATATAGAACACTTTTAATTCATGGAAAGAGGTCAAAACATCAATATTAATAGTGGGTTGAAAGAAGTTGTTTCCCAACCTCATAGATGACTTCAAGGGGTTCAAGACTTCAGTGGAGGAAGTAACTGCAGAGGTAGTACCAATAACAAGAAAACTAGAATTAGAAGTGGACCCTGCCAAACTATGAAATCTGCTCGAGTGTCCATCAATAGATGAATGGATAAAGAAGAGGTGGTACACACACACACACACACACACACACACACACACACACACACACACACAATGGACTATTACTCAGCCATAGGAACATTGAAATCTTGCCATTTGCAAGAATATGGATGGAGCTAGATAGTATAATGCTAAGTGAAATAAGTCAGTCAGAGAAAGACAAACGCCATGTGTTCTCACTCATACGTGGAATTTAAGAAACAAAACAATGAACAAAGGGAAAAAAGAGAGAGAGAGACACACACACATCAAGAAACAAACTCTTAAGTATAGAGAACAAGCTGATGATTACCAGAAGGGAGGTGGGCTGGGGGTTGGGGAACTGGGGGAGGCAGATTACAGAGTACACTTACCATGGTAAGAAAAACACAATGAAATGGTTAAAAAATCAAAAGAAGGAGCGAAACCTGAAGATGTGCCCGAATTGCTGCAATCTCGTGATAAAACTAACGGATAAGGAGATGCTTCTTGCGGTTGAGCAAGGAAGTGGTTTCCTGAGACAGAATCTACTCCTGGTGAAAATGCTGTGAAGATTGTTGCAAGGACAAGGGTTTCAAATATTATACAAACTTATTTGATCAAGCAGAAGTAGACTTTGAGAGGATCGATTCCAAATTTGAGAGGTCTACTCTGGGTAAAATACTATCAAAAACATCACATGCTACAGAGAAAACATTCGTGAAAAGATGAGTCAATTAATGAGGTAAACCACGCTCTTGTCTTATTTTAAGAAACTGCCACAGCCACTCCAGCTTTCGGCAAACATCACCATCAGTCAGCGGCCATCAACATCGAAGCAAGACCCTCCACCAGCAAAAACATTATGACTCACTGGAAGTACAGAAGATGGTTAGCATTTTTTAGCAATAAAATATTCTTAAATTAAGAAATGTACATCATTGTGTTATACATAATGCTATTGTACACTTAATAGACTACAGTATAGTGTAAACCTAAGTTATGCACTGGGAAACCAAAAAATTCATTCGACTGGCTTTCTTGTGATACTTGCTTTATCGCGGTGGTCTGGAACTAAACCTGCAAAATCTCTGAGGTATGCCTGTTTAGGTCAAGGCCAGCTTGAAGGAGGGCATAGTCAGCCGAGCTGAAAACTCTTCTGAAGATGGCATTAAATGCCTTGGAACAATTCAATTAGCTAATCACAGATGGTTACCAGCTATACAGTCTAAACTTTCATTTCACTAACAAATGTCATAGCTAAGAAAACCTGAACTCTGGGAAGTTGGGGGCGATTCCACAGGAAGGATCCTTCTGTTCTTGTGGTGACTTCATTGGCAGCAGATGAGAAAGTGCAGTATCACATGGAGGAATCTTTGTAGGAATTAGTCATCCAAGGATGAGCGATTGGCACTACCTGAAAAGTGAGACTCAGGTTGCTCATCATCCTGGGGTTTCCTGTGTAGTGGGCACCTTGAACTTGAGGCAAGACTCGGGGCATTAACAATAATACAACAAATAAATTCAACTGAAGTTTATCATCAACTTAATACATTCCATAAATATATCATACAGGTCTAGCTTTCTAGTTCTTTTCTCTTATTAGAGAGTACAACCTGATTTTGTTTGTTCATCCTCAGGGGGATCACTATAGGGATTGATATGAGTGTTATGATTGATATGAATTGATACATGTCAGTGGTTTTAACTATTTTTGCCTAACAGTATCCTTTGATAAACTGATAAAAGTTTCTTCAGAGAAGTGGACATATTATTGTTAATCATGTACAGACAATCACTTAAGCTTTTGCAGGCAATCTGAGGTTCCTGAAATCCATCCATAGATGGCTAAACCATAAACCTAGGTTGTGGGACACATTGATGTACTTACTTAATCTATTATTTAAAAATCCAACTTTTCTACTATTTTAACTGCCTAAGAACCACTCTAGAAGCTCTCACTTGGGGTCATGTATAAGAAGAGGGAATAGTATTTATAAATATTCTCTGCAGTTGACAATACATCCCCCTGGCCTATACCCTTTGCTTTACACAGTTAGAGAAATACATGTCAGACTTAGTCTAATTTCCAAGAAAACCTTCTATATATATATTTCTTTTTTTTTAAACAAAAGTTCATGCTAACTTTTGGACACAAAATATTTCTTTAACTAATCCCAAACATTTATTTTTATCAGCCCTATGGTGTACTGATAGGTGAATTAATGAATGGATAGGTGAATAAATGATTTAGAGATCTCTGTAATGAAGAGTAAAGGAAATGACTTGATTATTTAGTGAATCATGCCCAAGAAGCCCCACTATGTTTGAATGAAGTCTTCAAAAATTTTTTTTTCCAGACGGAAGCTGAAGATAAATTCTAACTCCATGAGGAACCTTAGGCCTGATGGTTCCAAGACAAAAACACCATCAGATATGAACATACATAACTATCCATAACTTCTGGTAGGAGCAGAAAACATATTCAGTGTATCATCTGATCCCATATTACAGAAGAGGTATTTGGTTTGATTAACATCAAAAAGGATAACAGCTCTATTTATTTTGGATCCCAGAGGCAATGGATTTCCTTCCTTCCAACCCCAATACTGGAATGATATTGAAGATACACAGCGCCAGCATGAAGTGTGATACCCATTGTTCTGTATCAATTATCAAGATGTGCAGTATGAACTCTGCGTGAACCCTAGAAGCTAGATTACCAGATTCAGTTAAACCCAATAAATACCAAAATTCCACTTATGATTTTGTATACAAGTTTACAGGTATTCTACCAACAGAGCGGCAATAGGAGAGAGAAATGTGTCCCACTCCCTTCTTTATTGCCTAGACCTGTTAATATGCAGGCCAGGAAGGATAAAGTCCACCCCATTCAAAGTTTTAGATATCTATATCTATATCTATATATCTGTATCTCTACACACACATATATGTACATACATATATATCACCATATATATACACACATAAACACATATACATATATATACTTGTATACAGATATATATATATACACATATATAACATTTATATAAAGGTATATATAATTTAAAATATCAAATAACCTCTGTCTTTTCATATGCATACCCAGTAGCATCGAGAGCTTGACTGAAAGCTTACTTACATATTAAAAATTCTGACCTTTAAAGATTATAGCTACCATAACAGAAATTTTAAAAAGGTAAAATTTTATTATTTTTTATTGTCCCCTGTTATCAGAAATGATTAAATAAATGAGAGTGACAACAAAATTCATAAATAATCACTTGCCACTTAATTATGACTGTTTCAGCTAAAGTACAAATCAATATGAAGAATTAAGAGTGCCTAGCCACAATGGCTCATCTCTGCTCAAAGAGAGACACAGGGCTGAGTGGCATTACAGTGCACTAAATCAAGTTCAGTTAAAGAAATATAAATGTCTTGGAATTTTTTAACTAGACAAAAAGATGGTAAGGAAGTGTTTTCTTCATTTTAGCCTTTTTTTTAAATTTTATTTTTTATAAACATATAATATATTTTTATCCCCAGGGGTACAGGTCTGTGAATCGCCAGGTTTACACACTTCACAGCACTCACCATAGCACATACCCTCCCCAATGTCCATAATCCCACCCCCCCTCTCCCAAGCCCCCTCCCCCCATCAACCCTCAGTTTGTTTTGTGAGATTAAGAGTCACTTATGGTTTGTCTCCCTCCCAATCCCATCTTGTTTCATTTACTCTTCTCCTACCCCCTTAACCCCCCATGTTGCATCTCCTCTCCCTCATATCAGGGAGATCATATGATAGTTGTCTTTCTCCGATTGACTTATTTCGCTAAGCATGATACCCTCTAGTTCCATCCACATCGTCGCAAATGGCAAGATTTCATTTCTTTTGATGGCTGCATAGTATTCCATTGTGTATATATACCACTTCTTCTTTATCCATTCGTCTGTTGATAGACATCTAGGTTCTTTCCAGAGTTTGGCTATTGTAGACATTGCTGCTATAAACATTCGGGTGCATGTGCCCCTTCAGATCACTACGTTTGTATCTTTAGGGTAAATACCCAGCAGTGCAATTGCTGGGTCATAGGGTAGTTCTATTTTCAACATTTTGAGGAACCTCCATGCTGTTTTCCAGAGTGGTTGCACCAGCTTGCATTCCCACCAACAGTGTAGGAGGGTTCCCCTTTCTCCGCATCCTCGCCAGCATCTGTCATTTCCTGACTTGTTAATTTTAGCCATTCTGACTGGTGTGAGGTGATATCTCATTGTGGTTTTGATTCGTATTTTCCTGATGCCGAGTGATGTGGAGCAATTTTTCATGTGTCTGTTGGCCATCTGGATGTCTTCTTTGCAGAAATGTCTGTTCATGTCCTCTGCCCATTTCTTGATTGGATTATTTGTTCTTTGGGTGTTGAGTTTGCTAAGTTCTTTATAGATTTTGGACACTAGCCCTTTATCTGATATGTCATTTGCAAATATCTTCTCCCATTCTGTCAGTTGTCTTTTGGTTTTGTTAACTGTTTCCTTTGCTGTGCAAAAGCTTTTGATCTTGATAAAATCCCAATAGTTCATTTTTGCCCTTGCTTCCCTTGCCTTTGGCGATGTTCCTAGGAAGATGTTGCTGCAGCTGAGGTTGAAGAGGTTGCTGCCTGTGTTCTCCTCAAGGATTTTGATCCTTTTAGCCTTTTAATAAGATTCAAAAACAAAAACCTTGCCCAGGGACATTTCTAAGTGCAATTTAGTGTCCCTCAAAAGATGAACTGCTGAGCTTGGAGGTGACAGGGAACAGTAGAGTTGAAGCCCATTTTGAAGAGGCTCCCAACTGTTGCCCTCAAGAGAGATGAATGAGATGTAGTCTCCGATAAGGAATAAGAGATTTGGCTCATGACCTACTGAAAATGTCTGTTGTGAGATGGAGTATTCTCAAGGCAACAGAGAACTTTCAATTTCCTTCATAATCTGCAAGGGTGGGCTTGGTGAAGTTAACACCTATTACACACAGTGACCAAGAAATAATCTAAAACAAAAGCCTTCTTCTAGGGAATTACCTAATTTTAAAGTCGACCATAAAAATTCAAGTCAGGCTTCTGAGATGCAACCAATATTGACAAATACCCATTGAAAGGAATGAATCATGGAAACATTCCCTTCAACAGCAACTTTTAGGAGAGAAAGAAAATGACTCAGTGGGTGGCCTTTTAGAGGCTCAGTCTTTCCCTGTCCTGTGCCAAATGTCATGGAGTTTTCTTGTTTCTTTAATAAATGGTATTAAGGAGGGCATGTGCTGTGATGAGCTCTGGGTGTTACACATAACTATACAGTGGATAACTGAACATTATAAAAAATAAATTAAAAAGATAAATGGTCTTCAAATCACTATTTAAAATAGCAAATGTCCTCCTGGGAATACACTCATCAAAATTTAGCATGACAAGATTGTAAGACAGTTTGCTTGATAGGAATATCTTCAGAGGATTTCAAAAATTGTCTGTTAAAACCTAAAAATAGCAAATTAAAAAGTTCTAGCTTACATTTTATATATTGACATATTAATGGGAATTATTCTGTTAAATTACTATTACTGACAGAGTGAGTACTGTTTTATCCCATTCATCTAACGGATTTATGCACATTGGAATAACACCTTCTTTGATTAGATTCATTAAGCACAATTTGCATTTTAAAATACAAGTTCTAGGCATAAGACAGCCATGGTCCTAAAAGATAACTGGCAAAGACTCTTGAAGAGTATGTCTCCATTACGTGGGTAAGTAATATTTCTTCTTTTTAATAAATTATAGTTTCCTGAATTGATAATATGACTATTTTAAGATTATAAAGCTTTCAAGTTTCTCAATTTTTTTTTTTATCAGTATTCTCATCCATAAAAACAGGTTTGGTACTAAATGGTCTCTAAAATTTCTCTCAGCTAGGCTGACCAGAAAATTTATCATCGAAACTAGAATACTTTTGACACTAAAGAGGGTGCAATTAATAATTACCCTGGGAAAATAGTCACCAACTAGGAATGTCCCAGGCAAAGTAGTACATATATTCACCTGACTTTTAGCCTACCCATCAGTAGTTATTTTCAGCTATAGAAAAGACCTTGAACTGCTTTGTGTCAATTAAAGGTCATTAATATTAGCAAATAAGTAATTTTATGCACAAATTGTGTTGCTAAAGGGATTAAAAGTAAGCTTTTTCTCCTTCCAAGTTTAATTATTCTTTGAAATGTTGTTTGCAATCTCAATTTGTTCAGTGCACCTACTTTTGCAATGATACGGGAGGAAAAATGTCAAGGCAGGTCCTTATAAATTCTAAATTTCAAATGATTATGGTCAAAATTCCACGGAAGGGAAGCCTTACTTTGAAAGGACACATTAAATAAATGGACTTCAAAATTTCCTAAATTCAAGGCTCCAGGATTTTATTCAGTGTCTTTTGGTTCTTCATTTCTGGACCATTATTAACAATTACAGAGTCAACCAATTAGTCAGCATTTTCTGTGATGTATATCTATTTGTTGCTGTGTTTTGGAGTGACTTTACAGCTAAGTATTGAATATTACACAATAAATATTATATAATTGTTGATAGCATAGACACTGGAAGGTTGGGAAATTTCATCTATATATTATAAAAATATGAATTATCAACCCTTTTTTATTTTTGTTTGCATACTTTTCTTTGTATATTTCTATATCAATTGCCTATCATTGTATAATAAACTATCCCGAAATTTAATGACTTAGAGAAGAGGTCAGCAAAATTTTTCTATATAAAGCCAAAAGGTAAATACATTTGACTTGGAGGACCTAAAGAAATCAGAGGTAATATGCAGATACTTAGGTAATAAGAGAAAAAAATGTTCCCACAAAAATTTTATTGACAAAACCCAAAATGTAATAATGATGGCTGAATATATCTTTTTTTGAAATACAGATTTATCATTAAAAGAATGGAATTTTTCTTTTGATTAATCAGGGTATAGAGTTCATGTTCCCTCATCAGAGTAAAAAACATGGTCCCATTCTCCTGCAAAGGTTTTGCTTGCTTCTCAGAAACATAATATCCTTCTTGGGAAATCACCAGAATGTGTTGCCTCCATCTGTGTATCTCCCCTTTGGCACTCATATACTGCTCTCAAACTGTTGGATAATTTTTCAAATGGGTTAAAAGCACAGAGACAGAATTTTTTGGGTTTGAATTCTAGGCATACTAACTGATCAGTTGTGAAATCTTTTAACTATTTATTTAACCTATGTAGAAACAGCTGTTTTCTCATTATAAAATGAATAATTGTATTAGATTCACAGAATTGTTGTAAAGATGGGATGAGCTCATAAATGCAAAGATTTAGAACAGGGTATGACATACTATATAGCACTCAATATAAATGCTCTCCCTTGTTTTTTCCCCAACCTTTTAAAGATATAAACTCATGCTTAGCTTGTTCACCATGCAAAAGCAGTCTATAAGTCAGAGCTGACCTGCAATGCATATTTTGCCAAACTCTGCCATAAGGCTGCAATGATAGAGCATTACTCACAGCACTGTGGGTTGGCTGGATGGTTTCGACACTGTTTTTTCCAAGGCTCACACATACTCCTGCATTCAGTTTGTGGTCCACTATGCTGGAAGGTCTAAGAAGATCCGTTTTGCAAATTCAAAACAATCCTAGTTCTCCTCCACTGGTCCTTCCATCTGGCAAGATGGACCATCAGTAATAGTTTCAAAGCAGTCTTCCAAGAAGAGGAAGGTGGAAGCTGCAAGGTGTCTTGAGACCTAAACTTCCCAACTAGTGCAGTATTACTTCTGCCAAGGTCACAAAGCAAGCTCAGATTCTGGGCTTGACAATATCTGCTCTATCTCTTGATGGGAGGTGCTACAAAATATTGTGGCCTTATTTTTTCAAATTACTACTAACTTCCTTCTATACCAAGACCATCCAAAACCCAAGAAACCATAGCAACCCAAGAAACCACAGACTATGTCTTAACATCAGGAGAAGCTACTCTTACTATTACTATTACATCATAGTTATTTATGTACAAGTTAAGTCTTTGGGTTGCTATGGTTTCTTGGGTTTGTGATGTCTTTTAGGAAGGCACCATATGTCCTTCAAATGAAGTCATAGGTATAAAATTATTTTGGAAACTCCAAAACATTCTAGAAATGCAAGATATTTTTGTGATAGCTATTGACATTAGTCTTTCTATTACTAGCATTTGACATAATGCTTGTTCTTGGCTAAAGCAAATGATCATTTGCTTCTTTAAATATTAGATTTATGTTAGATTTAAAATTAGAATTAAATATTAAAAATTAGATTTAAATATCAAATAAACAAATCTAATAAGTAATTCTTTTCTGAACACCTATTTTGTTTTCAAGTTATTTAAAAGCAGAGGGCAAGGGAAAGAGAATGAATTTTGGCTCATTAAATATTTACTGAAAAATATTTATTGAGAAACTACATGGTAGGTAGTTAGCTAGTGTACAAACTATTTTGAGATTGTCTCTTGGAAGAGAGACCACAGGTATAGAGGTAATAGATAAAACTGTAAACCAAAATTCAATATACCAAAATTATGAAGCAATAGCAATTTGATAACTTCTCCTTGCCTCCACTGTCCTGTTAATTTTATCTCTCAAATATCACAGGATATTCCATTTCTCTTCCTCTTAACTGCCACTACCTTAGTGCATGCTTCCTTTCCTGTTACTATGATAACACCCCAACTTCTTTAGCATATCCATTCAATTCCTCCCCTTAAACTCTCCAACTCATTCTCTTTTATTGTATAATCTAAATTACTTTTAAGATGGATATCTGGTGAAGATAGTTCTACTTAAACCTTTCAATGCTGCCTTTTATTTTTTTAGGATAAAGATAAAACTCTCCCAAACTATCTTCTTTCATTCCCCTTCTCTTTTGCATTGTGCCACCTAATGATATTAACATCTTTTGCTTTATCTAAGTCACTGCTATTCCCTTTATATGAAAATCATTCTTTGGATTTCAGCTTCAATGTCACTTTCTTCTAAGAAATCTTTAATCCACTCAACCAAGGGGGAACTCCTGCTATCCTATGTCCCTGCAGCTTTCATGTTCTAAGCTGCTAAGGAAGCTTCCCCACAAAGACTTTAGTCTTTCTTTCTTGATTGGCATCAAGGTTGGCTTCTTGGGTATGCAAACTGTGCAGTAACACAGAACCGTAAGCTTAGAAGGATCGGAGTTTGGTTTAATGTTGTGCTATCACTGTGCTGAAATTACTAATCATGTTCAAACAAAAAGCCCCACATTTTCATTTTATGTTGGGCCCTGCAAATTATGTAGCTGGTTCTGATTGCCTAAAACATTATAGGCACTTAATAAACATATGTAGGTTGAATAAATAATTGAATGAACTACCCGCCTCCCACTTCGTTTTCTTCCGCTGGAAATATAACACCTTGTGGTATTAATTTACTTAGTCATTGATTAAATATTTTTTGATTACCAATCATATTGCAGATCCTGAAAATATAACAAGGTTGTATCATGAACTCTACACTGTGTGTTTTCTGTGTTTTTTTTGTGTGTGTGCTTTTCTATATTGACTTGCTGGTATCCCAAAGGCCATTTCTCTCTTTCTAGCCTACATAATGGTTAAGCAAAAATTCAAAGCGTTAGCCTAAGTGAGTGATGCAAATTTACAGAGGTAAAATCTTCCTCTCGAAAACTGAACAAAACTACAGCTGGGCAAAGGGTGAAGAAAAAAGATATTTATTTAATGCAAGTAAAACAAAAGAAAGCAATGAGGGGAATAGAGACCTAAAAGCGGGAAGATAATAAAGGGTCCTCTATCAGAGGGATGGAGAGACTGGAAGGGATCCAGTGCCAAATTGTCCTCAACTAGGTACCCCACACAACCTACTACTCATGAACAACGGGATTCCAAGGTGGAGGTGGATAAGTAGACACAGAATACTTTGTGTGTATAGGAGCCTAAAGGAATAAACTTACTCCTAGATAAGGTAGAACAGAAGAAAACAATCTGGAAAATTTCCTATGGCCTGGAAAAATAGGTGTTATGGCCTCTTTGTGTCCCCCCGAATTCATATGTTGAAATTCTACTCCCTCCCGTTGCAATGGTATCAGAAGATGGGGCCATTTGGAGGTGATTAGATGAATTATCTTAGTCCATTCTAAAATTTTATCCAGAACTATTTAGTTAACGATCAAAGCTAATAGTAAAAAGTCAAAGTCAAACAAAAGGTATGTTTTATGGTACATTCCACTGTGCTTTTCTTTATTTGTGCAGAGGTTCGGGGGTAGAAAGATCAAGACTTTTAAATAGATATTTAATTAACAATTTATTCCTGTATAAGACATATAGCTCTGGTGACTAAAACACAAAAGGAAAAAGGATCAAATTATATCTTGCTGAGTAAAAATTGATCTTAAAAGATTTTTTTTACTTTCATTAAGAAGATTAACATAACGACTTCTCCATCCCAGGGAATCAAAGTGGATTTAGACTTTGCATCTGGCAGGTGGGCTATAAAAAAATGCTTGAACATGTTTGACTGGAGTTCCACTGAAGTGGAGCTATTGAGACTATCATAAAAAAATCCCCATTTGCTATAAGATTGGAAGTCATTAGGTCTAAAGGAAGCAAAATGAAGTATGCACAAGATAGGGAAAATTTGGTCTTGAAAAATTTTTCTTGATAATACAAAGCATGGGACTTATACTTTTTTCTAGATTTCAGTATAAGACTTGATTCTTTCCAAATATTGGTAAGGTTGTCATTAATATTTATTCCCCATTTTCATATATTTTTTCCCTCAGGCTTTTAAAATTTTCTACTCCTAGTTTTAAATTTTCTTTTCCTCTATTTCAGTTCCACACATACCCCTCTGAGCCTCAGTTTCCTTATCTGCAAGTCCGTAATATTGAGGACATCAACAGTATTTTTATAAAGGGATTTTATAAGATAACTCTGTATAAACCATGGTGTTTAGTATATGGTTAAGAATTCACTAAATTTTAACTAGTACTAGTACAACTATGATCAAGTTTATATATAATATCCCTAGAACCTGTAGCACATATAATATTATTACTTAGAAATAGGTTTGGCCTTAGTTCTCTCTTATAACAGAGTGCCTTAGGCTTGACCCCTAGGACATCTAAATTTAGGCACTGTGGCAGAGATATTTAGTATTCATATATTCTCCATGTGCTCCTCAACATTTTCCACTGAAATAAATTTTGATTTAACGATGGTACCATATAGCCTGTGGTTTATTGCAAATTTAGACGTGAGAAAGGGTGTGAAGAGAAGCAGCCAAGCTCCAAGTAAGATCAAGATAGAAAATTCTAACTAACTGAGAGGAGCCAGGCAGACATCCACAGCTCAAATACAAAGCATGATATGCTAGGTAAAGTAGAACCATCTCCATTTATTCTTACCTTCAAAATAGTTAATATTCACTTCTTCATAAATGTTAACAGTTTCCATGTGATTTCTCTTTAAATCCTAATGATAGCCATGAGCGGTATATTGATTTCATTTTTCTCATTTTACAGAGAAGTAGATTGAGCTTTTTAAGAGATTGAATGACATTCCCAAGTTTGGTGTAGTCAAGTGGTTGGGCTTTGGAGTTTAGTAGACAGGTAGGACATGTGAAATTTGGGGAAAACTATTTATTTCTTGGAGGCATAGTTTTTAGATTTCAAGGGGTCATTTCATGGTTTGAATGGGATAATTTATCTTAAACAGTTAATATTAGCTATTGCTATCACAAAATTAGTAAACAATAGAATAGACTTTAAACTTGGCTTCTCAGACTACACAACCCATTCTGAACAACTGAAAACAGCTTCCCATTTTAATCTATAATGTGGTGTTCCATTATCCAAATTATTATTTTAACCAGAATTCTAGGATTGCATGCCCAGTACATCTTAGAAAACTTGACATTGTCCGTTCTTCTTATCAAGTTCTTGACATTGTCCTTCCTTTTCTCCATTCAATAAGAAAGAATATGATGATAATTGTTGATTCATTTGATAAATATGTATTGATGATCTATTCTGTGCTGGCAATAGATTAAATGCTGGGACTACCAAGAAGAGTTCACAATCTAGAAAATAAGTTATATATACAATAACAAATGTGAGCACAATTAGCATTATTTTTTAAAAATTATTATAAACAGTTTATAGAAACTCTGTAGATCCTATTTAACTGCTAAACTAAATCTCAAAAGACTGGAGATAAAGACAAAGAAAATTGTCAGAAAAGGGAAATACAAATGATTAACAAAAGTCATTGGAAACTGGAGTAAACATTATTTACTAATATCTTGTTCTCCTGCCAGAAAGATTATACTTTCCTTAGCCCTTGGCCCCAGGTTGGGCCACATGGCTTTCTTCAACTAAGAAAATGTGAACATAAATGGCATTGCTCTTTGGTAGGAGCTTTAAAATCCTGCCCAATATGCCCTTCACCATATTATATTCTCTTTCCCTTTGTCTGTAAATGACCAAATAGTAAATATTTTAGAGTTTGCAGGCAACCTATAGTCTCTGCTTCATATTCTTTTTTTTTAAACCCCAACCAATTAAAATTTTTAAAAAAGTATTCTTAACTAATTGTCCATACAAAAACAGATGGCAAGTCAGATTTGGCTCATATGTTTGCCAGCCTCTGTCCTGGACGGATTCTGGAGTGTGAAGAATAATGACATGGGACAGAGAACACAGGTGATGCATGATGGACATGTGGTATGATGACAAAACTTTCTTTCAATGAGCCACTGAGATTTCAGCATTCTTTGCTACTGTAGCATAACCTAGTCTATCTTCACAGACAAGAAATCCTAAAACATTCTACCTGGAGAAATTTAGATTTTTGTAAAATGTTACATTTGAGATAAGGATAAACCATAAAAGATATTGCATCCTTCAAAAAAAAAAAAAGGACATAGGAATTTAAAACAGAGAATACAGATTGTGCAAAGGTTTGGATTCTTGAATGTATATGGGTAAGGACAGGGAGAAGGACAGGTGGACAGGAATGGCCAGGTGGGAATACTAAGAGGATAGCATTATTGGATTATTATCTGGGAGGGATAGAGAAGGATAGAGAAGGATATGCTTTACAGAGCTGACCTGCTTAGAACATTACTTACATTTATTTGTAGAAGTTTTTCCAATCATTGAGGAAAGTCATAACAGAATAAGCAATGTTGTAATGTAGAGAGAAAAAGATATCCAAGTCCATTATATAGAAGTAAATATTCTTCAGAGTCCTTCAGAACTATTTTTATGATTTGAGCAGTACTTCCTAAAAGAACTAAAGATCTTATGGAAACTTTGATGCCAGCTGAATCCTTCAATATTTCAATCCTCAATAACCAAGAGTGAGGCTAGGATCATGTTAGTAGTGATTCAAATGAGTTTTTGGCTTACTAGCTGGTGTAAAAAACTCAGGTGAAGCAGAACACATACATTGCCTTATAAATATAATAGGAATAGGGATTTAGCACAGGAATTTCAATCCTTTGGCCTAATCAGTAGGGAAAATTTGCTTCTAGTATGTAATTAGTAAAATATAATTTCCCAGCCTTAATATTTAAATATGGGATGATACAGATTAAAATACAATGAACATCAAAGTTGATCACCTTACTATCAATCAAAAAACTCCTAATTGATAGACCCTTATAGTTTGTAGATAAACTAATGTGGATAATTTGTATTTTAACTCTCCCACTCTGTCCAAATTATATTTTTTTAAAATTATCCCAAATGAATATTTTGATTATATATAGGGATTTTTTTGATTACTCAAATTAATAACTTTCTCTTTTAACTAATGTATAAACTTCTAAATGTAAAATTTCAGCATTTGACATCTTGCATCTTTAGTTTTTGACTAAAACAGGGTATCTCTTCAGTGATTGACATTAAGATTGGTAAAATATAATGATTTATATATCCCAGTTACTCTGGATACTAACAATGCATTTTCATTAACACATTTATGAAATTTTCAGGGTAAATGTTAGTGTTTTGACAAATTGAGAAGATGACCCAGTAAATGGAAACTGACAAATACTTCATTCTATATAATGTGACATTTCAAGTTGTTCAGCCATGAAAAAGATGGGAGATGGAATAAAGGAGAGATATTTCTCTGGGAGAAGAGAGAGTTAGGAACCTTATAATTATGATATGAAGACCTCTCCAATGATCAATTTTTTTCCTGATTTTAACTGGGAACCAATATGATAATTTTCAACAAAGTTTTAGCTGACAGGCTGAAAAATCTTTCTACTAGGTGCCTAAAACAAGCTCAGCACCCGAGACAAATGAGGCAAATCCCAAAGCTTAGAGGATGGAGTATAGAGTCAGCCATATAAAAGGAAACATGAATTCCACTGAGGTGAGCACAACAATAATGTGCATAACAAGACACACATGGCAACCTAGGGAATTCTAGGAGGACAGGGATTCAAGAAACATTCTTGACATAGGAGCAAGCTGTCTAAATAGAGTCTTAAGTGATACATAAGAGGCAGGGAGATAAAGGGAGAACCAAGCAGCTTGCACTTCTCAATCAAAGGAAAATAGTTGTCAGAAGTTCTTTTCTAGGATTACAATTTTCTTATATACAAAGTTATTTGGAAGTTCCATGCATATATTGCAGGAAATGTATATTGTAAATATACATTACAGTGTAGTAAACTGCATATACTATAGTATGGTGTCCAGGTCCTCCTTTGGAGAGAAAGGGAAAAAAATGGGAACCAGCTTGTTAGAAGAAAAGAGCCTTGACTTCTTCGTTGCATCAATCTGAAATATGGGTTCCAGAGAAAGTTTCAGCCCAAAATATACACTTTATATTTTGACATCAAACTGAATCAAGGTTTAGCTATACAAATATATTTGATATATGTAAAATAAGAGGAACAATACAATAAGATTGATTTTTTATCATTAATATAGACTAAATTATGAAACAAAGAGTGAACTATTCCATTTCTTAGTTTATGTTGATGGAAAGCAATAGATTCTTAAGAGAAAAAAAAGTTTAGCGGTGCCTCGGTGGCTCAATCAGTTAAGTGTCTGACTCTTGATTTTGGCTCAGGCCATGTTCTAGGGTCATGAGATCGCTCCCCCTATTGCTCCCTACTGTGGAGACTGCTTAAGATTGTCTTTCTCCTTCTCCCCCCTCAAGTGCACCCCTCCCCTAACCTGGCTCATGCTCACTCTCTTTCTCTCTCTCTCTAAAAAAAAGAAGACAGAAAGAGAAAACATACTTTCTCCTTTTACTTGGCACCTCCAAATGGTTAATATGTATTAAACAGTCAACTGAGTATCCATGAGAAATGGAGTAAAATATACAAAACCTGGGTAATTAATAAGCGGTTGATCTATAGTAAATTAGCCTTTATGAAAAGGAACAACACCAACCTTATCTGTTTCACAGAATTATGATATCTTAGGAGAGGATAGTTGGAATTACAAAACAACAAGTGTCAACTATTTTCCTTCTTGAAATGAATTTATTGTCTTTTAAAGATTTTACTGTCTTTTCCATTTCTCATTGGTTTATCTATCTCCTTTTCTTCAACTTCTGTAGCATATAATTTATAACTTACTTATATAATTTACTGCTTCTTGGGCTTATCTCTCCAAACTGGACACAGACTGATTACCATACCTTTTTTTTTTTCTGTCCTCAATTCACCTAATATGGAGCTGAGCCCATTTCTCATAGTTTCCCTCCTTTGGTTAATTTCTGTCCATATGCCCAAAAAGAGTCATGAGTCTCCTGCTCATGGGGAATTGAATTGAATTGGGTTATTTTTCAGAGCATTTGTTTCCCAGGTTGCAAAGGCAAAGAGACCCTTGCATTGGATCCAAGTTCCAAGTAACCAACTAGGTGTGAAGGTTAGTGACACTTGCAGAGACCCAACTGTTCAACAAGAATGAAGACAAAAGGGTCAGCCAAGACAGAAGGAAGACTGGGAATTAATTAGCTTATTAGTAACATATACTTACTGAATGCTGCGGGAAACCCAAACCCATGACAGTTGTCTTGATTTAGGAATGAATCTTACCTTTTCAGAGATAAGGCAAGAATATCCTCTTCTCTCATAATTATGTTGTACAACACTTGCTAGTTGGTTTTGTTATTTTTTTCCTCATGCATTACTCTATCCAGGGGAAACCCATGTTTAAAGATTTAGAAGATTGTCACTCACATCTTTCCACCAACTCAAGCCAGATGTAAACTCTCCTCTGGGAGTAGACAAAAAGGAACTCCCTTCTCAGGATCACATTTGGTTTATTGAGATGTGAGTAGATGCTTCCCCCAGAGCACAGAAGCCTAACTGGAAGACTCATACAGTGGGATGTGTTCTTTGTCTGCTTTGGAAACAAAATATGTTCACAAGATGAAATGGTTTGTCTTGATCCCAAACTTCTTGATTTGCAAATGGAAAGTCTCAAAATTTCCTAGATATTCTGATATAAAGAATCCCAGATTTTTCTTAGGGACATTGGTCTTGTATGCTGTTATTGAGACTCCAAGGCCCTTTGCCAGGAGAAATATTTTTCAAGTCAGAAACTCCATCAACTGAGTAATAAAGTTCTCTAGTTCATTTTTGTTTCCCAGAACAATGGGATGGGAATTTTCTCCTATGGGTATAAAATATAGAACTCTAAAAAAGGAAGGAAGACTAAAGGAGTAAAATCTCAACACTGGAACATATTTTATAGATAATTATACATTTCTATGTTGTACAGACCTTAATAGATGGCAGTCTTTCTTATTTTAAAAATTATACATACCTTCCCTACCTATTTTATTGAGAACTTAAGGTCACTTTATAAAGACCTGCAGTAAAATAGAAATAATATGAATCATTTATTATCAAATATATTTAAAATTCAAAAATAAAGAGTAGTAAAGCTCATGAACACCTATACAACTATTATAGTTGAATGGAAAACTAGGCATTCAACTTCCTCATTCACAAAAGATAGAGGAGACAGAGTCAGTTATATATTTAACTTTCTCCATATCAAAAACTTGAAGAAACTTCTTTAGGGAAGGGGCAATGTTTTTCAGAAATGAGATAGTAAAAACAATTTCTCATGTGGGGTTTCAAATTCTGCCGGGCATTTATTGGCTGTGTGACCTCTATAACTTAAACATCCCTTGTTTTTGTTTCTTCGAGTGAAAATGGAAGTAATACTATAACAAATTCATTGGGTTATTAAGAAGATTAATAAGTTAATATAAGTGAAATACAATAGTGCCTGACACAAATAATTGCTACGTAAGTATTTCCTAAATAATATATAGGAAATACATAGAGATGTATTGGACATCTTCAGTAATGTTCCTCCAAAAAATATAACAGTAAGGATTGTGTATGGAAATCATGTGTAGAGGTCCTTCACAGAAACTGAGACTGCAATAACAAATCCCAGCCTAGTGAAAGTATGAGTTGTAAGATACTTTAAAAAATGCATTCTAGGGCGCCTGGGTGGCCAGTGGGTTAAGTCGCTGCCTTCGGCTCAGGTCATGATCCCAGGTCCTGGGTTCGAGCCCCACATCAGGCTTTCTGCTCAGCAGGGAGCCTGCTTCCTCCTCTCTCTCTGCCTGCCTCTCTGCCTACTTGTGATTTCTCTCTGTCAAATAAATAAATAAAATCTTTAAAAAAAATGCATTCTAAGTATATACCTTTCTCATGCTCTGGCAAAACCAGTGATAAAAAATAGCCTCTCTGTCACATTAGATTTTAAACCAAGCTTCGTGGTATCCTATTAAGATATAAAGTCCACCTCAAATCCAAAATATTCCTGTCTGTTCATCTGTTTTAGAATCAATCTTCCAAAACCAATCAATTGATATGTCTTACAAACCAATTTCCATTATGGAAGGAAAAAAGGAACAAGCGAAGGAAGGAAGGAAGGAAGGAAGGAAAAAGAAAAGATAAGTTAAAATCAAATGTGAGAATGTGTCCTTAATTGCTTACATAATATTATTTTTTCTCTTCTCACTTACTAATCAAACTTGAGAAATAAACAAATTCAATTCAGTTATAAACCTTGATTATCCAGTCATAGTAATTCCATTTCATCTTACCATTTGTTGGTTAAGGGTAGAGCATGAATACAACTCTGGCCTAAGAAATGTGAAGGGAAAGTCTATTGTGGGATTCCAGGAAAAAGTTTCCTTTCTCTTAAGGACACACCAGAAAAATTCTCTCTTCACCCTCTTGGATCTTCTTTTTTCTGCATTTGACAGAGAACTGCTCATATCTTCTGCCCATTTTTTGATATGATTATCTGCTGCATTTACCTTTCAGTAGTGAGGGAAGTCAGCTTGAGGACAGAGCCAGGAGACTAGCTAGGTACATTCCAGGAGAAACACAGAAAGAACCCAGGTCCCTGCAGATATTGTTAAATCATTAAATTCACTGCCCAGGCATCACCCTAAATCTGAATTTGTTACCTGAAATAAGTCAACTCAATGTATAATTCTGGGGAGATGAATTTTCTTTTACTTGCAGACCAAAGCTTTGAAAGTTTAACCAATGGTTCTGAAATTTTAAAAAAGGAGAAATTATTGATCTCTTAACAATGTGCTCATCAGTTAATCCTCCACAAGTACCAACTTCTTGGGAAAAGTGTTGGAAAACACCCTAACCAGAATTAGCAAGAAGTTGGGATATGGGAACTATTTGAGAAAAATTAAAGTTATTTTGACTGATTACAGATATAAAAAGAAAGAAAGTAAATCATAACAACAACTGGACAAACAACAACAACAAAAGATAACAACTGGAAGGCACTCTGAAAAGGAAACAAAACCCTCATATATAGAGAAGTTGAAATACAGACATTTTTAGCTGCTGAGAGCTCAGACTCCTCACAGAGTCTCACTGAAAGAATTAATAAATGATGTACTTGCCTAAGATGAGACTTTTTTACACCAGAAAATAATGCATTATTTTTTATTTTTTACAATTTAATTTTATCAATTAATCAATTAATTAACATATAGCATATTATTAGTTTCAAAGGTAGAGTTCAGTGATTGATCAGTTGCATATAACACCCAGTGCTCATTACAGCAAGTGCCCATTTTAATGCCCATCGCCCAATTGCCCCATCCCCCACCCAGCTCTCCTCCAGCCACCCTCAGTTTGTTTTTCATAGTTAAGATTCTCTTATGGTTTTTCTCCCTCTCTCACTTCATCTTTCTTTATTTTTCACTCCCTACCCCTATGATCCTCTGTTTTGTTTCTTAAATTCCACATATGAGTGCAATCATATGATAATTCTCTTTCTCCAGCTGTTTATTTCACTTAGCATAACGTAAGATGAGATTTAAACCAGAAAAGAAGGAGTAGGTTGTAAAAAGCAAAGGAAAACAGACACTGGTAAACGTGTGGTCATTCTAGTAACAGTTTGCACGAGGGCCGTGGAAGAAATCTATATTTATGTTGTATTTGTCTCAGACCTGTCAGAGGGGACTTTTTTTAAGAGCTTAGCCAAAATTTCCAATAAGGTGACTTTATTTTGTACAGCTGTAGAGATGAGAGAGCCATGCTCTTATCTTAAATATTCACTTAGCATGTAAAGAGACCGATTTCTTGACACAAAGCTGGAAATAATATTTTTAAGTTGAATTCTTTATTTTCTTCCAGTACACATATTTTGTAAATTATAGAACAATAAATAACATTTATATAGCCTGTGATAAACATTTTTTTTAATATTTTGTGAGCTTCACAAACACTGTAGTTAAAGTTATATGCCTGAATGATAAAGAGACATTTGATATTTAAACTTCAGGATATCTTGGAAAGTCATTCTGCCTTCTTAAATATATGGAAAAAAAAAAAACAGACATTGTCACAAAATTAATCAGATCATGTAGTTTTGAACTTAAACACAACCCATGCTCCAGGTGGATAATCTCTAATGGTATTCTTTGTATGTAGAACTCATGTGGTCAACGGAGTGAGATTTTTAACTTTTTCTTTCTTATCTTCCTACTTCTAACATGTACTTGAGGACTATCAACAAGAAAATTCATCTGTCAAGGTTTCTCATAAAATTCTAAATTACATTTCTAAATTTACATAATTTGCATTTAAAGTTATAACTTCTGATTTTCAGAAGGCTCAGAATGTTCTTTGAGAGCTCAGACTGTCCATTTCTTTTTTTTTTTAATTTTATTTTTAATAAACATATATTTTTATCCCCAGGGGTACAGGTCTGCGAATCGCCAGGTTTACACACTTCACAGCACTCACCATAGCACATACCCTCCCCAATATCCATAACCCCACCCCCTCTCCCAACCCCCTCCCCCCATCAACCCTCAGTTTGTTTTGTGAGATTAAGAGTCACTTATGGTTTGTCTCCCTCCCAATCCCATCTTGTTTCATTTACTCTTCTCCTACCCCCTCAACCCCCCATGCCGCATCTCCTCTCCCTCATATCAGGGAGATCATACAGAGAGTTGTCTTTCTCCGATTGACTTATTTCACTAAGCATGATACCCTCTAGTTCCATCCACATCGTCGCAAATGGCAAGATTTCATTTCTTTTGATGGCTGCATAGTAGTCCATTGTGTATATATACCACATCTTCTTTATCCATTCATCTGTAGATGGACATCTAGGTTCTTTCCATAGTTTGGCTATTGTAGACATTGCTGCTATAAACATTCGGGTGCACGTGCCCCTTCGGATCACTACGTTTGTATCTTTAGGGTAAGTACCCAGCAGTGCAATTGCAGGGTCATAGGGTAGTTCTATTTTCAACATTTTGAGGAACCTCCATGCTGTTTTTCCAGTTCTAATACCGGTAAGCTCTGCGACACTCAGACACCCCCGATCCTTCTGCGACCCTGCGGGACCTGAGGCCACGCTGACCCCGCCTGGGCTTCACCCCAGTTAAGCCTCTGGAGTGATGT
The DNA here is from genome assembly GCF_902655055.1 of Lutra lutra. Taxonomy (NCBI): domain Eukaryota; kingdom Metazoa; phylum Chordata; class Mammalia; order Carnivora; family Mustelidae; genus Lutra; species Lutra lutra. The sequence continues at coordinate 32,774,119 of NC_062281.1, read as the reverse complement.
CCCTCAGCGGAACAGACTTTTAAAAGTCCTGATTTTGTGCTCCGTTGCTCCGCCGCTCGCCGGGAGCCGGCCCCTCCCCCCGCAGTCTATCTTCCCGTCGCTTTGGATTCACTTCTCCGCCAGTCCTACCTTGCAGAAAGTGGTTGATTTTCTGTTTCTGGAATTGCTGTTCTTCTTCTCTTCAATCTCCCGTTGGATTTATAGGTGTTTGCAATCTTTAGATAAGCTATTTAGCTGATCTCCCACTACCTGAAGTAGTCTCAGCCTGCTACTTCTCCGCCATCTTGACTCCTCCCTCCTCAGACTGTCCATTTCTAAAGTTTGATATAACCTGGTATGGCTTTGAAGTGAAGGGAGACTTCAATAGTTTCTCTCCATGTTTCCAAGTTTACTGCTCTAAATTTTATGGTTTTGTTGCTGAAATAAATGAAGTTTTTTTTTTCTCTCCATGTATTTTCTATTAGTTTCTCTATGTAAGAAACCTTTGATTTTTATCTATTTATTTCATAGCTGGTCTTATAAATACTTTTATTTCTAATAGAATTTCAAGAGATTCTTTTGGGTTTTCAAACTGATTAATTTTTTTTTTTTTTAAATCAACAATTCTGGTATTCTTGCTTACTCTTTTTAAATATGTATAGTTCTAATTCCACATTCTTGCCTTTGGAAAAGTATCATCCAGGTCACTGGTAATCAGAGTTGACCGTGTTTCTGAAAGGGTACAGATTTGCATTCAAGCTCTGTAACTCCCTAGCCTTATCACACCCAAGCTTGAAAAAATGACTTACTCCTTCAAGCCTCAGTTTCCTCATGGGGAAACTGGGGATGATAATACCTTGTTGTCGAAGCAAATTAAATAACACAGGTAAAAATTTGAGAGGGTATTTGACACATCATAGATATTCAAAACATAGTGACTACTATTATTTTTATATAGGTATAAGGTTCTTAACAATACATATTAATTTTGATAAAAGAAAATTCTGTCTTATTTCTGATTCTACTGGGGAAATCCTTACTGTTTTGCTCTTATCTATGATATTATCAGTTTGAGATAATCTCCAGACATCAGAATAGGAATTAAAGCATAAGGGTGTTTGTGGAAAGCTCATAATTGAAGTTACTGATGTAATTCTGTATTTTTCCTTCATTACTGCATAACAAATAAGGAGGTAGAGGTATTTATATCTTTAAATTTATTGTTTACATGTTGGGAAAGTATCAAATCTGGATTAAATCAAATATAAAGTTCTTCAGAATTAAATGAAGGGAATAAAAACAATTATAAAATTTTGAAGTCAGTTTTATGGAGGTATAATTTACACAGAATAAAACTGTTGCTCTTAGGTTTACATTTGATAAAGGTTGGCAAATATATATGCCTTATAGTCATGACTATCATAAAAATATAGTATTGTGGCGGGGTGCCTGGGTGGCTTAGGCAGTTAAGCAACCAACTCTTGATTTCAGCTCAGGCCTCAGTCTCAGGAGCTGTGTGTTCAAGCCCTGCATGGAGCCTCTGAAAAATATATGTATAATTGTGGTATTCAATATAGTACCCACTAGTCATGATGGCTATTGAATATTTCAAACATGTCTAGTCTAAGTTGAGATGCATTTTAAATGTAAAATACACACCAAATTTTGACAACCTGATATGCAGAATGTAAAATATCTTATTACTATTTTATATTAATTGCATATTAAAACTAGAATATTTTAGGTTAACATTAAATTAAATAAAATGTAAGATTAAAACTAATTTCACTTGTTTCTTTTTATATTTCTAGGATGTGTATTAGAAACATAAAATTAGTGATGCTTCTCATCACTAGTAGTGAAGCTAATCTACATAGCCTTTTTAAAATTTATTTTTATTTATTTTTCAGTAAGCAGAGCAACAGGCAGAGAGAGGGGGGGAAACAGGGAGCCTGATGTGGATCTCGAAACCAGGACACTGAGATCATGACCTGAGTCGAAGGCAGAGGCTTAACCCACTGAGCCACCCAGGTGCCCCTACTCTACATAGCTTTGAATTCCCATAATATTTTAGAACCAGCTTGTTAATTTCCACAAATGTCTACTGAGAATTTGATTGTAATTGCATTTCTACAGAACGTCTGGGGAGAATCGACATCTTTTTTTTAAAATTTCATTTATTTATTTGACAGACAGAGATCACAAGTAGGCAGAGAGTCAGGCAGAGAGAGAGGAGGAAGCAGGCTCCCTTCCAAGCAGAGAGCCTGATGTGGGGCTCGATCCCAGGACCCTGGAATCATGACCTGAGCCGAAGGCAGAGGCTTTAACCCACTGAGCCACCCAGGTGCCCTGAGAATTGACATCAATAATATTGAACATTTCAATCCATGAACATGATATGATATATCTCTGCATTTATTTGCTTATTATTTTTATATAGTTTTTATAATACATAGACCTTGTACTTAGAGAATGAATAGCAGAATGAAAATCTGCTGGAGACTGAGTGGGTCAATCCAGTATACACCACTGGAGTAAAAGAGAGTTAGAGGAGGGACAGACTTTGCCTGGAAATTGTGGATGATGGAAGTAATAAACATTCAGCTTCTTTCTCTGATTCTGCCTATGGCAATACTGGAAACAAAGATCACTGCCATTTTCTGTCTTCGTTTTCCTTAGTGCATCTCTATGTACCTTCAGATTTGAGACTTTAATTATCTAATAGATTTAGGTTTTTGGTTGTGAACTCTAGTTTTTGGTGTTTTTGTTTTTGTTTTCCCCAATATTTTCATGCTTATTTTAGTTGACAAGTAGCTTTATCTGGCTTCTAGTTGGAAACTAACTTTTTTTTTTCCAGTGTTCCAAAATTCATTGTTTATGCACTACACCCAGTGCTCCATGCAATGCGTGCCCTCCATAATACCCACCACCAGTCTCACCCAGTCCCCACTCCCTTCCCCTCCAAAACCCTCAGTTTGTTTCTCAGAGTCCACAGTCTCTCATTTTTGTCCCCCACCTCCAATTTCCCCCAACTCACTTCTCCTCTCCATTTCCCCATGTCCTCTGTGTTATTCCTTATGCTCCACAAGTAAGTGAAACCATATGATAATTGACTCTCTTTGCTTGATTTATTTCACTCAGCATAATCTCTTCCAGTCCCATCCATGTTGATACAAAAGTTGGGTATTCATCCTTTCTGATGGAGCCATAATACTCCATTTATATATGGACCATATCTTCTTTATCCATTCATCTGCTGAAGGGCATCTTGGTTCTTTCCACAGTTTGGTGACTGTAGCCATTACTGCTATGAATATTGGGGTACAGATGGCCCTTCTTTTCACTGTATCTGTATCTTTGGGGTAAATACCCAGTAGAACAATTGCAGGGTCATAAGGTAGCTCTTTTTTTAATTTCTTAAGGAATCTCCACACTGTTTTTCAAAGTGGCTGCACCAACTTGCATTCCCACCAACAGTGTAAGAGGGTTCCCCTTTCTTCACATCCTTTCCAACACTTGTTGTTTACTGTCTTGATAATTTTGGCCATTCTCACTGGTGTAAGGTGGTATCTCAATGTGGTTTTGATTTGAAGCTCCCTGATGGCTAATGATGATGAGCATTTTTTCATGTGTCTGTTAGCCATTTGTATGTCTTCTTTGGAGAAGTGTCTGTTCATGTCTTCTGCCTATTTTTTGACATGATTATCTGTTTTGTGTGTGTTGAGTTTGAGGTGTTCTTTATAGATCTTGGATATCAGCACTTTGTACTGTCATTTGCAAATATCTTCTCCCATCCTGTGGGTTGCTTCTTTGTTTTGTTGACTGTTTCCTTTGCTGTGCAGAAACTTTTGATCTTGATAAAGTCCCAAAAGTTCATTTTCACTTTTATTTCCTTTGCCTTTGGAGAATATCTAGAAAGAAGTTGCTATGGCTAATGTCGAAGAGGTACTGCCTATGTTTTCCTCTAGGATTTTGATAGATGCCTTGCATTGAGGTCTGTTATCCATTTTGAGTTTATCTTTGTGTACAGTGTAAGAGAATGGTCGAGTTTCATTCTTCTACACATAGCTGTCCAATTTTCCTAGCACTATTTATTGAAGAGACTTTTTCCACTGTATATTTTTTCCTGCTTTGTCAAAGATTATTTGACCATAGAGTTGAGGTTCCATATCTGGGCTCTCTACTCTGTTCCACTGGTCTATGTATCTGTTTTTGTGCCAGTACCATGCTGTCTTGGTGATCACAGCTTTGTAGTAAAGCTTGAAATCAGGCAACGTGATGCCCCCAGTTTTGCTTTTCTTTTTCAACATTTCCTAGCAATTCAGGGTCTCTTCTGGTTCCATATAAATTTTAGTATTGTTTGTTCTAGCTCTTTGAAAAATGCTGGTGGAGTTTTGATTGGGATGGCATTGAAAGTATAGATTGCTCTGGGCAGTATAGACATTTTAACAATGTTTATTCTTCTCATCCATGTGCATGAAATGCTCTTCCATCTTTTTGTGTCTTCTTTTTCTTTCATGAGTGTTCTGTAGTTCCTCGAGCACAGATCCTTTATCTCTTTGGTTAGGTTTATTCCCAGGTATCTTATGGTTCTTGGTGCTATAATAAATGGAATTGATTCCTTTTCTATAGTTTCATTGTTAGTGTATAAGAAAGCAACTGATTTCTATACATTGATTTTGTATCCTACCACCTTACTGAATTGCTGTATGAGTTCTAGTAGTATGGGAGTGTCATTTGCGAAGAGAGAGTTTGACTTCTTCCTTGCCAATTTGAATATCTTTTATTTATTTTTGTTGTCTGATTGCTGTTGCTAGGACTTCTAGTACTATGTTGAACAACAGTGGAGAGAGTGGACATCCTTGTCGTATTCCTGATCTCAAAAAAGCATTTGACTAGGTACAGCATCTGTTCCTGATTAAAATGATTCAAAGTATAGGGATAGAGGGAACATTCCTCAACTTCATAAAATCTGTCTATGAAAAACCCACAACGAATATCATCTTCAATGGGGAAAAGCTGATGGCCTTCCCTTTGAGATCAGTTAGAAGCTATCTTAAGCCTGACATCATCATAACATATTTTATAAGGCAATAATTTGAGAGAAATACAAACAACCAGTGAAAAACCTCATTTTTAAAGATTCTCAGAGAATCAAAGAAGTTTTAACCCCCTCAGAGTTCATTCTGATGTTAGGAAAGCTCATAAAAAAACAACTCTTTCCTTACGTAGGACCTAATCCTTTTAGGCTATATAAAACCCAGTTTTTGCTTTGTCCCCTATGTCCTGAGTATTTTTCTGAGACAATTTCAAAGAGAAATAAATATTGTAGTCACCTGTACTGGGAGACTTGCCTTGCTGCTATTCAGTAACAAAGATACTTTATTATTTTTTTTAAAAGATTTATTTATTTATTTTGTGGGGAGGGGCAGAGGGAGAGAGAAAGAGAGAGTCCTAAGCAGACTCCACGCCAAGCATGGAGCCTGACACTGGGCTTGATCCTATGACCCTGAGATCATGACTGGAGCCAAAATCAAGAGTTAAATGCTCAATAGACTGAACCATCCAGGTACCCCCAAAGATAGTTTAAATAAAATAGACATGACCCCTGAAAGGGTAAAGTCTTAATATGCAGATACAACATTGATAGGCATCAGAAATTTGACTGGGTTTGGAAGAACTACAGCAGGACGGCTTCTTATGAACCTATACAGGGAATATATGCATTTTGTATGTTCGTCCAAAGCAGAATTCACTCACAGAGAACTTATCATCTTCTATTCTATGTCTAACTTCTCTGGATCTTATTGAGAAATAGTACATGTTGGAAGGCCACAGTAGGGGTCACCAAGTGCCATGTTGAGGCCACCCCAAGATTCTCTTTTCATCTTCCCTCTGTAAGTGATGGAAGTTGTAAGTAATGGAAGGTATGTAACTTCTTTCTTATATGCATATTTTCTATATGAATACCTGACAGAGATTGCTGTTTCCTTTAAAATCAAAGAAAAAAGTGCACTGGAAGGTACTTTCAAGAGAATGGCATTGGAGGTTGTGCCTCACTAACTATGAATTGGATATTACTTTAAGATATTTTAGATTTGTGGGAGTCTACGTATTTTTTTTAAGATTTTATTTATTTATTTGTCAGAGAGAGAGAGGGAGAGAGAGTGAGCGAGCACAGGTAGACAGAGTGGCAGGCAGAGGCAGAGGGAGAAGCAGGTTCCCTGCCAAACAAGGAGCCCGATGTGGGACTCGATCCCATGCCACTGGGATCATGACCTGAGCTGAAGGCAGCCACCCAACTAACTGAGCCATCCAGGCATCCCAGGAGTCTATGTATGTTAAAGAAAAAGGGATTCCATCAAATTTGAATGTCTTTAGAATTCCATAGAAAAGGCATTTCCATAACCTAACTACCAGAGAAACACACACTCTAACAAAGAGATGTGGGTTAGAGAATTGGATGGCTCCTATTAGACCACCTCCATCTTGAAGTTTTATCATCAGTGATGTAAGGTTCAGTGAATCCTTCAGGAGTCTGTCAGCCTTTTAGTCAAATTTCCTTTTCCTTAAAGTAATAGCTTCACACATTCTGATAAAGCAATCTCAAAGTTATATGGTATGTTATCCCCCTAATTTGTGTGAAATTGCACAATTGTTTCTTGGCGGGTGAGCATGTTTTAAATCTGGGAAGATTTAGAATTAAGTATACAAATGTCTGAGAGAATCAAGTCCATACCATTGATTATATTTTTTTGGCAGTCTGTGTATATTTGTCATTTTATATGGCAGCAATATTTTAGAGATTCTGACATGCTAGAAAAATGGGTTATATTTCATATTGATTTATACTTGTAATTTATATAGAGTTTTGAAGCACTTAGAACACAAGGCTCACCATATATGTTCAAATTATCAGATATATAAAAGTTATTTAAGTACTTGGAAATAATTTGTTTATTAATTCAGACAATCCAAGTACTTAGAAAGTATAAATTTAATGAAATTGTAAATGAAACCAAATATTTTCCAAAGGCAATTAGGTGGTTGGCAAAATTTGCTAGAATTTTAAATAGAATTATATGAAATGTAACTCAAACAAAAGCTTCTTAAAAGAGATGATAGGTTCTTATATTTGTACCCTTAATGAAATGAGAATTTTTAAAACAAAGTAAAACTATGAACTGACTTTTCTGCATACAAAAATATCCTAAAAGTTACCCCAAAATTCTTGTGTCACATGTAAGTAACAAAAGTAACCCAGTTTTGGGGGCGCCTGGGTGGCTCAGTGGGTTAAGCCGCTGCCTTCGGCTCAGGTCATGATCTCAGAGTCCTGGGATCGAGCCCCGCATCAGGCTCTCTGCTCAGCAGGGAGCCTGCTTCCTCCTCTCTCTGCCTGCCTCTCTGCCTGCTTGTGATCTCTCTGTCAAATAAATAAATAAAATCTTTAAAAAAAAAAAAAAAGTAACCCAGTTTTTAAAAGAAGTTTTCTGTTTTCCCTGGCATAATACCTATTTAATGTTTGCCTATATTAAATGTTAAGGCATGTGTTCAATCTTTTAAATTCCCTATGCATAGACAATGCTTGATCTTTAGTTAGAGGATTTGGGTGGTGGTAATAAGCTTCCTGTACAATAGGCAGAGAAAAGGCACTAGTTGATTGGCATGACTGATGGAAGAATGCCTCCAGTTACCCACAACAAATAGTACTAATTCATCATAAAGCCCACTGCACATTTTTTCCCTAAAAGAGATACATATTGAGCCTCAATTTTAAGTAGGCTCCATGACCAGTGCAGAGCCAACACAGTGCCAACACAGGGCTTGAACTCACTACCCTGAGATCATGACCTGAGCCAATATCAGGAATCAGATCTTAACTGATTGAGCCATGTATGCACCCTGTATTGACTGTCAATTTTAGATTATAGAATTAGTTCTGAAGGGCTGCTAAAATGATGGACCCAAAGCAAGAGAACTCAGTGAATTGTTATTCCAAGAGTTTCCTCCCCCAAAGCTGTTCTTTAAAGATCCAAAGTTGTACTAGTAACAATACTGCAAGCTTCACGGATACTTATTCAACTGGCATTCATTGGGTAGCCACTATGTGACAAGGACTGGAAATGCAGAGATGAGGACATAGATGTCCCCTTCCCACCAACCTTTAGATAAAAGGTAAACAATTAAAGATAGAAGATAAACAATTATCTTCTAGATAGAAGGTAAACAATTAAAGAAGTAATATATAGTACAGTGTATTAGGCGCATTCCTCAGGGTGAAGGAATACCTTCAAAGATATAGAAGAAATTTCAACAGATATTAACCTTGAATAGTAAGGAGGCATTATGTTTGCTTATTTTATTTCATACAAAGGAAAAAATTATAAAGATGATGTTTCAATGATTTCTAAGGTTGCTTTGGATATTGACAAGTGAAAGGAAAACATGCCAAAAATAAATTCCTCCTTTGGCATCATGGTAAAAGTGGAAATAAATATATTTGCATTATTGGACTAACAAAGCTCAAATTTTAAATTTTTTAAGGAGAGAATAAATAAGTTGTACCTTTCCTGCACCGTAACTGAGTAGGACAAAAGGTTGGGGAGGATTGGACATGCATGGCAAGAACTAGAATATATAACCAGTGTCCTAGTTTTTCAGAAACCTGGAAGCTCATTTTTAGGTGATGATCCAAATCGGACAACTGGTGCAATGTGAAACTTCTCCCTGATGATATACTATGCTCTGGTGGAAATTCTACAAAGTGCCATAATCATGTCAGAGTCTGATAAAAGTGATCAGTTTTTTTGGCACAGAGGTATAAAATATCAAAGCACACAAATCTAAGGGCTAAATTTAACATCTTCTATGCTCATTGAATCTAAAAATATAAAGAACAAATAACATCCCAAAGAGTTAGATGATGCATTTGTGGAATTTTACACCTGGGCTTCAAACAGTCAATTTTTGCTTAAATTTTTTTTTTTAAGATTTTATTTATTTATTTGACAGAGAGAGATCACAAGTAGACAGAAAGGCAGGCAGAGAGAGAGAGAGAGAGAGGGAAGCAGGCTCCCTGCTGAGCAGAGAGCCCGATGCGGGACTCGATCCCAGGACCCTGAGATCATGACCTGAGCCGAAGGCAGCGGCTTAACCCACTGAGCCACCCAGGCGCCCCAATTTTTGCTTAAATTTTAATTGATTTTTCTTTAATTTAAATTAAAAATTTTTAATTTCCTTGTATATGTTGAATAATCAATAGATAATTTTAAGACCTTGTTTAAAAAGTGGTATTTCTATGCCAATGTTAGGGCCACCATTTCCTTCTGCTTATGGAGTGGTAAGATAATTTGTTACATTCATAAAAGTTGACATGCTCCATAGTGTCCTAATCTATGCCTCATTAAAAAGACATGTTTCCTAAATTGTTTTGTAAAATCCTTGAGTCATTGAATGTTTCATTGCTTAGCTTGGCCCATGGTATATATGAGATGCTCAATTAAAGTTTGTTTAATTGGGGCACCTGGCTGGCTCAGTCAGTAGAACATGCAACTTGATCTTGGGGTCATGAGTTCAAGCCCAATGTTGGTTATAGATCTTACTTAAAAAAGTAAATAAAGTTAGTTTAATTACATATAATTGTGTTGTGTTGAACTTGTGTTGCCTTGCATTGAATTGGGTTAGACTAAGTTGAGTTGCGTTTGGAATAAATTGACTTGAATTGTAGGCAATTGAGTTGCACTGAAATGAATTGAACAGGATTGGCTAGACTGAGAAAGACCTCAGGGGCCATGGCCACAGGATGAGTAAATAAGTAATTGAATATATAACATAAAATAGTATAATTGGTGTTATAACAACTGGAGAATAATTCACACCATGGGCTATGAGATCACTACATTCTAAAATTGTGCATTGTAGTGGCCTTGGGAAGTAATAGAAAGAAATACTAAGTCCTATGCCAGGGCAACCATATATGATTGTGTCCTACACAAAGGTCACTGATGTGCAAGGCAGTGAGTAGTAACCCTCTTTTTGTTCCACTAACCAAGCTATTGCCCTTATGAGATCTGTCTTCTGACATTCGCAGAAATAATTTTCCAATTCAGTTATATTGTCACATAGGAGTATGGACTGAAATAATTATTTTAAGTGAGCAAACAATTGATCTTATTTTCTTTTAGAAATCAATATAAATAATAGTTGAAAGGCTGGAAGACCATCTAACCATTAGTTCAATAATCGTTTTGGGGTGTTTGCATCAGAGAATTTTATTTCTCCCGTCTCTTTGGTTGCTAAACTTCATTTTATTTGCTTGATCTTCTTCCTACAACCTACCTTCTAAATGTTGGAATCCTTCAAGGATCCATCTGAAATCACCTTACAGTATCTCTCTACACTTAGTCCTAAATAGTCTCCTTCATCTTCTGGTTTTAGATACTATCTGGTTGGTCTTCATGTCCCTGATCCTAACCTAACATAGGAATATACAAATATCCCTATGCTCCACTCCTGTTGTTCCAACTACCAACTTGTCTTCATTTGAATGTCTCCCAAGTAACTCAAGAATAAAATGTTCCAAATCGAAGTCTTGATTTTTTTCTCATTGAAATCTTTTCCTTCCTGTGTCTTTCCAGTTCCACTGAATGCCATTATCAGTATCTAATTCCTTTATGCCTCAAACCTGTGAAGTCCCTTTTGATCCTGCTCTTCCTGCAAACCTTGTTCTCTATTTTCAATTTTCAATCCCCATAAAGACAAGTGGTTTTCAAAATGGGATCTGAGAAGAATGGGTCATTATTGAAAATCAAAAATGTTCATGGTCTATGCAGAAATCCATGTTATCTTTCTATATCCTAAGAATATATTGAGACTCCAAAAAATGCATATGTTAAGGATATGAACACTTGCCTATTTTTAGACAAATTATGATATCTGTATAATTAGTCATTGTGCAAAGTGCTTGGGACCTCCTACTCATGCATTTTTTTCTATCATTGGACCCTCTGATATTGTGATTTATAATATGAAATCTATATTTGGTCTTGTCTTTCTTGGCACAGAGCTCCTAAAACCCTTGGAATTTCCTAAGTGAAGAGAGACAAAGGTGTTTCTTATTATGTTAATGAGCAGACTTTTTAAGATAGGGGCTGGCTGCCAGGAGAACCAGCTGTGTGATTACAACAACTTTCAGTCCCACCCTCCCACCCCCCTACCTCAGGGGAGGGAGAAGGTATGGAGATTGAATCCATTGCCAATGGTCAATGATTTAATCGTTCCTGACTACTTAATGAAGCCTCCATCAAAATCCCAAAGGCCAAGGTTTGGAGAGCTTCGGGGTTGGTGAATACTTGGAGGTGCTGGGAGATTGGCGCTCTGGGAGAAAGCATGGAGGCTCTGAGCCCTTTCCTCAGACTTAGTCCTAAGTGTCTCTTCCATCAGCTGTTCGAGTTATATACTTTGCAATAAACCAGTATCTAGTAAGTAAAATGTTTCTCTGAGCTCTGTAAGCCACTCTAGCAAGTTAATCAAACCCAAGGAGGGGATTCTGGGAATCTCTGATGTGTAGCTCGTGAGTATGAAGGACTGTTGATAATCTGAGCTTGTGAGAGAGTCAGTCTGAAGTAGAAGGAGGGTTTCATTGAACCCCTGATCTGTAGCCAGTCAGTCAGAAGCACAGGTAATGCCTGGGCTTGCCAATGGCAACTGGAGTGGGGAGGCCATCTTGTAGGACCGAACCCTTAACCTGTGGAACCCGATGCTAGCTCCAGGTAGATGGAGTCACACTTGCTTTTTAGTCTTGTGGGGAAACCCTTCCCTTCCACACATTGGAATTGAGTCCCGGAACCTGAAAGAAACTCAAAGAGGACAGTGGACAAATATCCGACAGAATTTTAGGTTACAGCACAATAACTACCACATAGGAGGCATGGTTAACTGTACATTCTCCAGTTTCATGAGGATACTTGTGTTTTCATGATGCTCCCTGTTCATTACTACTAAGAAAAAACTAATGCTCATTTAGTACAACTGTCCCCAGAGACTAGATTCTCATTCATCTAACCTAGCATATGGTCAATATAAAGTAATTGTTAAATTCTCTGACTACCAATTCAATTAACTAGTGAGACCTATAGTGCTCTAATTAACATCTAACATAAAAGTCTGAAGACTATTACTGGGATCTAAACTGTCAGCCTTGTGAATTATTCAAAGACTAGTTAACAGTGACTTTGATCTCTCTGCCCTTTATTGAGGTTCATTTTCCAGGTCAGACAGTGGGTCACAGAATGTGGTTGAGGAGCAGTGAAAGGCCATTAAGTCTCTCCATAAACTGTTTTCTTGTAGCATTCCTCTGTAGAAAATGGTAGTGTCTCTACATATCATGTAACGATCATCCTGGGGACAAGGACTCCATCATCCTGGGTACAGTGCTCCAATTACTGGTCTGCTCACTCCTTACTATGTGTGTTCTTAGTCCCGTGTGACGCAGTTCTTATTCTCAGAGCTTCGTGACCTATTACTCTAGCATCAAGACTTATTATGTCTTAGCATCTGATAGGACAACCCATCTTTCTTTATACTGTTTTCTTCCACCTTTCATTAAGAAATAGGTCCAATTTTCTTGCTTCTTTTCATGTCTCATAATTTTTGATTGAGTATAAAAGAATAGTAGAGAGTGAAGTAAATATTTAGGCCTAAAAAAGAGAAGGTTCCTTCTGTCTGGCAAATAGGGTGGAGTCTTGAGTCCTTGGAGACTATGGGTAGACTGTAGCCTCAAAAGCTTGTGCCTGAGGGAGGTCTCTCTCAGCTCCCCTGTCCTGCCTTCCAACTTTTTCCTGAGTTCCAAAAAAGGCTGGTGACAGGGCAGTCTCCCTTAATACTTTGGGATCCTAGAGACTCCAAAGCCTCATGCCAGGTCACATTCAGGCTTGACAATTGTGTTAGAATTTCCACAGGCTTCTTTACTCACTCCTGCTACGGACCAAGGACAGCAGCAGCTGTAGGTCTTGTCTCTCCTGAGAAGGTCTCATCACTTTCTGAATTTTTGTTCATTAGGTTTCTTTGCTTCCTCAGCCATTGGCTCGGTTTAAATACACAACATGATTTTCCAGACTGTTCTTATTATTAGGATGAGAATACAACACTCTTGCAATTTTCTCAATTGTGAGCTAAAGTGGAACTCCTTTATTGGTATGCATAACTCAGGTGGGTCCATATTGTCCTTTTCTTATCTGGTTTTGAAATGACCCTTACACCAGGCTCAGTTTACTCTTTTTAGATTTCTGTAATAACTTGTAAAAAAATTGGAATTCTCTGTTCTTTGAAAGCTTGTTGAAATTCATCTTTACAACTATCTTGGCCCTAATATTTGAGGGGTAGGATGCCTGATTTTAATGCTTTAATGCTTAATGAGCTAGTAAATTTTTCAGTTTTGCTCATGCATATGTGTGTGTGTGTGTGTGTGTGCATGTGTCAAGTGGTATTTTTAACATTTTTTACATTATGTAATGTTTTGATTTATTGGTATACTTTTTTTAAGTCTCAGTTCTGGAAGATTGGAACACAGAGATAGACAAGTCTTAGTCCCTACCCTCCAGGAGCTAGTAATTAAAAGGGAGAGGCAGACGTATTGCTACATGTAACTATAAAGATCTCCTGAGTAGTAGGCTTCACTGGGATAGCAAAGAAATCACATCTCTGAATTTATCTCAATCTAAGGTCTTTACTTGATAAGTAAGAAATTTAGTCTTATGGAACCCAAGGAGATTGTCCATGAAGCAAAATTATAAGAGACTGGGATGTAAGCTAAGATAATCATTTCTTAATTCAGGGTAAGAGATCTTTCCAGTAACGGACAGCTGTTAATCTGCTATGCAGACCACATTGTGTCCTATGCTTAAAGGCCAGGGGAAGATTAAGTAGCCATTAGCTTGAGGTAATGATGTAGTCACAGAGTAAATTATGTTTAAAAAAATATTTATCGGGATGCCTGGATGGCTCAGTTGGTTGTACGACTGCCTTCGGTTCAGGTCATGATCCCGGAGTTCCCGGATCAAGTCCCGCATCGGGCTCCCAGCTCCATGGGGAGTCTGCTTCTCCCTCTGACCTTCTCCTCGCTCATGCTCTCTCTCATTGTCTCTTTCTCAAATAAATAAAATCTTAAAAAAATATTTATCTGTGGTTATTTCCTATTGAAATATTTTTATATTGCTTAGTCACATCTTCTTTTTTCCACAAACTTATCTTTCCACAAACTTGTCTTTTTTTAAAATTTTTTAAAATTTATTTTCAGCGTAACAGTATTCATTGTTTTTGCACCACACCCAGTGCTCCATGCAATCCATGCCCTCTCCAATACCCACCACCTGGTCCCCCCAACCTCCCACCCCCCACCCCTTCAAAACCCTCAGATTGTTTTTCAGAGTCCATAGTCTCTCATGGTTCACCTCCCCTTCCAATTTCCCTCAACTCCCTTCTCCTCTCCATCTCCCCTTGTCCTCCTTGTTATTTGTTATGCTCCACAAATAAGTGAAACCATATGATAATTGACTCTCTCTGCTTGACTTATTTCACTCAGCATAATCTCTTCCAGTCCCGTCCATGTTGCTACAAAAGTTGGGTATTCATCCTTTCTGATGGAGGCATAATACTCCATAGTGTATATGGACTACATCTTCCTTATCCATTCGTCCGTTGAAGGGCATCTTGGTTCTTTCCACAGTTTGGCGACCGTGGCTATTGCTGCTATAAACATTGGGGTACAGATGGCCCTTCTTTTCACTACATCTGTATCTTTGGGGTAAATACCCAGTAGTGCAATTGCAGGGTCATAGGGAAGCTCTATTTTTAATTTCTTGAGGAATCTCCACACTGTTCTCCAAAGTGGCTGCACCAACTTGCATTCCCACCAACTTGTCTTCTTAACCTAAGTAAACACTTTTGTTTTTATTACTCTTCTCTATTTCTCTTTAGCTCCTTATTTCTTTGATTTATGCAATTATTTGTTTCTTTTTTTCTTTGCATTTATACTGTTGATCTTCTAACTTTTGTTGATTACTTAGCACTTTTTAAAATTTAATATTTTATTATGAAAAACTTAACATGTATAAAGGTAGAATAATATATGCTCCAATGTGCCCAACCAACTCTAAGTATGATCAGCTCATGGTCTCTTCTCTTTCTTCCATACCCTTATCTATTCTCCCTTTATTATTTTAAAGAAAATCTTAGACATTATATCATTTTATTCAAAAGTTTGAGTGTCATTTCTAAAAGATAATGACTTTTTAGAAACTTAAAATACCATTTTCACACATTGAAGTTTTTTTTTTTTAATTTATTTGACAGAGAGATCACAAGTAGGCAGAGGGGCAGTCAGAGAGAGGAGGAAGCAGGCTCTCCGCAGAGCAGAGAGCCCAATGTGGGGTTCGATCCCAGGACCCTGGGATCATGACCTGAGCCGAAGGCAGTCGTACAACCAACTGAGCCACCCAGGCATCCCGATAAATATTTTTTTAAACATAATTTAAACATAATTTAAGGCAGAAGCTTAACCCACTGAGCCACCCAGGTGCTCCCATTCTCACATATTGAAAAGATCAAACTAATAACTATAATGTTAATAAATATCCAGTCAGCATTCCAGTTTCCCCCATCATCTCCTGTTATGTCTGAATCCATGCATTGTATTTGGCTGATACATCTCTTAATTCATGAATTCTTCCATCTTTTTTCTTCCTTGCAGCTTATGTGTTGAAGCAATCCTGTCGTCTGTTCTGCAGCATCTCTCACAGTCTGGATTTTGTTGTCTGCACCCCATGGTGTCCCTTAACTTGTTCTTCCATCCCCTGCACCTATTTCTTGCTTCATATAGTTGAATCTAGAGATCTAATCAGATTTCAAGTTGATTTTCTGGCAATCCTGTGTCATAGGTGGTAGGTGCTCTGTCCTTCTACTGGAAGGGACATAATGTCTAATGTCTGCCATTTAGTGAAGTTAGCAGTCACCGATGAGCATGGCCTAAATTCACTACATTCATTCTTCAGAGTTTTTAAAGAATGATATTCTAACTTTATAATTTCTTCTTCATTTGGTAGCTTGAATAGTATTACCAAGGAAGATTTCTGCTATCAGAAATTTGGTTAGGTTGAGAACAATTCGATTTGCAAGCAGAGGTTACAGGTTGGTTGGTTTGTTTGTTTGTTTTTACTTATATAATCGTTTTCAACGATAATGAGTTGGTTCTCTACTATCCCTCAAAGGTGAATTTTTTGTGTCTTACGAACTCATGAATTTAAACATATGATATACTTATATCTATATTGTAATTATTATCTTTATGATGTTCAATGTTTCCCAGCTGTGTCTAGTGGGAACCTCTTGAAATCACCTTCTGAGTCATCTTTGAGAATTCTTTTTCCTGTTTTTATTTTTAAAATTTTTGTTCATTTTGTTGTTGGTGTGTTTTTTGTTTTGTTTTGTTTTGTTTTGTTTTTGCAAAGGAGGTATCAAAATGACTACATCATGAGAGAATGTTCCAGATTTATCTTGCACATATATTCCCCAGATTCAGAATCAGCCATTTTCTCCAGAAACTGTTCCTCCCCTTAGTGGGAAATGGTATTTAGAAAGCAAACAAGCTGGCTGCTTTGGTTACTGTTTCTAGGCATTGCTAATGGACGGCATTTTGTGATCTGATAACTTATTTAGATTATATGTTTATTTTCTAAATTCTGCTTCAGCCATATACTACAAAGTTTTACTACTACTATTTTTATTATCATTTCACTATAACTATTTCTTAATTTTCTTTATAATTTTCTTTTAATTGAAATGTTGCTTAGCAATATGTTATTATGTATTCATTGAACACTTTTAAACTCTTTGCTTTTAATTTCTCATTGTGTTGCCTTATGGTTAAAGAACATAGCTGGTCCGATATCGATAATTGCCTATGTCATGGCCTATCTATCAATATCTATATCTATCAGTCCATATCTATCAATGTTTTCACTTGGACTTTAACAAGTACAATTCATTGGTCCTGGTAATTTGGAGGAAAAGCTTAGGTGTAAATTCCCAAGAATGACTTCTCAGATTTCATCTGTTTTTACCTTATTCTTCAGCCCAGTGGAGCTTTTGTGCTGCCCAGTTGTTACCAGTGGACATAGACACCAGAGACCAGGGCCAACATTGCCGCTGATATCTGTGGTGAAAGGTCAAGGCATGTGGGAAGAAGCTTTCTTCCAATTAAACTTCCCCTTGCTGCCTCTGGTTGTCATCTGTCCCAGGATCCAGCTTCCTATCACATACACAAACACTAAACACACACACACATACCACATACTACACACCTCATCCCCCCATCCCCTGCCCCCACCACACACACCATGTGACACACACCATACATACCACACTAAACACACCACACCAAACACATCACACCAAACATACCGCATCACACCACACACATAAACACCACATTACACACACACATATACCATACATACACACATGCATGCACACACAAACCTACGTCACACATACCACACACCACACACCAGTTCAAGATAGATTTCAAGCCAGCCTACAGTTTTTATGGTTTATTGGTTTCCTCTGGCTTCTACAGATTCTCCAGCTTTGATTTTGACTCAATAGCTTATTAAGGTAAGCTACTGGTAAGAAAGGTAAGAAGCAGAAGCTTCCTCATGTCCATTTGTGAGCTAAGTTATTGGGTTAACAGCATTTGAAAATTAAATCAAAGACAACATCTAAGACATTAATGTCTTAACGTAAATGTTATATGAAATGGTCTTGAAAACCACATCAATCTCTTGACTTAGTGAGAAGGGGGACTCAGACTTCAGTGAAGTCATAAACATCTTCAGAACTAAGTATTTCTAGAAGCTTTTAAGAAAGAAAAAAAGAAGATAGCAAAACTAGATATTTGAGCCTTTGTGTCCATGAAAAGATGTTTTATTTATGGGGGAGGGGGCAGGCGACATTATGGAAGAGAAAAAATTTGAAATGTTCTAATATTTAAAGTGTTAAGAAAGATCTAGCTAGGGGGCACCTGGATGGCTTAGTTGGTTAAACGACCAACTCTTGATTTTGGCTCAGGTCATGATCCCAGGGTGCCCAGATAGAGACACATGTCTGTTGGCCCTGTGCTCAGCAAGGAGTATGCTTCTCTCTCTGTTTCTCCCTTTGTCCCTCCTCTCACATGCTCACTTTAAAATAAATACATAAATCTTAAAAAAAGAAAGATCTAGCTAGACTTTCATTATATATTTAGCTAAATTTCCTAGTATTATTTATTGAACAATGCATTCCTCTCTAATTACTCTGTTCTTTCTTTACTATACAGCAAGTTCTTATATCAATACTAAAACTTATTTTTGACTGGTCTGTTTAGCTGATATACTTATTGAATCTTTCATACCCTTGTTTAAATCAGCCATAAAATATATTTTAATATGGCAAGTCCCTCCACTTTATTATTTTCAAAATAGCATTCATTTTTTCCTCATCCATTTATTATTCCAGAAGAAAAACATCAGGAACACTTTGTCTTTAAAATTCTCAGTTAAAATAATTTATTTCTTCATGGTATTAGTAGTAATTTCCATAATGATTAACATTTTGCCTATCAGTTTTAGGCTACAAGATGTTCCAGGTGCTTTTTCTGCAATATATTTCTTCCTTTCAAAAATTAGTTTAGTCAGATAAAATTATAGTCATTTTTAAGTGAGGGAACAAAAGTTCAGAGAAATAAGTAGCTTGTTCAAGGTCACAACACTAGTAAGTAGAAGAAATAGAATTTAAATCCAGATATTTTTACCTCAAAGATGTTGTAGTCTTACTTGCACTGATTCACGCTGTACTTTTCAACTGGTAAAATAATTACTTTATTCACTTATTTTATAAGGTATATTTTTAAAATGCAAGACATTTACACTTAAAAAAATGAAAGAGAGAGATGGCTGAAGGAAGCACTGGTTGGAAAGGAAGGGCCTGAGAATGGGTCTGAGTTCAATGTCATTGGCAAGCAAATGCTAGGTGTCTCAAGGACAACAAACACGTCCATTAAGTATGTCCCATATATCCAACTGCCATGCTCCATTCCCTGACCTCTTCTCAATGGCCTTTTTCTCTTGCTCCCAAATTCCATTTATATATGCTTGGTTTGATTAAAAAAAATGTAGAGGTAAATAAACATAATGATTACTGAAGAATAAAGATAGTAAGTGGTATATTTTTCTAAGCCATACCATGTGCAAACTCTTCAGCTAATTACTTCATCTAATCCTTATTTCTCTCAATTCACACATGAGGAAACTTGGCCTCAGGGAGATTAAGTAATTTGCCAAAAAATAAAAAAAATAAGTAAAAAGTCACAGCTCTTAAGTTGTGGAAATGGAATCCAAACCAATACCTGACTTTTTCCCTGCCAATTGCCTTAGGAAATAAATAAATAAATAAATAAATAAATAAATAAATTTATTTTAAAAATGGGGGCCACATGGTGAGGCTATCAACTATAAATCAAGTTGTAAAGGCCTATCTAACCCATCAGCTTATTTTGAGACACTTCCAGTCATAGGAAGTAACCAAAAAAACCAAGCTGAGTGCTGAGTCTTTCTCCCACGTTTCCAGGCAAAACAGTAGTCAAATCCAGAGGTCTTCTTTCTCAATGAAGGGAAAGAAACAAAGGAAGAAATCTGGGGTGAGGCTGAGCAATTAGCTAAAGGTGCATTTATGTATAAGTAAGATGTTATCCTTTCTTATGTTCTCGAGAGGAACTTGAGAACATAATTTGCCGAAGAGCACTTCTCTAACCCTAGAAACATTAGATCTGACCAACATGAGCTATATTTGTAATTTCCCAAATAAATACCAAAGTTAGACAGCAGTCAGGGTGGCAGGAAGGATACCACTCCAGCTGGGTACAACTATATATATTTTTTCTGCAGAGCTAGCAATAACTGCTCAACAGTCCTTCCCACCTTAGACTGCAAGGTCCTTAAGAGCAGCAGTAAAAGCAATTAACAGTTGTTCACATTGTGCTTTCTCAAGATACGCTATCATACTGAATCCTTACAACAGCTCTGGGAGGTCGAATATATTATCACCGACCTTTTGAAGTTGTTACAAATGCAGTACAGAGAATTCAAAGCAAACTACCTGAAGTCACAAAGGTGGTGAATGGCAGGTTAGATTTGAATACAGTGACTAAGCTGGGGAGCACGCTGGAGTCTTGGCAACATAGCAAAGTAAGAAAGGGAAGGAAGCTAGGTTTGGGCCATCATGAACAGAGCTACTGCCTTTGACAGGTTGGCTCTTGGCAAGGTGAGATGACTGTCAGGGATGTTCCTAACATGGATATAATTTGGGTCATTCTTCCTTTAGTAAAGTATTTAGTAAACCTTCTGGTGTCATGCTAACTGGTGACTAACTTAGTATCTGGAACATGCTAGACGCAAAATCAGTGATTAATGAACAAATGACTTTGGGATATTTGCAGTAACACAAAGGAAGACCCTGGTAGAGTCTCTCTTGCTCCATCTGGCCTTTGTGTGAACCCTGTGTGTCTTCAGCATGGTCAAGCCGGTGGTAGAACATATGAAGGGTTTTCCTGTTAGGAAGATTTGGTACGTACAAGAGCAAGTGTTGGGAAAGGAGTGGCCACAAATGCCAGGCTGGGAGTACTCTAGTATATGGTAGCGATTAGGAGATGGAGAAAGAAAGAGTAGAAAATGAATTTAATGATTTTGCAAAGCTTGAGGAAATTAGACAAGTAGCTAAAGAATATAAACACGTTAAATATAAAAAATAATTTTAAAAAATCAAGACTTAACAGTGTGTTAATCTTCTGTGGCTGCTGTAGGAAGTACCAAATGGGGTGGCTTACCCATAGAAATGGAGTTTCTTACAGTTCTGGAGGTTAGAAGTCCAAAATCAAAGTGTTAGCAGGGCCAGGCTCCCTCTGAAGGCCTTAGGGAAAAACCTTCCTTGCCTCTTCTAGCTTCTGGTGGCTGCTGGCAATTCTGGATTTATGGTGGCCTGCAGACCTATCACTCTAATCACTCTGTTGTCCTTTAATTTGGGGTACTTCATCATGGCAAGCCCAGGACACTAGCACAGACTTTGGTACAGAGAAGTGATGTGCTGCTATTGTGAATAATTTAAAATATGCAAGCGGCTTTGGCATTGGGTAAGAGGTAGAGTCTGGAAGAATTTGGAAGCACGTAATAGGAAAAGTTCAGATTCACTTGAAGAGACATATGAAAAAACACCTAATGGTTGGGAACGTCTCTCTGTCTGGTCCCACCATTATATTTTGGAAGCAGATAACCTATTTTCTAGTTTTACACGTTTACAGATAGACAAGAGATTCTCCTCTCAAGACTGTGGCATCAAATCCTGCCTGAGTTTTCAGACTGCTGGCCCGCCCTACACATTTCAGACTTGCAGTCCCCATGATCACAGGGGCTAATTCACTTAAAAATAAATGTACAGGGGCGCCTGGGTGGCTCAGTAGGTTGAAGCCTCTGCCTTCGGCTCAGGTCATGGTCTCGGGGTCCTGGGATCGAGCCCCGCGTCGGGCTCCCTGCTCAGCAGGGCGCCTGCTTCTCTCTCTCTCTCTCTGCCTGCCTCTCTGCCTACTTGTGATCTCTCTCTGCATCAAATAAATAAATTTTAAAAAAGAAAAAAAATAAATAAATGTACATATACACATGCATCTACCTGTGTGTACACCAGTGTATGCACATGTGTGTATATGTATATGTATGTATATGTGTGTATATGAAGTCAGTGTACACATATAGAATCCCCTATTGACACTGATTCTACAGGCAATGCTGACTGTTATGAACTGTAATGAAAAGAAATCTGCTTCATACCTAAATTAGCATTATACTTAAGATAGTTCATTGAGCAATGTTAGAATTGATCAGTTAACAAGTTTGATTTCTTCAAAGCTTTAGGAAATACAGGGACACATGTTAATTGCTAGCATAAATATTTTTTTGTAAAAGAGTTGGCAGAAGTAAGTATAAAGGTTAATTGTACCTAATTAAAGCTTTAGCAATATATGCTTTTATATATTTTCTCGGTCTGATGAGAAGGCAGCTAGTTAGATATAGTATATTCCAAAGATAGGATATGGGTGCCTAAGTCAGGACTTCATTAAATATTTAAATATAAATATGAATTGATGAGGCTGATCATTTTCACTTGACTATAATACAAACAACATAGCAAGTTATTTTCTCTCTTCCCTTTGACTGTGTCTTTTCTCTACATAAAGGACACAATTCATTTCTAGATTTTTAGTAAGTATACATTGTGATTAAAGATTCCATGTGATACCAAGGAACTTATGTTTATATATATTTAAGTATATTAAGCTTATTAACATTACACATAGTGAACTCCTACGAAACTGATACATTATTCTCTTACAGCTAATTTCAGAGCTCCACTGAAAAGTTTAAAGCTCAACCCAACGTGGACAGATCAATAAAGAAAAGAAATCTTGATTTTTGAAACTGTAGAGTGAGTATATTATATACCTTGAAAGTGATTTCCCTGCAATATGCATAGCTCTATGGGGCCATTTCCCAGGGGAATCTTTGTGCGTTCTATTCTCCTGCATTCTTTTGTTCCTGTTTTAGGTCATGGCTGAAAATGTAGTGGGTTTTGGTGCAGCAGAAGTGAATGTGAAAGAAATTAGCCATAGCCACTATCACATGTGCTGTAGAAAGTTTAGGGCATGAGAGTTCAGCTCTCTTGAAGTTGTATGAAAAGGGAACCTGGTACTCTGATGATAGCCCGTGGACACAGCTTCCTGGGTATTACCAGAAAACCCAGCTGGAAAATTACTCAAAGAAAGGACTCCTGCCAGTATCCTTCATTGTCAGATTATTTTACTGAAAATAACCATGATTCATTATATATGATGTGGAAAGAAGTCAGGCATGCATCAAGTTCTCATTCATGGGGTCTGTTTTTAGAAAGCACACCTGGGTCTACCTGGGTGTCTTCTCTTGCTCCAATTTAAATTCTAGTATGGAACAGCACTGTGGAAGGAATGGGAATTTTTTGCTCCACTAAATTCCTGGGGTGTTCATGGAGGTTCCCCAACACTGGCTGATTCTTGAATGTCTCCAGCCCTGCATGAGCTCCAGTGGTGGTCTAGCTCCCAACTCCCTGTAGTTGTTTGCTCTCTGTAGATCTACTTTGTCTGGCTTCATGGAGACTTGCCCTTATGAATACAAAGCTTCTACTATAGATAAAAACTCAAGGGGACACAGACCGGTTTCAGCAACTATTTCTCTGCAAGTTCTCGTATTTCTTATTATCCTACTTTTTACTTCCATATCTGTCTTCTGACCTCAGCAATACCATGATGCTCTGTGGTCTTCCACCTACGCAGCCACCAGGAAGTGTCCCCAGGGAGAGAGATTTCATCATCCTGGGGCCACTTCACTTGAGTTCATTCTCTTGGGAATCGTAAGTCTGCACTGCCAGTTCTCCAACATCTAAAATAGCTATTTTGCATACTCTCTTCAGTTATATAATTGTTTTTGGCAAAAGCCTGGACCATTACAAACTACTCTGTCATGGCCAAGAGAAGGATTCTCTGATAACATGTTTTAAATTTGTTTCTTGCCTTGGGAGTAACTGGAACATCCAGTTAGTATAAATTTAAATTTCAACCTGGAAATAATTTAATTTGCCTCCTACAGTCTTGACCAAAACAGGATATCCATCTTGTCCTCTTCCTGTGTTGACTGGAACATTATTATTTCTAGACTATTCTCTCACTGAACATGTAACCCTTTCGGCAGGGGAGGCCTTTTTTTTTTTCCCCTACCTTCGTTTGTTGATGAGGGTTAAAACCTAAGTCCCTAGAGGATATAGCCTGGATTTCCCTTCCATGATAGTCAGTTTCATTACATAGTTACTCTGATTTTAAGTTTCTTTCTCATTTCTGGCCCCCGTTTGTATTTTGAGTTGAGTTATGCCTTTTAAAGAATATTTATTACAAATTGTCAGGGTATGAGGAAAGAGAGGCTTTCATGAACTGCTGGTTAGAAGTGTCAATTTTGAAAATTTTACAAACTCTATCAACCTTTCAAAGGTATATACCCTATGATGCCAAAATTAATTGCAGCATAATTTACATTAGCAAAAATTTTCAAACAATTTAAAGGTCAGTCAATTATATAACTGGTTAGATAACCTTTTATAAGCATATGATGTAGTTTAAAGAAAGGATGAAGATATTTTATGTTAAGATGTGAAACTATCTCTAAACTCTATTGTTAAGTGAAAAAAGCACAATGAATTATAGCATGCATAATACATGTTCTATCTAAATAAAAATACAGTACAGTTGACCCTTGAACAACATGGGTTTGAACTATGTGGGTCCATGTACACCCAGATTTTTTTAGTACTATCACTATGTTTTCTCTTTCTTACAATTTTCTTTTTCTTATTGAAATATAATTAATTAATATTATATTAGTTTCAGGTGTATAATAGAGTAATTCAACAATTCTTTAAATTTCTCAGTGCTCATCAGGATAGACCAACTCTTTTTTTTAAATTTTTTTTAAGATTTTATTTATTTATTTGACAGACAGAGATCACAAGTAGGCAGAGAGAGAGAGAGAGGAAGCAGGCTCCCCGCTGAGCAGAGAGCCCGATGCGGGGCTCGATCCCAGGACCCTGAGATCATGACCTGAGCAGAGGCTTTAACCCACTGAGCCACCCAGGTGCCCCAAGATAGATCAACTCTTAATCCGCATTATCTCTTTCACCCATCTTCCCAACCCACCTCGCCTCTGGCAACCACCTGTTCTCTGTATTAATGAACCTGTTTTTGTGTTTATATCTTTTTTCTTTGTTTGTTTTGTCCTTAAATTCCACATATCAGTGAAATCATGTGGTATTTTTCTTTCTCTGGCCGTCTTATTTCACTTAGCATTATACCCTCTAGGTCTATCCATGTTATTTTAAATGGCAAAATTTTATTATTTTTTATGGTTGAGAAATATTACACACACAAACATACCACATCTTTATCTGTTCATTTACCTGGGACACTTGGGTTGCTTCCATATCCTGCCTATAATAAATAAATCTGCAATAAACATAGGGGTACATATGTCCTTTCAAATTAGTATTTTCATATTTGGGGGGTAAATACTCAAAAGTGGAATTACTAGATCATCCTGTAATCCTATTTTTAATTTTTTGAGAAAGTTTCATATTGTTTTCAGACTTTTTAAAAAAATTTATTTGACAGAGAGATCACGAGTAGACAGAGGCAGGCAGAGAGAGAGGGGGAAGCAGGCTCCCTGCCAAGCCCGATGTGGGACTCCATCCCAGACCCTGAGATCATGACCTGAGCCGAAGGCAGTGGCTTAAACCACTGAGGCACCCAGGTGCCCACCATATTGTTTTCCATAGTGGGTGCACCAGTTTGCATTCCCACCAATGGTGCATGAGGGTTCCTTTTTCTCTACATCCTCATCAACATTTGTTATTTCTTATTTTTTATTTTAGCCATTCTGACAGGTGTAGGAGATATGCCATTGTGGTTCTTCTTTGTGTAATTTGTGATGTTGAACATTTTTTCATATGTCTATTGGCCATCTACATGTCTTCTTCAGAAAAATGTCTATTCAGGGCATTGGCCCATTTTTAAATTGGACTATTTAGAAGGTTTTTGGTGTGAGTTCATTATATATTGTAGATATTAACCACTTATCCTTGTGATTTTCTTCACAACATTTTCTTTTCTCTAGCTTACTTTATTGTAAGAATACAGTGTATAATATGATAACATAAAAATAAGTGTTAATCAATTATTCATGTTATCAGTAAGGCTTCTATTCAACAGTAGGATTTAGTAATTAATAACCTACTTCGGGGAGCCAAAAGTTACATATGAATTTTTTACTGCGTTGAACTTTGGTGCTCCTAACCTCTGCATTGCTCAAGGGTCAACTGTATATGAATATCTTACTTTTATATGCACAGCCTATATCTAGAAAGATGCATGATGATCTGGTGTTTTTTTTTATGATTTCTATGTAAGAAACTTGGGTAGATAGGCATGAGGGCTGGGGAAGAAACTTTACTGTAAATGTTTTTGTGTATTTTCTTGTTAAACCATGTAAATATATTACCTTTTGAAGAAAATTCTAAAAACAAAAGAAGTTCTTATACTTTATCTACTATGTCTACATGTGGAGTTTTTGAGTTATTGAGTCTACTATATATTCAGAACTGGGAATCTACCACCTTTCTAATCACAAACTCCAGTATTCTGCTTATTCCCAGTTTTATTGAGAAATTATTGACATATGATATTTTGTAACTTTAAGGTATATAACATAATAATTTGATACATGTGTATATTGTGAAATAATGATCAGGGTAAGATTAGTTAACACCTCTATTACCTCAGATACCCACTATTTTTTGTGTCAGGGGATGATAGAACATATACAATCTATACTCTCAGCAACTTCTAAATCTGTAATATAACATTGTTAACTATAGGCAGTATTCTGTGCATTGGATCCCCAGATCTTGCTTTTCTTTTTCTTCTTTTTTTTAAAGATTTTATTTATTTGAGAGAGAGAGAGAGATAGCAGGAGCAAGGGTATAGAGGGAGAGGGAGAATGAGGCTCTTCACTGAGCCTGGAGCCTGATATGGGACTCTATCCCAGGACCCCGGGATCATGACTCGAGCTGAAGGACTTCCTGATGGAGATGATGACATGGTTGTAGGATTGGGACTGGAATCCCTGTGATGTCCTCCAAGAGTCCTGCTGTTCTTTCACTTAATGAAATGAGCCACCCAGACACCCCTCTTGTTTTTCTTACAAGTGGAAGTCTATACCCATGGACTTTCATCTTCCATTTCCCCCAAACCCTAGCCACTGGTGATCACCATTTTACTTACTATTTTTTTTTTTAAGATTTCACATATAAGTGAGATCATATAATATTTATATTTCTCTGTTTCACTTATTTAGCTTAATGCTTTCTTTAGCTCCAAAATTTCTATTTTTTTAACGTTTGATTTGAGAGAGAGAGAGAGCATCCATGCACACAAGTGGGGGGAGGGGCAGAGAGAGAGAGTCTTGAGCAGAAAGCTGAGATACTGAGCATGGAGCTCAATGTGGGGCTTGATCTCATGCCCCTGAGATCATGACCTGAACTGAAATCAAGAGTCAGATGCTTAACTAACTGAGCCACCTAGGTGCCCCTCTATTTACTTCTACTTCTTTTTTTTTCTTTTTTTAATAATTTCTGTCTTTCTGTTAAATTTCTCATTTTTTGCATGTATTGTTATCCTGATTTCATTGAATTCTCTCTGTGTGTTTTCTTATTGTTCATTGAGCTTCCTTAAAATAATTTTGAATTTTCTATTGGGCAAATCACAAATCTCCATTTCTTTGAGATTGGTTCCTAGACAATAACTATGTTCTTTGATGATGTCCTATTTCCTTGGCTTGTCATGTTCTTAAAGTCTTGTCTTCTGTCTTCACATTTGAAGAAGGAGCGGTCTTCCCCCATCTTCATTGACTGACTTTGGGAGACAAACACCTCTGTCAGCCTTGTTAGAGATTCTGAGACTTTTTCAGAGTTTTCTATGCACCCACTTGCTCCACACTTCTTGTACCCTCTTGTGACAGAATTCTTGAGTTTGCATCCTTCTCTTAGTCTTACAAGGCCAAGGTAGAACTGACAACATTCCTTTTTCCTCCCCCTAGTATGATGCTAAATGTTTAAGTTTCTTCCCAGGCTCATAGAGTCAGGCCAGCTCTCCGCACATGCTCAGTGTTCATCTGTAAAGATGCTCCCCATCACCAGGAGCACATCTAGGGAGCCAGCCATGGGGTGGAGGTATGAGGGGTAAACGGTGTTAAGGGTTTTCAGTGCTTGTGGGCCAGTGGCGGGATCTGCAGGTGAAGTGTCCCCAGTGACTCCTGGACGGCCTTCCTAATGGAGACGGTGACATGGTTGTAGGATTGGAATCCCTTTGACATCCTCCAAGAGCCCTGCTGTTCTTTCAACTGCTCCCTGCCCACCAGTGGCCCAACACACTTCAATATTCTGGATGGGGCAAGAGAAAAATAAGTCTCCTTGGCAGCTTCCCACACATGATTTCACTTTCCCCCACAGGAGGAGGCATGGGCTGAGAAGGTGTTCTCGGCACGGATCCACACTGCCTTGGGAGAGAGTGAAGTGAAACTGTTCCTTTTACCCTCTTCAGTGCATCCAGTCTCCAGGGTTTGTGCCCCAGTGGTGGCTGGACCTTCTCCACTGGACTCCAGGGCTTTCACAAAAGCTCTCTCATCCATGGGTGATTCTATAAATTGGTGTTCTTCAAGGGGAATATGGTAGAAAGCTCTTCTTCCCCATGATGTTGATGTGTATCTCCTTAATATTCTTTACAGCAAAGAAAGCAGGAACAAAATACAAGTGCTAAATTTTCCATTATTTCAGACCCATGGATGAGATTCTGTTTTTTAATAGCTCCTACAGAATAGCAAAGGAGGGGCTCAATTGGCAGTGATAGCAATCCATGGGGTGGTGCAGTGGTCTAAATGTAGAATGCAAACATGGGCTGCGGTCATGGAAACACAGTGCTTGGAATAAACCAGCAGTTAGTTCTATTTTACTGTTTACTGATTAGACCACTCATAATGTTTGTTTTGATTGCTATTTATTACAGGGAAGATACACTGTCTTAAGTCACATTACTAAGAAGCAGATTCTGAAATGAAGTCTTGTGTGAAAGAGGTTTATTAAGGAAGCGCTCTGAGGAATGCTGATGAAGGAGATAGCTTAGCAGCAGGACGGGGAAGGGAGGGAGCCAAGCAGAGGACAATTTAAGTCGTACTTCAACCTGATTCTATAGGGATGCTCTCAAATGAAAGAGAGACTTCAGAGTTGCCCAAAACTGAGAGAAGGGAACTAGGCATTCAAATGTCTCCAACTCTGTGTTGTTGGCCAAAGGCCCTGAGCATGGGCAGTAAATTTCCAGACACACTGCTTCTCTACAGACCCACAGGAGTCTCCAGCAGGTTAAGGACAGTCCTTTAAGAAACATACCAGACAAAGCACAACTAGAGGCAGGGACAGGACACACCACAACCACAAAAACCATGGTGTATGACTGATTGAGCTGTAGAGTATTTATTTGCACAGGAAGCTGTAGTCTTCTCAGGGAAGAACAAATATCTTCAAATGGTGTCTTACGGAAAGGGGTTAAATGTGTCTGTGTGGCCTCCAGATATTAGACTAAAACTTCTAGATGGAAGGAACCTTAGAAAGGTTAAAAATTCTCTGAACCTTTTCAGAGTTCCCTATAGATGTCACAGCCTAGGTCGGTGGGAGGGAGCATCTTCCTATTCTTTAGGGTCACCCTACCAATGTAGTAGTGAGTTTGGATGTGGTTTGAGCTCCCAAATTGTGAGCAAACTAGACAATCAAGTTGTCAAGATTTGATTCTCTGAATATATTTTAAGGAGAGGGGAAATGTCCTATAAACTTCTTTTCCCCAAATTGCACATTTATTAAAATTAAGACATTTTCCAAAAAAATAAGGCATTCTCTTATCAATTATTTTCTCTGAAACACTGTGCCTCCCATGTTCAATCTTCTGGAACAGTTTAGGTCCAAATAATGTGGGGCTAGAAGAATAAAAAGAAAAAATTATTAAAAATCCACTTCTGTACCTTCCTGCTTTCTTGTTTGCTGTGCTATGCAATAAGTAAATGGAATCAAATTAAATCTCATGAGGAGACCACTGGCCCAATCTAAAGAACTTCTGAGAAAGAACTTTCATTCTTTTATGCCCTCTTTTCTCATTCTCTCTCTCTCTCTCTCTCTCTCTCTCTTTTTAGAAGAAAGCTTTCTGTAAACATAAAATTTCAGGTGTGGAGAATGGACCACTAAAGAAAGATCTGAGGGGCTTTGGCAAAACGTAATTAAAGAAAAATTCCCTCACTCTGATCAAAGATGCCAAGCACCCCTGCTCTGAGGAGACTTTACCTTTAAAAATTAGGCAAATGAGGCAGTCAGAATTTGAGAGAGACAGGGACAACCATTTTCTGTTTCTAATGGTCCATGTCCAATCCTTCAAACTGAGGCTTTATCAATTTTTTTTTTTTCTAGAGAGCAGAAAATCCTCACTAGCAGGAGCTATTTAAAGGCTCTGGCCTTGCATTGAAACTGCAGATTTGGCAGTAGCTGGTTTCAGCTGGATTTTCTGGGCAGTAAGTAATGCAGCAGCAAATTTACTCTTTTTAATATAATGGCAACAGTCACTGGAAGGAATGGGAATGACTTCAGGCAGTGCCAAATTTTAAATGAAAAATCTAACTATAGCCGTTCGTTTTGCTCTCTCGGAGAGCTCTGAATGATTGTGTGGGAAGCAGGGGTGAAGGGTGACCTCAGCATGCCTGCTTTGGAGACTAGCTCCAGGGAGAGCTTAGGTCAGCTTGCCCCATACCTGGCATCCGGGGAGGATTTGTGTGTGACAATGGGAGCAGCAAGGAATTTAAAAGCAACTTCACTGGGCTGAACCCTTGTAGAGCTGGTAGCAAGGGAGGGAGGTTTCCTCCTTGATCTCTGAGCCCTTGAGCTACGAGTGAGAAAGAATCACGGTTATAAAGTAAGTACCTAACTTAGTGTGCAAGCCAGGCAGTACTCTCTCATGGGTCTTTCTGGATCCTATACTGGGCAGGGGTGAGTCACTGATTGAGCAAAAGAGACAGCCCCATGTGAATTTCAATGATGGTTTGTTGGTTTTTCCCCCCACTCAACAACCTTCTATTCCCTGACTTTCCATCTCCATTCCACCTTCAGAATGAATCTTTTTACAAAAGTAGACTTCTCTGAGTATAATAATGTATGTCTCAGTAATCTCTACCAATTTAAAAGTAGAGTTTTGGAGCAGTTTTGGAGCTAACCTGGAATTATGACATGTCAGAAAATGTCTAGAAAACTCAGGGGGCAGAGTCACTACAGGCTTATTTGTAAGAGGAAAGGAAACTTTCCCTTGTTTTTAGATCTGATCTTTGAGTTTTGCCCTTGGGGGGCTCAGTGCATCGGCGTGGAGCCTCCTAGGAGACTTTGGTGACTGTCACTAGCAAGTGACAGAGGTCGTGTCCACCTGGTCCCCAGGAAAAGGGTCTGGGCCGCCAGGAGGGTGCGGTAACACCCAGCGCAGACAGCAGGGGGAGCCCGTGGCAAAGGCACAGAGCACTCAGCGGTGTCGGACGGATCTGCCACAGACTTAACCTTGGCAGCCAGCCTGCAGATCAAAAGCGGTATGTGAGATACTCCAGTGCTTGGGCCGAGGGAGATTTTCAGAAGTGTGAAGTACTGTATAAGCCAGTAGAGGAAAAAGCCCCCCAAATGTTTTGTGTTTTAGCGTGAACCGGTTTATACTCACAGGTTGGTGAGGTCAACGAAAACAAAGCCGTGTTCCTTTTGAACAGGATCCCTTGCGTCCTTCGGCACAGCCGAAGCAGGCAGCAGCGCCATCAAAATCCCTTGCGCTCCTTCCCTTCGCACAGCCGTAAGTGAGCAGTGGGAAAGCAGGCAGAAAAGACAACCCCTGGACACATGCAGATTCCCAGGGCTCTCAGCAGCCTCCCTTTTACAGGCGAGTGGAGCATCGCAGCGGAGAGGAACACTGAATTTAGAGTCCCCGTGGTTTCAAACCGAGAGGGAGTAATGCGATCCGAAGGGCTCTTCCCTCCATCAACGTGGACACAGACGGAAGGGCCGGCAAGCAGCAGTGGACACAGTGGCTGGGAGCTAGTGTCTAGCTCGGTTGCAAACCCCAGAGACCCCCCAGATTCTCTTACTTGCTCCAGCCACCCGTGCTGTCTCTGGAGATGTGAAGTGCACCAAGGAATGGCAAATGAAAAATGCCTCAAGACTGGTTTCCCTGTAAAGAGGAGAAGGGAAACCTTTTCAGAAGCAGCCAATAAGCTGTGTAAACATCCTAGCATGTGTGTTTTACGTTCTGTCTACAAATAATCCATTCTTCAATCAGGGGAAGAAAATAGGTTAAATACCGTTTCATCATTCTCAGCAGACTATTAAAAGGATGTCACGTTACTTCTGGGAGACGTAAAAAGTCACTTTCAAAGTGTACATCCAGTAGGCCCCCAGGAAATATGCGGCAGAAAGTGACTACAGTTCACTGAACACCCTTGACATACTGGAAATTCGCGGTGACCTTACTGTCTGCCTTTTAGAGATTTTACAGATGAAGGTTTTATAGATGAAGATTAAAGGGATTAACATCCAAAGGGTCAATTTAATAAATAATAGGGAAAAGGGAGATCATGAAAGATAAATTTAGAAACAGAACAGTGGATCAGTTCACAAATGGCTTTTAAGGAGATCTTTTTTTTCAAAAATGAAAATACATTTTTTTCTGATTGTTAAAGTAATGTGTGCCTAGAGTCAAACTCCCCCCAAATCCATAAGGCTATCCTAGGAGAATGCCCAATATCGCAACAGTCTCTTAAGACCTAGTAGATATACTTG
Organism: Lutra lutra; assembly: GCF_902655055.1. Classification (NCBI taxonomy): domain Eukaryota; kingdom Metazoa; phylum Chordata; class Mammalia; order Carnivora; family Mustelidae; genus Lutra; species Lutra lutra. Next base: position 32,741,533 of record NC_062281.1, on the reverse strand, counting down.
CGGTGGGAAAGATGCACTTAGAGATCTTGGAGCACCAGTCAGCCTCTTCCCAACTCAGCCCCACTTGCTAGATTTGGTACTTGATCTTGACTCAACTAACAAGGGTACTTTCCTGAGATCTTTGAGTTTTTCTGAATCTCTCTTACTCAACTGAAAGAACAGACTATTTTATACAAAGCAGAACATGTCACCTTGGTGGAGGCAAACACAGTTGGGGGAATGATGAAGAGTGTGTTTCTGTGCCTCACCCTCAGTCCTCAGTCCAAACCAAGTTGGAAGTCTCCAAACCATCTCTCCTGCAGGAGAAATATACCGCTACCATGCCTACAAAACTATAGGGGAATAGGATATTTTTGTTTAAGAGTCTGAAAAAATAAACTACAATAAAGTCAGCTCACACATTGAATTTCCTTTGGTGATGAAAATTGTCCCAGATGAATTGACTAAACAAAAATTACCTCAAAGAGAGTATAGATAAATTACATTACTTTACATTACATCATTAGCTTTCTAAAACAAGAGATGTCAGTGAAGCCAAACTATAAGTGCCATGAAAAATTTAAAAGCTCCCTGCAATATTAATGTACAGCTGACCCTTGAACAGCATGGATTTGAACTGTGTAAGTCCACTTATACGTGGATTTTTTAAACTGAAAATGTATTTTCTTCTTTGATTTGTCATAATATTTTTCTGGCTTTATTGTAAGAATACAGTGTAGAACACGTATAACATACAAAATATGTGTTCACCAACTGCTTGTTCATAGTAAGGCTTCCAGTCAATAGTAGGCTATTAGTAATTAAGTTTTGGGGAGTCAAAAGTTATTCATGGGTCTTTGATGGCACCCCTAACCCCAGTGTTGTATATTGAGTCCAAAATGTTTTTTTACTATATGCTAACCACCATGCTGAGCCTTTCACATGTTTTATCTCATTTAATCTTTACAGCAACCCTATAGAGCAGATATAATTATCTCCACCTTAGAGCTAAGAAGCTGAGACCTAGAAAAGTTTTTTTAAAATGCCAAGATCATAAAACTAATAAGGGCAAACACCAGAATTCAAAGCCAATATGACTCTGTAGCTCACAGACTTGACCACTGAGCCATTCAATACAATGTGAGAGCTGCCATGTTTTTCATAAGGCAACCAGCATGAAGACAAAAAAAGCAACATTGCGTTGGTGGCAAAGTAGAAGGAAAGAGCCTGAGTCTTTAATAATAACATTGATCTGCCTACCTTCAGACATCTTTCTAAGGGAGCCATAATATTGATATTTTTGAAATTTCCAAGTAAAATTTACATACAGTGAAATGCACAAAATTTAAGTGCACCATGCATGGGTATGGACAAAAGTATACACTTGTACAACTCAAATACCTATTGAGATGCAGAACATTATCATTAGTGCAGAAAATTTCCTTTATGGCCCTTTCCAGTCATTCTCTCCACAGTCTTATCTATAGGCAACCACTGTTCTTATTTTTTTCCACGATAAATTGTTATTGCTTATTCTAGAATTCATATAAATGTAAACATGCAATGTATAGTTTTGGATAAGTCTTGTTTCACTCAGTGTGTAACAAGTTTTTCATTGCTTTTCATTGCTAAGCCATTGATTACACACAGTTTCTTTACCCATTTGTTTGTTGAAGAACCTCAGGCAGTTTCTCGCTCAGGGTTCTTATAGGGAAAATGTTGATAACTATTCTTGGGGCAGTCTTTTTCTGGATGCACATTTTCATCTCTATAGGATCAATATCAAGAACAGGAATCACTGGGATAGGGAAGGAATGTTTACTTTTATAGGAGACAGCCAAATTATTTTGCAAAGTGGCTGATAACCAACAATTTTTGAGTGTTCTGGTTACTCCATGAGATCGCCATATACGGTGTTTAGTGTTTTCGACTTTTGGCATCATGGTGAGTATATAGTGGTGTCTCTTTCTGCTTTTCCTTTACATTTCCCTAGTGACTAAAAAAGTTGAGCATTACTATAAAGCTACTGTAATCAAGACAGCATGGTATTGGTGGAAGTGTAGACACGTTAATCAGTAAAACAGATTGGAAATCCTAGAAATAGGCACACACAAATAGAATCAACTGACTTTTAAAAATGGTCCTAAGGTAATCAATGGAGAAATGGTAGTTCTTCAGCAAACAGTGCCAAACAGACACCTATGTGCAAAAAGTAAAACCAAATAAAAACACTTGTATCCATACATTGTGACAATACAAAAATAAGCTTTAACTGAGTTATAGATCTAAATATAAAACCTAAAAATGTAAATTTCTAGAATACAATGAAGGAGAAAGTCTTCACTACTTTCGTTAAGCAGAGTTTTTTTTTGCTATGACACCAAGATCATGATCCATAAAAGAAAATAAATTGCAAGTTGGCGTTTATAAAAATTAAAAATATTTGTTCTACAAAACTCACTATTGAGAGAATGAAAAGAGAAGCTACCGAGTGGAAGAGTATTTGCAAATTGTATTTCTGACAAAGGGTTTTTATTTAAAATACATTAAAATCTCTAAAAACTCAGTAATAAGAAAACAATTCAATTTTAAAATATTCAAAAGAACCGAATACATACTTCATCAAAGGAAAAGAAGAACAGAAAGCAAATAGGTATACAAAAAGATACTGAATATTATTTGTCATTAGGAAAATACCACGAAGAGATACACCACTGCACATTTTTAGAATGGCTAAAAAATTAAGTAGCAAATATTGGCAAAGATGAAGAGTGACTAGAAGTCACTACATTCCTAGTAGGAGTACAAAATGGTACACATATTGTGGCATACACTATAGAAGGGTTTTTCAAATTTGAATTTGAATTTTGATATGAATTTAAACCTACATTTATGAAATGACCCAATAACTCTCTTTATTTATATTTATAAATGTGCAGTGAAAATCTTACTCAAAAATCTGTATGTGTATGTTGATAGTGGATTATTCACACTTGCCCAAATTTCGAAACAATTTGGATATTATTCAATTGGTGAATGTATAAACAAACTAGCACATCCATAAAAAAACAAACATGCATGAGGTTCTTTGTTTTTTGTTTTACATGTTTTTTTATTAACATATAAGTATTATTAGCCCCAGGGGTACAGGTCTGTGAATCATCAGGCTTACACACTTCACAGCACTCACCATAGCACATACCCTCCCCAATGTCTATAACCCAACCACCCTCTCCCTACTGCCCTCCCCCCAGTAACCCTCAGTTTGTTTTGTGAAATTAAAAGTCTCTTATGGTTTGTCTCCCTCCTGATCCCATCTTGTTTCATTTTTTCCTTCCCCACCCCCCAAACCCCTCACTTTGCCTCTCAAATTCCTCATATCAGGGAGATCATATGATAATTGTCTTTCTCTGACTGACTTTTTTCACTAGGCATAATACCTTCTAGTTCCATTCACATTGTTGCAAATGGCAAGATTTCATTTCTTTTGATGGCTGCATAGAATTCCATTGTGTATATATACCACAGCTTCTTTATCCATTCATCTATTGATGGACATCTAGGTTCTTTCCATAGTTTGGCTATTGTGGGTATTGCTGCTATAAACATTCGGGTGCACTTGCCCCTTTGGATCACTACATTTGTATTTTTAGGGTATATTCCCAGTAGTGTGATTGCTGGGTTGTAGGGTAGCTCTCTTTTCAATTTTTGGGGGAACCTCCATACTGTTTTCCAGAGTGGCTTGCATTCCCGCCAACAGTGTAGGAGGGTTCCCCTTTCTCCGCATCCTCGCCAGCATCCTCGCCATTTCCTGACTTGTTGATTTTAGCCATTCTTACTGATGTGAGTTGGTATCTCATTGTGGTTTTGGTTTGTATTTCCCTGATGCCGAGTGATGTGGAGCACTTGTTCATGCCTGTTGACCATCTGGATGTCTTTTTTGCAGAAATGTCTGTTCATGTCCTCTGCCCATTTCTTGATTGGATTATTTGTTCTTTGGGTGTTGAGTTTGGTAAGTTCTTTATAGATTTTGTATACTAGCCCTTTATCTGATATGTCATTTCCAAATATCTTCTCCTATTCTGTCAGTTGTCTTTTGGTTTTGTTGACTGTTTCCTTTTGCTGTGCAGAAGCTTTTGATCTTGATGAAGTCCCAATAGTTCATTTTTGCCCTTGCTTCCCTTGTCTTTGGCAATGCTTCTAGGAAGAAGTTGCTGCGGCTGAGGTGGTAGAGGTTGCTGCCTGTGTTCTCCTCAAGGATTTTGATGGATTCTTTTCTCAAGTTGAGGTCTTTCATCCATTTTGAGTCTATTTTTGTGTGTGGTGTAAAGAAATGGTCCAGTTTCATTCTTCTGCATGTGGCTGTCCAATTTTCCCAACACCATTTGTTGAAGAGACTGTCTTTTTTCCACTGGACATTCTTTCCTGCTTTGTCGAAGATGAGTTGACCATACAGTTGAGGGTCTATTTCTGGGTTCTATATTCTGTTCCATTGATTTGTGTGTCTGTTTTTGTGCCAGTACCATACTATCTTGATGATGACAGCTTTGTAATAGAGCTTGAAGTCTGGAATTGTGATGCCAGCAACTTTGGCTTTCTTTTTTAATATTCCTTTGGCTACTCGAGGTCTTTTCTGGTTCCATACAAATTTTAGGATTATTTGTTCCATTTCTTTTTTAAAAAATTGATGGTATTTTGGTAGGGATTGCATTAAACCATGTAGATTTCTTTAGGTAGCATAGACATTTTCACAATATTTATTCCTCCAGTCCATGAGCATGGAACATTTTTCCTTTTCTTTGTGTCTTCCTCAATTTCTTTCATGAGTACTTTATAGTTTTCTGAGTACAGATTCTTTGCCTCTTTGGTTAGGTTTATTCCTAGGTATCTTATGGTTTGGGGTGCAATTGTAAATGGGATTGACTCCTTAATTTCTCTTTCTTCTGTCTTGTTGTTGGTGTATAGAAATGCAACTGATTTCTGTGCATTGATTTTATATCCTGATAATTTACTGAATTCCTATATGAGTTCTACCAGTTTTGGAGTGGAGTCTTTTGGATTTTCACATAGTATCATATCATCTGCAAAGAGTGATAGTTTAACTTCTTCTTTGCTGATTTGGATGCCTTTAATTTCTTTTTGTTGACTGATGGTTGAGGTTAGGACTTCTAGTACAATGTTGAATAGCAGTGGTGATAATCCTGCCATGTTCCTGACCTTAGCGGAAAAGCTCTCAGTTTTTCCCCATTGAGAATGATATTTGCTGTGGGTTTTTCATAGATGGCTTTGATGATATTGAGGTATGTACCCTCTCATGCATGAGTTTTAATTACATTTTGCTAACCATAAGTAACCAGACCCAAAAGGCTACATGTTACATGATATGATTTATATGCCATTCTAAAAAAGGCAGAACAATTGGGAAGAAAAACAAAGCAATGGTTAACAGGGATAGAGAGTGAAGGGATTGTCTGACTACAAAGGGAAACATGACAGAATTTTTAGGATAATGGAACTGTTTCATATCATGACTTTTATGGCAGATACAACACTCTGCATATGTCAAATCCCTTAGGACTGTCAACCACAAAGAGAAATTTTACAACATACGAATTTTTACAAATCAGTGATGTGTGGGGAAATCGCAATAAATGCAACCTATAATAAGTAAACCTAATCATACTAAACATGAAAATGTTACCACACAAAATGGAAATAATATCTTGACTGGTTCATGTAAGGCAAAAGAAAAAAAGAAATGTAGACAAATATTTAATTCTTACTAGAACACTTGTTTCTCCCAGATCTGTAGTTTACTAATTCTGAGGCTAATTTTATATTAGATTTGAAAATTAAACAAATATATTACAGATCATGAAAGCCATGTTTTTCAATGTTAGAGAAAAGGATGATAAATAATGCAGGGAACAGAGGGTGGGAAAGTTAGAATAAGCCAAGAGACATTTGATTGGAATCATAAGTATCAATATGGATTCATGCTTTTGTTATGTGTGTGTGTTTTCATACAGAAAGCTAAAGAAATATATATAGATGGGTTTATACATTTATAAACATTATATATACATAAAATAGATTTATTATATTTATAATATATACTGTAATATGTATATTAAATAATATATAATATATTTATTATTATTTATAATATAATTATTTTATGTCCATACATAAGCATATAATTATTTATGTATATTCATTAATATAATTGTTTATGATAAAATGATAATTATTTATAATATAATGTTATTATTTATTAATTCATTAATAGTATATATAATTATGTATATTATATATTATGTATATGCTATTATATGTATATATGTATGTATGTATATATATATATATATATATATATATATATCTCCAAACCGTCTCCTGAGAATGTCTAGAAACAATGAAATCTTAGTTACAATCCATCTAGCATCCACATGATGGCTCCTAAATATCATTCTCCAAAAAAAGAGAAAAGGAACCAGGGAATCAAACTAGCTTTAGATATGAAAATTCAAAATTCAATGAAATGTGTGATCCTGGCTTGGATTCTGCACCAAAAAAAAGCCTCTTTGGAGAAGCACTTGATTGCTGGCTTTGGGCAGGGAAAACACAAGGCCAGCCTGGATTATCTTTTAGGGCCAAAAATAAGGAAATGCTCCCAGAAGGGTGGGGACACATCAAAGGGCACAGGAACCAACCTGAAGGAGTTTCCAGTAGCCAGAGCTGAACGTTTTGAGAAGTACAATAATAATAATACTATATGAAGACCCCTATGATTAAGTAAATATCCATGAGTTCACACTGATAAATCCAGATAACTGAATAAATAAATACGTGTGAGGGATAGAATAGCTCTTCCTTTCAAAATAATTCCAACTGATAAATGCAGAGGAATGAGGGAAATAGAAAGGTATTAGTACACAATGGTGCTAATTATTGTAGGTGTGATGCTAAAATTAGTGAGCAAAAGTTTGAGGAGAAAGAGGGTATTTCCATTGCCTCCAAGAGTCTCCCCCAAGATCCCTATTAGTTAAAAAGGGGAAAATAGTAACCTTATAGTTGGTAATCTGCTGACACCATCTCAGCCCAGGTAGCACTGTTAGCAATAGGGACATGCAACGTGTCTCATTAGTGTCTTGCATCCCCTGATGTTCTGCCTAGGTTCTGTGGTGTTCTTGCTAAAACATATGGCCTTGACCCAATGGTGAGAGGATACATCCACAAACTCAAACTGAGAGATAATCTACAAAGTAACCGACCAGGACACTTTCAAGGTCGTAAAAGAGAAGAAAGAACCGAAGTACACTCACTGATTGGAGGAGACTAGGCACCCATGGAAACTGAATGAAATACGGGCTAGATCCTGGAACATTCAAAGGACATCGGTGGATTAGCTGGTGAAATCCAATCGCCTTTTGCAGTTCAGGTAATCGTATTCTACCAATATGAATTCCTTTGTATAATTGTACTGTGGTTATATAAGAGGCTAACCCGAGGGGAAGCTGGGTGAAAATTATATGGGAACTCTGTGCTATTTTTGCAACTTTTCTGTAAGCCTAAAATTCTTTCAAAATTAAAAAAAGTCCAGTCTCATCTAATATTGAAACTTCAATCTTTCATGTAATTTTACATGTCTCGGCCCCCTTTTCACTATGCAGCCTTTGGCGTCTTCAGAGTGGGAGCTGGGCGAGGGGCAAGAGGTTAAGACTCAATAAGGACTACCTTGACAGGTACGCAGTCCTATGGCTTTAATACCACCTGGGTGCACCAAAGGATTTCCAAATACTGCTTCCTTTTTCTTTTCCTTTCCTCACCTGCTTTTGTGCAAAAATCCTCCTTGCTGTGGCTACTTCTGACAATTCATCTGTAGGCTCTTGAAGCTAATGTGGATTTGCTCCTGGCAGGAAACACTCTCTCAAGGAGGGCTCCTTCCCAAGATGGCTGCTGGCCAGCTCTCTTCTGTTCTCTGGGAGATACTCCCATCGCTGCCCATTCCAAGGTATAAGACCAGAAACACAGCAGGATTTTGCCTACTGGACCAGACCTAAATATTACAAGTTGCTATTTCTCTTATTCATCTTATCTCTAACAACAACAACAACCACAAATACATTTAAAAGCTAGTAAGAGGTAGTAAATGAAATGAATGACAACATACTTATGAAAAATTATGTTGATCAGCTTTTAGTGTATTGTGCTATGTTGAGCACACCTGCAAACCCGTGACCAACGTCTCTGCTGCTTCCTGTGTCTCTGTCCCAGGGAGTCCTGATCACCCACCTTTTGCTCAGAGCAGCCTCATTTCTCATGGCAGCACATCTGACCACTGCTGCCTCGCAAACATCCATGCTTAGAGCTCATGGCTGGACAAGCTATCCCGGGGATCTTTTGTTAATTTTTAATCACCTTTTTAGAGTTGTGAAACTAACATAATACCAATGGTAAAACACATTTTTCAAAAGAAGAAAGTGCCCATATTTCTACATTCCAGTATAAAGATTTTAATTTTGGGCAGTATCAGTCTGTGTCCAGAGGCAATCATATTGTTACATGGTCAAAATCATGGACATGAAAGGAATTTTTTAGTTTTTATTTTTCATTTAGCAAATCATAAACATTTCCCCATGTACAGTCTAGTCTTAATAATTATAATTTTTAATAGCTGCATAATATTCCATCTAGTGTGTATCATGTAATGCATCAACCCATAGTTCCAATATTGGTCTTTTAGGTTGCTTTGTTTTTTTTTTTTTTTATTATGAATGACTGCAATAACATTAGTCACTTGTAGACCACTTTTGGGTTTTTTCAGTGATCTCCTCAAGGTAAACTTGCTTCCCACAAACTTCTTGACTTCCCAGATCTCTGGGCTATGGACTCTTGGATAGAGTGTTACTCCCTTTACCATTCATTCATTCATGAAACCCTTACAGAATGCATCCTATGTGGCTTAATACTTGGAAATACAACAATGTGTAAGACCCTCAAGGAATTTATAAGACTGAAAGAGACAGACTCATTGAGATCATTATAGTTCAGTGGAATTTTATGATAAAGAAGCAGAATATACTTTGGGAAAGAAACAAAGTGGGCACCTAACCAAGAATTAGTAGGTCGAGGATGCATCCTAATGGACCAAGAATGTCAAAAGATGAAGAGGCTGGAAATGAAAAGAGGTAAAATGTGGAAGAACGAGAACAGGCTTTCTGGGCAGACGGGATAGGATGAAGGAGGAGATGAAAGAGAGAAATATCATGTAAATTACCTTAAGGAAATCAAGGTGGCTGAAGCATAAAGGGCATAATACCAGCGTTTCAGTAGTGGAGGTTATAAAAGAGGACACTGTCAAGATTGTAGGGGCAAAGGAACTTGTACTCCTGCAGAGCTGCACTGTCTGACACAGAGCATCAAGCTGCATGTGGTTAATTGAGTCACAATTAAGTTAAATTAAAATTTTAGTCCTTCAGTCATACCAGCCACATTTCAAGAGCCATTACACGTTGGCTAGTGTTTAGAGGATAGAACATGTCCATCATCACAGAGAGTTCTCCAGGACAGCCCTTCTATCAACAATGGGAGTATATGTAGACTTTAGTTTAAAAGTTGTTTTGATTTTCTTGCATTGGGAGATGCAACTTTTCTAAAAATGCAAATAAGTATCTGTATTTTCCTATATCACTGACCGAAAAAAAAGTGCCACATTTTAGTTTTATTAACATTTGCTTTCTAAGAAAGATGGATACCTGAACCATTAAAGGATAAAGCCCGGTTTCACCAAGGGCAAACTTGGTGGTGTCAGTAGAAGGACACGAACCAAGTGACAAAGGCAAGCAGAAAGTATTATAAGAGGCTGAGTCATGTTCAAAGAAGGTGAACATCTGTGCACATTCTGCTGGATCAGAAGATGCTTTGAGAGTTGGCTCATCTCCATGCCATCCCTCAATGCATACCTCGGCATGGACGAGAAGCCATCAAGAGTAGTAGGAGAATGGTATCTCCCACCACATCCCCTGCAGTGAGAAGTCCTGGGCTCCAAATTCCTCCGGTTTGATATGTAGATGAGACGCTGAGGCAGAAGAGAGATAAGTGACACTAATTTTGTGTTTGTTCACTAAACCTGCATGAAATGAGCTTCTGCCTCTTGCTTCTGGGTTTTGGGTGCTTAATTCAAGGTAGATGGGATAAAAAGAAAGAGAATAAGAGGTTTGTATCTTAGGGTCAATTAATCCTTTCCATGGGTTTGGAAATACTCGGTTTAGTCAATTGTCACAAAGTGAACATAACCATGTAATCAGCATGCAGATCTGTCGCGGCCAGCACGACAAATCGACCAGGAACGTGAGGGTAAGACGATGAAGAAAAGAACTTGAGAAGCAAAGAGATGGGGGCAGGAGGAGCACTGAGGAGGATGTCCAACAGTGCTGTTTATTCAAAGCATTAAGGCCATATATATAGTGATATTACATCTGTGTCTAGTTAAACAACCACGAGTTCCTCATGACGCCAAATGGCTGATGCCAGTAGAAATACAGCAAACCTGAAAGTAATTTATGGGCTGTCCTAGGGCAGCAAGGATCAGCAACGAACTTTTGACCCCAACCGAATTGTTCTCATTTGTTTAGCAAGCATGTGGGAAGTCACGTAGGTGCACGCACAACACATAGCACAGACCCTTTCTCAGTGCTGCTCAACTTTTCCCGTCCTAAACCTTTTGTTAGGTTATTCGGACTTTAAAGGAGGCACAAGTCAGGGCCTGGTTTGGTCCTCGTCTCAAGCCTTATTGTGGCCTCCCACACAGATCAAGAAACAGAATATTAGGAGCACCTGGGGGGGCTCAGTTTGTTAAGTGACTGCCTTCAGCCTAGGTCATGATCCCGGGGGACTGAGATCGAGTCCCAAGTCGGTTTCCCTCCTCTGCGGGGAGCCTGCTTCTCCTTCTTCCTCTGCCTGCCACTCCCCCTGCTTGTGCTCTCTCTCTGTCAAATAAATAAATAAAATCTTAAAAAGAAAAGAAAAGAACCAGACTATTAGCAGCACCACCAAAGCCCTCATGTGCTTCCTTCCAGTTACCATCCCCACAAGTATACCCATATGTTCTAGTTTTGCTTGTTTAAGAACTTTATATAGAGGGGCGCCTGGGTGGCTCAGTGGTTTAAGCCTCTGCCTTCGGCTCAGGTCATGGTCTCAGGGTCCTGGGATCGAGCCCCACAATGGGCTCTCTGCTCAGCAAGGTGCCTGCTTCCCTTCCTCTCTCTCTCTCTGCCTGCCTCTCTGCCTACTTGTGATCTCTGTCTGTCAAATAACTAAATAAAATCTTTAAAAAAAAAAAAAAGAACTTTACATAGAAAGAATGCCCTTTTCCAGATCTGATTTATTTCACCCAGGACTATGTCAACTAATGGTTTCTACTACAGAAATTTTAAGGTTATTTATCAATGTCATATGCATACAGGAGAATGTGCAGCACATACATAAATTTACAGGAAATTTTGCAAATTAAAAATTCGTGTTCTCCCACAGGTTTCCAAAGTAGATTTTTATCAGGGTCTTAGAGAATCCCAGTGGGCTCTTCTTTCAAGGTATCCTCCCCTCTCTGAATAGTTGTGTGAGGCAAGGACTCTTGGCACTGTGATGAAGACATCCAGGAGAAGATACGCTGAACACAGTGTCCCAGTCTTGCTTCATCTCACTAAAGGTTTACAAGAGTCCCTTCTGGGGACATCAATGGAAAGGGTGCCGTGAGTTCTGGGACCCCTAGAGCTCCTTACAGTCAGAGCATGTGGCCAGGAATCTGCTGTCTGATGGGAATGTATCCACATTGTGAGCTGCTCAGTTTTCTCTGCCTCTCCTTCTCCATATCTGATCTCTCATGTTCAAGAGTAGGATAGAACAGAATACATCTGCGGATCAACATGAGTGTTTTCAGCCAATCAGGCAGCAAAGAATAGAGGATCAGGTGGGAACTTCTTCAGAGCATTGTTTGAGACATGCCGAATTCAGGTCTTAGTCTACGCTGGCCAACCCAGCCTCTCTCTGCCCCCTGCAGGTCCTGTGCTCCAGTTAAATCTGTAAGAATCAGCGGTGCTGATCTTGAAAGAACAGCCCTGAGCATGATGAGTCACACCACTCCTCTTTCCTCACCCTCACTCTTCTGCTAATGGTATTCTAGGTCAATCTAGAAGTTTCTTAAGAAAAGAATAAGAGAACAAGGAAATGGCCCTTCCTCAAATAAGACCACTTGGGTGAAGCCCTATGTTAAAAGGCCCTGGTCCTCAAGGGAACAGCACCTCCCAAAGGCCACAAGAGGCACTGGAATGCCAGGCTCCGCGGGAGAGTGGTGCCCAAAACCAACCTCCCGTTTTTGCTCTTGACTGCCTGTTTCCTCTGGAACTGAATGAATAAAGGCAGAATAAAATCGATTGCTCCATTTTCCCTCCTCAGTAATAACAAAATCCTATTTTCTCAATAGGATAGGATTGTAAGATATTATAGAGAAGGGGCAGTCATAGGAAATTTTGGACAGAGTTGGAAAATACACTGTACTGTGCCTGAGGTTTAAGGCCAAGGCACAATCATCCCTTTGTCTCCTTCTTGTTTGCCTTTAATCCACCATAACAGTCACGAGGTGAGAGATGTACACACAGAGTGGGCTCTTAGAGAATTAGTCCTGTTCATATGGAGAAATCTGAAAAGCACCATTCATTTCTAGCAGCAGAACAGCAGAGCCAATGCAAGGGAAGCTTGGCTCTTCCATTTGGAATGAGCACCTAAAGCTTGTTTTCCATTCAGTGCCACAATTGCAAGGGGCCAAAGTGTTTCCGCAAGGTAAATGCACGTCCTGGACCTTGGAAAAGGCTCCTGAACTTTTCCCAGCCAGAGACAGTAGCAAAACGAAAAAGGATTTGCTTTTTTTTGTCTTTGTTTTTGTGTTTGTTTGTTTGTTTTTTTTTAAGTACTTTGAAGGTAATTTATTCCCCACTTAACACCAGGAAAGTAGGAAATTATACTAGTTTCTAGTTCCAGTTGGAGGGTTTTGGTTTACTCTACCCTCTGCAAAAATATATTCCATGGAACTGGTGAAGAATGCTAACAGTCACATGAGAAGGGATTTTTTTTATGGTTAAATTTGCTTTACCAAACAGGTTAGAAGAAGTGAATCACAAAGTTTCTATTAACAATGTTACTGAATTACCTAGAACATTCCAATCCTCAGCTATCATAGTTGGTGGACTATTTATTATATTACTTTGTTCAAACGTAAAAAAATAGCTCATATTCAGTTTTGTCATTGAATATCAAAAGCAGTATTTCTTGGATGCTATCTTTTTTTTTTTTTTAATTTCCGGAGAAAAATATGCACTTTCAGCCACAAGAGGGCAGCAGCATGACTTTTTTTTTTTTTTTTTTTTTAAACCAAATGCATCTTTTGAAACTTAATACTGGATCTAAAACCATAATTACAGTGTAATAATTACATGCCTTTTTCCAAATGACTCATTAATTCTGATGGTATTTTATAAGTAAAGTTATTTTTAAAGTGTCTGTGACTAAGGTTCTTTACAAATGAGAATACTTTCAAGAGCAATAAGATAATTTTAGTGAGTGAATTAAAGTGCCTCACAAGGATGAATTTTGCAAAAGTACTTTAAAATTTAGTTGTAAAAATAGCATCATGAAAATTATACAAGTATATCTTTTCATAAACATTGGAGAGTATAAAGAAAACAATATAAATCCATATTTAGCAATGGATAAAACGTCATGGCTTTGTGTGTGTGTGTGTGTGTTTTAATGAGACATAACTAAAAATAAGAAAACCAGTAAGCATAAAATTTACAATAAATAGCCCCAATTTAATGTAAAAAAAAAAATAAGTGGGTATTTTTCTGTTGCTGAATCTACATTTTCTTCATGTTTAAGACGCAATAAAATTTCAATAATTGTATTTCGCCACCAGGTGGCGCTGCCTAGTTAAGCAATGAAATAGAAAAGAGAACATTGAAGATGCCAGACTCGTGCTTGTCTGACACATATTTGACCAGACTTTTTGACAAGTACAGAGAACCTCTGATTTCTGTAAGAGAGACCTCTGAGAAAATATGTTAGAAAAATGCATTGTCTCGAGCAGATACTTCACAGAACTACATGAAGTTCATGAATTCATTTAATAGTAAAACTGAAACATGGATGCTGACCTTTTTACAAGAAAAACCAAAAGAGTCTATTCTAACCAGATCTCACGCTACGTAAGCTACATGTATTTCCCATGAAATTGTTCCTTTTTTCCCTCAGCGATGAAAAACACTCACATTTTATTGCCCTTCATATTAGTAAAAAGTAAAAGAAAACTGTCCCCTAATTCCACAAAAGATAACAAATCACACTTAATCTGTGTCATCTGTAGATGGCGTAGTAATTATAAGGGTAGTGAAGCCAAACTTTATCCGTAGTCACTCATTCACCAAAAACAGTTTCATTTAAATTTGGGGCATACATGACATGACTGTAGGTATCCTGCTATAGAATAAATAAATTTGGAATGTGTTAGCCATTTTAAAAGAAAATGTGTTTTACAATGACCACTTTTTATATAACTGGTTAAATCATAACAGCATTATGAAATTTAATAAGTGTGAACACAATTACTGGTTTATCATGCATTGTTGTCCCACCACATATGGGAAAGAGAACAACGAACACTTACGGAGTTCCACAGAGATGGTAGAATTCGCTTCCTTCCCTTCCTTCTTCCCTTCCCTTCCTTTCTTTCTTCCTTTCTCTTCCCTTCCTTTCCTTCTTCCCTTCCCTGCCTTCTTTCTTCATTTAATCCTCAAAATTACCACTGGAGGTGTTATTATCTCCATCCTCAGCATTACAAAGAGAACTAGAATCTGAACGGAGTTTTGACGCTAAAGCCATACTTTTTACCAATGTTGATAAAATCGTGGTGGAGACATTTCCACCTGTGCCTTCTCTCATGCCATTAACAGAGATTGCTAAATAATTTTGAACATCTTTCCCTCCGAACCTAGATAGAGCCTGGATTCTCAGATCATCATATCTGAGTGGTAGACAACCGTGAGGAAACCTATTTGCCATTCTGGTCTTTTCAGTCACATTGCTCCTCAATAGAAACTCTCCTTTCTCAATTTAGTTCTAGAAGTAATGACCAGCCATGGACTGCTAAGGATTAAAGACTGAAATACTCGATTTTAGTTTATGAAGAAATTAAGTCTATATTTATTTGTAGGGGTTTTTTTAAAATTTTAAAAAGATTTTATTTATTTATTTGACAGAGGGAGAAACAGCAAGAGAGGGAACGGGAGAGGGAGAAGTAGGCTTTCCGCAGAGCAGGGAGCCCAATGCGGGGTTCAATCCCAGGGTCTTAGGATCATGACCTCTAGCTGAAGGCAGACACTTAACGCCTGAGCCACCCAGGTGCCCCTCTTTGTAGGTGGTTTATTGACAATGAACAAGTGCCTGAATCTTAAGTTTCATTAATTCCCTGTATAGGAAGATATTGTTCCCCAAATATGTTGCTAATATTTTAATTTTTGATTATCTAATTAAACAAGAGAGTAATAGGGTAGTAGCTAACATTTAAAGAGTCCTGAACTCTTAGTCTGTGTCATCTACCATCCTAAGTGCTTTTTATGTATCCTTTTAACAGTCCTATACAGTGTTTATTCTTTTTTTTATTATTTTTAAAGATTTTATTTATTTATTTGACAGAGAGAGATCATAAGTAGATGGAGAGGCAGGCAGAGAGAGAGAGAGAGGGAAGCAGGCTCCCTGCTGAGCAGAGAGCCCGATGCGGGACTCGGTCCCAGGACCCTGAGATCATGACCTGAGCCGAAGGCAGCGGCTTAACCCACTGAGCCACCCAGGCGCCCTACAGTGTTTATTCTTATCACACCCATTTAATAGATAAAGAATTTAAGGCAAAAAATTGTACATCAGTAATCACGAATCCAGGAATTTTGCAACACCTTTGGGTCAATATTTGCAGGACCATGGGGACACCTGGGTGGTGTAGTCAGTTAAGTATCCAACTCCTGGTTTCAGCTCAGGTCCCGATCTCAGGTTTGTGAGATCAAACTCCACGCTCAATACCAAGTCTGTTTGAGATTCTCTCTCTCCTTCTTCTGCTCCTCCCTGTGCTCTCTCTCTCTCTCTCTCAAAATGAGTAAATCTTTAAAAAATTTATTTGCAGGACCACAGTCTGAGACATTTTTCTCCATCCGTCACAGGGTCAACTGCTGATCTTGACTAAATCAAATGAAACAACGGGCCAGATATGGATTTTTTTTTTTCTCGGCTACAAACCGTCTTCTCTTGGCTTTGTGATGCTGCGCCTGGGACTCTGAGGACCATATCTCTGCTTTGCCTCGTCTCCCTGCTGGGATCTGCTCAGAGCGGGCATGAGAGGCTGAAGGAGGAAGAGGGAGGCTTCTTCCTCTCTGCTTGCCTTGCTGTGGTCGTCACCCAGGTCCTGCTTGGTTCAGAAGCCGAGCCTTCGTGCAGCAGCAGCTGAGGCCACTTTCCCGACATTCGCAGCCCCACTGCGCCTCCCTCAGAGATCCCACCACCAGCTGCGCGCTGTGCCCCTCCCTCGGGTGACAGCTTCCGGTCCTTGAGGCCCCTAGTCCAGGCTTTGACACTTGAGCAATCAACTCCTTTCCTTCGCCCGTCAGCCCTCTTCCTATAGCTACTACCTCTGTGATGAGGCTTTGCTTTTTAGGTTGCCTAATATTTTGGATTCAGTTGGGTCCCCTCAAAAGATCTGGAGCCCCTAACCCCTCCTCCTGGTGACTGCGGTCTTATCTGGGAATAGGGTCTGTCAGAAAAGAGCTCTTCACCCTGAGTGAAACAAAGGAGAAAGATGAGTCTTGTTGGGAAGGTTTCAACCTGCGGGCCAGGGAACTCCAGGCTCTAGGAGCAATGCGTTTTGAGTTGCTCACAGGGATTTTTAAGGGGGTAAATATGGAAATTATTAGGGTTTTTGTTTTTTGTTTTTTTTTTAAGCTGAAAAAAGTGCGCTTTTCCCCTATTTGGATCAGGGTAGTTGAGTCAGGGGAACAAGAAGTCAAGAGATGACTTGAGTAGACTTGGTGTTTGGTAATTGGCTGGCATCCGCTAGGAATTTCTGAGAAGAGCTGAAAATTCCTACAACTTCTGCTAGGTAAGCTTAAGTTCCATTTTCTTTTCTTTCTTTTTTTTACAATTTTATGTATTTATTTGATAAAGCTGAGTAGGGTGAGGGGCAGAGGGAGAAGGAAACTTCCCACTGAGCAAGCACTCTGATTTAGGACTCCATCCAAGGACTCTGGGATCATGACCTGAGCCGAAGGCAGATGCTTAACCAACTGAGCGACCCAGGTGCCCTAAGTTTCATTTCCTTTAATGCACCTGCATTAGCCAATTTCCTTTTTCCCTGACACAAGACATTCCATTTTAGTTTTGGTTTATAAGTCTTTACAGATGATCAAGTTAGGAGGCGATCATTCGGGTGCGCCTTAATGCGATATGACTGTGTCCTTATAAGAAGGGGAAACGTGGACACAGAGACAGACATGCACACAGAGTGAATGCTGTGCGAACAGGCAGAGATAAGGGTGATGTCTCAGCAAAATAAGAATGCCAAAGATTGCCAGAAAACCAACAGAAACCAGGATTCTCCCTCACAGATTATCCCTTATAGCCCTCAGAGAGAAACAACCCTCCTGATACTTTAATCTCAGACATCTAGCCTCTAGAACTGATACACAATAAATTTATGGTGTTTAAGCCATCCAGTCTATGGTACTTTGTTATGACAGCCCCAGGAAAGTAAGATAGCTAGTTAACACTTTTTTTTTCCAATGAACATTTTTTTATTATATTCTCTCTGTTAAAATTACTGGCATGATTTATCTCTTATGACCAGGTTCTGAATGATAGAATAAGTACAGAGAATCATAAAAAATTATAAAATCATTAAAAAATCATAAAATCATACCGTTTTTATTGTGGTAACTTTAAAGGTCATTGTCTTTATATCGCTGCCCTGTGGTCAGTACTTAGCTTTAGCAGGTGTATTGGCTTGATAATAATGAATACCACAGACAGGAGTGGCTTAAATAACAGAACATTTTTTTCTCACAGTTCTGAAGGCTGAAAGCCTGAGATCAAGACATCAGCAGGGATGGTCTCTTCTGAGGTCTCTCTCCTTGGCTGGTAGATGGCCATCTTCTCCCTGTGTCTTCCCCCAGTGTTCCCTCTGTCCATAACTATGTCCTAAGCTCCTCTTCCTAAAAGGACACAAGTCATACTGCTCCTTGGCTTTTGTCTGAGATTAAGTGTAGGACACAGTCCTATTGGATTAGGGCCCAGCCATATGACCTCATTTTAACTTAATCACCTCTTTAAAGACCCTGTCTCCAAATACAGCCGTATTCTGAGATACTGGTGGTGAGGACTTCAACCTGTGAATCTGGGGGAAGACACAATTAAACCTGTAAGAGGAGCAAATCACCCTTTAAATAACCTTGTTCAGGGTGTTGCCCAAGGTCAAACTCAAGCTCACTGGTGTACGGAATTTCTTTACCCTCTCTCCTTGGAAAATCAAAACCCTCTTTTCCAAACTTTGGTGTCTCTCCCAGTCTCCATCAGAGCTCAGAGTTTCAGAGAAGAGACTGGCGAGCTGGTCCACAGGCTTCACTGTTTAGATCTCAAGTGGTTCTGTCTCCCTCTGTACCAGCTTCTTTCAGGACAGATGTCAGTTTGGTCTCCTCCTATTTTTTTTTTTTTCTTATATATTGTCTGGTGGAGAAGACGAAGGCAATTTATTGAAAACTGTCTTATTCTAGGCCATGACATATTGGTCATTATTGACATGAAGGTTTCAGGAACAATCAATACATCTAGAATTAAATACAGAGTGGTTGCTAAGAACTTGGATTTGCAAAACTGAGTCTACAAAATCGGGATATTAGAAAGAGTTCCAGAGAACGTGAGTGGACATAGGAGTTTTTGTCATCATCCTTCAAGTCTTGAAGGCTTTCAGCATGCTTCTCTTTCCTCATTGAAGCTTTCCCACGCAGTGTAAGTCTGGATTGAATCTCTTCTTCTCCAGTTCCTCTTCTACCTCCTATCCCTCCAGTGTGGCACTTGCCAAAATCTGCCCTGTCATCCAAGTGTTTGTGTGGTGCTTTCGCTGGATATCAGGGGTTGTGGGTAATGCAATCATATGCTCCCCATCCCGCAGTATGTGCCTTGCATATAGGTGTGTTCCAGAAATGCTTATGAGACCAATTAAATCATGGAGTTCCCTTGGACACCAACAAAGAACAAATACAGATTACTTTGCTAGTAATTTAGAACTAAAGCATTAGATAAGAAAGGCACATTTATTTTACTTTGCAAAATAGCTGACTTTTTTTTTAAACTCTGTGACAACTCATATTTCTACTAAGTTTTATGGAAATTAAATTCCAATAAATGAAATTAAAGTTAATCAATAACTATTACTTAATGGAGCCTGAGTGAATCCTTCTATACATGAAGTACCTGGTAATGGGAATAATTACCTCTTATATAACTTTTTCTAATATTTCTCTTCTCATTTCATTGAAATAATCTATATTTTCCCCGATTCTTTTAAGAACTTGACTACAGTATAGATCTTATTTTTAGAGTGGCATGTAATGGTCTCTCAATTGGATGAAATTCTGTCTTTTAAAAACTAACAATCATAACTATCATCATAGATAGGAATCTCTATTTAATCAAAAACTTTACAAGTCACAAATGATTATATAGAATTCTTGATATTGATGAAAGAACAAAAGGCTTAGATACCAGAACCTGGCATGCAGCCCTTGGTCAGCTACTTATCAACCATAAATTTGGACAAATAACTTATTGTGGATAGTATTCACATAGAAAAAGGGAATGACAACTATTTCACAGGGTGAGAGGACAAACTGAGATTATGTATGTCAATACGCATTGTCAATTTAAAGCCTTATGTAAACATTAATTATTACCATTATTTAACAAGGACCACATTTGTATATGTCCTCCCTCTCATCTCATGAGTAATACAAAAATGCCAATGAATTATCTTCTTTAATTTCATAGTTATTAATATTAACTTTGGTATCTCAATGCATACATGAAATGCCCCCACAAAGCTGATGGAGATGAAAAGATCTCAAGAGAGGGGCCCCCGGGTGGCTCAGTCGTTAAGCATCTGCCTTCAGCTCAGGTCATGATCCCAGGGTCCTAGGATCGAGACCTGCATCGGGCTCCCAGCTCAGTGGGAAGCCTGCTTCTCCCTCTCCCACTCCCCCTGCTTGTGTTCCCTCTCTCGCTGTGTCTCTCTCTGTCAAATAAATAAATAAAATCTTTTTTAAAAATTCAATAAAATAAAAGATTCCTGCTCTTGATTTTGGCTCAGGTCCTGATCTCACGGTCATGGGCTTGATCCCTGCAAGGGGCTCTGCCCTAAGCATGGAGCCTGCTTGAGATTCTCTCCCTCTCCCTTTGCCCCTCCCCCCATTTGTGCACATGGGCACATGTGCACACTTGGTCTCAAAAAATAAATCTCTAAAAAAAAGCTCAAGAGATTAAACTTGAAAGTCACATTTGAAAGGCTCAGAAACAGCCCACAGCTAGTAATTAAAGGTCTTTATGGAGTCCTTATGATTTATTTACAAGTGATTATACATTGCTGTATACTTAACCCATGTGTCCTGGACTTCCAACATAAATGTGACTTTTTTTTCTATTTTCTTTTGTTACCACGGACAACAGTTTTGCTAAACTCTCTAACACATCCCAACAAGTATCTCCTCTCCTCCAATGTCCAATAACACTTTCTTCTGTCTGCTCAACCTTTCCCTATGTCCCTGAAATGGTTCGGCTTTTACTCACAGTCTCCTGAAGGCCCGTTCAGACCCCAGGTAACCCAGTCTAAAAGCCAGTGCCGTTTTTTTGTCATGGAGATTCCCTATTTCCAGCTTCCACGTTTCTCTACCACGTGGTTTTACATACAACTGTTCCAACCCATACAGGTCTAGCTGTTTCATTGGCTTAGCTGTTTCACTGCTTTATTATACTTACATATTCTGCGGGAAAGGCATTCAGTCAGGCACAAAAATAGAGCAGTAACTCTTCTCTCCTTCGTGCTGTCTGGGTCCTCATCTTTAAGGACTCAGAAATTGGGGGTTCTTCATGATTGGGTACGAGAATCATCTGGAAGGATATGCATTCATAGATCTCGTGGTCGTTGCTGACTTTTGGCTGAGTCCTCAGTGGAAGGCAAATGACAGGAAAACCCAGCTGATCCCACAGTCCACATATGGTACACGATCCTCTCTTTCTCCAGTGAGTTCTACACACTTCCATAGTCCCCTTGGTGTGAACGGCTCCCCCCAGGAGAAGGAGCCATAGTTCAGCTAATGATATTCACAGTTAACCCCTGGATTTTCTTTTAGGTCAGTTCTTCTCTTAAATGATTCTAAAGCCAGCAGCATTTCAATATTACAAGGGGAAAATGTCTTTAATTTATAGTCTTATTCTTTTAAGGCAGTCTTTAATCTACAAAATCTAAGATTTTATTAGGTCAGATTTAAATGTGGTTGGGTCTAAGAGGCTTCATGCTTGCTTCATTCTTGGCAATTCTCATTTGCTTTATATATATTGTTCATTTATTTTCTCAATCCTATAAGAAGAGTCTTTCCTTCTTTCTAAAGAGCCTATCTTTAAATGGAGATATTGAATTTCTGAGAGATTAAATAACCTGCCTATAGTCATATAATAATTGGTCTACTCAAGTTCCTCAGCTACATCTGTTTTCATATTATGTGAGAGAGATATTTATGTTAGACTTTCTTTCCTTTCCTACTGTAATCATTCTCCTTATTTGCTTTATCATTTTTATTGATAACTAGGTAGCAAACTAATGACCTGGGTGGTCAATATATACTATTATAACTTATTATTCATCATTGTGATGTTGTCATAAAAGCCAGTGAGGGACAGATGAAAACTGACCCTGCCTCTCTGTTGAGGTTTGTGCTTGGATCACGTGGAGAAAATTACACTGTGAGAGATTTAGGGCCCACAGTCTTTGAAAGGAAGTAGTAAAGAAATGGTTGGCTAGGTAGGTATTTTTCTTAACAAAGTCATATTCAAAGCAACTTCCCATTGATATTTGTTGACATTCTCAGAATATTTTTTGAAAAAATTAAAGATGTTTGAGAAATTTTGGAAGTCAGGATAAGGAGTGGATTAATTAGGGTAGGATTTTGTAAATGTAATTGGCTATGTGATTTTATAGCACGTAAGCAGGCATTTAATGTACCTTTCACAGAGTTGAGGATCTAAAACATCTTCTGTGTATGGATGTGTAATTCAAAAGAGGTAATACTAAGAATTTTTTTTTAAGATTTTATTTATTTGACAGAGATCACAAGTAGGCAGAGAGGCAGGCAGAAAGAAAGAGAGGGGGAAGCAGGCTTCCCCTGATCAAAGAGTCTGATGTGGGTCTCGATCCCAGGACCCTGGGATCATGACCTGAGCTGAAGGCAGAGGCTTTAACCCACTGAGCCACCCAGGTGCCCCTAATACTAAGAATTTTCAACGTTTTTCTAAGGAGAGTGGGAAGCTACTAAGAATTTTAAACAGGGCAGAGACATCATAATTTTTTAAAGAGAATTTGACTATGGCTACTAAATGAATAGGGTATAGAGAGCGTGGACAAAAGGAGGGAAAACAATTATCGTGGTCCAGATGAGCAATAATTGTGGCTTGGATATAGATGATGGGAGATGGAAGTAATTTGCAGAATCGGTAGTACTCAGTGACTGATTAGGGTTATAGGATATGAGAGAAGTCGGTGTGAAGAAGGTCTCCAAGGAAACAAACCATAAGAGACTCTTAAGCTCACAAAACAAACTGAGAGTTGCAGCGGCGGGGGTGGGGGGTAGGCGGGTAGGGAGAGGGTGGTTGGGTTATGGACATTGGGGAAGGTATGTGCTATGGTGAGTGTTGTGAAGTGTAAACCTGGCAATTTACAGACCTGTACCCCTGGGGCTAATAATACATTATAGGTTAATAAAATTTTTAAAAAAAGAAAAAAGAATGTCTCCAAGGTTTCAGACATAGCAGCTGGGTCTGAGGTGGTGCCATTTACTAAGCTAGAGATTATAATGAGAAGAGCAAGTTTGGATGCTAGGAGTCAATATCATGAGTTCAATTTTAAGTATATAAAATATCAGATGCCGGGGTGCCTAGGTGGCTCAGTTGGCTAAAGGTCCAACTCTTTACATCGGTTCAGGTCATGATCTCAGCATTGTGACATCAAGCCCTGTGCTGGGTGCACTCAGCACGGAGTCTGCTTGAGATTCTCTTTCTCCCTTTGTCCATCCCCTTCCTTGTGCATAGGCTTTCTCTCAATAAATGAATGAATGAATGAATGAATGAATAAAATATTTAAATATATATATTTTTATATATATAATGCCTGTAAGACATGCATTTTTGCAGGAATTTATAATAGTTCAGCTCGCACCAGACTCTTCTATATTCTTCCATTCTTTGTTGAACATTTCCCTTCAGTGTGTCCTGCTGGCTTAACCTACCTTAAGCCACACTGTATCACTCTGCTTTAACAGGTCAAAGCATGAACATATTAGTGTATATTCATATGAAAAGTGAAGTGCTGAGTCTGGTAATATTCAGATAATAATAAAGAAATGACCCAACTTAACTTTTGTATGACCTACAGAAGGATCCTAAGAGGTCAGCCTTGTAGCCAAGTCTAGCAAAGGGAAAAATATGCAGAAAATAATGGCTGGGATGGGTTATTGTCTTCGGGACCACAGCAGCTGAGAGGACAGTAGTAAGAGATGTTCCTCTGCTTAACAATAATTCTGGAGTACATTCCCGTGGTACAGAACTTCCATCAGTGTGGCTAACAGCTTTCTTTCTCCCCTTCACATTGCTTCTTTGTCTCAAAGCCTTCTGATGGCCTTCTTTCTCATTGAGAGGGAAGGCCAGTTTCTTATCCTGGACCTAAAGAATCCGTGGAGTCTGGCCCCTCACTTGCACCTGTTTCCTGGCCTTTGTATTTGCTCTTTTCTCAGCCTAAAACACTCTTCCCCTCCTCCTAACGCCTCCACTCTATCTTTTTCATGGGATCTGGGTTTTCCTGATCGTCTGTGCGCTCCTTCCTCTACCCTTGTTTGCTTGTTTATCTTCTTATCACTTATCATCACCTGATGTATATTTACTTTTTTGATTTTTCTCTCCCTTCCTCCTACTCACCCCTTCTAGAATGTAAACTCCTTTAGGGACAGAACTTGTTTTGTTCCCAGCTGTATTTCCAGTTCAGAGAACAGATCCTAGCACAAAGCATATAGGTTGAGGGAGATTTTGAATAAATATTGGTGAGTGGATTGCTAGAAACTGTGAGGATGTGACCGTGGACCTGAAAGCTGCTGCCTGCCCTTTCTGATTAACAGAATTCTGTTTGTGTGTTGTGTCACTAATTGTCATACAGAAGTTTCTTTTTTTACATTGTTCTTTTTTTTTTAAGATTTTATTTATTTATTTGACAGAGAGAGACACAGCAAGAGAGGGAACACAAGCAGGGGGAGTGGGAGAAGGAGAAGCAAGCTTCCCACACAGCAGGAAGCCTGATGCGGGGGCTTAAACCCAGGACCCTGGGATCATGACCTGAGCTGAAGGCAGACGCTTAATGACTGAGCCATCCATGTGGGACATGGACACCCAGGTGTCCCATGGTTATTCATTTTTGTAAAATTTTCTTTGTTTTGAGGCCCTAAGTTTCATTGACTTTTTAAAATGTCATTACAGAAGTTTATGAACTGGTTCTGAATCAATAGGCATACTTTTCATTTTTTTAGTAGCTCATTGATGCTCCCATTTTCATTCTTTGTGTCCTCAGTATTCATGCCCCGTTACTATACACAACGTAGCCAAGAAATAAAGATCCACAAACTTAAAGAAAATGGTTATTTAGAAAAGACCTGAGACAAAACATAAGAGACTCTCAATCTCGGAAACAAACTGAGGGTTGCTGGGGGGTTGGGAGGGAGAGTTAGGGTGTCTGGGTTATGGATGTTGGGGAGGGTGTGTGCTATCGTGAGTGCTGTGAATCGTGTAAGGCTAATGATTCACAGACCTGTATCCCTGAAGCAAGTAATACATTATGTGTTAATGAAAAAAAAAATAATAAGGCAAAAGTTCGTTTTCAAAACAAAAAAGTCCTTGTCATCTAATTAGTGTAATTCTACAAAGTAAGCAGCAGATGGCGCAATTGTAACAACATCATGACTTCTTTTCAGCCTGTCCTGGGAATCACAACACTGTTAGAGAAATACCAAAATTTTTCAGAAGTGAAAATTTCTGGATTTTAGCCGTTTCAGTGCCAAGGTAAGGGACATCGTTCATGTTATTTCTTGTCCATAGTGATAACTACTGAGTGTGTAGGTTTCACCTGTGACCCAGAGTAAGTCTCATTTTCGCACATGCTGTGGAATTGACTACTCAGGGCTCATCATCTTTCAGGAGCTTAAGGAAATGACAATCGTAGTTTTGGCACTTGCCTGGTTCACTATTTGCAAAGGCTCTTCATCTTTAAATCATGTCTGCTTGGGTGGTCATTTGAGCTGCTTCTACTTTAAATATTGAGATTTATACCCTCTATTGAGATGATTTTAGGCAAAAACAAATACTAAAAGTAGAAGATACTTGTAAAATTTGCATTGAAATAATGAGACAGTGGAACATGAGAGAAGGCATGGTCTCTTAAGAGGGACAGAATGAAATTGTTATTCTGACTATTTGACTTCAGACAAAATACTTAGCTTCTCTCTCAATTCTCTCATTTACGAAATGTCAATAGGAAACCCATTTTTCAGAGTAGTTGGAACTAATACTATATGGTTTTAGTCTTTTTTTTCACAGATGTATGTTATATAAAGCACTGTATATTAACCCAGGAGCCCCAAACTCACATTAGAACAACATATTTGAGAGATATGTGTATTGGGAACTTTTTACAAGGGATCAGATAGATATATTTTGGATGGGCTTAGAAGGGAGGAATTATTGTTGATTTAAACAGAGGGCTCTGGTTTAGCGGGGAAAAAAAGAGATGCCAATGAGTAAAATCAACCTGCTTGTCAGCAGCAGCAGCAGCGTGCTACGATTTGGGTGAAATCTCAGTTATTGTGGCCCGTCCAGCAAACCAACTGTCTTGATAGGCCAAGGACTCAGAAAAAAATGATCAAAAGGACTTGGGAGTCACCAAAAGATACCTTAGAGTTCATACGTGTCATAATCTGCAGGGCATTGCACACGTGAATCGAAAGTACGAAATGATCTGGTTTATGGGCTCCAAAATTATGACAGGCAATCAAGAATGAAAGGACAGATTCAAGCTCCTAGAGGCAGATATCTTGGTGCCACAAAAGGGAAGTGCCTTCAACCTGAGGCTGAGGGAGAAAACAAGAATAAAACCTAAGTTAGTGGCAAGACACCTCAAATCCAGTGCTTCGTGGCTGTTCAAGAACTACTCGTGGGATTTGCCCTGGGAGCCTCAGTGGATAACAGCATCCCTCCGCCCCCCACCCCCCACCGTGCCCCCACTACCACTGATGTTCATTCAGGGGCATGACCCCCGGCTTGAGTAGTGTATGTACATTTTAGAAATATTCTCATTAAAAAAAGCCTTTAGGATTTTAAGTGGTAAGCTTCATTTATTTGATAATTCAGCTTAATGAAACATATCAATTTTCTCCTAGCTCTGAATTTTAAATGGTTTCTGATTTACAGAAATAATTCGTGCAGAAAGGTGCCATAGATTCTTAATTAACAGATTTAAGCCTTCTGATCCATTCATGTTTATATTAATCTAATGTTTACTGAGTTCATTTTATATATGAGACACTGTCAGAATGTACTCAGAGGTCTGATCTCTCATTTTTAACGATCCTTTTTTCCTTGAGAAGAAAAATGTCATCAATGTAGACACAATTTAGTCAGGACCCTGCTGTATTTTTCTACACTTTGGGACAACTACTTAGAGCAAGCCAAAAGAGCACAAATTAGCTAACAAATACCTTTATCCCTTACCTTATCTCTCATTAACTAATACAACACATGAGAAAATGTAAATGTAACATATTGTGAATCTGTGCTTACAAGAAATACAAAAAGAAGTAAAGGAACTATCTACCCAGTGAAAACAAACGTGTAAATAGGTATTTTTTTCTAAGTGGATATTATCAAAGGTAGGGGATAAATAACTTTTTTTTAACATATAACATATTATTTGCCCCAAGGGTACAGGTCCGTGAATCATCAGGCTTACACCATTCATAGCATTCACCGTAGCACATACCCTCTCCAATGTCAATAACCCAGCCACTCCATACCTATCCCCCTCCCACCCCCTTGTAACCCTCAGTTTGTTTCGTGAGATTAAGAGTCTCTTATGGTTTGTCTCCCTCCTGATCCCATGTTTCATTTTTTCCTTCCCTATCTCCCATGACCCCCACCCTGCCTCTCAAATTCTTTATATCAGAGAGATCATATGATAATTGTTTTTCTTTGACTTATTTCACTTAGCAGAATACCCTCTAGTTCCATCCACGTCATTGCAAATGGCAAGATTTAGTTTCTTTTGATGGCTGCATAGTATTCCATTGTGTATATAAACCACAACTTCTTTATCCATTCATCTGTTGGTGGACATCTATGTTCTTTCCATAGATTGGCTATTGTGGACACTACTGCTATAAACATTTGGCTGCACATGCACCTTCAGGTCACTACATTTGTATCTTTAGGGTAAATACCCAGTGGTGCTATTGCTGGGCCATAGGGTAGCTCTATTTCCAGCTTTTTGAGGAACCTCCATATTGTTTTCTGGAGTGGCTGCATCAGCTTGCATTCCCACCAACAGTGTAGGAGGGTTCCCCTTTCTCCGCATCCTCGCCAGCATCTGTCATTTCTTGACTTGTTAATTTTAGCCATTCTAACTAGTGTGAGGTGATATCTCATTGTGGTTTTGATCTGTATTTCCCTGATGCCAAGTGATGTAGAGCATTTTTTCATGTGTCTGTTGGCCATCTGGATATCTTCTTTGCAGAAATGTCTGTTCATGTCCTCTGCCCATTTCTTGATTGGATTATTTGTTCTTTGGGTGTTGAGTTTGATAAGTTCTTTATAGATTTTAGGTACTAGCCCTTTATCTGATATGTCATCTGCAAATATCTTCTCCCATTCTGTCAGTTGTCTTTTGGTTTTGTTGACTGTTTCCTTTGCTGTGCAGAAGCTTTTGATCTTGATGAAGTCCCAGTAGGTCATTTTTGCCCTTACTTCCCTTACCTTTGGTGATGTTTCTAGGAAGAAGTTGCTGTGGCTGAGGAGGAAAACGTTGCTGCCTGTGTTCTTCCCAAGGATTTTGATGGATTCCTATCTCACATTGAGATCTTTAATCTATTTTGAGTCTGTTTTTGTGTGTGGTGTAAAGAAATGGTCCAGTTTTATTCTTCTGCTCGTGGCTGTCCTACTTTCCCATTTATTGAAGAGGCTGTCATTTTTCCATTGGACATTCTTTCCTGCTTTGTTGAAGATGAGTTGACCATAGAGTTGAGGGTCCATTTCTGGGCTCTCTATTCTGTTCCATTGATCTGTGTGCCTGTTTTTGTGCCAGTACCATGCTGTCTTGATGATGACAGCTTTGTAACAGAGCTTGAAATCTGGAATTGTAATGCTATCAACTTTGGTTTTCTTTTTCAACATTCCTCTGGCAATTCAGGGTCTTTCTGGTTCCATATAAATTTTAGGATTATTTGTTCCGTTTCTTTTAAAAAAATTGATGGTGACAAATAACTTTTTAAATAAAAGTATATGAAAATGTTAATCCTTTATAATGGACTCAAGCTTTCTATTTCAAGTATCTGTAATACCTCACCAGAAATGAATGACAATATCCAAGGCTAAATTCATTCCTTTGGAAACAAGAATAATTCTGCTTAGATGATACATGAAAATATAACTCCAAATTCAGCCTGAGAGCTTTTATTGCCTTCTTGTTGCTGTACTTAATGGTGACTCTTAATTTGTGGAGAGTTTAAGAATAGACTCCGTTATCATGTTGAGAAATACATTTGTCACTGCCTATCTTCTCCTTTGTTGACTTTCACTTTCTTCAAAATGTTTTTATGGTTAGAGCAGAGCTGAGTTCTCTAAGTCTCAAAATATGTTTTTTTAAATGATGAGAAACTACAGGAGAAATCTGTCACTAAGTCAGGGAGCACTTTATGAACATGGAATCTAATAGACTCTACACCAATACACTCAATGGTATTTGTACATATCAAAAAAGCAACAATCTGGTGTTGAGATGTATGAGAAAAGCTGATGTCCATTGCCAATATATATATTGAATATATATATATATATATATATATATATATATATATTCATTCCATTAATGGTCTCAACCATCTTAGGTACTGCAGCCTTCATTTTATAAATGATTAAACTATCACACAAGCAACTTAAGTTCACCTTTTCCAAAATCACCTAGGTGGTAAATGGCCCAGGTGGGATTTAAATTTTTTTGAGTGATTTCAAGGCTCATGTATTTTCCACAAGCACTATTTGATTCCTTGTAATACCAAGCTGCTAATTAAATTGAACTCGAGTATAGTAAAGTTCCATTGCATCTAACTATGACCTTCGGTACCCTGCATCAACCATGGGGAGAAGCTAATTAAATAGTTTGCCTTTCGACATTTCTTTCCAACACATCTCCCCCATCTTCTGCCTACCCAGGTATTCAGATAATAACTCCTGTTTCCAGCTAGTTGCCCATTATCCTAGCTCTGTCCCTTCCTCTTTTGTGTTTGTTTGTCTAACACATCCAGTAATTTTAAAAATTGCATGTAAGTACTATTTTGTTAAAAATTGACTTTTTTTTTTTTAGAACAGTTTTAGATTCACAGAAAAATTGAGTGAAGAGTCCAGAGGTTTCCTGCCCTCACTCATGCATAGCCTCCCTCACTACTGACATCCCACACCAGAGTACACATTCTTACTATAACTGATGGGCCTACATCGACACATCATTCCCACCCAAAGTCCATAGCTGAGGGTTCACTCTTGGTGTTATATATCCAGATGTATATCCAAATGTATGATGACGTGGACCTCTGTCATAGTTTCATACAGGGACTTTTCACTGCCTTAAGAATGCTCTGTATCCCGCCCACTCATCCTTCCTCTCCGCAGCTCTGGTAACTGCTGGTCTTGGTACTGTCTTCATAGTCTTGTCTTTTCCAGAATGTCACCTATCCCTTCCTCTTTTTATCTACTGTATACTGCACTGAACTCAAGCCTCCTCCTGGCGCCAAAATTGGGGACACTATAGCATGTCAGAGATGGAGAAGTTCTTGGACAGAAGGACCTTCTTCTTTGCCTATGAGACAGCTAAACTGTGTTAAGTACTATACCTGTCACTTTACATATATTTATACATTAAAACTAATAATTTGTGAGGAATCATTTAAGGGTCTTTTTATCAAGGAAACAAATACCTGGCAATTAAAAATATTAACCCCAAGATGATGTCAGTAACCAAAATTATGAGTAACACCATAATGTGTGCCTCAAATTTTCTTGTATGATCTAGTTTTGTTTTTTAAAGAATGTTTAGATTGTATCTTAAGTCCACATGCAATATATTGATATTGGCTAAATTTTTGTTATTATCTACACTTTAAACAAGGCTCCTCCAAAACATGAGAACTCTTCTTCTTGAGAATAGAAAACCCAACTCTTTATGGCTACCTTGCATACTAGAAATTTTAATCATTTATCATGTTTGTTATTTGTTTTTTCTGGTATAATATAAATTCTATGAGGATGGTACTTCTCACTTGTTCCATTTATCACTGTAAGCCCCAGTCCCAGACAGGTGTCTGGTGCATACATTCTCCGTGACTTATTTGTTGAATGAGTGAATTTCCCTTGCTTCCTTCAGCTATTTCCTATTACAGCCCATTTGCTCACTATTTTTCCATACTGGCTTTTATTTTCTGGCAGTACTTGAGTTTGCCAATCATCTTTTTCAGATGTGGGTGCCTGGGTAAATAACGTCTAAGCACATAGAACTATCACAAATGTGTCACTAATGTACCCATGAAGCCTCTGCATTGGTAGTTTGTGTTCTGCTTGTATTTAAAATCCTTTTCAGGTCTTAGCTGCACTTTGACCACAGTTGGAATGGGAGCACACAGTGGATGGAATTACTCAAACAGATTTTGCAATCACCATGGTGATAGCTTGAGTGATTGCTTTTAGCTTAAAAGTTTGAGGCATTGTAACTATTTATATCTATGATTTACTTTAACTTGAAGAATATTTGGGGCCTTCATCTATTGACAGAAAGAGGTGAGAGTCAAAGCTACAAATCATCTGATCCCCAAAATACACTGCTTTATATTTGCCCTTCCAGCTGTCTTAGTTTACTCCTTAGTATTAAAGGATAGTTTGCCTAAGTGGTCATGTTGACCATGTGTTTAATAACTGCATATGCCTCTTAGCAACACTCGAACCATAAACCTGGAGAGAACAGATATATGGATATCTGTTGGATATATGACCATTTATATGAAAATACTGCCCCATCTCATCTCATTTCCAGCCTTCAAATGCTCCAGGACCATCATCTGTTGCAAAATCTCTGTAAAATACAGTTTCAGGGGCGCCTGGGTGGCTCAGTTGGTTAAGCGGCTGCCTCTGACTTAGGTCATGATCTCAGGGCCCTGGGATCAAGCCCCACATTGGGCTCCCTGCTCAGTGGGGAACCTGCTTCTCCCTCTGCTTCTCCCTCTTTCTTTCTCTCAAATAAAGAAGTAAATAAATAATCTTTAAATGAAAGACATAGTTTGTTTCTCAGCTAATTAAATAAGAACAGAACCTCAGTGTAATAAACTTTCACACAATAGATAAAATTTATGAATTGGATTGAACTAAGGAGCATTTAGCTCTCCTATGCACTGGCATTTCAGAAATTACATTGATATCTTTATAACTTTTTAATCAAATTATCATTGGACTTTTACTTTTTGTCTATGATGTTGGCAGTTTGGTACCTAAATTGCTTGTATCCAATTGTACCCAATAAAGTGAATATCATTTAGGATCCAGAACTACTGTGCTCGCTTCGGCAGCACATATACTAAAATAGGATCCAGAACTACTAATCCATCTCTAATTACAGCTATTTGGCGAAACTTGAAAATCCATATTTTTAGGCTAATTCTTTTGTTTTTAAAAATCTTTGTTTTAAAATGAAAAATTTTGAATTATAAGCATATTACCTCAAATCAAAAATGAATATTTATTAAATTATGGACAAGTAGACCCAATATAGTTTGGCTTCAGCACAAAATAAGATTTATAAGCTTTGAAATGAAGTCATTTACTTCACTTGAAATGAAATAGTTTATTACCTCCATCCTTTCTAACCTTCACTCTAAAAGAAGTTTAGAAAATGAGAGAAATAAAAGTCCTGATGAGCTTTAAACTTAAAAAAAAAAATCCCTACATTGGATATGTCAAAATTTCCCCTTTCTACTCAGTCTTACAACACCTCTAAATGCTATCTCTTTAAGACCTGTGGAATTAAAATAAATAAATAAATAAATAAAACAACTTTTCTTTAATATCAAGAAACGTAAACCATTTACACTTCTCTATATTGAATTTTGGAGAGTTAATTAGATCATGATGTTTGACCTAATACAATTATGCTTCTCTTCTCTCCATCCAAATTCCACTTACATTTTAGATAAATCTGTTTAAGGGTTTATTTTTTTAAGAGCAGTGTAGATTTACCACAGAATTGAAAGGGAGGTAAGGAGATTTCCCATATACCCTCATTCCCACAAATGTACAGCTTCCCCCAGTATCAACACCCCCACCAGAATGATACTTTTTTTTTTCTTAACCAAGGGTGAACCTACATTAACCTATCATAACCACTCAAAGTCCATAATTTATCTTAAGGTTCACTCTTGGTTAACTCTACATTCTATGGGACAAAAAGATAATAACATATATCCCTCGTATAATGCCACATAGATTATTTCCACTGTCTTAAAAATCCTCTGAGTTCTTCCTCGTCTTCTCTCTCCCCTACCCCCAGCTCCAACCCCTGATAACCACTGATCTTTTATTTTCTCCATAGTTTTGACTGTTTCAAAATGCCATAGAGTTGAAATCATATAGTGTTTAGCCTTTTCAGATTGACCTCCTTCAGCAATCATGCACTGAAGGTGCCCCCCCATGTCTTTTCATCCCATGATAACTGCTTATTTTTTCAAGGTCTCAAATTTTTAACATACTTTAAAAAGCCATTGCTAAATTACTCCTCCAGAGGGCAGTATGATCACATCCGTGGACTTGGCCGAGGCCGACTGCAGAAAATAGGACAGATGAAATCAAATGCTATCAAATAACAAGAAGATGCAACTTTTTCCTAATTTTCTTCCTGCCGTTCTCAAGAAGAGTGACACACACAGAAGATCTCAGAGGGGATCATCCAAAAGTGAGAAGAGGCATTTTGGGAACATAGCAGTGAAGGAAAGCTAAAAAATGGGAAACAAAGTTTTAAGGGAAATGCATTGTTTCAAATACCTTCATTCCCCATGAAAACACTGCTCTTTTTTTTTAATTTTATTTTTTTTTAGTTGTTTATTTTGAGAGACAGAGAGACAGAGTGAGAGAGAGCATGAGAGGGGAGGTCAGAGGGAGAAGCAGACTCCCCATGGAGCTGGGAGCCCGATGTGGGACTCGATCCCAGGGCTCTGGGATCATGACCTGAGCCGAAGGCAGTTGCTTAACCAACTGAGCCACCCAGGCGCCCAAAACACTGCTCTTTTTGAATGTTCCCGTGTTAGAAGCATTTGCTCAGAAAGTTTTCTAGCGAACTCTAACTCTTGAGTTCTGAATCAATACGAACTCCTAGGGCATCCTGTATTGTTTATACCCTATTATTTCTCACACTGAATTATTATTGTTGTTTACTTATCTGTCTCACACACTACACCATAAGCTCCATGAGAGTCTCTGTCAGCTCTCTCTGTGCATGGCCTCTTAAAGCATCTGGCACGTAGTGTTTTATCAACAAGTATTTTATGAAGAACAGTTAACTAAAGGGAGGTTCCTAAAGGAAAGAAAGGAAAGTTTCTTTCTTTGTTTCTGCGCTTTCTCTACAGAAAGCTTCTCCCTGGCTTCGGTCAGCAGAGCACCCCTAACCACTTCTGGTTTGGCACTGCCTGCTTGGGAATCTATAAATGCTCAAACAGAGTCTTAGAAATGTTAATACTACACACCTATTAGAATGGCCAAAATCCCAAACAATGACAACACCACGTTCTGGGGAGGAATGTGGAGCAAACAGAAACTCTCCTTCATTGCTGGTGGGAATGCAAAATGCTCCTGGCACTTTGGAAGATCCTCTGGCAATTTCTTATAAAACTAAGCATACTCTTACTGTACAATCCCACAGTTGTGTTCCCTCGTATTTGCCAATGTGAACTGAACGCTTATGTCCCCACAGAAATATGCACATGGATTTTATAACAGATTTCTTCTGGCAGTTTTATAATTGCCCCAACTTGGAAACAACTGCAATGTTCTTTAGTCGATGCATGAGCAAACAAACTGTGGTATATCCAGAAATGGAACGTTATTCATTGCTAAAAAGAAATGAGTGATCAAGCCAGGGAAAGACCTGGAGGAAATGTAAATGCGTATCACTAAGTGAATAAAGCCAACTGAAAAGGCCACATAACTGTATGATTCCAAGTATATGCATTCTGGAAAAGGTAAACAATGGAGTCAGTAAAAAGATTAAAAAAAAAAAAATCCCCTAACCTGGTTGCCAGGGGTTCGGGGGAGGGAAGAATGAATAGGCAGGGCACAGAGGATTTTGGGGCCGTGGAACTATTCTGTGTGATACTGTAATGGTAGATACAGACATTTTAAACATTTAAACCCATAGAATGTACAACACCAAGAGTGAACACTAATGCAAACTATGAACTTTGGGTGATAATGTGGTATTTGCTGATTGTAGGCAATGTACCCTCGTGAGGCATGATGTCAGCAAGTCAGGGGGACTTCGCATGTGTATGTGGAGATGGGTATTTGGGAACTCTTTACTTCTTGTTCAATACTGTTGTAAATCTAAGGCTGCTCTAAAAATTAATTTGTTAATTAAAAAACCCTAAGACATGTGCAAAAAAATTTTAGCATGCCTCGGTTTAATCTTTTAACTACACATATATACATCCTTTGGCAATTATAACATATGTGGGGCACACTTCTGTCTCAGAGCTAAACTTTCTAGATACAATGTGTTAAAAATCTTTTTAAATGCATTACAGGGTTGGGGCGCCTGGGTGGCTCAGTGGGTTAAAGCCTCTGCCTTCGGCTCAGGTCATGATCCCAGGGTCCTGGGATCGAGCCCCACATCGGACTCTCTGCTCCTCGGAGAGCCTGCTTCCTCCTCTGCCTGCCTCCTGCCTACTTGTGATCTCTGTCTGTCAAATAAATAAATAAAATCTTTAAAAAAAAAAATAAATGCATTACAGGGTTGAAGAAAAGAGTGGTCCCATTAAGTTCAGAAGGATGAGAACACTCAAGTCCAGAGAGAAAGGGATGGTTGATGTTATTGCTCACCTGGTAGCACCTATAGGTTTCTGGTTGTCCAGAGCTGGGATTTAATCAAACCTTGTCCTAAAGGAAGAAAACACAAAATACTATACTTGTTATAACTTGGGAGTTCAGATAAAGGCTCTTGAAAACACACACACACACACACACACACCCACCCACCAATGGAAACCAGGGGGAAGACACAAGACAGTGAAACTACTTGCTTGTTTTATTTTGACTCCAGGTAAAGGAGAAATAACAAATACATACATCTGTACTCAAAGTCATCATGAGTTAGTAGTTTAGAATTGATCCCAGGTGCCTGGTAAAAGCCAATGTAAATACCTTCTAGGAGAAGGTGTCTTAAACCCAAGTATAAAAAGTTGAAAAGTAAGATAGTATTCTAAGGAGCTTGATTTCATGATTTTATTTATTTTTTATTTTTTTTAAAAGATTTTATTCATTCATTTGACAGACAGAGATCACAAGTGGGCAGAGAGGCAGGCAGAGAGAGAGGAGGAAGCAGGCTCCCCGCTGAGCAGAGAGCCCGACGCGGGGCTCGATCCCAGGACCCTGAGATCATAACCCGAGCCAAAGGCAGAGGCCTCAACCCACCGAGCCACCCAGGCGCCCCAATTTCATGATTTTAAAAAATGGAATTAATTTCAGAAAAAGTCCAGGTATATAAATTATAATAACAATATAGAACATAAAATAGTGGGTTTTTTTAATCTTAAAAAAAACCAGAAATTTTAAGTATGGTACATAAAAAAAAGACTGTCAACCGGTAAGCTTTAATAATAAAATCTGAAAAGGAAAAAAAAATATTAATGATTGCTCTTAGAGACTCAATGGATGAGTTGCCTAGAAAATTAATCTGAGATGAAGAAAAAATTAGTACGCTCGAGATAAACTTAAAGAGGGGTGCCTGGGTGGCTCAGTTCAGTAAGCAGCTGCCTTTGGCTCAGGCCATGACTTGGGGTCCTGGGATCCTCAGTGTTGGGCTCCCCCCACAGTGGGGAATCTGCTCCTCCCTCTGCTTCTCCCTTTCCCTTTGCTTCTCCCCCTCTGCTCATGTTCTCTCTTGCTGTCTTGTTCTCTTCCAAAAAAATAAATAAAATATTTTTTTAAAAAGTAAAGATAAACCTAAAGAAAGTACTTGGAATAAGTGACACAAATGGAAAAGATAAAATGAAAAGAAATAATAAGGTCTGATATACTTTTAATTATAGTTTCAGAAGGAGAGAAAAAGATATGCCAAAGAAGCAATATTTGGAAAGTTAGGGGCTCAGAATTTTCTAGAATCCATGAAAAATCTCATTCTTCAGATGTAAGACAGGCTAACCGTCCAATCCAATCCAACTGCTAGTCATAACAAGAAAAGGAAATCCACACCAGACAGGTCACATTGTAACTTTTAAACATCAATGATAAAAACAAGATCTTAAAAGTACCTGAAGTGGGTGGAAAGGGAGGATATGGCAAGAGGACACGAAAGGTACAAAAGAATGATAAAATTTATGGCTGATTTCTCAACAGCAACAACAGAGGCCAGGAGATGGTGTGTTAATATCTTCAAAATATTGAGGAAGAGGGCGCCTGGGTGACTCAGTGGGTTAAGCCGCTGCCTTCGGCTCAGGTCATGATCTCAGGGTCCTGAGATGGAGCCCCATATCGGGCTCTCTGCTCAGCAGGAAGCCTGCTTCCCTCTCTCTCTCTGCCTGCCTCTCTGTCTGCTTGTGATCTCTGTCTGTCAAATAAATAAATAAAATCTTTAAAAAAATATTGAGGAAGAAATAACCATCAATCTAAATTTTACTAAACAATATAACTGTCATTCAGAATAAGAATGCAATGGAGTTATTTCCAGTTCATGAACAAAACGTGTTGTGGGAGGGGCTTCTAGTTCCAGTTTAGCCTAAATTGGCCCACTAATTCCTCTGCTTGTTCCTTTGCCCCTTATCACTCCCAAAGGAACCAGAAAGAGAACATAAAGAAACCTGGAGTGACAGCTGGGGACAGAGGCTCCTTCTAGCTAGTTTATGTGTAGAGGAGATTTGAGCCAGGGTAGGAGGCAGCTGTCAAGGTGGTATAAAAAATTTTTTTATACCACACACACACACACACACACATGTAGACACATATATATGTATGTATGTGTTTATGTATTTTATTTTTTGTAATAGGAGAGAAAGTGGATTGTTGGAAAGGTGTTCTTGCTTCTCTGAGCTCTTGCCTTGGGAACTAGTGCCTGACCCACACCTGCTCACACCCCTGATCCAGGTCCCCTCAAGGGTAAACTCAAGGAAGGTCAAAAGTCATTTACATATAAGATGCTAGAAAAATGGTTAGGGGGGAATGATTGTAATTTTGAATTCATAAAACTCCCTGTCTATATTTGTTTTCTATTGCTGCCTGACAATAGTAGGGTTAATCCATACACATTTGTTACCATTTTCCAATTTTCTGTAGGTCAGGAATCCAAACGTGGGGTGGCTGTGTTATCTGCAAGGCCATGACCAGGTTGCTGGTTGGTGGTGAGGTCCCATCTGAATGCTCAACTACATAGGACTTTTTTTTTAAATCATTTCATCATGATCTATTTCAGAAGTTCAAGATGGATGAATATTTAGGGTTTTTTTTCCTATCTTTTACTACTACCAACAATAAGACAATGAATATCTATGTACTTAGGTCATTTTAAATATGCGTGAGCGTATTTGTAAGAAGTTTCTCTGTATGGAACCATAAGATCAAAAGGAATACATATTTGTGCTTCTATTTAAGATTTTATGTATTTGTTTGAGAGAGGAAGAGAGAGCACAAGTGGAGTGGAGGGATAGAGGGAGAGAGAGAGAAGCAGATTCCCTGCCAAAGAGGGAGCCCAATGTGGAACTCGATCCCAGGACCCCGGGACATGACCCAAGGCAAAGGCAGACGCCCAACCAGACTGAGCCACCCAGGTGCCCCCATATTTGTGTTTTGATAGGTAATTACCAAATTTTCTTTCATATACTACACTTTGTACCCCCACCAGTAGTGTATTAAAGAATCTATAGCCCAGACTTCTCAAAGAAGTGTGTCAGCAAACTTTTGAATTTTTGCCTAGGTAGCAGGTGAAAAATAGTACTTTTTGTTTGTTTGTTTTTTCGCATTTCTTCTTTGAACATTAAGTGAGATTGAGTACTTTTGGTATTTTATGTCTTTGTACTTTCTTATGAAATCTCTATATACCTTCTATTTTTCTACTGGTCCATTAGTCTTCTATGACTTAATTTCTGAGTTCTTTTTTTTTTTTTTTAGATTTTATTTATTTATTTGTCAGAGAGAGAGAGGGAGAGAGAGCAAGCACGGGCAGACAGAATGGCAGGCAGAGGCAGAGGGAGAAGCAGGCTCCCCGATGAGCAAGGAGCCTGATGTGGGACTCGATCCCAGGACGCTGGGATCATGACCTGAGCCGAAGGCAGCTGCTTAACCAACTGAGCCACCCAGGCATCCCCTGAGTTCTTTTTATGTTAGGGAAACTAACTACTGTCTGGATATGGATACTTTAAATTTTTAACTTATTTATGATTCATTTTTTGACTTTTATGTTTTGTTCCGCAGAAAGTTTTTGCTTTTGTGTTTCAAATCTGTAAATCTTCTCTTTTATGGCATCTGGACTTTGAGTCTCATTTTGAAATTTATTTACCACCCCAAGGATATAAATAACTTAATTCAGGGTATATATATGGCTTCATTTTTTTATATTAAATGATTAATCCTTTTGGAATTGTTCTGGTATATAATATGAAATATGTGTTCAATTTTTATTTTTTATTTATTTAATTTATTTTTTAAAAAGATTTTATTTATTTATTTGACAGAGAGAGAGAAAGAGAGGGAGAGTACAAGCAGGGGGAGGGGCAGAGGGAGGGAGAAGAAGGCTCCCCGCTGAGCAGGGAGCCTGATGTGGGACTCCATCCCATGACCTCTGAGCCTAAGGCAGTCACTTAACCAACTGAACCATCCAGGAGCCCTCAATTTTTATTTTTAGAAGACTATCCAGTTGTGCCAATATGATTTATCAGGTGAAACATCATTTCTTCCTTCATCTGAGATGTTATTTTTATCATATACTGACCTCCTGAATATATTTTGATTTATATTATGAATTTTTGTTCTTTTTTGTGTCACATTATATTAAACATGGAGAGTTTATTGTGTTTTAATATATGATATGATTAGTTTCTCTCATTGTCCTTCCTTTTTCAGACTTTTCTTATCTATTCATGTTTGTTTATCTTTCAGTATAAATTTAGAATTAATTTATCTGGTTAAAAAAACTTTGTAAATTTATATTGGGATCTCATTTTTATTACATTGATTGCAGTTTATCTAAATGTTCTTTTGTAATATTCAGAAATGGTTTAAAGTTATTCATATAGATCTTCATTATTTTTCAAGTTTGTTTCTAGGCATTTTAATCTTTTCTGTTGCTATTGCATATGATTCTTTTTTCAATTAGATCTTCTACTGGTTTATACTAATGTTTTTGATATCAAAATCATACTAATCATATATTAAAATCATACTTTTTTCTGTTAGTATTTCTATTTTAGTCCTTTTATTTTTTCTATGCCCATATATGTATCTTTCTACTTACTTAGAATTTTATATATTTACAATTTTAAGTCTGTCTTTTTAAAAAGATTTTACTGGGACGCCTGGGTGGCTCAGTTGGTTAAGCAGCTGCCTTTGGCTCAGGTCATGATCCCAGCGTCCTGGGATCGAGTCCCACATCGGGCTCCTTGCTTGGCAGCGAGCCTGCTTCTCCCTCTGCCTCTGCCTGCCACTC
Source organism: Lutra lutra (assembly GCF_902655055.1). Classification (NCBI taxonomy): domain Eukaryota; kingdom Metazoa; phylum Chordata; class Mammalia; order Carnivora; family Mustelidae; genus Lutra; species Lutra lutra. The sequence continues at coordinate 32,700,951 of NC_062281.1, read as the reverse complement.
TGTCTGCCTGTGCTCACTCTCGCTTCTCTCTCTATGACCAAAAAAAAAAAAAAAAAAAGCTCTCCCCCATTTGTGTTTGGGTTGCTTTTATAAAAAGATTTTACTTACTTAAGAGAGAGAGTGAGAGAGTGTGAGAGTGCATGAGCAGGGGGAGGGATGTGGGAGGAAGAGAGGTAGGTGTGGGGGGAGAGGGAGAAAAAGACTCCTCACTAATCAAGGAGCCTGACACAGGGCTCAATCCCAGAACCCCTGGATCATGACTTGAGCCAAGGGCAGACACTTAACCCACTGAGCCGCCCAGGTGCCTCAAAAACTTTAAAGTCTGTCTTTTTTATAGTTAAACTTATGTCTTGAGTATTGCCTCTAGTTAAGTATTAGAAAAATGGTTTTTGAATGCTTACATAATATTCTGAATATTTTTAAACATCAGTTTAGTCAGACATGTTTCCAATTTTTTCTTTTCCAAATAATGCTGTAATCCACTTCTTTGTATCAAATTTATTGTATGCATTTCTGATTCTTCTTTAAGATAAATTCCTCAAGGAGAAATTGTATGGGTCTAAAAATACCATATTCTAAAAGTCTTTGATACATGTTGCCAAATGTATTTGTGAAAAGGTGATCTAGTTTGTACTTTTATTACCTGGAAATAAAAGTTTTCAGAAACATCAAGATGTGTGACAGTAATGAAATTTGAAAATAATATTGAAAGTGGAAAATAATATTGAGCACTTTCTATCTGCCAGACAGTGTGCTAAATGCTTTACATAGAATAACCCATTTAATTCCCTCCCCAAAATTCTATGAAATAAGCAATTTTATTATCCCCATTTTCCACTGAGGCACTGAGATTAAATCACTTTGCCCAGGCTACATATCCAGGTAGGGCAGAGCTGCGGATTCTAGCCTCAGAGCCGACCTCTAACTGCTCTCCTATGCTGTTTTTGTGTAAGGCTTGCCGATCTTTTTATGTCACAGTACCCATCAAAAATTGAGTATTTCAAAAAAAAAATTGAGTATTTCTGTAGCGCCCTGGAATAAATGTTAGAGGCTGTTTGTCCAGGACCGTAACTGGGAGGGATCTGCTTAGAACCAGGTCTCCACCTGACCTTTCTGAGAGCTGAGGGAATTAATAATTGATATGTCTAAAATCTATTATCAGCACACTGCTTAGGAAGCTCTGCTTTATGGTAGTATAAAAATCCTTTAAAACTGCAAATTAACAGTAACAATGACAAATATGTTTCCCAATTCCTTTGGGTCAGCTATAGGTTATAGTTGAAACTGTTTTTCTCTTAATTGAAGTCTGGTTGACATATGAAAATAAATGAATTTCAGGTGTACAATGTAGTGATTCGACATTTGTTTTTATATGACCGAGTGATCCCATGATAAGTCTAGTTACCATCTGTCACCATACAAAAGTATGACAATATGATTGACTATATTATCTATACTGTGTTTTACATCCCTGTGATTTATTTATTTTATAATGGGGATTTTGTACCTCTTAATCTCCTTTACCTATTTTGCTCATCTCCCTACCCACTTCCCCTCTGGTAACCACAAGTTTGTTCTCTGTATTTATGAGTCTGTTTCTGTCTTGCTAATTTGTTTTATTTCTTAGATTTTACACATAAGGGAAATCCCATAGTATTTGTTGTTCTTTGTCTGAGTCATTTCACTTAGCCTAATACACTCTAGGTCAGTCCATTTTATTAAAAATGGCAAGATTTCATTCTTTTTATGGCTGAGGAATATTCCATTATGTATATAAGTAAATACACACACACACACACACACACACACACCCATATACATATGTCACATCTTCCTTATCGATTCATCTAAGGGGACACTTAGTTTGCTTCCAGTTCTAAACTATTATAAATCATGCTACAATGAATGTAGGCTGCATATATCTTTTCAAATTAGTGTTTTTGTTTTCTTCAGATAAATATCCAAAAGTGACATTGATGGATCATATGGTTATTCTATTTTTTTTTTTATTTTTTTTATAAACATATAATATATTTTTATCCCCAGGGGTACAGTTCTGTGAATCGCCAGGTTTACACACTTCACAGCACTCACCATAGCACATACCCTCCCCAATGTCCATAATCCCACCCCACCTCCCAACCTCCCTCCCCCATCATCCCTCATTTTGTTTTGTGAGATTAAGAGTCACTTATGGTTTGTCTCCCTCCCAATTCCATCTTGTTTCATTTACTCTTCTCCTACCCCCTTAACTCCCCATGTTGCATCTCCTCTCCCTCATATCAGGGAGATCATATGATAGTTGTCTTTCTCCGATTGACTTATTTCGCTAAGCATGATACCCTCTAGTTCCATCCACGTCGTCGCAAATGGCAAGATTTCATTTCTTTTGATGGCTGCATACTATTCCATTGTGTATATATACCACATCTTCTTTATTCATTCGTCTGTTGATGGACATCTAGGTTCTTTCCATAGTTTGGCTATTGTAGACATTGCTGCTATAAACATTCGGGTGCACGTGCCCCTTCGGATCACTACGTTTGTATCTTTAGGGTAAATACCCAGCAGTGCAATTGCTGGGTCATAGGGTAGTTCTATTTTCAACATTTTGAGGAACCTCCATGCTGTTTTCCAGAGTGGTTACACCAGCTTGCATTCCCACCAACAGTGTAGGAGGGTTCCCCTTTCTCCGCATCCTCGCCAGCATCTGTCATTTCCTGACTTGTTAATTTTAGCCATTCTGACTGGTGTGAGGTGATATCTCATTGTGGTTTTGATTTGTATTTCCCTGATGCCGAGTGATGTGGAGCACTTTCTCATGTGTCTGTTGGCCATCTGGATGTCGTCTTTGCAGAAATGTCTGTTCATGTCCTCTGCCCATTTCTTGATTGGATTATTTGTTCTTTGGGTGTTGAGTTTGCTAACTTCTTTATAGATTTTGGACATTAGCCCTTTATCTGATATGTCGTTTGCAAATATCTTCTCCCAGTCTGTCAGTTGTCTTTTGGTTTTGTTAACTGTTTCCTTTGCTGTGCAAAAGCTTTTGATCTTGATAAAATCCCAATAGTGCATTTTTGCCCTTGCTTCCCTTACCTTTGGCGAAGTTCCTAGGAAGATGTTGCTGCGGCTGAGGTCGAAGAGGTTGCTGCCTGTGTTCTCCTCAAGGATTTTGATGGATTCCTTTATCACATTGAGATCCTTCATCCATTTTGAGTCTATTTTCGTGTGTGGTGTAAGGAAATGATCCAATTTCATTTTTCTGCATGTGGCTGTCCAATTTTCCCAACACCATTTATTGAAGAGGCTGTCTTTTTTCCATTGGACATTCTTTCCTGCTTTGTCGAAGATGAGTTGCCCATAGAGTTGAGGGTCTATTTCTGGGCTCTCTATTCTGTTCCATTGATCTATGTGTCTGTTTTTGTGCCAGGACCATGCTGTCTTGATGATGACAGCTTTGTAATAGAGCTTGAAGTCCGGAATTGTGATGCCACCAACTTTGGCTTTCTTTTTCAATATTCCTTTGGCTATTCGAGGTCTTTTCTGGTTCCATATAAATTTTAGGATTATTTGTTCCATTTCTTTGAAAAAAATGGATGGTACTTTGATAGGAATTGCATTAAATGTGTAGATTGCTTTAGGTAGCATAGACATTTTCACAATATTTATTCTTCCAATCCAGGAGCATGGAACATTTTTCCATTTCTTTGTGTCTTCCTCAATTTCTTTCATGAGTACTTTATAGTTTTCTGAGTATAGATTCTTAGTCTCTTTGGTTAGGTTTATTCCTAGGTATCTTATAGTTTTGGGTGCAATTGTAAAAGGGATTGACTCCTTAATTTCTCTTTCTTCTGTCTTGTTGTTGGTGTAGAGAAATGCAACTGATTTCTGTGCATTGATTTTATATCCTGACACTTTACTGAATTCCTGTACAAGTTCTAGCAGTTTTGGAGTGGAGTCTTTTGGGTTTTCCACATATAGTATCATATCATCTGCAAAGGGTGATAGTTTGACTTCTTCTTTGCTGATTCGGATGCCTTTAATTTCCTTTTGTTGTCTGATTGCTGAGGCTAGGACTTCTAGTACTATGTTGAATAGCAGTGGTGATAACGGATATCCCTGCCGTGTTCCTGACCTTAGCGGAAAAGCTTTCAGTTTTTCTCCATTGAGAATGATATTTGCGGTAGGTTTTTCATAGATGGCTTTGGTAATATTGAGGTATGTGCCCTCTATCCCTAAACTTTGAAGAGTTTTGATCAGGAAGGGATGCTGTACTTTGTCAAATGCTTTTTCAGCATCTATGGAGAGTATCATATGGTTCTTGTTCTTTCTTTTATTAATGTGTTGTATCACATTGATTGATTTGCGGATGTTGAACCAACCTTGCAGCCCTGGAATAAATCCCATTTGATCGTGGTGAATAATCCTTTTAATGTACTGTTGAATCCTATTGGCTAGTATTTTGGCGAGAATTTTTGCATCTGTGTTCATCAAGGATATTGGTCTGTAGTTCTCTTTTTTGTTGGGATCCTTGTCTGGTTTTGGGATCAAGGTGATGCTGGCCTCATAAAATGAGTTTGGAAGTTTTCCTTCCATTTCTATTTTTTGGAACAGTTTCAGGAGAATAGGAATTAGTTCTTCTTTAAATGTTTGGTAGAATTCCCCGGGGAAGCCATCTGGTCCCGGGCTTTTGTTTGTTTGGAGATTTTTGATGACTGTTTCAATCTCCTTACTGGTTATGGGTCTGTTGAGGCTTTCTATTTCTTCCTGGTTCAGTTGTGGTAGTTTATATATCTCTAGGAATGCATCTATTTCTTCCAGATTGTCAAATTTGTTGGCGTAGAGTTGCTCATAGTATGTTCTTATAATTGTCTGTATATCTTTATGATTTCTCTTCTCCTGTGGGTTTAGGGTTTCTTTCTTGTTCTTTCTCCAGCTCTTTTAGGTGTAGGGTTAGGTTGTGTACCTGAGACCTTTCTTGTTTCTTGAGAAAGGCTTGTACCACTATATATTTTCCTCTCAGGACTGCCTTTGTTGTGTCCCACAGATTCTGAACCGTTGTGTTTTCATTATCATTTGTTTCCATGAATTTTTTCAATTCTTCTTTAATTTCCTGGTTGACCCATTCATCCTTTAGAAGGATGCTGTTTAGTCTCCATGTATTTGGGTTCTTTCCAAATTTCCTCTTGTGATTGAGTTCTAGCTTCAGAGCATTGTGGTCTGAAAATATGCAGGGAATGATTCCAATCTTTTGATAACGGTTGAGACCTGATTTAGGACCGAGAATGTGATCTATTCTGGAGAATGTTCCATGTGCACTAGAGAAGAATGTGTATTCTGTTGCTTTGGGATGAAATGTTCTGAATATATCTGTGATGTCCATCTGGTCCAGTGTGTCCTTTAAGGCCTTTATTTCCTTGTTGATCTTTTGCTTGGATGATCTGTCCATTTCAGTGAGGGGAGTGTTAAAATCCCCTACTATTATTGTATTATTGTCGATGTGTTTCTTTGATTGTGTTATTAATTGGTTTATATAGTTGGCTGCTCCCACGGTAGGGGCATAGATATTTAAAATTGTTAGATCTTCTTGTTGGACAGTTCCTTTGATTATGATACAGTGTCCTTCCTCATCTCTTATTATAGTCTTTGGCTTAAAATCTAATTGATCTGATATAAGGATTGCCACTCCTGCTTTCTTCTGATGTCCATTAGCATGGTAAATTCTTTTCCATCCCCTCACTTTAAACCTGGAGGTGTCTTCGGGTTTAAGATGAGTTTCTTGTAGGCAACATATAGATGGGTTTTGTTTTTTTATCCATTCTGATACCCTGTGTCTTTTGATTGGGGCATTTAGCCCATTAACATTCAGGGTAAGTATTGAGAGATATGAATTTAGTGCCATTGTATTGCCTGTAAGGTGACTGTTATTGTATATTGTCTCTGTTTCTTTCTGATCTACTACTTTTAGGGTCTCTCTTTGCTTAAAGGACCCCTTTCAATATTTCCTGTAGAGCTGGTTTGGTATTTGCAAATTCTTTCAGTTTTTGTTTGTCCTGGAAGCTTTTAATCTCTCCTTCTATTTTCAATGATAGCCTAGCTGGATATAGTATTCTTGGCTGCATGTTTTTCTCGTTTAATACTCTGAATATATCATGCCAGCTCTTTCTGGCCTGCCAGGTCTCTGTGGATAAGTCTGCTGCCAATCTAATATTTTTACCATTGTATGTTACAGACTTCTTTTCCCGGGCTGCTTTCAGGATCTTCTCTTTGTCACTAAGACTTGTCAATTTTACTATTAGGTGACGGGGTGTGGACCTATTCTTATTGATCTTGAGGGGGGTTCTCTGAACCTCCTGGATTTTGATGCTTGTTCCCTTTGCCATATTGGGGAAATTCTCTCCAATAATTCTCTCCAATATACCTTCTGCTCCCCTCTCTGTTTCCTCTTCTTCTGGAATCTCAATTTTTCTAATGTTGTTTCATCTTATGGTGTCACCTATCTCTCGAATTCTCCCCTCATGGTCCAGTAGCTGTTTGTCCCTCTTTTGCTCAGCTTCTTTATTCTCTGTCATTTAGTCTTCTATATCGCTAATTCTTTCTTCTGCCTCGTTTATCCTAGCAGTGAGAGCCTCCATTTTTTATTGCACCTCATTAATAGCTTTTTTGATTTCAACTTGGTTCGATTTTAGTTCTTTTATTTCTCCAGAAAGGGCTTTTATATCTCCCGAGAGGGTTTCTCTAATATCTTCCATGCCTTTTTCGAGCCCGGCTAGAACCTTGAGAATCGTCATTCTGAACTCTAGATCTGACATATTACCAATATTTGTATTGATTAGGTCCCTAGCCTTTGGTACTGACTCTTGTTCTTTTTTTTGTTGTGAATTTTTCCGCCTTTTCATTTTGTCCAGATAAGAGTATATGAAGGAGCAAGTAAAATACTAAAAGGGTGGCAACAACCCCAGGAAAATATGCTTTAGCCAAATCAGAAGAGATCCCAAATTGTGAGGGGAGAGAAAGGGGATAAAAAGAGGTTCAGAAAGAAAAAAAAAAAAAGAAAAAAAAAAGAAACAATTAAAAAAAAATAAAGAAAAAATATAAAAAGGGAAAAATATATATATATTATATAAACTAGTTAGAAAACGTTAAAAAAGAAAGGGTAAAAGTTAAAAAAAATTTAGCAGCAGAAGAAAAAAAATTGAAAAACAAAAGAAAAAAAAATAAAAAATAAAAAAATAAAAAATTACTGCAAGGCTAAAGAATCATGGGGAGAAAGCCATGAGTTCTGTGCTTTGCTTTCTCCTTCTCTGGAATTCCGATGCTCTCCTTGGTATTGAAACTGTACTCCTTGATAGGTGAACTTGGTCCTGGCTGGGTTTCTTGTTGATCTTTTGGGGGAGGGGCCTGTTGTAGTGATTCTCAAGTGTCTTTGCCCCAGGCGGAGTTGCACTGCCCTTACCCGTGGGGGGGGGGGTGCCGGGCTGAGTAATCCGCTCGGGTTTGCTTTCGGGGAGCTTTTGTTCCCTGAGCACTTTCCGTAGAGTTCCGGAGGACGGTAATTAAGATGGCGGCCTCCCGGTCTCCGGCCCAGAGGAGCCGGGAACCCGGGGCCCCACTCCTCAGTGCACCCTCAGAGAACAGCACCCAATGACTCCCATCACCCTGGCCTCCCGCCGCGCTCTGAGCTGACCGAGCCTGCGACCGGTTCAAGGTAACCCCGAGCTTAGAGCTTACTCCTCGGCTCTGTCTCTGTAGCCGGCTTCCCCGTTCTAATACCTGTAAGCTCTTGACACTCAGACACCCCCGATCCTTCTGTGACCCTGCGGGACCTGAGGCCACGCTGACCCTGCGTGGGCTTTACTCCGGTTAAGCCTCTGGAGCCATGTCCCTCAGCGGAACAGACTTTTAAAAGTCCCGATTTTGTTCTCCGTTGCTCCGCCGCTTGCCGGGAGCCGGCCCCTCCCCCCGCGGTCTATCTTCCCGTCGCTTTGGATTCACTTCTCCGCCAGTCCTACCTTTCAGAGAGTGGTTGATTTTCTGTTTCTAGAGTTGCTGTTTTCTTCTCTTCGATCTCCCTTTGGATTTGTAGGTGTTTGCAATCTTTAGATGAGCTATCTAGCTGATCTCCTGCTACCTGAAGTAGTCTCAGCCTGCTACTTCTCCGCCATCTTGACTCCTCCTCCTGGTTGTTCTATTTTTAAGTTTTGAGGAGCCTCCATAAAGTTTTTCATAATGGCTGCAACTCCTACCAGTAGTGCATAAAAGTTCTCACTTCACATCCTCAACAACTCCATCTGTCTCTTGTACTACCCATTCTGACAGGTGTCAGGTGATATCGCACTATCACTTTGATTTGCATTTCCCTGATGATGAGTGACGTTGAACATCTTTTCATGTGTCTGCTGGCCATCTGTATGTCTTCCTTGGAAAAATGTCTATTCCAGTCCTCTGTGCATATTTTTAATCAGATTGCTTGTTTGTTTGGTGTTGGGATGTAGGAGTTCTTTATATATGTTGGATATCAATCTCTTTTCAGAGCTATCATTTGCAAAAATCTTCTACTATTCTGTAAGTTGCCATTTTGTTTTACCGATGGTTTCCTTAAACTGTGCAAAAACTTTTTAGTTTGATGTAGTCCCACTTGTTCATTTTTGTTTTCATTTCCCTTGCTGAGGAGACAGATCCAATAAAATATTCTAAGACTGATGTACATGAGTTTGCTGCTTATGTTTTCTTCTGGAGTTTTATAGTTTTAGGTCTTACATTTAGGTCTTTGGGTTTATTTTTGTAGATGGTATAAGAAAGTGGCTCAGGTTCATTCTCTTGTATGTGGCTGTTCAGTTTTCTCAACACCATTTATTGAAGAGACTGTCTTTTTACCACTGTATATTCTTGCCTCTTTTGCTATAGAGTAATTGAACAAATAAGCATGTATCTATTTCTGGGCTTTCTATCCTGTTCCACTGATCTGTGTGTTTGTTTTTGTGCTGGTACCATGCTTTTTTGATTACTATAGCTTTGTTTTATAGTTTGAAATCTGGGAACAAGATATCTTTAGCTTTGTTTTCTTTCTCAATATTTCTTAGGCCCTTTAGGGTCTTTTGTGGTTCCATACAAGTGTTAGAATTATTTGCCCTAGTTCTGTGAAAAATGTTATGGGCATTTTTTAAAGATTTTAGTTTATTTCTTTAAGAGAGAGAGAGCAAGTACACACATGAGCAGGTGGGAGGGGGGCAGAGAGAGGGATAAGAAGACTCCCTAGTGGGCAGGAAGCCTGATGCAGGGCTAGATCCCAGGGTCCTGAGATCATGATTTGAGCCAAGGTCAGATGCTTAACCAACTTGAGCCACCCAGGCACCCCTATTGGTATTTTGACAGAGATTTCATTGAATTTATAGATTGCTTGGGTAATATGGAGAGTTTAACAATATTGATTCCATGAGCATGGAATATCTTTTCATCTGTGTCATCTTTGCTTCTTTCATTAATGTCTTACAGTTTTCATGGTACAGGTGTTTCATCTCCTTGGTTAAATTTATTCCTATGTATTTTATTCTTTTGGACACAGTTGTAAATGGGATTGTTTTCTTAATTTCTCTTTCTGATATTCCCATGCTATTTTTGTATGTTCTTTATACCACCCTTATTCATGTAGCAGTTTTTAAATTGTTTTTCTGTTTCTTTTAAGTATTACAATCTATATAGACTGAGTTGTAATTTATCATTTATGATTTCCTTACATGTAGTGGTTTTCTTTTGTCTAATTTTATTATTTCGTAACTCCAGTACAATGTTAAATAATACTTTTGATATAGTCTTGTTTTGATAATGATTTTAGTGGAAATATCTCTGGCATTTGTCATTAAGAATGTTGGTCTTTGGATTGAGAGAGAGAGAGAGGGAGAAATCATGTTCAGGAAGAGTCTGTATATTCTTAGTGTGTTAACCATTTTTATCAAGAATTATTACTGAACTTTGTCAAATGACTTTACAACATCTGTTGAGATGGTCAAGAGATTTTTATTTTTTTTCATTTGCAATATGATTACTAGATTACTTAATATTGACCCATCCTTGCATTTTAGAATTAATCTTACTGTTTCAAGATGCATTATTTTTTTTTTAATATGCTGCTAAATTCTGTTTCCTAGTATTAAACTTGGGATTTTTTTTCATTGATAAACATAAGTGACTTTGGTCCTCTTTATGTCTAACATTAGCACATTTGGGGATTAATTAATGTTATATTCACTTTATAAAAATATTTTGGAAAGTTTTTTCATTTGGTGTTTTTTGAAGCAATCTAAATAACATTGGAAGTAATTGGCTCTTTGAAGGTTTGATGAAATTTCTATTTGAAACTCTCTGAAACTTGTGATTTTGGTGGGATACTCCCTAAAAAATTGATGTTCTATGGGCATCAGTCTACTTAAACCTTATGATTCCTCAAGAATCTTTTTGTAAATTCAAACTTCCCTGGAAAATTCTACATTTATTCTTGTTTTCAAATTTATTTTGCATAGAATTATGTAAAGTAGTTTTTTATGGTCCATTAGAATTTCAATTACCATTATTAATTCTATTTTTAAATTTATTTCTTTGAGGGATGTCTGGGTGGCTCAGCCTGTTGAGTCACTGACATCAGCTCAGGTCACAATCCCAGGGTCCTGGGATTGAGCCCCTTGTCAGGCTCCTTGCTCAGCAGGGGATTCTGCTTCTCCCCTCCCCCTGCTCATACTTTCTCTCTAGCTCACTCTCTCTCTTTCAAATAAATAAGTAAAATCTTGAAAAAAAAAATTTATTTGAGAAAGAGAGAGCAACCATGGTGGTGGGGGTGGGCAGTGGGAGAAGGAGAGATAATCCCAAGCAGACTCTGCACTGAGCATGGAAATGGATACAGGGATCGCTCTCATGACCCTGAGATCATGACCTGATCTAAAACCAGGAGTTAGATGCTCAACTGACTACACCATTCATGGACCCCTATTATCTCAATTTTTGAACTCAGAAAACTGAAGTTGATACAATACTTAGTTCCTATTTACACAGTTAAAAGGATACAAAGCCTCCCTTCAAAGCTAGCCCTTCTGACTAATTTTTGCCTCCATTCTCCTAAACTTGATTGTACCTCCACCTGATCTTCCAACAGCTTGTCTTGCTAGGACAAAGAAATGTAATATTGTCAGAGGGTGATAGAGTCTCCCTAAAATAATGCTACTTTTGCTATGACAACATTATGAGTTCTGTCAAATTTCCCCACCAAAGATATATTCTGACTATCCTTTACTGAAATTAAGCAGCCTGAACATAGCTATGGGGACACTAATCAAAATGACATCTTGTCATATACTGGGCTAAAGGGATTGATTTCTTCTTTAAAATTTAAAAAAAAAAAATCAGATTATATTGCAACCTTTGCAGAAGAGTATTTGCAGATAGATAGTACAATTCAGTACAACCTGCTAAAAATTTTCTTAAGAAAAGATATCCCATAGAATACTGCTGACTTATTCCTCAACAGAAATAAAGGCTTATTGAAATCAATGTTTTATTAAAACAATCAGTATAAGCAATATGTAGTTTAGAGAGGATACTCTTGGAAACAAGTTTTGTGGGATGGATTTTGATATCTCAATTCATTTGAATTTTTAGGCTAACATAAAAATTGATTACAGCAGGGGAAATACTATAAAATGTCTCTTATAAGTATAATGAAATGACAAGTTGTGCTCTACTATTAGTGCCAGGCAATTTCCAATTCTAATTTCAGGAGCACTGAGCACAGGAGTGTATACTGCTCTATATTGTAAGCAGTCTTGTGAGCCTGAACTTGCAGCAACCTTAAGTAACATTTGTTATTGAGTATCATTTGAGTATTGTCATTGAGTATTGTCATAAAGTATCATTTGTTCTGGGCTTAATTCAGGAGGCTGAAAACTCCAGAGAGTCTAGATTATCTCTCCCTTACTTAGCGGTCTAGCTTCCCTGTAGGCTTTGTATGTTCCCTAACCTTCAGTCCCTGCAGATGACTTTTCAGTTCCATGTACCTATTAAATTTTACCTGCCACAGGATCTTTGTCTTTACTGTCTTATTTTTCCTCTGGCATAATCTTTCCAAAGATCTCCATGTGACTGGCTCTTTGATTATTCACCTCTCAGCTCAAATGTCAGCTTCTCAGAAATGTCTTCCCTGACCACACAGATTGTTGTCCCAAAGGAAAGTTAAGTGGCAATGATCTGTAGTGGGTCTTGTACTTCTGGGAGTATTTGAGTTCAAGGTACATGGAGTTTTGACTAGAAGGCAGAGGATATGAAAATCCCTGATTTTGTAATGTGTTTGGAATGAGAAAGATTTTCTGTTGAGAAGAATCTATTTTAGACTTCAAAAGAAGTACTGAGTTCTTTTATGAAAATCAATATAATAAAAACAGGATATTTTAAAGCATGAGTTTAAAAGGCTTGTATAAAACAGAATAAAAATATGTTAAAAACTGCTTTTTATATTTTATCATTTTATTATAAATATTTTTAAATTGATACTACATTGAATTGCTCATGTATTTTAAAGACTTGCCTTGAAAATATACTTAGCACATCCACAGAGATTTTGATGGGGATTTCAAAAGGTATCTTATCCATCCAAATATTATCCAGCCAGGCAAAAGATTACATCACATTTATATGCAGTATTAGCTATGCTACTAAAATAGAAACCACATTATAAAGACTACACTTTCTTGTTTTGTCATTTAATAATTCTAGCCTCACAAAAACTATTATGAAGTACCTCAAAAGTATTATAGGGTCATCATTTTTAATATTAGTATGCTCTTATAATAGAAACATGAAATGCAGAAAAGAATTAGGGACTAAAACAGCCTCGCATATGGAAATAAACACTAAATAACATTGGAGAGGAGGCCATCATGTGAAGGTTCTAATTGGGTAAAGAATAAATTCCAGGAGCTGAAGAGGGGGTGACATGGATTACACTTTTCAGAGAACATTTCAGAGGATTTTTAGGACCTAGCTAGGGATGTTGAAGGAATATGAGTTATGGATAAGACGTGAAAGGAGTAAGTTTCCTTCCTAGACTTTCTAGAGCTTGCACTTTTTATGTTTGCATATATTAAAGAAGTTGCATGTTAAGACATTCCAAAAGTGGGTTTAAATTGTTTTGTTTATGTTATATATTGCTTAAATATTGTATATTGAGCATATATTGTATGTATATAGACACACAAGAGCTCATCTCTATGTTTGATTTTTTTTCTATTTATTGGAAGCAGTTTGCTAACATTGGGAGGCAGCACAAGATTCAGCTCAACCAAATTGTCATGTAATGTCTTGTACAATCAGTGGGCTCTAATGATTTCTCCTTTCCCATGGAGCAATGTACTTGTAGTGGCTACTTTCCTGTTAACCCGTGGCTACTCTGTTTGGGACTATACTCAGTTCCTTGTGTTTAGCAGAAGTCTGATAGCCAGACAAGTGGGATTTATTATACAGCAAAAACAAAGTTTTAATTGATGCTAGAAATCGAATGCCTAGATATTATCATCTCATAAATATTCAGCTTAAATAGTACAGTTCAAGGATCACAATTTATGAATAACTTTATGAGATCAGGGTTAAAGTAATTACTAAAGAATCAATTCCAATAAGACATGTAAATTTAGGTCCCCAACAGATTAAGACCAAATCTTCTGATACTGTTAATATTTTGAATCTGACATATTTGGCATTTTTCCCTATTAATAATTCAACCAGGAAACACTTTTACCCTTTATGTTATAGAATAACATAATAATTTTTTGTTCTATACTTTAGGTTGCCTACCTGTATTTAAGTGATTTTTTTGTTCCATTAGTCGAAAAACTATTATATCCCGTTTCCCTTATCTCATTTCTCAAAGGATATATTAATGTGCATGCTATAATTTTTTAGATTAAGTTAAGCTGTATTAAAAACAATAAAGTGCAAGTGTATTTAAAAATAAACAATGTTTTAAACAGGTTACAGTTATAGAAAAGGCATTTTCTTAATTGTATGAAAATGAGATTCAGATCTAAAATTTTATTAATATGTCCATTCCTTTATTATTACATCAGGTGATTAAAATTCGTTTAATCCCACCAATGAAATTCCCAAATGAACAGATACTTGGGGGATACTTTTCTCTGAAAATGGAAACATCTTGATAATATCTTTGGTAACTTGCAAGTATAGCAAATTCCTAATCACATAAAAAATGTTTTTTCTCTTGTCCTTGGTGTTAACTACAATATAGCATTTACATATATATATATATATTAGCATTAATATATATTAGCAACTGAATTCAATTGTATTGAATCTTATAAAGCTCCTCTTGTTGAAAACCTCACATAGAATGTTATAGCCAGTACCTCTTTTTATTCACGCTGTTCAGTAAAATGTATAATCTTGATATCTATTTATTCCATTAATTGTTTAAATTAATATCATGTACCTTAAGACCAAAGTATAATGCAAAAAAATTAAGGTCAATTTAGATAATTTAGTTAGTTCAATTCAACTTACATTTATTAAGCATATACCATATACCCTGTACTGGGCTAATTTAAAACACATGGATATATTGTTACACTCGGGCTGTTCATGGTTTTGTGGAGGAGACCAAAACTTAGAGAAATAACTGCAATTCTCTCCATTAAGTGACATGATGGAAGTGTGCACAGGGTCAGAGGCTGCCTGTAGGGAACCCACTTTATCCAGACTGGAGTGAAATTCACAGGGGGTGAAAATGCTGTGAGCTGAGTTTTCAAGGATGACAAAGATTGGAACCATTAGTTCTGCAACCATTAGTTTATATGGTGTGGGAGAAGAAGGGGACCAGTAGTCCAGAATGAGGGAGACACATGTAAAAAGACTGGGGGTAAGACATAGCATGACATGTGCTGAGAATTACAGAAGTTCCATGTTACTAGGGCATCATTTCCACGGTCCTTAGATTTTTGTTTCTAAGTTTGGAAGGTGCTAGAGTGATTAAGGGTCAGAATTAGACAAATCTGGATACAAATCATATGAGCTTTCTGACGTAACACTTATCTCACTTAGGGCAAGTTATATATTCCTAAGCCTCCCTTCCCTTGTCATAAGTAAGGTTAATAAAGCCTGGACCCTGGTGTGATTGAAAAGAATAAAAGGCATAATCTATTTCAGTATTGTCTTAGAAAAGTGCCTAGAACACAATAGGCTTTCAAATAATAGTATCCTTGAGTTTATTCATGTTAGTATTCTATATGGTTGATGCCTAGTATGGGTAGTTTAGGGATTTTTTAGAGGATCTTAATAACAGGTCAAGATCACAGATTCTCATTGCTGTAAACCAGGAAATTTTTCTTTCATGACTATTACTGATATCCCTATGCCCACTGGGTAAATATTAGACTTTAATCCTGAAAGAGGCTGTATAAGTCTCTAACTCTTGCTAGAAAGTAATAGCAATGTTACCTTACTTCAGAACACTCGCACTTAACATCCATGCAACAACAATCTGTGAAAAATATGCAAAAAAAAACTACCACCAAAATGAGTCCCATTGGATAGATCAGCAAATTAATCAAGCAAGATCAGTAAATTGATAAAATTCTACGTATTTTAGCTCTTGTTCTCACTCACTCAACACATTAGTCATATTGCTTTCTTATATGAGAAACTTCTTATTTGAATTTCTTGCTTGACAGTATTTCTGCCTCCAGAATAAGGTGGTGTACAGTTACGTGAAGTCATCTTGTTCTGTGTAACAATATCACTGGTATATAGTGATCTTAATGATCTCCAGTATGATTACATTGAAGGTATGTCCTCTACAAATGTGCACACTGATGCTAACTGACAGAAAAAACAGCAACTTAAAGATTAGGAGACAAGAAAATCCAATTCGTATTTGCTTTGAACCAGCAGGGTATCTTATATTTCCAGTATAAAAATATTTATGGAGCTTCTTTTATGTGCAGGGAACTGTACTAAGTAGCAATAGGACATATACAAATGATTGTCAGTCATAAGCAGTAGAGAGCTGTTAGAGATTTATATATAAAATGAATCCTTATTGCATGCAATAAAAATCTTTACAGTTGCATAGCTTTATAGCTTTATAAAATGCTATAAAGCAAGTGCAATAGCATGGAGGGAGAGATTAGAGATTCAGATGAAGAAGAAATCTTATTCAGTCTGGGGTAATCAAGAAAAGCTCCTTAATAGAATTGAAGCTTAAGATGATTCTAGAAAGAGAGATGATGTTTCTAGCCATGGAACTGACAGAAAAGAATAGCTCCCAAGACATAGAGGTGGGAAAGAGATGCATTGGAGAAGAAGCTACCCAGATTGGCTAGAGTATAAGGTAGAAGAACCGTGGAAAAAGAAGTCAGACATGAACACTAAGGATGTTATGGAAGATCTAAAGGTGAAGAAGTTGTACCCAATTTCTTAAGTAAGTAAGGGAGGTCAGCACAAGCTTCTGAGAAGGAGTGAGATGATGTGGGGAAATGACTAAATCTGATCTATTTTGAAGATTGTTCAGCAAGGTCAGAAGCTAGATCCAGAGGAGAAGAAGAAGACCTTCTAGGGCCTCTGGCAGTAATGAGAGCATGAGCCTGGGGAGTGCAATTGGAATGAAGAGGTTAGTATCAAAGCTAGGATTTCAGAGAAGGAGTAGCCACATAGCTTCATAAATGACTGAATGAGGTGGTGAGGATGGGAACGCATGGAACACAAGGCTTTAAACTTGATGACTTCAGTATCTTCTCATGGAAAAAAAGGCAAATGGAAAGTAAGGATCCACTGCTCATCCCTCCTTGTACTGACCAGATGTTTCCATTTCAAACACCTGACCAACTAGGTTAGGATTGCCTTTCTTCTTCGCCTCACTGTGCAACTTTCCCAAAGCTTTGAGCAGGGCTTAAATGTGATGACTTTCCTAAATGGAGGAGAAGACTTCTTTACTCAATGTTATGAGTAGCTCTGATCCTGAAACATGCCCTCAAAACAGGTAAGTCAGTAGGAAAAGAGTTTGTGGAGGATGTGATGAATTTTATTTGGACATGTCATGCTTCTTTATTCTTTGTATAATATTTAGGGAACTAATATCATCTCTGAAAAGTAATGCATGATTTTTTTTAATTTTTAATTTTTTATTAACATATAATGTATTATTAGTCCCCAGGGTACAGGTCTGTGAATCGCCAGGTTTACACACTTCACAGCACTCACCATATCACATACCTTCCCCAATGTCCATAATCCAGTCACCCTATCCCTCCCCACCTCCTCCCAGCAACCCTCAGTTTGTTTTGTGAGATTAAGAGTATTTTATGGTTTGTCTTCCTCCCGATCCCATCTTGATTCATTTTTCCTTCCCTACCCCCCAAACCCTCACATTGCCTCTCAAATTCCTCATATCAGAGAGATCATATGATAATTGTCTTTCTCTGATTGACTTATTCCACTCAGCATAATACCCTCTAATTCCATCCACATCATTGCAAATGGCAAGATTTCATTTCTTTTGATGGCTGCATAGTATTCCATTGTATATATGTATGTATATATACAACTTCTTCTTTATCCATTCATCTGTTGATGGACATCTAGGTTCTTTCCATAGTTTGGCTATTGTGGACATTGCTGCTATAAACATTCAGGTGCACGTGCCCCTTCGGATCACTACATTCATATCTTTAGGGTAAATACCCAATAGTACGATTGTTCGGTCATAGGGTAGCTCTATTTTCAACTTTTTGAGGAACCTCCATGTTGTTTTCCAAAGTGGTTGCATCAGCTTGCATTCCCACCAATAGTGTAGGAGGGTTCTCCTTTCTCCGAATCCTCACCAGCATCTGTCATTTCCTGACTTGTTAATTTTAGCCATTCTGACTATAATAATGAAGGTTCAAAAAGATTTTTTTAAGAAAAGTATTGTTGAGATAAACTAGTTAAAAAACATTAAAAGAGGAAAGAGTAAAAGTTTAAAAAATTAGAATAAGAAAAAAATAAAATAAAAATTTAATTAACTTGACAAGACTAAAGAATCATGGGGAGAAAGCCATGAATTCCATGCTTTGCTTTCCCCTCCTCTGGAATTCCACTGTTCTCCTTGATCAGTGAGCTTTGTCGGGCTGGATGTTCTTGCTGATCTGCTGGGGAGAGGGGCTTGTTGTAGTGATTCTCAAGTGTCTTTGCCTGAGGCAGAATTGCACTGCCCTTGCCAGGGGCTGGGCTAAGTAATCTGCTTGGGTTCATTCTCTGGAGCTTTTGTTCCCTGAACGCTTTCTGTAGAGCTTTGGAGGAGGGGAATGAAAATGGCGGCCTCCCAATCTCCAACCCAGAGGAGCCGAGAGCTTGGGGCCCCACTTGTTAGTGCAACCTTGGAGAAAAGTGCTCAATCACTCCCATCTCCCTGGTCTCTGGCCACGCTCCGAGCACACCCAGCCTGTGCCGAGTGTTTCTGTCTCTGGCATACAACCCTATTTGGAGTCTCCAAACCCCACAGATTCCTGCCTCCAGAGAAGGAAGATGAGTCTCCCTGGATCTGCCCCTTGTGGGGTCTCTGCTCAAAGAGCAGGGGCCTAACTATACCATGGATCACAGGTTAAGGTATTCCTTTTTTTTTTTTTTTTTTTTTTTTTTTTTTTTTTTTTTTAAAGATTTTATTTATTTATTTGACAGACAGAGACCACAAGTAGGCAGAGAGGCAGACAGACAGAGAGATAGGTGGAAGCAGGCTCCCTGCAGAGCAGAGAGCCCGATGTGGGGCCCGATCCCAGGACACCGGGACCACGACCCGAGCCGAAGGCAGAGGCCTTAACCCACTGAGCCACCCAGGCGCCCCAGGTTAAGGTATTCCTGAGCTGAGAGCTCACTCCCCAGCTCCATCTCTGTAGCCAGCTTCCCTGCTCTAATACCTGCGAGCTCTGTTACACTTAGACACCCCTGATCCTTCTGTGACTCTGTGGAATCTGAGACCATGTTGTACCCATGAGGGCTCCTCCCCCACTTAGCCTCTGAAGTGATGTCCCTCAGTGGAGCAGACTTCTAAAAGTTCTGATTTTGTGCTCCATTCCTTTGCCACTTGCCAGGAGCTGACCCCTCCCCCGATGGTCTATCTTCCTGTCACTTCAGATTCACTTCTCCACATGTCCTACTTTTCAGAAAGTGGTCAGTTTTCTGTTTCTAGAATTGCTGCTCTTCTCTTCCATATCCTGCTGGATTTGTAGGTGTTTGGAATAGTTTGATAACTATCTAACTGAACTCCTGCAACCTGTTGTCATCTCAGCCTGCTACTCCTCTGCTGTCTTCGTAATGCATGAATTTTATCTTAAATGCCATCTGGCTCAGTTATCCCAACCATGTTCATGAGAGTGTAGCGCCAGTCATTGAGTGGGATGAGGTGTAGCAAAAAGTAAGAGTGGGGGCACCTGGGTGGCTCAGTCAGTTGGGAATCTGCCTTTGGCTTGGGTCATGATCGCATGGTCCTGGGATTGAGCCCCACATCGGGCTCCCTGCTCAATGGGGAGCCTGCTTCTCCCTCTGTCATTCCCCCCATGTGTGCACTCTCTCTGTGTCAAATAAAGAAATCTTAAAAAAATGAGAGTGGATTCCTGGACCATATGGCCAGTGGCAAGAGACCACCAGGACTGCATCGTACTTCACTGCCACCAAAGGCTCTAAGTCTTCTTCACAGACATGCTGGTAAATGAATGGTTATTCACAAAGCTATGAATCTAATAATCTTTGCCAATTAAAAGTAAACATTTTTAGGGGCACCTATGTGGCTCAGTTATTAAGCAACTGCCTTTGGCTCAGGTCATGATCCCAGGGTCCTGGAATTGAGCCCCACATTGGGCTCTCTGCTCAGTGGGAAGACTGCTTCTCTCTCTCCTATTCCCCCTGCTTGTGTTCTCTCTCTTGCTGTGTCTCTGTCTGTCAAATAAATAAATAAAATCTTAAAAAAATAAAAAATAAACATTTTGAATTCAGTCTGTTTTCACACAATGCCAAACTACACACTGCATGATTTCACAGAAAATGCTAATTTTATAGTCCACATAAATCCAAAAAGAAATGAAAAAGAAAAAATCTGAATTAAATCTTTCCTATTTTATGACATTAACAAATGAACTTAATTCTCTGAGCTAACTGTAAGATAGAATGTATAAATGCAGTTCCTACAGTGTACCAGCTGTTTTAACATACAGTATCTGGCCTTTGCAGTACTCATGTGCAGTATCATTATTAACTCTTTATTTTTAAAACAGGAGAGAAAACTTAGCTTCAGTAAGTAATACATCTGTTAATTTCCAAAGTCTGTCTCTACCTCACTTGTTCCTCATTACAAAGTCCATGTTTTTTCCATTTAATTTTTAAAAGATTTATTTATTTTTATTTGATAGAGAGATTGGGAGCATGAGCGGGGGGGAGGGTAAAGGATCATGAAAGGGGGAAGATGGAGAGAGAATCTTGAACAGGTTCCGCACTGGTCCCAGAGCCCAGTGTGGGGCTTGATCTCACAACCCTGAGACCACGACCTGAGCTAAAATCAAGATTTGATCACTTAACCAACTGAACCATCCAGGAACCCTATATATTTTTTTCATTTTAATGCATACCCCAACTTTTTACCTAGTTATATAAGAGTTTTAAAAGTATAAAGCATGATATAAATATGATAGGGAATATTACAAATATTCTAAATGGTTTAGAGACTAGTGCCTTCTATATACCTATTGGTTTTTCTCTAAATTACTCATCTTTTTTAATCCTGGAAATTCAAATCATATTGAAACTTTCAACTTCTAAGAGCTAAATAAAAGTGGTTTAGAATGAGGAAGCCACTGAGCATTTGCTGTGAGCACACAATATCATACACATGGCACGGATCATGGTAAAACCAGAAACTTAGGATAGGTAGTTGCTTTTAAAGAAGGAAGGAAGGACAAACAAATGCAACCTGCCCACTAACAAGCAGATTGCATTATTGAACATATATCTACCTGCATGCATCAGTTGACACAAATGTAATGTTGGAACAATTTCCCTGAGACAACAGTAATTATTTTTAAAATGCGTCAAATTCTACACTCCATTAACAGTCCCAGCGAGCCTTAACTTGGCAGTCCAGCAGTAACTCAGTAAGCTACTTAGAAGCTAGGATTGCTTCAAGGTCAAAGAATCAGAATCTTTAGGTGCTAAGGTTGTCTCAGAAAAACAATTCTAGGTCCAATTAAGTTTAGGATATGAGGCATTCATGCATATTTATCCTAAATTTATAAGTAAAATTGCTTATAATTATTCAATGGATGAACTAATTCCAGCCAGACCAGGAGATTATGGTATAATCCCCAGTTGGGCTATTTAGTATCACAAAATAACAAAGAAGAAACAAATCCAAAATCCTACCTAGCACTTTTGCTTAATTTTGAGCTCTTCTCCACCCCTCTCCCCCAACAATATATTTTTCCATGTCTGAATAATTTCATCTAGAATAGTGCCCTGGAGTTATCAGCAAGATCACTGTGGGTAGCCTATGCTTTTCCCTGCATGAAATTCCAGGGAAGGTATGGACTTTTCAAATTTAGTATCTTTCCAAAACTCTGAATCCATGTGAGTTAGAAATACTTCTTTAACCTTTTCGTTTTTCCGCAGATATGTATTGAATCAGATACAAAATATATACAGATAGACAGGCATACATCTCCCAAGGTTAAATGTTGATTCTCAAAGATAGTAATTTCTAAACAGGCTCTAACCCCATAAGAAGCACAGAAGCATTTTCTTGGCTGTCCCTTAATTTGCAGAGTGGTATGTTTTACAATGGAGTTTGTGCTTGAGAATATGGAGCGACACTGTGTTCAGCCATCTTCCCTAACTCTTTCCCACTTTGCCACCTAAGGCCTGTTGTCGTAAGAAGCATATTCCTACTGCTGAGCTATATACCTTTAGGATGTTTACTTTCTCAGCACCACGTAGGCCCAGTTGAAATATTAAGTTTTATGGCTCATAGGCATTTAATCAAATTCTTAAGCAGGCCCAACTTCCTCCCTGTTGATGTCTTGGAGGAAAGAGCATTTTGTTCATTCACTTACTCCTTTATTGTTTTCCTTCTGTAAGTGTCAACCTGTAAAATGGTGACATATTTCCCAGAGCACTAAGATCTGTGAGTTCCATATGCCTTAATAGGTAATTGTCCACCTATCTGCACTACTGATCTATTGTTTTATGGGTGTTAGTCTTATTCTCCCAACCAAACAAAGAAATCTTTAATAGCAAGAACTGAGAATCATAATTTAATATCTCTGAGGGCAGTGCAGTTCATAGCGCCTCCCTGATGTCACAAATGTCTCCATCTGCATAGCCCGAAACTATAGCCTCTAGCCACACATGATTATTGAATGCTTGAAGTGTGGCTAGGACAGCTGAGGGACTGTATTTTGATTTTGTTTATTTTTAATTAACTGAACTAGTCCTATCTAGCTAAAAGCTAAGATACTAGACAGCACAGCCCTAGAGCATCCAGTTGACATTGGTCATATAGCAAGTGCGCAGTAAATACTAGCAAATGAATAGAATTTTATTGGCTGTGTTCTTCTATTTTCATGCACAGAATTTTTATCCCCTTTGGAATTTTACCATTAAGTAGGTAGAAAAAAATTTATTTTCAGAAAGAAAGAGAGAAAAGAAGGAAGGAAAGAAGGAAGAAAGGAAGGAGGGTGGAAGGAAGAGAGGAATGAGGGGGGAAAGTGAGAAAGTGAGAAAGGAAAAGAAAGAGGAAGGAGGGAAGGAAGGAGGGAGAGAGAAAGTGAGAAAGAAAGAAAGGAAAGGAAAGAAAGAAAGAAAGAAAGAAGAAAGAAAAAAGGAAAAAGGAAAAAGGAAAAGGAACCAAAGTATTGAAATGAGATACTTTAAAGAAGAGCCTCAACTAGTGCCCTTAAAAATCACTTGAAATTAGTGGTTACTCCCTCCATTAGAGTTGGATCTAACTATTGTAATCATGTTCAAAGACTTCTTAGGGGAGCTCAAATTTTAAAGTGGTCTCATTTTGACCATAGTGAACTAAGTTATCAGTCATAGGAGGACAAATAATTTCATTCCAAATTGCTCAATCAAGTTTAATCAGCCAGACCCCAAAAACATTCATGAACATGTTCATAAAATGTGAATCTGAATTGACTAAGAATTTTTTTATGTTCTTTTAAAAAATATTGATTGACATATTCTGATCAGAACTTTACACTGTCAACTCATTCATTTCCTTCATAAACTATTGAGGAAACTTTTCATAAATTGAATCAATTTTATTGTAAATATGCCATTACCCTTGAGACTCATGTAATATTGTAGGAAGTACAGAAGCCAGTGAGAGTGAGAAAACTAGTCTGATTCTCTACCTGTGATATACACTGAGTAGAAGAGCCTGGACATGATGTATAATTTTTAAACTGTGTTTTGAGAAATGGTTGAAACCTTAATTTTCACGAAGGCTGACTTATGCCTAAAATCTCCAATTATACCATAATCCCCAATATCCAATGTGTTTTCCTTCAAACAGACTCATTATCTTCATTGCTTATATATCTTAATAGAAATAAGTTAAAATTTGAGTTTATGATTGAATGTATATCAAAGAAATATCACCTGCATCTATTTTAGATGGGGGGGTAGTTCATGTAACATTTCATTTGGACGTGTTCCACTGCTAAAATCTTTCACAGCCACTGGCCTAGAGGATATCTTGGGGCTTTCAGAGCTGTGACATGGTTCTCTCTTCTGAGCTGGTGTCCTGGCTCATTCTGTGCTCCCTTCCAGAGTTTTGTCTTTCCTGGAATTCAGGAAGCTTTAGGAACTTGAGTCCTGAATCTTTTTTTTTTTAATTAACATATAATGTATTATTTGTGTCCGGTGTACAGGTCTATGAATCATCAGGCTTAACATTTCACAGCATCCACCATAGCACATACCCTCCCTTAAATACTGTTCCTTTAAGTCCGGAGGGGAGGAGACTTGGCAACGAGCTAGGGCAGTTACAGATTTAGGTAATACACTGCAAATCACATTCTTAAGATTGCATGACTAAAGTTGATATAATGGAAACCAGTCAAATCCAAGCAAGGTGAGGACCTGAAAGCAATGGGGTGGTAGGACAAGACCTAACGACGACCTCAAACATACCTGGAAAATCATGATCTCTGACTCTAACCATGTGTGAACAACAGAATACCTTGGAAAGAATCCCTCTCACCATCAGTGCATTTTTCCAAACTGGATAAATATTTGAGATCCCAACTCTGGTTTTCTCTCAAAGTTTGGAATTTCATATAGCATAGATTCAGCCTCCCCAAAGACATGAACTATCATACAATACTGACTTATGCAGAAAAACTCTATAGGCCCAACTTGGATCAGGAACTCACTATTGAACCAGTCAGCTATGTTCAGTGGTGAGGTGGTGTTTTGGCTTGGTTTGATTCAGATGTTCATATTTTGTTGAACTGGTACAGGCAAGGAAGACAGAGTTAAATAGCATTATGCTGTGTACTTGCCTCTTCCCTCAGGCTCTCTGAGATCACAGATTGTGTTTTATTCCAATTCTCTAGCATAATGCTAGAGATATAGTTGACGTCAAATGAGATGACATAACTTGGTTTTTGATTTTTCATTTTGCATTTGGGTTAATATTCTAGCAACCATCACAGCTTATTATACAGTTTTACCTGTATTTCAAAGACCACAGACCTCATAATGATTTCAATTTGTATACAAGTTGAGGCTAAGCCCCCATCACACTCTCCAAGGCATACATATCAAGGCCTTACATAGTTATGCTCCCTGATCCTATAATTTTAATTGCATCCCCCAGGAGCCCAGCTTGACATCCAATTTGATTTGTACATAGAAGATTCCCTAAGGCAGGCAACTCCAATGAATTTTAAAATCCATCTTCCCTGATCAGCCAATGGAACAATTTTTTTAATAGAGAGAACTTTTAAATTTTTCCAGAAAATGACTTACTCTTCTTATATTTTCTTTCTTTAATATTTCAAGTGTTTTATGTATTCTTTCTGGGAAATAGCCATTGATCATTTTCAATGTTTATTCTGAATATTTGTCATTTCAGTACTTTTATTTTTATTTCTTTTCCACATGCTTTTACCCTTCTCCTTGGAAACCAAAATGTTTACAGGTAAGAAAACATCACTGTGTGAGAAGACAGTCCAATGAAAATCACAATTGCCAAATTAAATTCAGTTCTTCCTAAAGGCCTGGAGACATCTTAAGGTCAAGCATGACAAGAAGTCAAAAAGTTCCTTTTTTAATGATTATATCTTCCTTTCCTATTTAGGATGACTTGACAGGTAGAGCTGCTTCTGTGACCAGTGTGTGTCATTTTGAACAAAAATCCTACCCTTTCTGTTTGGTGCTATTTGCCAGGCTTACAGATGAAAAATCAAGCATTTTTCTAATGTACAGAATTCACTAGATTTTACTGTTGTTAATGTGTGGAGACCTACAAACCCCAAGGAATTGGCCATGAATTTAAAGATAAACTTATGAAGTTTAAAAAACCAAACAGGGGCACCTGGGTGGCTCAGTGGGTTAAGCCTCCACCTTCAGCTCAGGTCATGATCCTGGGGTCCTGGAATCGAGCCCCACATCAGGCTCTCTGCTCCGCAGGCTGCCTGCTTCCTGCTCTCTCTGCCTGCCTCTCTGCCTACTTGTGATCTCTCTCTCTGTCAAATAAATTAAAAATATTAAAAAAAAAAACCAACCACCAAACAGTTTACCCTTCAAGATGGAATCAATATTGGAACAATATAAAATATTGAGGTTAGCTCTCTGCAGTCATGGTAATCTCCTTATTAATACTAACCATGTACCAAGCATAATTCATGTACCTTTCTCAACTTCCACTTATGTCAAATATATCAATTAATCTTTTTGTGCCTCCATTTCCTCATCCATAAAGTAATGACAATATCTACCTAACAGGTTACTTTGAAGATTAAGCATAGAACATTATCCCTAGTACTTAGTTTCAATAATCATTATATTATTTTTACTGGATTCTAGGGAGGAGAAATGGTATTTGACTACCACCATGGTCTAGAAGAGGAACAAATTTAATGATTTCTATGGATTACAAAAGTTTACATGGGTGATGAGTGGCAATCAGGATCTCATAAGTTCATGGCAGTTTTTCTTAAGAAAATTAATTTTACTCAACTCTATGCCCACCAAGCAATATTTTAGATTTGCCTTATGTGACTAGGCTGCACAACTCTAAGGACATCATTTGCACTGTAGTCTAGATGAATGAATTCTATGTACAACCTGCATACCCTACAAGGTCGCCCTCCTTCTTATGTACTCATTTGGAATTCACCCAAAGACAGAATGAGATTTTCTGGGACTTTCAGTTTCGTGAGTTTGCTTTACGTGGCTCAGTACTAACAATTCTTACCATCTCGAAATGAAATGATGTGATCGAGTCATTAAATTTGAAAATCTGAGCAAGGAATTATTAATACATAGTGACCCAACTTAATAATAACAGTACAGTCGATATCAAGCTGACTTCTCTCTTTTCATCATTTTTGTTTTGTTTCTTACACAGTGTTATGAGCAAACTTCTACTGAGCACTACCTACCTAGTGTACTAGTCTAGGTCAGGTCCTGGTTTGATAGAAGTGAAGAAAGCAAATGTGGAACTTGCTATCTGAACAGTGTTATTACCCTAGGTTATAAATATCTAGTAGACTCTTATGTAAGTAGGATATAGCACTGTTACCCTCCAATGTGTCTTAATGAGGGTGTTATAGAATTTGGAGTGAGATATTTCTCCATCATCTGGGAATGTCACGTGTAAATGAATAGGATCCCTGGTCTTCAGGCTCTAAGTTCTGTTAGCAAAGTCCTGTCATTATGACAACCAACCTGACCCTAAGACATTTCCAAGTATTCTAGTTGGGAGAGGATGGTACTAATTTTTCCTGACCCCCATGGCCACCCACCTTGCTGAGAACTACTGAGATAGGAATTCATCCATATTCTTTTTTTTTTTTTTTAATTTATTTGACAGACAGAGATCGCAAGCAGGCAGAGAGGCAGGCAGAGAGAGAGGAAGGAAAGTAGGCTCCCCGCTGAGCAGAGAGCCTGATGTGGGGCTCGATCCCAGGATCCTGGGATCATGACCTGAGCCGAAAGCAGAGGCTTTAACCCACTGAGCCACCCAGGCGCCCCCGGAATTCATCCATATTCTGCAATAACTTAATTCTAGGTTGTACAGAGAAATGGGGGAAACCATGTATCTTTCTTTGTATCTTCCCCCCAAATGCCTTTATTATATGACTAGATTGTAACAAGATCCTTTATTTGTTTGGTTTTTTTTTTTTTTCCTCTTGAATAAAGTACTTTGTCATGGTATTAAACTTTCTTGGTCAGTATAATGATAAGATGTTTTATCTGCTTTCAGAATCTTCTGTCTTCTTGGTTTAATTTTTTTATGTAAAGTCAATAGACAATGTCAATATGATGTGATAGAAAATATAAGGGGTGGTGTTGGTTGGTCTTAAGCTCATTTAATTCTATTACCAACAAGCAATGCTGACAAATAGTAAAATATATTATTTTAATATAATTAAAATATAATATTTATTGATCATTTACTTGGTCTCTAAACAAATATTTTGTTTTTACTTTATTAACAGAGAACCTGAACCAATGTTCTTCATTATCTTTTGACTTTTCTTTTTCTTTTCCTATAACTTCTTTCTGCCTTCACTACATTTTTTAACTTTCTTTTCTGCTTTTTCCAATTGTTTTAAATTATTTTTTTAATTCATACTTTTGTTTAAATTTATGTTCCAAACATATAAATGAGAGTGAGCAAAGAAGAATAATCAATGTGAAATACTGAACATTTGGGTTCTTTCATTCTTATTTAGAATATTGGGTCAGTAATTGTTAGATAAAGTGTGTAATCTTATTTCGAGAGTCCAGTCTACCAAAAGGGGATAATTATATCTGTAGCATGATTTTTTTCATTTGTGATAAAGTTAATACTTAGTAGTTAGTAATTAGTATTTAAAGTACTAACTTTATCCCAATGAAAAAAATAATTCCAGTATTATACTTTGACCATTGCATATAGAAATTCTATATATGTATATGATAAGCTTACTTTTATAAACATGAGTTTAACTGCATTATATTTAGCTTCTTACTGTGGTTTCTTTGAACCAGATGCATGGCTGGTGCGTCAGACACAATTTAATGTACAATGTGGTTAAAAAGTTATGCACACATAAACTCTACAACTACCTCATGCCTTGCTTTGTCGACTTTCTAATTACTTGGCAACTGCTGAATGAGCAAATGCTCAAAGCTCATTAATTTTCTTCGCTATTACTTTCTAGTATTTTTCAGAAAGCTTATAATTTTCTTGTCTAAATGTTTCAAGTATTAGAAGCCATTGCTGAAGTTGGAATGATAATATAAATAGCTATGAAAATTATCCCAGTAACCAGATATCATTTGTACTTAGGAACATCCATTACAAGCAATTTTGCTCCAATAGCTAGGGAATGTCAGTGACCAAATACTAAGACATTTTGTATCCCTTTCATTCTTTCCATTCAAGTCCCAGTCTGCTGAAGAAACAGCTTTAAGCTTTAAGCTTTAATTTTAGCTTTCTGTTGGCCTTAAGAGATGTATTAACTTTGCAGCTAATTGCATGTATTTTTAAGCAACTCATGTAAGCTCTTCAAACTATAGTTAGCATATGGACTATCACATCTCACAAGATAGCACTTTCTTTGTTACTTTTCAGCCTGAGATGGGCTGTAGCAATTTTCAAAGTGCCCTGCTTTTCCCTGAAGGATACTGTTATCTACATCCATGTCTAACCTCCCACTACACATCTAAAATTCACTTTTTAGTTTGGTTTACATTCTTTTGGAATCTAGGAAAGTAGTTTTAACTGAGCATAGAGTGAGGAGAGATTAAAGAAAATGTAGTTTTAAAAAAAGTTCTAGATTCCAAACAAATTATAGGGAAATCAGAGGTTTAGATGAGTAAAATTAATGTTTTTCCAAAATATCTATACAATCACCTTTCAGAACTGGGTGACTTTGAGGAAAATATTTCCAAACCTACAGGTGTTCGGGTTTCCATTCTCGTAAGTCTACCTGCCACTTTGAACTTGCTCAGTAAACCTTTGCTGTAGGAAAACATGTAATTCAATAGTGAAGAAGTAAGTTCTGAATTTATGCAACATTTCTATCACTTACTAGCTGTGGAACATGTGACAATCTCACCTCATAAAACCTGTTTTCTCCTATGTATAATACACATACCTCTAATATATTATAGATATGTATAATGCACAGACATATATCAGAGTGCCCCTATCACATAGGTCCATTGAAAGGATTACATGGCCTAATGATCAGTGATCACCCAGCATGGCCCTTGACATATTAGTGCTCAACAAAATTAGAAAATAGAGAACAGAAATCATAATACTCAGAACGGTTTGTTCAGAGGGGAAGTAAGAGCATAGAATCTTGTGCTTTCTCTCCAAAGCTCTGACACTGTCATGACTCAACTCCAAATGATTTCAGTGTGTGAATCCCTTTATGCTGAGATTCTGATTTGTAGAAAGGGAATAACACCAGCCCAATTAGGGTCAAGTATCCATCAATCAGGATGGCCGGAAAGACAGAGACATATGGTACTGTTATAAGGGCAGGAGCATGTGTTTCTGGATCATTGGCATCAAGATAAGGAATGATTGATGACACAGTAGCCATCTCAGTATTGTCTAGTGCTGGTACTGTGTTAAGGTATTGTTGATTTCAGGTAGTAGTCCAGTGTTTTGTTATTGGACTCCTTCCTACTTAATGTTCTACTTTTATTAATGACCTGAAGGAGGTCATTTATTAACTTTTATAGTTGGTATGAAATTGTGGGTTGGTTTAGAGAGGACTGCAAAATACAAGATTAGAATCAATTTTATATTACTGAATTAAAGAATCAGGGTAAAACAGCTATAAAACACAAACCAGGGAGTAGGGATGCCTGGGTGGCTCAGTTGGTTAAGTTTTGGACTCTTGATTTTGGCTCAGGTCATGATCTTAGGGTCATGAGATTGAGTCCTGCACTGGGCTCCTTAAGGGCATGGGACCTGCTTAAGATTCTCTCTCTCTCTTTCTCTCCCTCTCCCTTTTCACTTGCACCCCCTCCAAAAAAAAATTAAAAACCCACCAAAGAGTAGCAGTATCATTAGAGAGAAAAATAGAAGGTGATTTAGGCTCTATTATAGAGTGGGGGTAAAGGTTTTATTTTCCATTTGGCTTTGGATATTTTTATGCTTATAGTCAACATGATTGTTGAAACTATATTATGAAACAACTCAGAAATAGGAAGCAATCCAGGAATTCAACCTGTTTCCTTTATTAATCTTAAAATAAATCAACTATTCAAAATTCTTTCAGATATTTCATAGATCAAGACATATGTCAAGAATGTATTTGAATTTGAAAATGCTCTTATCAGAAAAGTAAAAAACAGCTATAATGAATACAAATCTATGATTTTATTTCATCAATGCAGAATTATTTTATGTCAACAAATAAATTTTTGAAAGTCATGAAAATTTCTACAAATGTTAAAAATTATATTTTTCAAGGGTAAACTTGAATTTAGGCAATTCAGATCAGAATGGTGTATTTCTATATTATAGCTAGGCCATTGGCCATGATAATTCATTGACAGTGGTAAGTACAGCTAACATGCTTTTGCTTTTTTGTTTTTTGGGTTTTTTAAAAGATTTTATTTATTCATTTGATACTGAGAGAGAGAGAGAGGGAGAGAATGAGCAGGGATACAGGCAGAGGAAGACACAGACTCCTGCTGAGCCAGGAGCTCAGTGTGGGGCTTGATATGGGGCTCTATGTGGGCTTGATCCTAAGACCTGGGGATCATGACCTAAGCCAAAGACAAACACTTAACCATCTGAGCCACCCAGGTGCCTCACTAAAATGCTTTGTTAATGTCAAACAGAATATAAAAATATGGACATTTTAAAAATATAAGTACTCATTTGCTTATTTTGTACAGATTAAAGTCAAACAACATTTTAAAATGAGATCGATCATTTTGGTAATGGATTTATGGAGTTTTTATAATTATAGATTATAAATAATAATAAATAGTGATTTAGCATTTCCTCTCTACTCAACTGCTAATCTTGCTTAATTCTCTTCCACAGCCTTGCATTCCCATTTTTCTTTCTTTTAAAGATTTTACTTATTTATTTGACACAGAGAGAGAGATCACAAGTAGGCAGAGAGAGAGGGGGAAGCAGGCTCCCCGCCGAGCAGAGAGCCTGATGTGGGGCTCGATTCCTGGACCCTGAGATCATGACCGGAGCTGAAGGCAAAGGCATAACCCTCTGAGCCACCCAAGCGCCCCCTGCATTCCCATTTTACATTAGAGGAAACTGCAGCACAGAGAGGTTAAGCAGTTTGCCCTAGATGCCACTAGGAGAGGAGAAGTTGCTATTAGAATCCACAGTCTTTTTTCATGACCTATGTTCTTAGCCTCATATCCCAGGCTTATTCAGAATATACCCAACCAAACTAAAATAACACATCCAAACAATAAAGCCTGAAAATCTTGGCAAAAATACTTTTTTGGCATTGAGAAATTAATATTTACCCCCAAACTACAACTGAATGCTTCCATCTTTTCTTTTACACCATATTCAGGACCATTTTGAAAGCTGTGTGTTAAAGCATGCTAAATTTACCCAGAAAATTATCCAAGAGTCAATTGTTACTGCAATGTCTGTCTCTAGTTTTGTTGCAACCAAGGTCTTTTGCTGTAAATATTACAAACCTCAAATCGGTGACTTACGCATCCAACCTGATTACAACTCAATCTCATTTAGTTCTGGATTCTGGAATCCACGTCCAGATGCTCAGCTGCTATTCAGTTGTGACTTGAATGC
Source organism: Lutra lutra (assembly GCF_902655055.1). Lineage (NCBI taxonomy): Eukaryota > Metazoa > Chordata > Mammalia > Carnivora > Mustelidae > Lutra > Lutra lutra. The sequence goes on along the minus strand of NC_062281.1, from coordinate 32,668,904 downwards.
CCAAGTGTTTCAATGAGGAAAATCAGGGTAGAAAAAAAAATTCATTGAAAAAATATTAATTCAGAATTTCAGTGCAATTTCTTCATAGACAGGATCAGATGCTCCACCTCTCTGTGATTCTTAAGGGACTGAACCATTTCCTACGTTTCCCTAATCACCAGATTAGTCAGACTAGGGAAGGATTTTGATCAATGCTCTTTCCTACAAAATCAGAAAAATCTTAAACTCCAGTGAATCACGGAGTCTAAAACATGAGTCATTTCTTCTAAGTAATATTGAACAGAACACACATTCAAACACAATGGAAGGCGATAGTTACACTTACAGATTTAGATATAGATATACATTTAGATATAGATATACATTGCATAACAGGTTTGAACGGAAAAAGTTCTTCGAGGACTCAGTCACAGGTTTCCTAATATTTGTTTCTAGCTGCGGAAATATTCTATTAAATAAAATCATGACCTATATACAGCAAGTTCTTAAAGATTCCTTCATGATTGTCCCTCTACCCTATTTCATGCCTCCCTGTGGAAGAACAGTTATTAATACAGGTGGCCAGATTGGTGTGTGTTTGTTAATGAGCACCATCACGTGGCTTGCTCTCACTTTCTCTTCTCCATCCAATGAATCTGCTGCTGGTCATATGGCCAGCTCTTGGACATTTGCTTCCAGTAAGTTCCTCTCCTCTTTGCTGGAGTGTGGAAAGTTTTATCTGGGCTCACGGGAGGGTGGAATGCCTACCTATTGCTCCAGCCTGCTTCATCTGTGTTCTGCATAATTATTTAGGGGACGAGCCTGCTAAAAATGAAGCTGTTTTGCTTTATTTTATGATTGTTCCTTGTTGGAAAAAGTGGGACCATGATTCTCTGATTTGGATCCTTGATTTCCCGAAGGTCCTGGCCGATATATCTTTGACTAAGACAGTTTTAGCATTTCCTTTAGCTTGACTAAACTTTAGACAAGCTTCTTTCTAACTCTAAGCCCTGACCTCTCTCCTTTTTTAGAGCATTTACTTTAGGAAGCTTGTAATTATAAATTATTTTTCTGTCCCTTTGAGATGTAAAAAACCTCTTGCCAGTTTTACAACCCAGAAATGTCTTTCTTAAGGATCTGGAAACCATTTCTTTGAAATGTAAACATGAAAGGAGCTAACACCCCTATTTCCCACTCTTAATAGCAAACACAAATGGCCTCAACACAGAGGAAAATATTTATTTGCAAACTCAGAAATAACTCAGTGTGCTCAACGTGTCCCATTGATCAACCTTTGGAATGGTTGTCCTTCAGTACTTTTCCACCAGCTCATTCCAGCATTGAAAAACCCTCCTGCTTTTTATTTTAGTGGAGTTGAATTCAGTTTCTCTCTCCTATTCCAATACCCTGAATACAGTTTAATTTTGTCCAGTGCAACTTTTGTTTTAACACCATCTGACGAAAATTATCTTGTGCTGCTCTGGGCTCTGTGAGGATAGGGTGGTCTAGTTCAATTTCCAGATTGTCTGTGGAGGTAACCTAGATGAAATTTCCTAAACCCTAGGACTACACAGAACATGATTTGGAAACCGCTGGATTCCAGCTTCCTCAAATGAGAAAGGAGGGATTTATCAGAGTTCTAGTGCCATCCCAGCGCCTAATCCCAGTCTGGTACCAGCTCTACAACAGAGGCTATCTTTCCCATACATCTTCCGACCTCTGGATCTGAGGCTGTTTCTTATAGATATTACATTCCTCCAGACTCTTTTTTACTTGGTCTCCATTCTGACATAATATGGAAACTCCACGGAAGCGATGATCGTAGTTGAAATGTTGAAGGTGTCAAAGCTCGTGCAATATTGTACAGGGAAGTCAGTCGAGCCTAAAGTAGGATATAAACTCTCTGAGGGGGTCTGTTGAGCAGGTTGAGCCAGAAATCTAGTGGTAGCTATGAATATGAATTGATATATTGGAAGGGAGGGAGAAGAATAAGGATCACTGTTTCTGAAAAAGTAGAGAAAAACATAGTACCTCTTCCTTGGACTGGTCCAGGATGTCTTCCTAAGTTCTAGAGAGAAACTGTGGGAAGACTCAAGAAAAAATAGGGCCTTTGGGGATATAAGGCTCAGTAATTCGTAATGAAATATTCTTCATGAAAAGGTATGACAATGTGGCGACACAAGTCCATGAAACTTGAGTTCTTACTCTTAATGTAATAATAACATAAAAAGACTGGAACAAACTCAGTTATAGTGACAAGCAACAATTCTACCAAGCAGCTGGGGAACAAATTTTTTATAATGATACTTGACTTGCATGATTTGACCTTTAATAAAGTTATATAATAAGATTTCTGTGTGTGTGTAGAAAAATAACAAGAGAGAAGGACAGGCAAGTGAAAATGAATAGGAATTTAATGTATTTGTCCATGGGCTTACTTCCTCTTTTGCTAGCACTACCCAGATTGTGTTTCTTGGAATACCAATATTTCTAGTCAAAAATGTTGGGACATAATGCTATATGCATTTATTTCCTGGATATGTAGGTATGCACACATGCCATATAATGGAATGTTGTGGACTAACTCTAAGTTGCCCCCAGGATCTCTGTCTCCTGCTGTCCATGCCCTGTGTCTCCTCCAGTTGGGTATGGACCTGTGACGTGCTTCTAACAGAATATGGCAAAGTGATAGCATTTTACTTCCATGATTATATTACATTACATAAAACGCTACCTTGTTAACATCTAGGATGATTCTGGTTTGAAGAAATAAATAGCCATGTTGGGAAATGTACTTGTCAAAGAACAGCAGGCAACCTCTAGAAGTTTCCTATAACCTCTGGAGGCAGGGGGTGGCTTCCACCTCAAAGCCAGCAAGAAGGCAGACCCTTAGTACTTCAACTGCAAGGAAATGAATCCTGCCAGTAACTTGAGTGACTTGGAAATTTATTTTTCCCCATTCACCCTTCAGGATAAGAATGCAATCTGGCTACATCTTGGTAGTAGCCTTGTGAGACCCTAAGTTAAGGAACCAGCTGAGATAATGATGGTAATGCTGTACTATTACTTTAAGCAGCTAAGTATGTATTAATTCATCATGCAGCAATAGAAAAAAAGAATACAGGAACTGAACAGTTCTGCAGTAGAGAAATCGGTTTGTTAATTAAATATCTCTAAAACTTACTTGGGAGGAGTAAATTACATTTGGCTAAGAGTTTATAGTTGTATATTTAGTACCTAGGACAGTGCTTAGAACATGTGGGCCATAAGTTCTTGAGCAAATAAAGGAGTAAATACACACATGCATGAATGGGCCGACTCCAACAATACTTAGGTCCTCAGTAAGGATACTCGCCAATACAAGTTACTCTTCCTGGGTAATTTTCCATTTCCTATGGTTCCATTTACACCATATACTCTAGTGGCTCCCAAATATACACTTCTCCAGCGATCTTTTTCATGTGAGATATATATCTCACATACAGCCATATGACTTGGTGTAATATATCCCTCCTGTAAATATATATTTATATATATATTTAACTTACCAGTATGTGAAATCTCCATTGGATTATCTCACAGATACTTCAAAACTAACACTTCCCCAAAGGAAATCTTTCTGCCACCTCTATACCACTGTCCACCCTACCACACACAATAAACCCCAGGAATCATGTCAGACTACTTTCTCTCACATACCTCTCCTGTTCATTTCTTCACCAAGTCCTATGGCTCTGATCTTGGGCCTTGTTAACTGCTTGCTCTGTGTCCAAGCCTATGTAATATAGAGAGAAAATGTGCAGTCTTGCTGTCTGGTCTCATTTTAACTTCTTACTTTGTGTCATACATATGGGCTTTAGGGGGTCTTCATATGGCAAGTGCAGTCTTCATACACAGAATTAGGAGAATCCTTCCACCTGCTCTTTGTTCAAGTTTTACAAAGAAAGGTACCATATATATATGGTGTATATATATACACACACACACATTTATATATACATACATACACACACACCTATAAAGGTATAGGTATTGTATATGTTTATACACACACACACATATATGTGTGTGTATATGTATATAGGTCTGTGTATATATATGCAATTTATAATCATAACTGTTTAGCTTTAATTCTGTGTTCAAATATATACAGAGCTGAACTTTCATGAAGTTTACATTTTTATTTTTCATTGCACCAAATTATATATTCAAATAGATTTATCAGATATATATAGATTATGTATTCCTGAATATTTACATAATGGGCATTCTTTCCTTGCATTAGTAAGACTATACAGAACCCTAGTATATGCACATTCTGTACAGATAGTTCCACTTTCATCTAAGAGCTATTATTGCTAATGATTTAAAGATAGACTAATTTTTTCACTTCTAGGGAACCTCTTCCTGCTCTAGATATTTGAAGAATTCTTTCCTTATTCTTAGAGTTCAGTAAACTCATCAAGATCTTTCTGAGTGTTATTTGTCCTTAATACATTTTCCTCATGTGTTAAGCCTTATTGATCTCCAGTTTCAGGTCCTCATTCAGTGGTTTCCCTTATTTTATTTTTGAATTTTTGTCTGTGTTACATGTTCTTGTTCCAAATTCAAGCATGACCATTAGTATCTCAAAGATTTCAGATTTCCATTATTATGTACAATTTGGATTATCATCTATTAAATCACGTTCTTTGAACTATGAGATTCTCAAATCTGTCCTCCATTCAGAGGCTTTTACATTGTTACTTTTCTTTTCTGCTTCCAAAGCAGTTCTAAGATCATTAACGTCATTTTCTCTCTTAATTTATTTCACGCTAACTTCTCTCTGTTCCAGTTTATCCCTTTATGATTACGTCTCATTTCATAGAGTTGATATTTTCTTTAATTTCCTTTAAGAAGGTGACATTATTCAATCTTTCTTTTGTTTTCTGGGGGAAAAAATCTTTTTTGAACATACACTTTTTATCAATCAACATACCCTACTATTCTGGGCTTTCTTTCTTTCCTTTCCAGACTTATTGCATACAGACCTTCTCACTTTTCCTCTGTTCATTTTCAAGTGTAACTATTTCTATCTGGGTCTGTAATTTCTTAAATGTTGAGAATGGACATACCCAAGCTGCCTTCTTTCCTTGGGGTCGATTTGAATTCTCCTGTTATGGTTTGTCTGGGGCTTGGATATTGGTGTTTGTGTTAGGTCCATCATTTGGGTAGGAAAGAGAGAGAAGGTGGGCTGGCACTGTGAGCAGCCACAGTCAGGATACTTTAACTCCATGTCTTCCATCAGAATGTGTTAATAAGAGTTTGAGGGCTCTTTGCTTGAAGGGGCTGCCCATTCTTTCTTTTCCGGGTTTGGCTCTGAACTACACCAATGATTCTCGGTTGAAATGATGGCAAGTTTCTCCAGTCTGTTGCTACGCCTTTAAGAGCAGCACTTCAAGTAAGATATGCTCCACATTTTCCCTGGCCTGCCAATATCCCTTCCTTTGTAGGGGAGTGGTGTGATAAGCCTTCAGCACTTTCACAGTGTGTGGGTGGGATACATGATAAATCTATGTCATGGATTGACTAAATGATCAAAACATGATGGCTTATAGATTGAATAAGGAGAAATGAGAGACTAGACACAAGTTTTGTTTAACAGAGAACTAACAAAATTCAAAGTCTATATGCATGAAATAGAGTTCAACATTTTTTAAATGATTTACTTACATGTAAGATGATGAGAATGAGACATACTTTAGGATTATGTGTTATGAAACTCTTATGAAGTGACAAGTATTTTAACACAAGCCAAAAGAAACTTTTACTGAAAAAAATAGCCAGTTTTAGCTTTTTATTTTTGTAAGATGTCTCATTTCAACTTTATTTTTTATTTGTCTGGATAAATAAACATACCACAGCTTTGAGAAGGTAAAACACATTTTAAAATTCTGGTTTATGAGAATTCCACACATCTTAGTTGTTACTATATATTATTATAGAAATTTTTAGATACTGCTGGATAGTGATTATAATACTTTATCTGTGTTACTTGGTGGCTTAAAAAACACCAAATTAAAAACCTATCTAATTATTCTGATTTATATATAATCCATTTATTGATGTTGGAATGGCATCTGTCTTCCACTTCCATTCCATATATCCTCCAAAAGGGAGAGGATTAAATATCTTCTGGAGGGGAATTGGGCAGAAGGGGAAGAGTCAGATGGGACAGGAAAGCAACAGGAGTAAACGAGGAGGTGTAAGTTGAGTCTCTCATTCCCACTATTATCTGTCCCCAATAGCCTGAATATGGAGCAAACTTCAGCAACCAGAAGACTTCTGGGATTCCTTCTGTAGTCTTGGGACTTTCCAAACAGCCATAGAACCCAGAATTGTTGCCATCAATAGTTAAGCTAATAAATAGAACTGCCACCAGGTGGCACTAAATCATAAACAGGAAATAGACTGATTGAGATGCAATTTCTTGAAAGCTAGCAGAGTTTACCCCAGCCAGTTCATTGATGTTGAAAAAATGCAACTCCTTACTTTATGCAGTTTAATCATGTTGTATCCTACACATTGCCTTATGGCAGTAGTGTAAGCTACTTTCCAATACCTAATTTCATTTGATGGAACAACCCTAAAGAGTGGGCCAGGTTGGTATATTATTGTCCCTTTGGATGAGGAAATTGAGGCAGAGATCAAATGTGACATTGAGTAAAACAGCACATAGTAATATTGATTGATGATTCTTTTTATTCAAAAGTTAATTTTTAAATAGAAGTCTTTTTATTATTCTACTATAAAACCCCTGAGTAAATCATTACATCTTAACTCAGGTAAATGGTTTCCACGGCAACCACTATGATACAGCTCATATGCCTTGTTCTCTTGCCACATAGTATCCAACAGATAAGATATCAAGATCAGAATAGCTACTAGTTATATGCCCTTTACACTGCATACCTCAAATAGCAGCTGTCTCAATCAAGCTATCAGCATCATGATAATACCATGTCATTAGCTCAGAGGAGAGAGCTTATCTTACTGTTAGCTATATACAGCAGACATAGAACCAATTTATGAGATAGTTATTTCATATTCTAAAATATAATTTGTAAAGAAGCAACATGCATAAGGACTTATTCTAGTTTTACACTAGCTAGAATTGGGCTTTCACTTTTTTTTTTTTTACATGTTCACAGCAGCACTATTTTTTTTTTTAAGATTTTATTTATTTATTTGACAGAGAGAGATAACAAGTAGGCAGAGAGGCAGACAGAGAGAGGAGGTGAAGCAGGCTCCCTGCTAAGCAGAGAGCCCGATGCGGGGCTCGATCCCAGGACCCTGGGACCATGACCTGAGCTGAAGGCAGAGGCTTTAACCCACTGAGCCACCCAGGTGCCCCAGGTTTTCACCTTTTTTAACTCACTCTCACTCTGCTAGAAATTGATTAGATATAGTTTAAAGGAGTATTAATAAACTGAGATCCATCCTAATTTAAAAATTAGGCTCATAATTAAAAGCTATCAATAAATTTAAAGCTGTCATGCTATTAATGAAATTAGAGTGAGTCTTATGTTGGCTTTGACCATTTTATCTCTTAAAGGGTTATTATTTAGCATTGATTAGAAAAGGAATAGATGGCCTAAAATTTGTCTGTACCACAGTGAGATGCCAGATGCACTATTTCATTATGTAATAGATAATGAAAAAAAAAAAAAACCCACAAGAATTTGGAAGGAATCTTCAACTGCCTAAGAGTCCCTTAATTTGAGAAAGGTAAATACATTTGTTTTGAAGACTGAATAACAAGTCTGTTGAAGGGTTTTGAATTAAAGAAGGAAATTAGTCTAATAATGGAGATTTGCACTTCAAACAGTAGTCTAGAAGTAATAAAAAATAGGCAAATATGTTCCCAATTCTGCATTAATTATAAACTCATATGGCAGCACCCATGAGGCTCCAGACACTGAAAAATGAACACTCATTTGTGTCAAATCTATAACTTGTTTATGTGTAGGGGAGATCTTTTCCTTATGAATGGGCACTAACACATTTTAGACTTCAAAAATAGCTCATGGCAAGAGCAAAGTTTGGCAGCATATTAACAACTTCATTTATTATTTCAGTAAACTTGGAGGCAAAACTTACCTTTAATATTAACCTAAAATATGAATCTTAATGAGTATTTTAAAAAGAAGGTACTGTTCAAAATAGGAGACAGACAAAAACCATTAAAATACATTTCATTGATTCTAAGATAAACTTTTTCATGTTCAACTATTGCTGAAATCAAAATAAATCTACAAATCAATGTTGTGTCATAGTGTAATTTTTTTTTTACCTCTAATGGTGGTACGAAAAATTATTGTTAATCTTAAATTAATGATTTTTAGATTCAATGAAAAATGTGATGTTTTCTGTTTTTCTTTGCTTAAAATGAATGGATAATTTCTCTGCTACTTGTTTGGCCTCTGCCTTTTTCCTAGCTTTTAAAAACATACTGAAAAAGATTCTACTTTTCCCTATTATTTGCATAACTATTTCTGGGTATTGTGTGTGGATATATATATGACTATTTTGCATATTTATATTATGTAAATATACAATTTTAAGTTAGATATATTATGGAATATGTTGAAATGAAAGAACTTGAAGTTACTTCGTTAAGGGGAAGGGGCAATAATGGGAAGTACTTAGTATAACAGTGAGAAAATTCAGGAGTATTTAGATAGTCGTGTTATTGTACTCATTAATAGCTCATTGCACAATGACTTGGAGACTGCCATCTTGACACTGACTGAAACACAAACATGAAGGTTAAAAATTTTCTTGGATGTCACGTTCCAAAAACTTTCAGTCATCTTATATTCCTTCTCCATTATATCTAAATGATATCAATAATAGTAATGCCAGTTTCCAAAAGCTACACCTCTTCTGCATGAATTTTTTTATAATGTAAAATGATTATACAATTTTTTCTGTACCACCATGGTAAGCAATTATTTATCATATATATTGATTGCTATAATTCAGTCATTTCATTTTGTTATATCACTTGTATTTTCAAAATTAATTACAGATGCTACTGGGTCAGTCATAGAGAAAGAACTATGCTGTTTGCTTCTTCTATAATTTCTCGCTGAACCTGAGACAGTTCAAACAATGTTATTTATGTGGCTAATTGACTTGGAGGATCCATGTCTTCAGCCTGTTTGCAAATAATGTAAGAATAAATAATCAACCCATTTTAAGTAGTTGTCAAACCAGTTTGTATGCTATTTTCTAGCTATTATTATTCCAATATTCACACTAAAATTCTCATTATTCCAATATTCATATTTCATTTGATTATTTTGACCATACATACACAAGTATTTGATTTCCCCCTTATATATTTTATAAATTAAAATGCTTTAAATTTTAAAAGGCATTCAATTTATAACAATTTCTAAGATGAGGAAGATAAATCAAAAACTACATCGACTTTGGCCACAAAGAAGGGAGATAAATGTATTCAGAAAAGGGATCTGATTGTTGCCATAACTAAGCATTGACTTTAGTTCTATGGTTTCTGGAACTCAGGCTCAAAAATATAATAATAAAAAGAGAGTAACATTCATATTATCTGATAAATGTGTGTACCTTCTAAAGATAGAAAGCTTTTACTATGAAATTCAAAATAGATTTGTCAGTTGGTTTCTTACAGATAAGTAAATGAGTAAAGTCATGAAACTCAACACATGAATAAAGCAAAACTGATATGTGTAAATTATACTTTCTTATCCAGTAAGAGCTTCTGTTAATTTATTTTGTTGAACAAATATGTTGGACATCATAGCAAAATGGTCTTGAAGTATAGTATCCTTATTCTCAATAGAATTCAGGATAGAATTTTAAAATGTAAATATTCAGGATAGAATTTTAAAATAGATATTCAGGATAGAATTTTAAAATGTAGGTATTATCATTAATTACTCCATGGCTATCACAGAATTTGAACATATACATGTAAGTATAAATACACACACACACACACACATTCAATTTCTATCACAGAATTATACATACATACATATATATGTTCAGTTTCTATATATGTTCAGTCAACACACACACATACACACACCATTCACATTCATGTTGCTTTCACCAAAATGTACAAAGTAGCAATTCACTTTTGTTGAAATCTTAACAACTAAAATTTGACTAGTTAAAAGTGAATCTCTAGGAGTGCCTGGGTGGCTCAGTGGGTTAAAGCCTCTGCTTTTGGCTCAGGTCATGATCCCAGGGTTCTGGGATCGAGCCCCACGTCAGGCTCTCTGCTCAGCGGGGAGCCTGCTTCCTCCTCTCTCTCTGCCTGCCTCTCTGCCTACTTGTGATCTCTGTCAAATAAATAAATAAAATCTTAAAAAAAAAAAGTGAATCTCTAAGCCCTATCTTTCCCAGCTGAAGTCAGAGAGCCTACTGAACGCTATAGAACAGTGGAGGACTTCTGAATCATTGAGGACTCTTTTTGGCCTAAAATAAAAAGCTTTTAGAAATGAATGGTCCACCCAGGTGTAAACCTCTGCTTCTGAAGTTCAATGTCTCATTAATTCTTGGAAATCTCAAGATTCTTAAAGTCCAAAAATAAGGAGAATCTGTCAGTTAATGTCAAGCCTTAAATAACTATGAATTCTGATGGGCTTTGTAATTTCAAACCATGTCCAGATCAAACTTTTATTTTTAAAGACATTCTTATTTCAATTTGCATAATGAAGTCATGGGCAATACCAGTTTCTCAGATCAGTTACAATAGGAGAGATTTCAGGTGTGAAGCTCCATGGGATCTTAGCAACTCAGACTGCCTTATGTTAGAACAAATGAATGGCTACAAAATTTGACCCCACATAAGACATAGCACATTCCAAAACATAGTACATGGTATTTAATCAATAGAGTAAGCTTAGTTCTGGTCCAACAACTGTAAATTTTCAAGATGTGTGAGAACAGTAAGGTTACCAGGTGGGACAATCAACAAGATGTTCTAGGAGAATAGAGGTACTTGTCACCAGGCAAGTTAATGATAATATCAGAAAATGGGATTTGTTCATTCACATCATAACTCCAGTCACTGGCTGGAAAATGTCCTCCTACCTTCATTAGCTAGAAGGATCCATTCCATTAAGAGGACACTAGCAAAGATTAGGCAGAATATCGGGTTCCTATACATATGGATTGAGACTTAGGAAACAGTTCAGTCCTGGAAGAAACTCCGTGCTAGGGAGAGAAAACAAGTTCATATGACTAAGGTTGTATTTCAGACTCTAGGAATGCTCTAGGAATGCTGTAAGAACCAACGCTAGGTCCTGATCTCTTGGCAGAAAGATTTCCTGCAGGGCCTGCTAGATGTTCGTGCTGAAATGCCCAATATACTGACTGTTGCTTTTGGCTCAGAAATCATGCAAGACCGAATGTCGAGGTAGGGACCTTTGTGGAGTGATTAAAAAGGTAGGGGTTGGCAAATTTTAGTGAAGAGTTACAGTTTTCCTAACTCATTAACAAGAACAGAATGTCATAATTGTGTCTAATGCATATAATAAAAGCACAAAAAAAGTAGCTAACTGAAGGTGGCTTAATTTTTCCTGCTTAACATGAAATTAGAAACTATGTAGTCTGGGGCGCCTGGGAGTCTCAGTCAGTTAAGTGTCTTCAGCTCAGGTCATAATCCCAGGACCCTGGGATCTAGCCTCTATCAGACTCCCTGATCAGTGGGGAGTCTGCTTCTCCCTCTCCCTCTCCCTTTGCCCCTCCCCACTACTTGTGCACTCTCTCTCTCTCTTTCCTTCTCTGTCTCAAATAAATAAAATCTTAAAACAAAACCAAACACTAATATGTAGTCTAGGTTGGATGCATCTGTTCCACCATGCCATCAAAAACTCACTTGCCTTCCAATCTCCGTATCTCTGTTCTTAACATGAATCTTTTCGCTTCATGTTTACAAGATGCCTGCCCCCATTATCGCCATATTCCTGGCAGGAAAACTTCCTTTTTTTTTTTTTTTTTTGTTCATCAGAAGAAGCCATCTCTAACATCTCATCATCGAGAAATACAACACATAGAGAGAACCATTATTGTTTCTAGTACATTTCTGCCCTGGACACAGTTGGTTATGTTACTGAAAAACAGGAGTTAAGTTGCTATTAGGTGGATGCCTTCATTGTCTGGCATGAATTGCTCGTATACATTTGTAATGTATTTTGATATTTGGAACATAAGAAATTCATGATGAAATGGTTGGAGAAATTATTGCAGAAATCCTAGCTAGGAGGATATCATGTAAAAACAGAACACTAAATCTTAAATCATTTGGGGCCTACCTATGGAATTATAATAAGCAATAAATAGTTTTGGCCTTTATAAGCTACTAAAAAACACAAGTATATGGATGTAAATGAAGTTACAGATTTGGTTCTTAATTCCCAATATAAAGAAAAAAGGATATTTCATATCTTTGAAGCATCATGCATCATACATTGTTTTGATGGAAAAGCAGGACTTATAAATTTTAAATAGGTTTTTCTTATTTTGGAAATAGTAGCATAATAGAATTTGAGATCTCCTCTGAGAGATAACATTGAATTTTTAATGCTATGTGGAAGAGATTGTGGGAATAAAAACATAGTAACAATCAATTACATTTCTCAGAGAGATTAAATAGACATATAGACATAGCTTTGTAATAGCTCCTCTCAAAATAATGCTATTCCAGCTTATAGCTTTAAATATTAAAATACCATCACAGAATATAATATTTAAAATCTAAAAGAGGAATGGTGGTAGCATTTGATAACATTTCAAGGTTACATATGTGATCTAAGATCAAAGGTAAGTTGGTTGAAGGAAGAAATTGAGACATTTTAGAACTTTGCAGGACCTGAAGGATATAGAATTCCTCTCTGCTTTCCAGAAGACCAGAATGAAGAATGAAAACAAAGGAAACAAACGGATCCAACACTATTCTTAGTCACTTTGCTATAAAGTGATAGAAGACAAAACAAGATTTAATCTTGTGCTGATAGATTCTCTCCTCACAGATGGTATCCACTGATTTATCATTATTGTTCTGTTTGGAGAGACCTTGACAATACAGTCACACAAGAATGCTGAGCCACTCATCTGTGGAGGCTGAGGTGATGTGATATCAAACAAAATGGGAAATATAGTATGGTAGGAGCATTTTTGCTGACAGCAACCGAGTTGGTGAAATGTGTGTTTCAGGACATAAATCAGTTCACATAAGGATTACTTGGCAGTATATGCAAAGGACATTGTCCATCAGGCAAACAAAAAATACTATTATCTGAGTAGTGCGCTTTGCAGAGGAAAATTCTTTATATGTGTCTTATGATATTTTTCACCTGATTGACTAAAACTTATTACATGTAAGTATGGAATAAACTAATGGAAACTTATAGTTTTACCATGATGTTTTGAATGAGATTGTGTATGTAAAATGCTTATCTTGGTCCCATGTGGTGAACATTTAATAAATGGCAGGTATAATTAATCTTGCATTAAGAATATAAATTATTCTTTTATTATTTAGAATATTTTCACGCTTGTTCTGACTGCTTAAAGTGGTTTCTCTTTTTGTTTATTTTCCAATCTATTGAATTTACTTAACATACAATACAATGCACAGATTTTTAAGTGAACAGTTCAATAAGCTTTGACAAATATATATACCAGGTTACCACTGTTCCAATCTACATACAAACCATTTCCACCACCAGAGAAAGTTTCTTCACACCTGTTTCAGTCAATCCTCCATCCCCAAATCACTGATTGTATTTCTATCACATTTGAAGTTCCAGAATTTCAAGTAATTGAAATAGCATTGTACTTGCATTTTTGTATCTGACTTAATTCCCTTGGTGTCATATCTAGAGATTTATTTATGTTGTGTGTGCCAGTACTCTGTTCAGTCTTATTGCAGGGGAACCTTGTATTATCTGAATAGTCTATAGTTCGTTTACATATTCACATGTTGTTGAATGTTTTGGTGATTTCATGTTTGGAAAATGAATAAAGCTAACATGAACATTTTCACTTCTCTTGGGTAAATAACTAAGAGGGGAAATGTTGGGCCATAGGGTAGGAATATATTTAACTTTATGAAAAATTATCTATTTTCTAAAATGTTTGGACCATTTAATTACCATCATCAATGTATGATGGTTCCATTTGCTTTAATTTTTTAAAATTTAAATTCAGGTTAGTTAACATGTAGTGTATTATTAATGTCAGGGTAGAATTTAGTGTTTCATCAGTTGCATATAACACCCAGTGCTCATGACATCATGTGCCCTCCTTCATGTCCATCTTCCAGTTACCCTATCCCCTCTAGCAACCCTCAGTTTGTTCCCTATAGTTAAGAGTCTCTTAATGGTTTGCCTTCCTCTCTGTTTAATCCTATTCTATTTTTCCTTCTCTTCCCCTGTGTTCTTCTGTGTTAAATTCTGTGTATGAGTGAAATTACATAATATTTGTCTTTCTCTATTTCAATTAGCATAATACCCTCTAGTTCCATCCATGTTGTTGCAAATAGCAAGATTCCATTCTTTTTGATGGCTAAGTAATATTCCATTGTGTATGTATACATGACTTCTTCTTTATCCATTTTTCTGTCTCTCCATATCTTGGCTATTGTGGACATTGCTGTTATATACATTGGGGTCCAGGTTCTCTTTGAAACACTGTTTTTGTATCCTTTGGATTTTACCAAGTAATGTAATTGCTGGGTCATAGGGTAGTTCTATTTTTAACTTTTTGAGTAATCTCCATAGTGTTTTCCAGAGTGGCTGCACCAGCTTGCATTGCCACCAACAGTGTAAGAGTGTTCCCCTATCTCCATATCCTTGCCAACATCTTGTTGTCTCCTGGCTTGTTAATTTTAGCCATTCTGACTGGTATAAGGTGGTATCTCATTGTGGTTTTGACTTGTATTTCCCTGATGATGAGTGGATGTTGGGCATTTTTTGGTGTGTCTGTTAGCCGTTTGTATTGTCTTCTTTATCATGTCTTCCCCTGCTTCTTGACTGGATTCTTTGTTTTTTTTTGGGTGTTGAGTATGATGAGTTGTTTATAGATTAGCCCTTTATCTGATAAGTCATTTACAAATATCTTCTCCCATTCTATAGGTGCCTTTTAGATTTGCTGATTGGTTTCCTTTGTTGTGCAAAAGCTTTTTATCCTGGTGATGTCCCAATAGTTCATTTTTGCTTTTGTTCCCATTGCCTTCATTGTCTAGCAAGTAGTTGCTGTGGCCCATTTGTTTTAAATTTTTATCAGCATTTTGTCTTGTCAGCTTTTTAAAATGAGTATGAAGTGGTATTACATTATTGGTTTTGTTGATGACTAATGTTGTCTATCTGATGATGTTACTTATTGGCTACTTAAATGTCTACTTTTTGTAAAGTTTCTTTTTGAGACTTTTACCCATTATTATTGAGTTGTCTTTCTTTATATGAATTGCTATGTATATTGGAATACAAGTCTTTTGTTAGATAAATATTTGCAAATGTTTTCTCTCTTTTGTGGCTTGACTTCTCATTTTTTTTAACAGTGTACTTTGAAGAGCGAAAGTATTTAATTTTAATGAAGTCTAACTTTTCTACTTTTTTTATAATTAGTGCTTTTTGTGTCCTGGTTAATAAGTCTTTGCCTACTCCAAGTTCATTATTTCACAATCTTTTCTCTTTCTATGTTATGATTTTGAATTCTATCGACCTACGTTCAAGTTCAAGTTCATTGATGTTACTACTCTTGTGTCAAATATACTTGGAAGGTAAGTACCAGGTATTTTTGTTTTTTAGCCCAGTTCCCAATTCACTATGCCACCAAGGGGGCCAATTGTTTTAATTATATTGTAAGTTGAATTGTATCGGGATTTGGTTACAACAGCTTCTAAAACATTTTGAAAATAAATTCAGGCTCTTCTTCCAAGAGGCACGGGAACTAAACATAATAATGCTGCTAGACCTCAAAACAACATGACCTTGAACCTGCTAGATGGACCTTGATCCTGCAAGATTTGGCAGATCTAGAGATCCTGAGGCCAAGGTTTTTGTGAACTGTGAGATTTCTCTATCACAAACTATGGGATTTTCAAGGCCATGATGCTGTGAGTTCTTGACACGGCACTGGCAAGACAACAGACTCTGGACTGGAGAAGCTGGGTTCTGTGAAACTCAGTGACAGTGAGATGATAAGACAAGAGACTCTCTGGATGTAAGAACTGGGATACTTTGAAACCAGAAAGATTTTTGGCTTTCTAATCACCCCTAGCCTCTGATAACTCCACAAAATTTCTGTGTAAATGCATTACTTGTCAAGAGAACATTATCCATGAATTTGAGCTTTTTCCAGCTTAAATTCTGACACACTAGCCCATAGGTTTGTCAGAAGTTTTCCTGGTTTTTCCTCATGCAAGCCGAGATTTTCATTTTACAGATGCTTGTTCTCAGTCTGTTTTCTACCCTCACTGCAACTTTAGCCATGGATTTCAGGTATGAAGGGCTCCTCCCTCTGTTCCCTTGTTACTGTGGAAGAGCTCATCCCTCTGAGTTCACTGCTTTTAGGTTTTAGATTTCTTTGTGTCCACATCTCTTTAATGAAAATATTTTTTTAGTGAAATGTTTACACTTATGTGGGAATATGCACTAAAACAGATGAGTCAATGAATCCTTGCCAAAGCAGAATCACAGACTGTTATTGGAGAGGTTTGATCAGCTAGCAGCAGTGAGCCCCAAGCAAGAAGACTGGGAGAAGCCCAGGAGACCCCAGTCCAAAAAGCCTCTTTCCATGGGGGTGACTGTGTGGCTTATTCAGTTCAGGAGCTGCTTTCTGTTGAGGTCATGATCCTAGGGTCTTAGGATTGAACCCTACATCAGGTTTCCTGTTCAGCAGGGAGCCTGCTTCTCTTCTCCCTCTGCCTGCTGCTCTCCCTGCCTGTGTTCTCTCTGTCAAATGAATAAATAAAATCTTCAAAAAAAAAAAAAAAAAAGCCTCTCTTTATGAGACCCCCAAGTCAGTTCTCCTACATACACCCACATAAATTCAGGAGTATGGGCCATCTTCACTTTCAAATGCTTTTAGTTTTTTTTTAACTGCAAAGTCTAACATAAAATTGGTATTGTTCATACACCACCACACAGAGATTTTATATGAATATTTTATATGATTATGAAGATTTTATATGAATATTTCTACCTATCTATCTCTTTCAGAATATATAAACTTGTTCTTGCATAATTTTTTATTTTTTCAGTGGGAGTAAAAGGTACTTTGTATCCTTCTACATGTTAATTGCTCCTGGATATCTAGGTTTCCCAACTTTGCTGGTGTTTGGAAAATGTACCCATTTGCTCCAGTCTTTCACAGGGAGTCCCCTGATGTCAGTAGTTGAGAAAGATTCAATCACAGAACATGGTAGACTCTTAAACTGGTTATTTCAGTTGGGCTTTCCTTGTCTATGTGGGGAATGGTGACTGATTTTTGTGCCAAATCTGGATTTTCAGCATAAAAGTTTTAGCATTATACTTCTGCCAATGGAATCAATCTCTAATTTAAAATTGAGGCTTCCATTTTTCCTGTGTCATTTCTTTTGTCATTTGAACCAAACATTGCAAAAAGAGGAATTTACAACTAATGTGTAAAATATCATTTGGGAATAATATTCCCCTGGCAGAGCCTTATTGCTTCTTAGTTCATTTACAATCACTTTTTTAAAATTTTCAGTTGGACATTGAAAACAGAACTATCTAGCATAGCTGCTGTTGTACTATCTTTTAAAGTTATATATAGGATCCATTGTAAATGGGTTAGACCTTGAAAGCTGGAAATAGGAAATGAGCATTGTGTCATGGAGAAAAGAGAATGAGTTAATTACTGCATGTGGACAGCATTGTTAGGGTAATTACTGAAAGGAGAAGACTTCAGAAAAGAAATAGAAAAAGGAAGGTCATTCCTGAGCTTTCTTATAAAGCATTTATCATTTCACAACATAGAACATTTTTAGTACATCTTTTTCTGATGTGATAAAATGTTAGAGGCAGATGTCCTCAAGATGCTATGTTAAACAATTCCACTGCCTTTTTTTTTTTTTAACCACTTGCAATGTTCATAATAGTGACACTCCAGAAGAAAAATTACAGGTTTATCTTGGGCTCCCCCTCCGCATTAGTCCCAGAAGCAATATGGAATATATAATATTCCAGACTTTGTGTTAGTTGATTTATATATAGACTTCTCTGTTTCTGATTGAAATTTCTGAAGGAAAACCAATTTTAAGATGGCCACCAAGGACAGGGTCTCAATATTCAATATGAAGGTATTATAAACAAAGTCTAATATATTCATTGAAGTTCTGAACATTTGGGATTTATGTTTCTAAAATTTATGATGGACACTGTGACTTTGAAATTGACTGTAGAGTAGGTTAATGAACAATGAAATCCCCCCATCACCGTATGTTTAAGGGAAGGCATAAACATGCACAGATGAATTAGTCTACTGAGGATAAATGCACTTTTTCCTACGATATGGAGTTTTCAACATTCTGTAGTTTGAATTTTTGCTGAATAATGGGCATAAAGATAAAGTATTTAAATTCTGACTTTTTATAGTTATAATTATTGTAGTATACACTGCTACAAGCATTGATTCAAAGACACTGTCATCTTTTTCTTTCTTTGAATGTGTTTCATTTGTATCAAATTCTTTTTGAATTTTAGCTTCTCCTTTAAGAATAATGATAGGCACAAACATCTCATAAATTCTCAATTAAGTAAGTGAATTTGAGAAAAATGGAAGATATGTCCTCCTTGCATAGGTAATAGAATTTCACGAGCAAATATTTGGTGAGTCAGGTTTTAGTCAAAAATATTTTGACATAATGTCAGACAACTAGGCTGAATGATGTTTCAGCTGGTTGTAGTATAATCTAGAGAAGTAGCTTACTTCTTAAGATAAATGGATTAGGAATGAAATCCAGGATCAAAATTATGTATTGGGACTAGATAGAATAATAAAATGTAATAGTAAGGACCAGTTCTAGCCTCCCACTGAATCAATAAAAAAAGGAAGATAAAAGAAGCAATGTTGTTTTTCAAGACACAGGACATCAACTAATAAAAGACAGTGACCTTAAGAAAGGGGAAACAAATGAGATGAACTCTACTGTTTCCTAGCTTACTGCCTTGAGTGTCCAGTCCATGACACTATAAGGGAACTTGGGGGAAGCTAGACAGACTCCCTTCCTTGAGGGGATAAAATCAGGATCCCAGGAGAGCAAGTTCTTGGAGTTCATAAGACAAAGTAACAGAAAGGAAATAGTCTCATAGAGAGAGAACACCAGGGATTTGTAGGAAGAACCTTTTTAGTATTCAGTAGAGTACTGCCTGGCTCTTCTATATAAGGAACTACTCAACATAGGAAAAAATCCACCTGAGGGTTAAAACTAACAGGCTCTGGTGCTCATATAGGGCCAGGAATATGTCCATTTCTACTAATGGATCAAAGAAAAAATCAAAAGGAAAACAAAATATTTTGAACTGAATGAAAATGAAAACACAACATCTCAGTGTGAGATGCTTCTTAGGGAGTACCTGGAGGAGATTTGGGGCACTTGATGCCCATATTTAAAAAAAAAAAAAAAAGATCTTAAAAGAAAAGATCTTAAATTAATATTAACTTCCTTTTTCATAAACTAAGGAAAGAAGACCAAAGGAACTCCAAAGTAGCATAAAAATCACAATGGAAATCAATGAAATAGAAACAGACAATCAATAGGGGAAATAAATGAAGCTTAAAGCTGATACTTTGAGAAGACGAATGAAATTTAAAAATCTTTATTCAGAGAGAATGTAAATTAACAATATTAAAGATGATAGGTGGAATTGTTACAGATTTTAACGATATTATCAGGACAATAAAAGAATGTCATGAAAACTTTATACCTATAAATTCAGCAACTCAATGAAATGCATAAATTCTTTGAAAGACACAAATTACAAAGCTCAAGAAGAAATTGACAAACTGAATAGCCCTTTATCTATTAAAAAAATTGATTTTGTGATTAAAAACTTCTCTTTGGAGAAAATACAATGCCCAGATGGCTACACTGATAAATTCTACCAGACATTTAAAGAAGACATAATATCAATTCTACACAACCTCATCCAAAACATTAAAGAAAAGGAGATTGTCTCAGTTCACTTCATGAGGCCAGGATTACCCTGATAACAAAATTAGAGAGGGACATTACAAGAAAACAAAACAAAACAGCAATTATAGATTGATAATCAAATGAACATAGATGCAAATATTCAAAAATCTTATCATATCAAAATCAGACATATTAAAAGGATATGTATCATGTCCAAGAAGATTTATCCCAAGAGTGCATGGTTGGTTTAACACTTGAAAAGTAATCAATATAATTTACTGTATTGGCCAGGTAAAAAAGAAAACCATCTCAGTGGTTGTAGGAAAAGAGCATTTGACAAAACTCAACATGCATTCATGAATAAAACTTGGCAAAATAGGAAAAGAAAGGAATTTTCTCAACTTTATAAAGGGAACCTATGAAATAGATACAGCTAACATTATATTTAATGGTGAAAGACTGAATGCTCTCCCTTCAAGATCAGGAATAAGACAAGGATGTCTACTCTCACTTCTTGTGTTCAGCACTGGAGATTCCAGCAAGTGTAGTAGTAAAGAAAAAGAAATGAAAGACATCGAGTTGAAAAGTAAGACATATTTCTTGGATACAATGGACTAATTCATCCAGTGTTCATAGACAGTTTGATCATCTATCTAGAAAATCCAGTAAAATCTACAATAACTTTCTAGAACTGGTAAGCAGTTTAGCAGATTTCAGGGTACAAAGTGAATATACGAAACAACTACAATGAATAAGGAATTGATGTTAAATAAGTAATACTATGTTCAATGGCATCAAAATGTGAAATATCTTAGGATAAGTACAACATAGAGGTATAAGACCTGTACACTGAAAACTAGAAAATACTGTTAAGAGAAATTAAAGACCAGGGTGCCTAGGTGGCTCAGTTGATTAAGCATCTGCCTTCAGCTCATGTGATGATCTCAGGGTCCTGGGATCGAGCCCCATATCAGACTCCCTGCTTAGCAGGGAGTCTGTGTCTCCCTCTCCCTCTGCTCAACCCCCCTCCCCCACTCCTCCCTCTCCTACTCATGCTCTCTCTCACTCACTCTTTCTCTCAAATAAATAAAATCTTTAAAAAAGAGAGAGAAATTAAAGACCTAAATAAAGGGATTCAGTGTTCACAGAGAAGACCCACTGTTCTTAAAATGCCAGTTCTTTCCAAATTGACCTATAGAGTAAATGAAATCCCAATCAAATGCAAAGGAAACCACAGACTGAAAAAATAATTATAAAACATACATCTGATAAAGACCTAATATTGTGGACTGACTTGTGTCTCCCCAAAATTCATGTGAAGGTTAAATGAGGTCATAAGTTTGGGGCTCTAATCCAATTATCACTGCTGTCCTTATAAGAAAAAGAAGAGACATCAAGGATGTGCATGCACTGAGAGCAGTCTATTAGGACATAGTAAGAAGATGGCCATCTGCAAGCCAAAGAGAAAGACCTCAGGAGAAACCAACCCTGTCATCAACTTGATCTTGGACTTCTAGCCTCCAGAACTGTGAGAAAGTAAATTTCTATTGTTTTAGTCACCCAGTCTGTAGCATTTTGTTATGGCAGCCCTACCAGTGAACACATTTAGTATTGGAATTAATTTTGAACACTTAAAGTCAATAATAATAAAAGAAACAATCCATTTTTTAAAAAGGGTCAAAAATTTGAATAGGCAACTGACAGAAGTAGATATAGGATGGCAAATAATCATATAAAAAGACCCACAGTATCATCAATCAATAGAAAAATGAAAATTAGGGGCACCTGGGTGGCTCAGTGGGTTAAGCCTCTGCCTTCGGCTCAGGTCATGATCTCAGGGTCCTGGGATCGAGCCCCCACATGGGGGGGGTGGTCTCTGCTCAGTGGGGAGCCTGCTTCCCCCCTTCTCTCTGCCTGCCTCTCCACCTACTTGTGATCTCTCTCTCTCTGTCAAATAAATAAAATCTTTGGGGAAAAAAATGAAAATTAGAACCATAATGAAATATCACTACAAATCTGTTAGAATGGGTAAATTTTAACAGACTGACCATACCAGTTTTTGGAGAAGATGTGGAGGAAATGGGACTCTCATACACTGATGGGAGTGTGGTCCAGGTATTCTAATGTTAGGAACTAGTCTATGGTACTTTGTTATAGTATCCTGAACTAAGAAAATGGATATGTTCATTATCCTTAGTATGTGATGGTTTCGTGGGCATATGAACAGCTCAAAGCATATCAAGTTTTTTTACTGAAGCTGTAAATTATTGTGTGTAAAATCAAATTAAAAATGTACTGGTACTCCTGTAAGGTGACTGTAACCCTGGGGATAAAAATATATGTTTATAAAAAATTAAAAATTAAAAATTAAAAAAATGTACTGGTACTTATTTTGAATGGAAATTTTTAGTTGTTTAAGTTTAGCAAATAACATAATAGAGTAGCTTCCTGGCAAGCATGAGATGTTTAAGCAGATCTTCCAGATATTAATTAAGCTTCTGTTTCAGATTAATTATGCCTATTATATGAAAATGGAGTTTTTTGTTTTATGACATGAATTAATGATATTTTATAATCTTTCCTGGTGATTCAACCTCATAATTATTTCTTTCCATATGGTCAATTCTACCAGGTAATTTTGTCTTCAGTTCCCAAATGAACTAATAACTTCAAGCAAAATTTTTTCAGACTTGAGTCACCTTAATGAAAACAAACAAAATAAAACAAGGCATCCACTGTAGTGGTTATATCTCTGTCTGGCATATGTCATCACAGATCTGAATGCTTTTGACCAATTCTGCCAATGCAATTTGATCTAGATTGCTTTAATAATCTCTTTATCTCTACTTTTTTCAATTCATCCTCCCATCTCCCATTATCTCCTCAACCTGTTCCAGACTTTCTGACTCATTCCTTAGATGAAATGGCTTTATCAAGGTTAACAATGAGCTATCTCCTAACAAAGCTAATGGTCAATTATCTGTCCTCATTTTAGTAGACCACTTAGCTGCTTTTGACATGGTTTACCACTTGATCCTCCTTGAAATACTCTTCCCCTGGGTGACACCCTATTCTTGTTTTTCTCAACCTCTCTCCTTTTGTCATCTTTCCTGACTTTACTCTGACATCTGACATCTAAATGTTGTATCCCATGACCCAGTCGTTTGTTTTCTCTGTCTCTTCTCTTGGACAAATTGATCTCATTTTATCCTATTGCTTCAAACAGCTTCCCTGTGCTGGTGATCCTCAAATTCCTATTTTATTGAATCTACATGGGTTCCCCCCACCCCCCTTCATAATGTAACTCTGCTTGTGGAAACTCCAAATGGTTTCAGCCACTCCCTGAAGAAGCTTAACAAGTAAGAAGAAGCCCTACACTGTATAGTTTATATGCTAAGCAATTGCACATTCATTATCTTTTCAGACTGCTTTAACATGTTCCCGTGTAGACATTGTAAACCTTATCCTCATTTTACAGATTAAGAAACTAAGTCAAAGATTCACTGAGAGTCACACCATTAATCAACAGACTAGATTTACAGAAAAGCCCATTTTTATATCTTTAGACTGTGAACAGTGTGAAAGCAGGGACTGTCCAACTCTTCATCATTATCCTTAGCTGCAAGAAATAAGAATAATCATCCCTCGAATGATTGAATCTATTTATTCCAATTTTTGCTGTTAAAATTATTTCTAAAGTATAGGATAGCCCACTTTGCTGATTTAAAAACTGTTATTCTCTGATAATCAAAGATCTAGAATGCTTTTCAATCAATATGTAAATCGTTAATTTTTATTGCATATTTTTAAAGTCCAAACCTGGAATGAATGAAAAATAAATAAATGAAATTTTAAAAATGAACATTTTCCCAAAGGTATTTAAAGCCAGAACATTTTCCCAGTGAAACTGAGATTAAATAGTAATATTCACCTTTCTTTGGTCATTTCCTTTATTTGCCTGAGAACAACAACAACAAAAAAATTATTTGAGTTCATGGGTCATTTATTTTCATAGCAACAAGATACCTTGTGACATCATAATACCACTTTTCAATTTCACATATCATAACATATGGTGCATGAAGAGACTGTAAAAAGGAAGTGACAACTTGCTGGTTAAATCTGGAGGAAATATGGGACTAGTACTAGCTTCTCACTTGAATCCTTTCCCAAACAATTATTATAACACTAATTTTAAATCCTTGGCACCATAAATGGTAACAGTAACCAAAATAAATTTCTGTGGCTTAATGAAGTATTTTTCTTAATCTAAATATGAACAAAGGGAAAGAATTCTTCCTCTGTAAGGAATAGGTTACGTGAATCCACACTGAGGAAAACATGTACTGTTCTTTAAACAAAAGCACCTTTACAAAGGGGGATTCCAAGGCATGACAGGGGCAATGAGAGCATAGATTTTCACAAATCCCAAGTAAAAACACAAAGCAGAACCACTCGGTAAAACTAAATCACATGGATGGCATGAAAAACAGAACAAAATGACAAGATATTCCACACACTCCTAAATACAAGAAGATGGGGAAGAAACACCAGCAGCCAAGATACCAAAGCCATCAATGTGTGTGAGAACAGAGGGAAGCAACAGAGTGCCTAGGGATCAGAGAATAAGAGAGCTTCTGAGTAGCCAACTTCATGGAGGGCCAATTTGAGCACAGGTACTGAACCATGAGAGCTTTTGGCCACCCCAGGGGTGGGTGAGTGATTGCAAAAGTCCTGTAGAACATCTGAGAGGTCAGAGCCCTAAACTAAATAGAAGGCTGAAAGGAAAGACTTGAAAATCGAAAGAAATAGAGCCATGAACACGACTGAAGAGAAAGCAACAAGTACTAAAAACACAACTATCATACAGACTTTAGGATTCCTTGAAAAAGAAAATCAAGGAAATAATGGAAATCAGTAGTGACACAATGACCAAAAAGTAGCAATGCCAATCCCTAATGCCCAGATGTTTCTGAAATACCATTCCCATTAACAAGGCTTCTTTGGCTGATTCCACATCTGGGGCTGAAATATATAAGAGGTATTTGGAACATCTTAATGTATCAGTAGCAAGATCGCTATGAAAGACTATTACTAGAACATGTCAAAAAGAATTTGAAGAATTTTCAACTGACCGAAGATAACAAAATTTGAGCTTCATTAAGGGTAAGAATTGTAGTAGATAGAAACCCATGGAATATTTCTATATCCTTAAGTTTATAATGATAATTTTTCATTTAAAAATGAAACCTAATTGTTTTCTTTCTGAGGATGAAGTAAAACCAATTGATTAGCTTAAAATAGTACTTATAAGGAAATAATCAACATTTATCTTGACTTTTCCAATATGAACTATACCACTGGGTAGACAAATAGTAGATGAGAGGGAGCAATTCCTTACTGGGTTTTTTCAGATAACAAGTGAAACAAAATGATAGAATATCACAGTTTTGTAATCCTTAATGAATGAATGGTCATAGGCATTGAGCATCCAGGGATGCTAACATTAAAAACAGAAGTCATTGATTGTTTGATAATGTTTTTTCAAATCCAGCAATCCCACTCTTGAGTATATATCTGGAGGAATTGAAATCAGTATCTCAAGGAGATGTTTGCACACCCACATTTATTGAAACATTATCTACAATAGGCAAGATATGAAAACAACCGAAATATCTTTCAACAGATAAATGGATAAGGAAAAATGGGTGTATAGATGTACAAAGGAATATTGTCTGGCCAAAAAAAAGAAAATCTTGCCATTTGCAACAATATGGATAAATATGGAGGTCACTATACTAAGTGAAACAAGCCAGACAGAGAAAGAAAAATACTGTATGTATCACTTATATGTAAAATATATATATTTTTAAAGCTGATTTCATAGAAAAAGAAGGTAACAGTGATTGCCAGGGTCTGGGGGATGCAGATATGGAGTGGTACAGGTCAAAGGACAGAAAAATTCAATTATAAGAAAAGTAAATTCTGAGGAGAAGAAAAATGTATATGAATATATACTCATGCTAATGTACAACATGGTGACTATATTTAATAGTACAGTATTGTACAGTTGAAAGTTGCTGAGAGTAAATCTTAGGCATTCTTACTACAATCACACACAAGAGTTAATTATGCTATGTGAGGGGAGGGAGGTGTTAATTACCTTGATCTTGGTAAACATTCTACAATGTATGTGTATATCAAATCATCACACTGTGCACTTTAAATATATACAATTATATTTTTCAATTTTTTTCTCAAAGAAGTTAAAAAATCATCCTATATGATCAGGATCAGAATATGAGCACACATAATTCATTCTCTTGACTAAAATGAGGAGCAATATAAAATTACTCATTCAGCCATCCATCCATGTAGTAAACAAAACCAAATAAACTAACCATAACTAACTAAGCCCTCTCTCTCTCTCTTTCTCATATGAATGCACATACACACAGTCATATTTTACTTGTGGTATCCCAGTGATTGTGAGAACACAAAGATAAATGACACATATCTTGATTTTAGGATTAATGTAATCTACTGGGTGTTTGCAGAGAATTACATCAAGTACATAACTCAAAGGCCTCTTGAGAGAGGTCCAGAGCTACACGGATTTCTTTTAAAAACTCACTCATGCAAAACAAATAAAGCTTTTATTGAATTTGTTGACTCTTAAAAGGTCATTTAAAATCCTACTGTATAAACATTCATACGTTATACTTTTCTTCACTTGGTTAAAAAAATAAATTTGTAATTACTGATTTTCTCCTGGGGTTGGCTTATGAAAATTTTTTCAGTGTGATTTTGAAGATTCAGTGAGATTCAGTCCTGTACTTCATTGTAATTCTCAAATCAAAGCAAATATTACACACATACTAAGCTTAAACCACATTCAAGTTATTGACATTTCTAAGCAGAAAAGGTACTACTAGACCCATTAAATGCTCCTTCTGTATTAAGATGATTTAGTTAAACCTGGGAATGATATTCAAGGAAGAACAGCTGTCTTCTGGACACTTTCTGTATGAAAGAAGTACTATAAGTACTGTAAGTTTATGTCTATGAAATTACATTTTTAAAAACACAAAGACACAGAAAAGTCCAAAGAAAAAATTAAACTACCACCATCCAAAAAAATCTATTTTAAACATTTCACAAATACATTTCATAAAACTTTATATATATATATATATATATACACATGTATTTATACATGTAGTCTTACATGTATATATTATATTCATCTATACTCATTATATATTTTTTTACATAGGCTTACATACACATACAAATAAAAGGATAAATAAAAATGAACTTATTTAAAATGAGATCAACTTTATTTCATTATTTTTTTATTAACATATAATGTATTATTAGCCCCAGGGGTACAGGTCTGTGAATCACCAGGTTTACACACTTCACAGCACTCACCATAGCACATACCTTCCCCAATGTCCATAACCCCACCACTCTCTCCATTACCCCCTGCCTCCAGAAACCCTCAGTTTGTTTTGTGAGATTAAGAGTCTCTTATGGTTTGTCTCCCTCCCAATCCCATCTTGTTTCATTTATTCTTTTCCTACCTGCAAACCCCCCATGTTGCCTCTCAACTTCCTCAAATTAGGGAGATCATATGATAATTGTCTTTCATATGAGTTCAACTTTAAATGTAATTTTAAATATATTTTAAAATGTAACTTTTAATGAAGGTAATAGAGAAACAACTGAAGTAAAACTAAAGGATTTGTTTAACTTCCTGAACACATTTTTAAATTTTTATTATGTTCACTTAGCCACTGTATAATACATTGTTAATTTTTGACGCAGTGTTCGATGATTCATCAGTTGCGTATAACACCCAGTGCTCATCACAGCATGTGCCCTCCTCAATACCCATCATTCTGCTACCTCCTCCTCCTCCCACTCCCTTCCACTCTGAAACCCTGTTTCCTATGGTCCATGGTCTCTCATGGTTCATCTCCCTCTCTGATTTCTCCTCCTCCAGGTGTTCCACATATGAATGAAATTGTCTTTCTCTGCTTGACTTACTTCACTTAGCATAATCCCCTCCAGTCCCATCCATGTCGATGCAAATTGAGGTTATTCATCCTTTCTGAGAGCTAAATAATATTCCATTGAAAAATGTACCACATCTTCTTTATCCATTTATCTGTTGAAGGGTGTCTCATCTCCTTCCACAGTTTGGTTATTGTGGACATTGCTGCTGTGAACATTGGGGTGCATGTGCCCCTTCTTTTCACTGCATCTACATCTTTGGGGTAAAACTAGTAGTTCAATTGCTGGGTTAGGATAGCTTTATTTTTAACATATCCGTACTGTTTTTCAGAGTGGCTATACCAGCTTGCATTCCCACCAACAGTGCAAGAGGGCTCCCCTTTCTCCACATCCTTGACAACATTTGTTTCCTGTTTTGTTAATTTTTGCCATTCTAACTGGTGTAAGGTGGTATCTCATTGTGGTTTTGATTTGTATTTCCCTGATGGCTAGTGATGTTGAGCATTTTTTCATGTGTCTATTAGCCATTTGTATGTCTTCTCTGGAGATGTGTCTGTTCATGTCTTCTGTCCGTTTTTTGACTGGGTTATTTGTATTTTGAGTGTTGAGTTTGAAAAGTTCTTTATAGATCTTGGATACCAGCCCTTTATCTGTAATGTCATTTGTAAATATCTTTTCCCATTCTGTGTGTTGTCTCTTAGATTTGTCGACTGTTTCCTTTGCTATGCAGAAACCTCTTATCTTGATGAAGTCCCAAAAGCTCATTTTTGCTTTTGTTTCCCTTATCTTTGGAGATGTATCGTGGAAGAATTTGCTATGGCCAATGTTGAAGAAGTTACTGCTTATATTCTCCTCTAGGATTTTGATGGATTGCTATCTCACACTGAGGTCTTTCATCCATTTTGAGTTTATCTTTGTGTATGGTATAAGGAAATGGTCCAGTTTCATTCTTCTATATGTGGCTGTCTAATTTTCCCAGCACCATTTATTGAAGAGACTTTTTTCCATTGGATATTTTTTCCTGTTTTGTCAAAGATTACTTGGCCATAGAGTTGAGGGCCCATTTCTGGAGTCTCTCTTCTGTTCCATTGGTCTATGTGTCTGTTTTTGTGACAGTACCATGCTGTCTTGGTGATCACAGCTTTGTAATATAGCTTGAAGTCAGGCAACATGATGACCCAGCTTTGTTTTTCTTTTTCATCACTCCCTTGGCAATTTGGGGTCTTTTCTGGTTCAATACAAATTTTAGGATGGTTTGATCTGGTTCCTTGAAAAATTCCAATGGTATTTTAATAAGCATGGCACTGAAAGTATAAATTGTTCTGGGCAGGATAGACATTTTAACGATGTTTATTCTTTCAATCCATGAGCATGGAATGTTTTTCCATCCTTTTGTGTCTTTCTCTATTTCTTTCATAAGTGTTCTGTAGTTTCTAGAGTACAGATCTTTACCTCTTTGGTTAGGTTTATTCCCAGGTATCTTACAGCTTTTGTTTCTATTGTAAATGGAATTGATACCTTAATTTCTCTTTCTACAGTTACGTTGTTAATATATAGAAAGGCAACTGATTTCTATACATTGATTTTGTATCCTGACATATTGCTGAATTGTTATATGAGTTCTAGTAATTTGAGGTGGAGTTTTTGGGTTTTCCACATAAAGTATCATGTCATCTGCAAAGAGAGAGTGTTTGACTTTTCTTTGCCAATTTGGATGTCTTTTATTTCGTTTTGTTGTCTGATTGCTGAGGCTAGGACTTCTAGTACTATGTTGAACAGTGGTGAGAGTGGGCATCTCTGTTGTGTTCCTGATCTTAAGGGAAAAACTCTCAGCTTTTTCCACTTGGTAATGATATTCACTGACCTGTACACAATTCTTTATCACAAAAGAAGTTTCTAGAGATAACTCTAAAGTTGAGAATAAAAACTAAGATGTTGGAGTTGTTAAAATTATAGTTGACAGATGAGGAAATTGATATGTTCCAATTTCCTTTAATTTATGCTGTGATAGGATGGATTTCATGATACAAAAATGTACACACATTATATTTATTTTTTAATCATAAATCTAACACTATTAGTTTTGTATTTGAAATATTTAATTTCCAACAACTATTTTTTTTATCATATCCAACAGGTCAAAAGAGCTTTAAAACGTCTTTTTTTTTAAGTTCATTGGCAGGAATATACATTCATGCTGGTGTGCTCCCATTAATTTAATTGACTCACTTAAGCATTTTTTGAGTGACTGCTATACCAAGGCACCATGCACTGGAATTCAGGTGGTAAGCAATACCAGAAATCATCCCTCCTTGCATGAGGTTATATTATAGGCCAGAACAAAGGTAAAATGAGACGACGCACCAGAAATACCAACATATACTTGGCCCTCAAGAAATGTCAAGTCCCTTCCTGTCTTGATCTCTCTCCACTCCCATTCCATTTTGGGAGTTCCTTTGCTGATCTCCCTTCTGCCAATCTCTTGGACTCTTGTCTTAACATCCAGCAGAAATGATTCTCACTTTTGAGCTTTTTTTCTGCACTGAAGTCTTTATAACTATTCTGATGCTGAGACCTAGACTTATTAATCTATTTTCTCCACCATTTCTCAACCCTGACTTGAAATATTTATTTTTTTTAATACATCAGCATCTATAGTGAGGGCATCTTTCTCTAACTGACTAAATAAATATCTTTCAGAAAGTAATAATTTGTCAAATGGCAAAGGAATATTCTAGCCATTCAGTCAGCAAAATGAAACCTACTTAGGTGAATGTGGCTTTGCCTGGGAATAAAAATAGAACATCTCTGACATTTACTGTACTTCCTATTTGCTAGGCACTATCACAAACAGGCAGATTATCTTATTTAAGATGATCTATCCCAATAACCCTGTGATGTAGGTGTTTGTTTTACTAAGAGCAAACTAAGCAGAGTTACTTGCCCAAGGTAACAAAGGTAGTGGTGAAGACTTCACCTCCAACTATGAAGTCAGAGAGACTTCACAAGCTTTTAAATATGGCTTGAAAAATAGCTAAGAACATATGAAAGAAGACTGTTAAAAGTTTCACAAAAATTTCTGAGGAGACAATTTGTTAGCGTAGAATCATAAACTCTGGGGGCTTGAAGAGGCTTGAGAAAAAAAACAATCCAAATTCTGGGTCGTATAGATAAAAATAAACCAATCACTTTAGCTCCTGATAGGTCCTTTGCTTTATTGTATGTCTTATAGTCAATATGTATACAACTTGAGCCTCCTCCTGCCAAAGCTAGTCCCTGCACAATGTTCTTGATTTCATCTTTTTTTGATACCTCCAAGTCTCCACTTCTTACTTAGCCCTGTATTATCAGTCTATTTTTGTTTTTTTTTTTCCTCTCTGGGATATCTTTTAGCTCTAATAGTTCTCATCATTTAAAATTCCTTCAACTATATGGACATTGGGGAGGATATGTGCTATGGTGAGTGCTGTGAAGTGTGTAAACCTGGTGATTCACAGACCTATAACCCTGGCGCTAATAACACATTATATGTTTATAAATTGTTTTTTAAATTATTAAAAAAAATAAAATTCCTTCAACTATGGCTTCACTTATAGTTTTGTGATACCCCCAGCATTAGAATTATTAAGCCCTTGGTGTGCCTGGGTGGCTCAGTGGATTAAAGCCTCTGCCTTCGGCTCAGGTCATGGTCCCAGGATCCTGGGATTGAGCCCCACATCAGGCTCTCTGCTCGACGGGGAGCCTGCTTCCTCCTCTCTCTCTGCCTATCTCCTCTGCCTATTTGTAATCTCTGTCTGTCAAATAAATAAAAATCTTTAAAAAAAAAATAGAGTTATTAAGCCGCTACCCTTAGTTTTTACGGCTAAACTGAAAAGGAAGAATGTACTCCTTCTGGTGGCTAAACTATTCATTGCTTTTGCTAAACTCAAACTCACAGGATGTACTTTTATAGACTTGATTATCTTTCGGCCATATGCTTCTGAGAAGTGAAAACAGAATATTTGTTTTGCCTCACACTGTATACGCATATCCTGATACCTTTGTATTTCAGACCAACCCAAGTGCCTGAGGATATAACACTTGTGCAGAGTTTCTCTGTTGCTCCCTTTGGATGTTCTTTATTCCAAGACCCTTATGCCTCTCATCGTACTTGTTGAAATATGTCACACTTGAGATTGCTGCCTCCTCAACCTTCAGCTTCTCTTCAACCCGTTTTAACCCA
This sequence comes from Lutra lutra, assembly GCF_902655055.1. NCBI lineage: Eukaryota > Metazoa > Chordata > Mammalia > Carnivora > Mustelidae > Lutra > Lutra lutra. Next base: position 32,636,484 of record NC_062281.1, on the reverse strand, counting down.
GTTTCTGCCCATATTCCAAAACTGCTCTCATACCTTCATTACACTAGTTCCAATAGGTGTTTCTTGGCCTTTATATTCTCCAATATCTCAGAGCTTTTAATACATTGGATCACTTTTTTTGAAACACTCTCTTCTCTTACTCAGGGAGTTTTTAGTTCTAGCTTTGCCACTTTCTAGCTGGATCATTTTGGCAAATCATTCTACCTCTCTGAGATGATCTCCTTATTTGTAAAAGCAGCCTAAAAACAATCTCATTTTACTGTTTCTCCAGAAATATTGAGTATAATTTACAGAAAAATGTTATTTCTCCATTGATGAGTTAAATGCACCAGGCATTATAGTTTTGCATTAACTGTATGTTAACTGTATGCAAGAAATACAGAAAAGAATACCATAAATGTAAGGTAATTAATTATAAGTATAATGAGTTTTATAACAGCAGATTTGGGTTCCGATCAGTCTAATTTTGTTCAAAGTGTGGACAATAGCAGAGTTTATATGAGAAAAACTAGACTCTCCAAAGTAGATCTCATAAAAAATGCTTAACAAAAAAATGGTTAAAAGTGAAACTACTATTTAATCAAAGCTCACTCTTAGCATTATGATAGAACCTCAAAGCACTGGAAAGCTACTATAACATTAAATAGTATAAATTTATCCTCTTTCATTTTCAAGATAAAAGCAATTATAATTTATAAATGGCCATCTCAGTTAGTTTTGAATATTTACCTTGAAATTACATTCAGCACAAGGTTAATTGGAAAACTGTTTTCCTGATTCATCTTGAATGTTTATGTAATTATGTATTTCTTATACATGGAGCCAATATTAAGAAAGCAATTTGTTCAAATACAGTTCTGATTTTATGACAAAAATACTCTGCTTAAAAAAATCCATGTAAGGGGCGCCTGGGTGGCTCAGTGGGTTGGGCTGCTGCCTTCGGCTCAGGTCATGGTCTCGGGGTCCTGGGATCGAGTCCCGCATCGGGCTCTCTGCTCAGCAGGGAGCCTGCTTCCTTCTCTCTCTCTGCCTGCCTCTCTGCCTGCTTGTGATCTCTGTCTGTCAAATAGATAAATAAAATCTTTAAAAAAAAAAAAAAAATCCATGTAAAAATATTATTTGGGGAAAAATCAGCTTTCAGCTTAACTTACAAAGTATGCATTTTATCCAAGGGTAAAGATATTTCTCTAAACTTTTTGATTTACAAGTTTATTTTTCAACTAATAAATTACCAGGTTGTTAACCCAAACTGGTGTCCGTTAGAGATACAAATGCTTTAAGCATTATTTCATGGTGCACGTAACATTGACTTCTACACTTGGAAAGTATGGTCTTAATTACCTCTCAAACAGAGACACATTGCCCTCTTGTACTTTGTACACCAACTTGACTTTTGCCTATTTCCTTTCTGTGGGTTTTCCATTGTCCTGGTGCTCTGGGACCATTTGTAGATGGAACCATAATGAAAGTTACCATTCAGTGACCAGCATGAGCATCAGGGAATCTCATCTCATCCCATGTATAATTATCTTTGGCTACATTTCTCCTGTGTTGTGTTGTTATATTTCATAATTTTTTTTTCAGAGCTGTCAGTGGCTCATGTAATAATCAAAGCACTGAAAATGATTTAGGTTACACTAGTAGCACAAAACTATAGCTAAATACCCTACTCATTCGATAATTTATATGCAAGTAGAGAGGTTAACAATTATTTGTAATATATTTACCACCTGTAATATGCTAGGCTAGTTGTTATAGTAAACAGATGAACATACAGTGAATAAAATTTATATCTAATTTAACATCATATGCAGATGATCCAGGGTCACTTGAACCTATACATTTGGAAGTCATTATCCTTATAATTTCAGGGCATCATTCACAATCCAGATGGCAAGAAAAATTGGAGATACTTTATTACCTTCAGAACTATGCTGGGCTTTTAAAATGGCCTACTCTATGATGGTTCAGTATTAATATTGTACTTCAAAGGCTCACAAACCAAATAGCTGCTTCTTTTGAAATATATGAACATGCAAAGAAAATACCTCAAGGTCATAAAGTAAGTTGGATAAAATAATTTTCTTAGAAAAAATATTTATGAAAATATCATAAAATATTTTGAGGAGTAGATGTTGGAAAATTTTTTTTATAACAAGCCAAACAAATGGATCAAGCATAGTAGAACCCAATGCTGGAAAAGAAAGTAAAATTTCTAGAATTAAAGAGCTCATGCTACATTGGCTATCATTACTCCATTTTATAAGCCAGAAACTATTTTCATCCATAGAGCATGCCTGCAAGCTGGGCACTGTTTCCCCTATTGTATGAGTAAGAAAATAGAGACCCAGCTAATCAGTAGATCAGGATCACAGAAGGAAAACAGTAGGTCTTGGAACCAAGCTGTATTTTATACCTGACCACCTGCCATTTCTAAAATGCTAAGTTACTATCTTTAAAAAGAGTCCCAGAATGGTTCTGACTTGGATGCAAACAGAAAATAAAGAGACAACAAAGAGATCTAAAATAAGATGATAGAATAATAGATATAATAATAGATATAATATATAATAATAGATAGATAGATATAATAATAGATAGACTAATACCTGAAGCAAATTATCAACTACAGTTCAGACTAATTAAAAAGATGGCCACCAGACAGAACACGGTTATTAGTAATAATATGTATTCTTGTCTAAAATCTAATGAAGAGTCAGAGGAAAATGCAATGCATTTCTCCAGAGGAATATTAACAAAGCAAAACAAATAAAAATCTGTAATCTTTGCGTGACTTCTATCAGCCTTCCCAGTTTCCCCTTCCCATCTTGCCCTGATATATGAAGAATTTGACCTAATTCTTGAGGAAGAGGTCCTCCACAATCCCAGTGGAGCACATGAAGCCACCTTCAGGGAAATACACAGAATTTACTAGATTGACATCAGTACATAAAAATGTGTTTCTTCTATAGGAACTAAAGACAAGATAAAAAGAAGAACAAATGGAATACCTATACCAGACCCCTGATTTTCCATTGGCCACTTTGCAAGTCTGTGACCCCTTAAGATCCTTGTACATGCTTTGGCAAGACTGGTTAGCAAATGTGGGAGCTACCTGATAAGAAAGTCAAGTCTGCAATTCAGCAGAATGTTCAGAACATTGCCTGCTCTTTTCCACTGTTTGACTTGTCACCAAGTAAGAGTAAAAAGAAGAAAAAAATTGGCATATTTTCAGGTCAGAGTTATCTTAGGTGTATGTCTTCAAACTAAAATAGTTCATCAAAACAGATCTCAAACTTACCAAAGTATGATGTTTATATGCACATACACACACATATACATTTTATTCCTTGAAATTGGCTACATAGAAAGAGCTACTGCATAAATATTCTTTTTCAAGGACAGTGAAAAAAGGCACATGTTTTGACATTGCGTAAGCCTAAAATGAAACTTTCACTTTTTTGTTCCTTTGCATTTATAACGCATTAACAAACACAATATGTCCACTACAGTAAGATATGGAATGAAAGTCACTGTAGCAAAAGGCAGGTTCTCCTTTCTAAATCCTTTAAAATGCATTCACCCCCACTTATGTAAGGACTTATTGGGTCAATGTTTCCCAAACATGGGAACACATTACAGTCATGGGTAGAGATTTTCTAAAGTACTGGTACCCTTTTCTTATCTTAGGCTGTTGGAATCAGAATGACCAGGAGGCAGCCCGGGGTAGAAAACCACCGTACTATGCAATTTTGCAGCCAAGTTTAAATCACGCTTATAGGACCTTATTATCACTTAATATTGGCAGGTATTATCATGGGTTTTGATGTCTTTGTGATAGTTGCCAAAGCTTGTATCACTTCTCACTTGTGCTTCCTTGGCTAAGATATCTCCTCTAGCTGCTTTTTGCCTCTTGGGACATTTAAAAGACTTATCTTCTGATAGTACTTTTCTCATTTCTGCTCCTCTTGCCTGCCAGGAGGATCTTATTCAAGTTTCAGATCATATCATTTCTATAGAGAAAGGAACAATGATCTCCTGAGGAGATGGACTTACTATGGTGAATCTAGAGAATAATTCTAGCATTTTCTTACAATTTAGAATTGTAATTTTCTTACAAATTTAGAATTGTAATTTACTACATATATACATATATATTACTACATATATACATATATATACACATACATATATATGTGCATACATCCAATCCATGTATATAATATATGCATATACAGTATTTAACAGTGTATATACACAATGCATGAATGACATATACAATAATATACAATATATAATTATACACACACACACTGTATATATACACTATAGTATACATATGTCACAGAGGCCTAAAAGAGAAGTCTAAGGTTTCAATTACTTTAAACAGAAATAAGTGGTTTGGTCCTATGTTTCTTCCATAAACATATCACATGCTTCTTCAGGTTCTAGCTCTTTGTCCTGCTGCCATATTTATTGGTATAAAAGTCTAGTAATCTTTTTTTTTTTTTTAAGATTTTATTTATTTGACAGACAGAGATCACAAGTAGGCAGAGAGGCAGGCAGAGAGATAGGAAGGGAAGCAGGCTCCCTGATGAGCAGAGAGCCCGATGCGGGACTCGATCCCAGACCCTGAGATCATGACCTGAGCCGAAGGCAGCGGCTTAACCCACTGAGCCACCCAGGCGCCCCAAAGTCTAGTAATCTTAAATCAAGCTGAAACTAAAATGAAAAATTAGCACATCTACGTTAAACCTGTAGGTCTTGCTCTTCCCTCTACTTACCCCATTTAAATAGAATTAATTCTGCTAGTGTTTTTTTCTCTGTAGAAAAATTATAATAGAGAAAGTCAAAGGAAGGAGAAAACAACCTCTGAAAATTGGACATACATTAATAACTTCTGTACAATCAGGCTTGAAGTACATTTTAGGAGAGCAGTATCAATCTCAATCTTTCCACAAGGAAACAAATTATCATTTTCCCAAAGCTATCAATTTAGTGACTTTGTGAAAGATTCCCTCACTACAGATGCTGATGTGTTAAAAAACAAGTGTCACGATGCAGGGTGTGAGAAATGGTGGAGAAAATAGATTAATAAGACTAAGTCTTGGCATCAGAATAGTTATAAGGTCTTCAGTGCAGGACAAATGATTAGAAGTGAGAATCATTTCTGCTGGATGTTAAGAGGAGAGTCTAAGAGATTGGCAGAAGGGAGATCAGCAATGGAACTCCCAAAATGGAGTGGAAGGGGAGAGAGACCAAGACAGGAAGTGAATTGACATTTCTTGAGGGCCAAGTATATGTTGGTATTTCTGGTGCGTCGTCTCATTTTACATTTGTTCTGGGCTATAATGTAACCTCATGCAAGGAGGGATGATTTCTGGTATTGCTTACCACCTGAATTCCAGTGCATGGTGCCTTGGTATAGCAGTCACCCAAAAAATGCTTAAATAAGTCAATTAAATTAATGGGTGCACACCAGCATGAAAGTGTATTTCTGCCTATGAACTAAAAAAAAAAAAAGATGTTTTGAAGCTATTTTGACCTGTCATATATGGTAAAAAAAAAAAAAAAAAAAAAAGATAGCTGACGACAACTGAATATAAAATCCAACTTATTGGGTGTTCTGTTATTTGGCAATCAGGGTGAGATACCAACATTACCTACTACAACGACAAGAAGACCACACAACAGCTGGAGATCGTGGTATATTGGCATTATGCAAAACACAGTGGTATCAGTAGGCAGTAGAATATTATCAGGGAGGATCCCTGTGGACATTCACATCAAGCCCAACAAAATGTTGAGCAGGAAGGTAGAGAGGAAACATGACAACAGAGATCTAGTTACACAATTTAGGAACTAAAATTCCATCCCATGGAAAACTTTTGTAACAAATCATTACTTTATTCCCAAAAGAAGTGGCTCTAAACAGGGACTCAGACTGCAGTTTAAGATGGAGTTTCAGTCACAATTTTTCTTTCAAGAAAAGAGTCTTTTACAAGCAAAGAGTTTGACTAACATCCAGAGAGACCAGAAGCAAATATCTTAGTCTAGAACTCCCAAATTCATCCTGATGAGAAGGAAGTCAAGGGTTAAGTAGATCTAACTAAAGGGCTTGGAAAACTATAGGCATGATGGGTAAAGGTGGATATGAATCCAAGAATAATTTTCCAGGGAGGTAACTTTAATAATATGAGCCATATTTGGACACACCTTTATAATTACCCAGATCACATGTGGGGCACTCTAACTGGAAGGGAACCTGAAATGTAATTTGAAAGTATCCAGCCCCTTTGGTTTTGAAAGTCATACTGGTAGGGGATTGACCTAAATGGAGAGTGAATTATTGGGTAATAAGTGGCACACTTCCTTGGCTCCATTCCATTGCTACCATCTTAGTCTGGGCTTTCAACACATCAGTAACAGATGATTGAACAACACACAACAGTTCTCAGGTCTACTGTCTTTTCTCTTCAATCCCGCAAAAATTCATCTTTAAAACCTCACTTTGGTATCTCTGCTTAGATTATTCTATTTGCGAAAATATATTTTCTTTATCCTTCTTCCTATCTGAATACAATTAACACTTCAATGCTAACTTCAGTTTATGTTTGCTTTTCAAAGAGGTTCTCATCCAGGACTCCATCTACTCTAAATTTCTATAACCCTCTCATTCTATATCTTTTATCTTAGAATGTGATGATATATTTCCAATGCTGATAGAAGCTCCCTAGGGGAACAGTTTGTATTTTATTATTGTACTCCTAGTACCCAGGTCTGTACATGACAAATAGATCCAATTTTTAAAATTGCATTAAGCCTTCTTTTTCTTTGGTGTCACCTCAATGATTAGCATAATGACATTTCATTGATTTAACATAGTAGATGCCCCACCCACGTCCCCATGGTCTACTTTAATAGATGCTCACTTACAGGACATTGCCTTCCTGCGTCTTTCTAAGGATTTTCTTTGGCATCAACCATGCTTAGCACTTTTGCTGGACAGATTGGTAGTTCTGAAGGGTTAAGGCCTCAGTAGAAATCATAGCCAGTAAGGGGCAGGACTTAGTGAACAAATACTTCAACTTCTTCTTACCTTTCCAGCTTACCTCTCAGTGGAAAAATTCTAAGGCATCTTTGTACAGTCTCTCAGAGGGTTGCACATGGGATTTTTCCTGGGCTGTCCACAAAGGAAACTTGCTCACTAAGAACTCCTAACTGCCTGTCGTCCCTTCCTTGCCTCATTTCTACTCAGAATGCTTGCTGGATTTGTTTCCAAAACAAACTACTTGCCCACAAATTCTTGTGTCAGAATGCGCTTCGTGAGACCTCCAAACCAAGACTGGTAATAATGTGCTCATTCATAATAATTCTTATTAAGGTAGTAAAGCATCTCCACAGAGTTGAACCCAGCACAGGGAAATTCAAGACTGTTCCTGGTACATAGTAGATATTTAATGTTAACTGGCTTCTTTCCCTTTTGGTGCCACTTTATTTACTTGAGTTAAATAAGATATAGAGTTGAAGATGGCGAAATATTGCTTTATGAATAGTCATTGTGGTGATCATAAATTAAAGTACCTAAATTAATGAATTTTTAAAAATTTCTCTTGTTATATCCCATATAATTTTCTTTCAACAATTGCCAAGTTCCATCTATTTTTTTTTCATTTTTATAAATGAATTGAAGTATACAAAATCTAATGTAACTTGTGGTAGAATTGTAAGAAACTGATGATGAGGGCGCCTGGGTGGCTCAGTGGGTTAAAGCCTCTGCCTTCGGCCACGGTCATGATCCCAGGGTCCTGGGATTGAGCCCCACATCAGGCTCTCTGCTCAGCAGGGAGCCTGCTTCCTCCTCTCTCTCTGCCTGCCTATCTGCCTACTTGTGATCTCTGTCTGTCAAATAAATAAATAAATAAAAACTAAAAAAAAAAAAAGAAAAGAAAAAGAAACTGATGATGAAAACATTCACATCAAACTTTTTCTTTACTGGTACATCCTGTGCATGTGAACCCCAGACATTTCCCTGAGGTAATCTTTATTGTTAGTGGGGAAAAAAAGACAATTTTGTGTTGTTCATCCTTGAAAGAAAATATCAGAAAGGATTTCAACTTTGGCTTATTATTAAGCCAAAATCTTATTATTAAGCCAAAACCTGTGCAGCAGATTATGTGGAAGAGGCATGGAAAAATCCATGTAGTAATATTAGTTTTTGAATAATATTTTACCAGTTGTTTTGATATGCACAATTTCTAGAGAGTCTTACAATAACCCCATAGAGTAGATGAATTTCTTTCATGTATCTCCATCTTACAAAAGAAGAAATGTAGCTCAGACTAGCTAAATACTTTGATAAGAGTCCTACAGCTGATAAGAATTGGAGTGAATCTCCAAGTAAAGTCTTTTGAATCACTCTGAAGCTGTATCATCCTGTCACCGCAAAGACAAAGAATTTTGGCACTTCAGTGAATCTTGAAATAGTTATCGAAAGTCACTCCTTCCCCTTAAAAGGGAAAAAAAGAAGTTGGCTCTAATAGCCTCTAAAGCTCTTTTTGGACAAGAATTACAGTTTTACAAATCGGCTTACCTATCTGCATGTTACCATAAATCAGATTTTTTTTGCTCTTAGTTTTGTTATCCACTGGTTTGATTAAAAAGGGACTTAAGGTGGCTCATCCATCTCATAGGTGCTTTTTCAATAACCAATTACCCTTGAATGTAAAGCGAAAAAGTCTGGAGACATTAAAAGATTTTGGATTGAGTAGTCATGTGAAAATAGTGTTGCCAATTTAGCAGTATTGTTCCCACCACAGTAAAAAGAGATTCAAGAAAGAGAGACCCACTGCTACCCTAATCCAACTGAATTGTGGTTTATTCCCTAAATGGTTGGACTAAGGTGGTAGCAATGGGAATGAAAAATAATGGTAAGGTGTGAGAGAACTTACAGAGGAAGAATCACTAGGAGCAGATCTGGATGACTGAATGTATTAGAAGTCATGAAATAGTAGGAAGTCAATGAAAAGTAGACTTCAGCTTCCTCTGTATTTACAAAGCAAACCATCTTGGCTAACTTTGGGTATATCTTCTGTACACACAAAATACAATAAAATGTGTATGATTCTATTAAATGTATACATAATCTTCTATTTAGTGGTTTTGTTGAATGGAAATCTTAAGTGTTGTCTTGTGCCTACCAGGAGATAAAAAGAAACAAAAAAGATTGCATGTTCTATGGAACTTGATACTCTCTAGCACACCTTTCCAGATTATCCAGATCTAGAGTAGTTTGTGCATTTCATTGTCATTTTATTTTTTTTATAATTCTGTAAGCTGTAGAAAACTGATATTAATGCAAATCACTCCTGTCCATAGACACGCAAATGCTTTTTTCCAATGGAGATGTATTTAGTTCTCCCAACCACTGAAAGAAAGAAGCCAGTTTTTTTTAATCTATTAATCATTTCAGCCTTGCTTTATCACCTATATGTCATCTCTTTCCCTTGTTCTTGAACTAGTTTTTAATACCTTTGCTGATTCCCTCATTCACTGATAAGTAAAATAAAGTCTCTGACACATGGTCATATTGTATTTGTATGAGGGTCATGAACTTACTGTTAATTTAAAAAGTTCTCTTATTGTACACCTTTTTTTAATCCAACAAATTATTTCTTCTTGATAACACCTAAGTTGATACAATGGTGATGGTGGGGGAGAGGAGTTATGTATGTTGGATAGTAACTCAGTATCAGGTTAACATGGACAAAAAGGATAAATAACTTTTCAGAAAGGATGACTCAAATGGTCTGCACCAAGGAATGGCACCCTTGGTTCTTATTTTCCACCAGTAATTACAGTTTGAATAAAGAGAGGTGTTATTTTGCCCTTTACGTCCTTATATACCCAAAAGAATATCTTGGGGAATGTAATGCATTGTACATCTAAGAGGGCTGCCATATGACGCAGAGCTGATTCAGTGAAGAAAAGTGCAATTAAGTGGTTGATTGGCTCTTGATAAAGTCTGTGTAATTTTGGATTAGAAGTTGGCTACAGTCACAGTGCTAACACTCTTTAAGATGCTGCTTTTATGCCAGGACTTTGGGTGCTTCCCTTTCAATTTTACCTCAAGTGGAAGCTTCTTCCTTTTTTTTTTTTTTTTTCTCTTTGAAAGGACAAGGAGCCAAGATGATTCATTTTACTTTTTACCTTATGTGAGTCATGCTGTGGTGCGTAAGGCTCCTTCCCCATATGACACAGCCTCAGCTGCAAGCTGCTGGAGCCCAGACCTAATTACTCTCTGCTGAAGAGCTCTTGAAGAAGATCTCTTGAAGGTTGTGCATATGTGACTTGAGGCTGCCATTTGCTAGTTCTAAAATGATGAGCACTATAAATTCATACCATTAAGATATGGCACATTGTTAACTACTTTTTGACTGATTTCACTTCACTAGGCATTTAGTGACTTACTTATAATCCTCAAGGTTCCTTTCCTTTGTGAAATCTTCCACATATCTTAAGGTTAAAAAAAAAAAAAAAGATTTTGACCTGACTTTAGTGGTATTGTAGATTAAATTAGCCATTTCATTGATGTTAGTTGCATTTACATAATAGTATATTTTGATTTACTTTAATGATTTTGGGGGGGATGGAGGAGCCCTTTTCTTCTTAGCTCAAATTTCTTTTATCATAAGCAAGGGGATCTCCATTTCTCTCCACAATAGGGAGCATATAGAAGAGAATCCTTGTTTCTCTTTCCATCCCTTGTTTACTATAAGGTTGGAAGAACTAATTTAACTGGTAATGGCCTAACATCTATCAGATTCTTTCAGCAGGGTAACGTTACTCTGTTTTAAAAGTAAGAACTTTCCAGAATCTCTTGCACTGCCTGTCTCATGCATTGCTACGGTGAGTCAAGGCTTCCTCTCTGTTTCTTCTTCTGGAGGCAAGCCTAGAACACCCAATATGTTTCCTTATATACCTTATTCTGATAGTGACTGGGTGTCTGAGGAAGCTCACAACAACTATGGTGTGGCTCCTGGGTCCCCAGTCTGGAGGGCTTGTGCGCCAGGAATCTGGGTACCGAAGTCTGAAATCCCAAGCTAGGTTTAGGGATAGGGCCTAGCGCATGGCAAGCCTGATATGCAGATGCTGAGTTGAGCTCCCCGGGATCTGAAGTTAGGGCTGGTGTCAGTCTGTGGCTCAGGCTGGAGTTGTGTCCATGAGAGCTGCCAAATGTGGGGGGTGTCCTCAGGGGGTTTTTCCCACTCTGGGGGTTTTGCGCAGCTCCAAATAGCAAGGTTTCATTCTCGGGGAGAGGAGGAGTCCTGTTTTGTGGCTCAGGGGTCCCCATATGGAGGGATTCGAGACCAGGCCTCTGGTTATGGATGCCTGAAAACCCAACCTAGGGTTAAGATTAGGGCTTAGGGGCATGGCAGGCCTGATCTGTGAGCTGTCTAGGGGGCTGAGTGGAAAATGGGGCTCAGGCTGAGGGTTACAATACTGGCTTGTGTCCAGGGCCGCCTCTGGTAGTGTGGTGGCCTCAGGGGCCATGGAGGTTTCTCCTACTCTGATGGTTTTACACGCTTCCAAATGGCAAGGTTTCCTTCTGGGGAGCAGCAGGAGTTCTGTTTTGTGGCTCAGGGGTCCCCATAAGGAAGGATTTGACACCAGACCTCTGAGGAAGGATGCCTGAAAACCCAAGCTTCTGCATCTGGCTGATGGAAAATCTATGCATCGGCTACGTAGATATATTTGCAGTCTAGTTTGAAAACTCTCCCCATAGGTAGATGTCAAAAACAGATTTGTAATAAGTAGTAGCAGGTCCCTACCTTGGCCTCAGATCTCAGACATGCTTTCCCATCTATGCTTTTCCAGAAAATTAATGGGCTGCTATTTAGAAATCCATACTCTGATCTCCAGTTGGCATCCTGTATCTATCTATACCTTCATGAAATAACTTAAAGAAAAGGAGGGATGATAATTGAAAACCAAACAGGAATATTTGATTTAAAATTTTTTCTATATCTATAATAAACTCGTTAGCTTTTCAGAATCAGGTTTCTTGTGTGGTATCACAAGATATCACCTCAGATATGGTATCACCTCACTTTAACTTTGCAAGGATTGATTATATATATGGTTACTCATTCATGTTATGGTTTGATATATTTAGTCCATTATACCAGCCTACAGATAGCTCCCAGCTTTTTGGGGTAGGAAGCTTTTTTTGGATGGGAAACGATGCCTGCCTTTTTCAATAATACAACAATATGCAAATTTGGAACCTTAAGAAATGCTGACAGATGAAAAAAGAGTCATTCTAGGCATACCCTAATGGGCAATGCAAGTAACTTTATTTTTATTCACTTTTAATAAAAAGTTTTTGTACTGTTTACAGTTCAAGATCACAAATCGAGCACAAAAATTTCCCTCCCATCCCACAAGAAACCTCACTAAAGAGATGATAAAGGAAATTGAAAAGTTGTAACAATGAGGTGAAATAAAAAGGATCTATTTGTTGTAATTAAAAAAAAATATATATATATATATGTGGAAAAAGGAGGAGACCTACGAGTAAGTGAGGGATTTCAACCAGTTCCCAGAAAAACAGAATGAAACGGGACTGTTGAAGGATGACTCAGTAAAGGAAGTCATAGCTGAGGAAAGATATTGTGGGCACTGTGATAGAATAAGGAGTTGATCACCTGGAGAGGAACACAGAGATACTTTGTTTGTTTGTTTGTTTGTTTTAAGGTATTATTTATTTATTTGTCAGAGGGAAAGAGAGAATGTGCAGAAGCAGGGGGAGAGGCAGGCAGAGGGAGAGGGAGAAGCAGGCTCTCCACTGAGCAAGGGGCCCGATGTGGGACTCCATCCCAGGGTCCTGGGATCATGACCTGAGCTGAAGGCAGAGGCTTTAACCCACTGAGCCACCCAGGCACCCCTGTAAATGAAGTTTTATCTCCGTCTATTCACGGGTGTATTTTCTTTGAGTGCTTTCATGTTAGGACGGCACATTAAGTACTTGTGACCAAGAACCACTGGACCCTCAAAATATTTTCTATCTGGCCTTTTACAGAAAAGGTTTCCTGACACCCCCTCCCCTAGACTCAGGAATGGAGTTTTGCTTAGGTAACTGGAGAGAGAAAGGGGATTTAAAAGCAAAAAGTGGAGGTGGTGTAGTGTTAAACGTTCTCCTCCCCTGCCAACCCTTCTCATGTCGTAAAAGAGGAGAAACCTATCCAGAGCTGTCAGCTCACGTCAGCTCAAACAGAAAAAAAGAAAAGAGCACGTTGGCATTCTTCAGGCTCTGAAAACGAAATAGTGCCCAGTGGCAAAGTTAACAGAAAATATTGTTATATATATATATATAAGTTTGCTGTGGCCGAACCAAGAAAGAAGGCATATGCAGATTTCTACAGAAATTACGATTCCATGAAAGATTTTGAGGAGATGAGGAGGGCTGGTATCTTTCAGAGTGCAAAGTGATTTTGGAATGTAAAGAATTTCTTTGGGTTGAGTTCAATTGAAGTTTGTCACTGACCTGTGTTCCTGAACTATGAAGCACGAATATTGTGTTATGGAATAGGTTGTCTTGATAAATAAACAACTAACAAAAAAAAAAAAAAAAAATTTTCACTCAAGAAATTATAGCAATTTTAAAGTGTTGAAACAACTCCCTCTCTGACTGAGCACTGCTTTCTTACCAGTGATGCTCCCGTTTTGCAGTTTTGCCATTTTCATTTATTACTGGGGATACCAACTTGCTAAGTCACTTTCCTTTTAACAGTACCTGGTGCCTGGTTAATCCCCCTTCTTCCAATCCTGCCTCAGAAAGAGCAACCAGTCCAGAACTGGTTACCACCTCCCTTAGGCCTCTTCGGAAAGTCCTTCAGTGAAAAACTGAACCTTACAAAAGACAATTTTCTCTTCCTTCTCGTCCAGCAGAATTCCTCAGGAGTGCACTCCCTTGTTACGAATTAACAAATCTTATTTTTATCAGACAATGGACTCGTTCCTGGTCATTTGTAGCTGATTAAGCTTTAATAGCTATTAAAGTACAATATTCAAAGAGGTAAGAACATGACTCTCATATAAATATAGAATAAAGACACGTCAAAGATCTTTAACTCAATTAAGGAAGGAACCAATAAAGTTAATAGGGAGGTATTGTAATAAAAAATATCATAGGGCAAGAATGCTAGGTTAGATACAAAGCTGGTTAATGTCCAGCCAGGACATAAACTACAATCTCTAGGGTTATCTTTTCTACTTGACAGAAATCATTTGCATCTCTACTAAACAAAAACCTAAAAATTAACCTCTGTTCCAAGAATTACAAAAATAACACAGACAGTAAGATGTAAATCCCAGGAGTGCACTAAAAGAATATTTAATAATCTCTTTTGCTTTGTTTAAATTTCAGGTATTTATAATGCAAACCCTAGTGGGCACAGATTATCTCCCTCTGCCGGGTAAACGATAGGCAGTATTTTATGTTTATTTTTTTAGTAAGGTAGAAAAATTGTGTGGGGAGAATGAGGGGAACTATTGTGCTACTCACATCCCAGAGTCAGCCCTACTCCGACTTTCTGGTACTTATAAGACTTACCCCATAATGGCTGGATCTTGCCTGTTGACCCTAAAGCAAAATGGACGGATGATAAGCTACTCAAATATGCAAAGATCCCAATGGTCATCTCCTTTCCTAAAGTTAAATAAATTACCAGTCCTCACACCAAATATTTCAAGGGAGTCTTCAGAACAAAGGTGAAAGGAAGGTAAACCAAAAATATATTTTTTACTTGACCACAGAAAATATATAACCTAAAGAAACAAAATGTGTATTCTCAGAGAGATTCAAAAATATTTTGCACCATAAAGTAAGAACAGGATGCTAAGAAAAAGGGAAATTAAAAAAGTCTTGGACATTTAAAATACATTGCCAAAATAAGATTCAAAAGAAAATTTGAAAAAAAAAAAATAAAGATAAGAAATATCCAAGAATGCAGAACAAAAATCCAAAAACTAAATTTAGTTTGCCAACCCCTATTGGCAGATGCCTGTTTTATGAAAAACCAACAAATAATTCAGTGCCAATTGGTGATTTGTGGGTCATATACTTGTAAATGTGTGTATATTTTGTTGATTCAGATACTAGCATTGCGGGAGCACCTGAGTAGCTCAGTTGGTTAAGAATCCGATTCTTGGTTTCAGTTCAGGTCATGGTCTCAAGGGTTATAGGATCAAGCCCAGTATCTGACTCTGCACCCAGTGGGGGCTCTGCTTAAAGACTTTTTCTCTCTCTTTCCCCTCCCCCCACTGACTCTCTCTGTCCCTCTAAAATAAATAAATGAGTAAATCTTCAAAAAACCCAAATACTAGCATTGTGATGTATATCTGAAAGTTGTTAAGAGGGTAGGTCTTAAAGTTTCTCATCACAAGGAAAAAAATTATAATAATCAAAAAATTAAAATTATAGATAAATAAATAAATAAATATCACGTCAATAACAAGGGTAGGCTAACTTACTCCTTGAATAAGTTCTGCACAAGTTGATCTGTGTATGGGAGGGCATGATTATAAAAAAAGAATAAAAATTATAAAGCATCAGAAACCTCCAAATTTCTAAGCATAATTAGTGATCTACATAGCTCAGCTCTGTACAGAAATCTCCTTTTTAAACAAACAAAAAATCAATTTTAGAAATTTAAAAATATTTCCTACACTTGCATTAGGTTTCACTGTGACTAGTCTTCTAAACATTTGGAAAAACTCACAAGGATCGTGAGACACTGGCAGTAATGCTCTCTGGCCCTTAGGGACTCTGACAATGATGAATGATAACTCTTTAAATAAATGAGCGCAGGCATGTGTATTTCAGACACTCTTACTTGTTGTGCCCATAGCCTCTCTCCCTCAAAAAGAGCAAGAAGGGGGCACCTGGGTGGCTCAGTGGGTTAAGCCGCTGCCTTCGGCTCAGGTCATGATCCCAGGTCCTGGGTTCGAGCCCCACATCGGGCTTTCTGCTTCGCAGGGAGCCTGCTTCCTCCTCTCTCTCTGCCTGCCTCTCTGCTTACTTGTGATTTCTCTCTGTCAAATAAATAAATAAAATCTTAAAAAAAAAAAAAAAGAGCAAGAAGGCAGTGTGATAAGTTCTTTTTCTCCAACTCCATCAATGTTTCTGAAAAGCCTTACGTGGACTGAGACATGGTGTAAAACTGATCCTAAAAGGTAAAACCCAATGAAATGTCCTCATTGTTGGATGAGGTGAAGGGCTCACAAAACATGGCTAATGGGTAGATACCCAAGACTTTTCTCCACTCCTAGAACTCATACAAAGGACACTTAATTAGCATGCCTGGATTATAGATCTCTTAATCACCATGATTAAGGTTAAATTAAAATTAACAACACTATGCAATTGCTCATCTGTGGAAAGAACACAGCTGTAACCAACAAAAATGATTAAAAACAGCAAGTCAAAAGAACGG
This sequence comes from Lutra lutra, assembly GCF_902655055.1. NCBI lineage: Eukaryota > Metazoa > Chordata > Mammalia > Carnivora > Mustelidae > Lutra > Lutra lutra. The sequence continues at coordinate 32,619,988 of NC_062281.1, read as the reverse complement.
AAATGGATGGCTGGGAGATTCATTGCCCATGTTTTTGGGTTTTCATCTTCCAGTCTCTAACACCCCTCTTATTGCTTGTCTTTAGTGGGCTTGTGGATATTTTTCTTCCTTTTCTTAGTATGTCACATCTGCAGCTGTATCTTCCTTTTTAAGAAAGCCACAAAAAGATGTTCTCGGAAATTGCTGATGACTCTCCTATCAGAGTGAACATTTACTGACCCTCCGCATTTCTCCGAAATGGAGCCAAAGAAAGGACCAGTGCCCACATTTATTATTTTTATTTTGTTTCTTGATAGTGCAATATGCGTATTACATTAATTTAAAATATTATCAAATTTGGAAATGAAATAAAAGACAGATGTGAATGAATTCAGCCCTTGAGGACTTACATTTAAGTAGTAATTTGGAGTCTAGTAAATCAGTATGATAACTGTTGGACCATTAGAACGTGGCACCCGGTACCTTCGGGTCAGCTTCTGCTGTGAGAAACTAATGAAAAACAATCAACTCTTACCCAAACAAAGCCACTGGGGAAATTAACACCAAATTTCATTGTATAAGTAAATTTGGGAGGTTTATGTACTCACTAAAACCAATTTATAGAATAGTTCTGGCTTGGTTCTAGTTGGTCTAAGACAAAATATCTTCTGTGACTGAAATAACAGTCTCTGATTCTTGCGTGACTATTACTAGGTAAGTGATACACACTGTTAGGGAAAAGAGTATAATCCCTTAGTCAAGTTTCTAGTAAAGAAAACAGAGTTTCAGGGTTCAGTTTTTCCAATTTGCTTTTCACAATTCAGTCTTTGCAGATGATTAATTACTCAGTTGTTTGGTTTTTTGTTCGTGTTTTGCCATGTATCTTGTTCAGGTGTTCACAGCCTCAGGAAAAAAATATCAATTATTTTTTTTTAAGATTTTATTTTTATTTATTTGACAGAAATCACAAGTAGGCAGAGAGGCAGGCAGAGAGAGAAGGGGAAGGCAGGCTCCCTGCTGAGCAGAGAGCCTGATGTGGGGCTTGCTTGATACCAGGACCCTGAGATCATGACCTGAGCCGAAGGCAGAGGCTTTAACCCACTGAGCCACCCAGGCGCCCAAAAATATCAATTATTTTAATCAAATCTCTCGTAACCCAGGTTCCTTGCCATGTATACAGTCTCCCAAAGTGAAACACAAAAGCGCTCACAGTAGAACCTCACGATTCCCTTCATCCAAACCAATGCCTTCTTTTTCCTTCCCGATTAACAGCAAGATTCATAAAGCATAGAAAAAAATAACTAATTAACAAAAAAAATAATAATTTTACATTTTGCTCAGTTGCCACATGCTAGAAACAACAGCTCATAAAACTAAAGTTATCACATAAAGCTTTTGTATCTCTCAAATTGGTGGATTGGGTATTACTTTGGAAGGTAAATCAGAGCTATTTTTTGCCCCTGTTTTGTAAACCTAAATGAAAAATATATTAAGCCATAAAAGTTGAATCATATGTAGATGCACATAATTTGTACATTTAGCTACACATTAGATAAATTGTAATAAAAGAATAGCTGGACTATTCCATATTTGTCCTCTATTATTAACAATCATATAAATCACTAATTCTCAATTAGGTTCCATTTTCAGAAATTCTGCTATAGCTTGGAATATAGTCTGGGCATCAAGATTTTTTTTTTTAATTAAGTAGCCTCCACACCCAACACGAGGCTTGAACTCACAACACTGAGATCAAGCTCTACCAACAGAGCCAGCCCAATGTCCCTGGGCATCAGGATTTTTTAAAAGCTCCCCAGCTGAATCCAATATGAAGCAAAGTTTAAGAACCATTGATATAAACAGGCTATTTTAAATAAGTTATCTTATAGCAGGTCTAGCTGTAGCTAGCATTTCTCCTCATTACTATGTAGTAATTTAAACCCAGGCTTCCCATGCTTCTGATATTGTGGTGTCTATACAAAATTGTGAAATTTGCATGGCTCACTGGGAGTAAATAGAGAAGGCTAAATGTAGCAGAAGCAACCAGCCCAGAAATTTCAGATGCCATCTTTCTCATTCTAAATTCATGGACCAATTGTTTACTTAAATCCAGACTCATCCAGCACATGTCCCACCAATATTACTATGGACCTACTTACTCAAGGCTTGACAAGCTAAGAATCATCATTTCCTTCATCTTACCTTAAGCTTTACTATGAGAAAATATGGAGAACTTAATAACCACCGGCACCTGAACCTAGTAATCATGGATTTAAAAGCTATAAAATCATAGCAATATAAGAAAGGCACAAAAGTTGGTTTTTATTAAAATTACATCTTTTTAATAGGAGCAAGAAACATATAGCATATGGGATGGGAATATAAAATAAGACAGAAGAGGCTGATTTTAATTATGCTTAATTACAGAACTGCACATGTGGGACTATGACAAAGCAGAGCACATTTGGTTTCAATTATTTTTGCTGAAAACAGGTCAGAGGAAATGTACGAGATTAATCATTAAAGAGACATTATACTGAGGTAAATTTCATATTTAAAAATTTGCAGGTGGAAAAATGTAAATAGGCAATAACAAAGTTCAAGTGTTTTACTTCGGAAGTGTCACAAGGTAGAGAGCAAAGCCATCATTTCATAATTTATTTGAATACGTTTAAAAGCAGCTACTTTCCTCAGAAATTATGTACTTTGCTGTGGGGAACATCCATGTCATTGGACCTAAGAAATTACGTGGAACATCTATGGCTCATTTAAAAATTAAACATCCTGTTGCATCTTTCTGCTCTCTGAAATGGCAATTCAGATCCTCATTTTTTTGGAAATATTGACCTCTTTTGGTCTGGGCAGATTACCTTGCTTCCCACTGCAAGGCAAAACAGAGGAGCTCTTGGGCGGCTTTCAACTTCTGATACCAAGCCGGATGACCCCCTTGCACTTGCAAGGCCAAACCGTCTGCCATGTAGAGGTGTCTCCTCTCCCGACAGAAGGAAGATTGTTCTTGCTATTATAGGCCTGTACATATCCTCTATTTTGCTAAATCTTTTCTTTTCCACTCACCTCCCTCATACACTACACTCTCCGGAATGCATTGACCTCGCTCTCCTTTAATGTCTGCAAACATGCCAAGCTCTTTCCTGCCTCAGAGCCTTTATTACTCTTCTGCCTTTGCCCAAAATACTCTTCTTCATGCTCCTTGCTCATTCAGAGCTCTGTTTAAATGTCAACAATTGAGAGAAGCTTTCTGTGGCAGCCATTTCAAAGTATTCTCCTCCCAACCTTCCTTATCTAGGGTGTCCCGTTGACTTTAGTTCCTAAATCACTCTTTTTTTTTTTTTTTTTAAGATTTTATTTATTTATTTGACAGACAGAGATCACAAGTAGGCAGAGAGGCAGACAGAGAGTGAGGGAAGCAGGCTCCCTGCTGAGCAGAGAGCCTGATGCAGGGTTTGATCCCAGGACCCTGAGATCATGACCTGAGCTGAAGACAGATGCTTTAACCCACTGAGCCACCCAGGTGCCCAGTTCTTAAATCACTCTTAACTTTATTTCTCTTTATTTTTGATGCCCTGCTGCACCTGGTACTAACCCTTTGGTTGTCTGATTCTGGCACGGGGTCAGGACTCCCCAAACAGCAGCAAGGCACTTGGGCATGAGGTGACAACTACTTCTAATAAGAATGAAAATATGTAACTTTTTAAAAAAAACAATTAGTATGGATGCACTGTTGCAAACTGATTGGTGCATACCAGTCAATAACTTAGTTACCCAATTCCTCACATCTACACAAAAGGGATCCTTAATAAATACACATACTTTACACATAATTTAAATTCTGCAGTGCTTGCCCAATATGACCCAGAGTTCCTGGGATAATCTAGCCCCTTTCTATGTTTTTTTTTTTTTTTTTAAGATTTTATTTATTTATTTGACAGAGAGCAAGCACAAGCAGGGGGAGCAGCAGAGAGAGAAGGAGAAGGAGACTCCCTGCTGAGCAGAGAGCCCTATGTGGGGCTCGATCCCAGGACCTTGGGATCATGACCAGAGCCAAAGGACCACCCAGGTGCCCCCACTTCCATGTCTTTAATACCATAATGCTCATGATCTCATGGCTCTCCCCATTAGAGGCAAACAGGAAACCGAGCTGCAGAATGCTTTCATACTGCAGAGTGTGTGTGTGGCTCCAACAGAATTTTCACTGAAAGCCATCTCGCAGGACAAAATTACAAAGCCAGTGAGAAATCCAGTGCCATGCAACACAGTTGCAAATGAGTGACTATACAGATAAATTAGCCTGAGATGACGTTATGGGTTTATGGATATTAGAAAGACAACTTGGTAAAATATACTTTGTGTGAAATATATATACATATTTTATTTATTATATATATATTATTTATTATATATTTATTATATATATTGAAATATATATCTATTTCAATAAAATAGAAATACCTTTTGTTTTGGTGATTCCAATCCTATAAATTCACCTTAATGAAAGAAAAATACATATTTTTTGCCCAAGGATATTTGCTGCAATAGCTTTTATGATTAAAAAAAGTCACAAAGCTTCTATCTATTGGTAGATGATTAGTAAATTAAAGTGTAGTTCAAGTATACAAGATGCAAGAAGCAGCCAATAAAAGTGTTTGAGAACATGGCAATGGGGCGCCTGGGTGGCTCAGTGGGTTAAAGCCTCTGCTTTCGGCTCAGGTCATGATCCCAGGGTCCTGGGATCGAGCCCCACATCGGGCTCTCTGCTCAGTGGAGAGCCTGCTTCCTCCTCTCTCACTCTCTGCCTGCCTCTCTGCCTACTTGTGATCTCTGTCAAATAAATAAATAAAATCTCAAAAAAAAACCATGGCAAGTGCTTATTACACATATTATCAAGTGGAAAGTCAAGCTATGCAGCAGAATGTGTAGTGTGATTTTAGTTTATATAGAGATCAAGTGATTTTGTGTTGAGAACATAAATCATTTGTTTCTGCTTTATGTTTTTCTGTATCTTTCAAATGTGTTTCAGAGGACTGGAATTGTCTTTATAAATAGGGAGAATGCCAATACCTTTTACTGAAAAAAAAAATATAAAGTATATTATTTTTAAAGGCGTATGCTGACATGCTTTACGGATATTGTGATCCATTGTGAAAAGCAGACCTCTAAATGTCTATAATGCATGGATAATCAATGAAATTTTGTTGAACAGAGTGAATATTACTTTCTGAGCCTTTTATCCGTGATTTTTTATGATGCTTTAAGATGATGCAGCAGAGTTTTTCCCTAAGACTCAAGAGCAGTTTTTCTTGAAGATTATTTATGCAAGTGTCTTTTACATACTAAAAGATTGAAATAGAGTCAAAATTTATAAAACCAGGCAATATGAAGGGCAAAAAAATGTTTAAAGAGTCCTGCTCTTAATTTTTCAAAAGAACACTGTGTGCCCTCGTAGCTTGTCTCCATTAAAAAGAGCTATGTGCCTAACCTCTCAAAGACTTTTAAAACTTGGTATAAATTAAAGAGGTATGAGATGACATCTGACAATAATGTCAAGCTAAGAAAGCTTCTATTATACACAGGCCAAAAATGTTTCAGCCCACTCCTGGAAATAAAGCTGCAGCATTCTGGATCAAGGAAATTTGAATTCAAATCCTTGTTCATTTATTTTGTTTTCAATGTCAATTGACGACATATTCATTCCACCTAATAAAACCCTTAGTAGTGAGTGAGTGCATGACGAATGCCTATCGAAAGTGAACTCAAAGTACTGTTTGGCTATTCAAATTGAATAAACATTTCTCTAAAGTTGTTTCTTATTACCTAAGTGTGTGGTCCTGGTTAACAAAAATTACAACTTCAATTTGTAAGCGTCTTTAAAAAGTTTTCTCAGTCACTGATATCAGCATGATAAAACCTCCTTTCTCTCAGGCAAGAGGAATTACTAATAACCTTCAGTATGTTTTCCGTTCCTTTTCCTTCTTTATTTATTTATTTATTTATTTATTTGACAGAGATCACAAGTAGGCAGAGAAGCAGGCAGAGAGAGAGGAGGAAGCAGGCTCCCCACTGAGCAGAGATCCTGATGTGGGGCTTGATCCCAGGACCCTGGGATCATGGCCTGAGCCTAAGGCAGAGGCTTAACCCACTGAACCACCCAGGTGCCCAGCTCCGTCATCTTTAATCGCCATCTTTTACACATTGCTTCATTTACTTCATTATTTGTCTTGCTACAGGTAACATTTTGTCCTTCAATATGTCCTGCTAGGTGATTTTTCTAAAACTCCAGTTTTGCCAAATCATTTTGCTTTCTTGTTGACCAAGAACTCACACTGACACAATTCAGTCTGGCATGACTATCCCTCCATTAGGTTGCATTATCTACCCAACCTACCCAAACGATCTCCCAACTGATCATCTCTACGCTAGCCTCTTTGTGCTTTTTGCTACATGAATGTTGTCCTTTCCCCATCTAAAATAATTCTTTCTGAGCCTCCCTTCCTCTCCTCTTATGCTTAACCTGTATGAATACGCTGTCTCAATTCGTTTAAATCCTTCGACAGTCACTTCTAGTTTTCTCACTATTCCAGCAGTTGATTTAATGACCTCGAATAGTTATCTTATTAACCTATACATGTATAGGTGTTGCCCCAATAAAATTATAAGCTTTTTATTGATAAAGATTGTATCTTGGATTTATATTATCTCATTCAACTTTTTTTTTTTTCTATCTCTCTCACTCAACTTCTAGAATAAAGTGGAGCATCTGTGAGTTGGAATTTGGGGAAAAACACCTAGTTATTCTACCTTTCAGTATATGTTCCAGAATATGATTACTAGATTTGGAACTGTTCTCCAAAAACATTAATTTAGCCAATTGCCCATCAATGAGTCTGAAGGAGGTAGCTTAGAGATAGGAAGAGGTATCTGAACTTACTCATTTCTTAAATCTTCACACACTTGTTTATCAGGTACTGGGTAGATATTGATAGAAACAATTCAGTTCCAAAAACATTTATGAAACTTACAACCTAATTGAGATAAAAGATAGTATACTACTTGTCAGCCCATGTAATTTATAAATTGTTGTACATGCTATTAACAAAGCACTATTACTGTAATATCATAACTGATGCAGTAATGGAGAAAAGTGGTGGGAGACAGGAAAGAGTACAATTTAGAAAAGCTCTCTGGAATTACCTTGCTAGAGGTGATTTTTACTCTGGGACCCAGAAGCGAGGAGCCAGCCATATGAAGAGAAGGTGTGGGACTTGGCAGATTCTGGGAATTGTATATGAAAAGGCTTAAAAGTGGGGGCAGAAGTAAAGAAATGGTAGTTTTGAAGCATGAAAGGGAAGCCAGCAAAGTGAGAACAGAGTAACATGAGACAAAAGGATAGAAGTTCTCAGGATTCTAGGGCATATAGGGCCTCACTGGCCACGTAAGAATTTGTGCATCTGATTTAAACTCAAATGTGAGTTGATTTGTTCTTTAAGATCAGCTTTAAGCCTATGTGGAAAACAGAATATCTGATGCAAAATGGGTTTTTTTGCCATTGTTTTATAAAACTATGTTGTTTGTTGAACCATGTCACCTCGGACAATGAACAATCATAATATGATCTAGGCTATATATTTTTAATTTTTACTTTTTTAAAATAGTAATTATGTTATTACTCTTAGAGATACCAGTGTTTTGTTTTACTGGTGATTAAATAAAAATGCTTATAGTTCAGCTTCACTAAACTTTTTTCATTCATAATATGTATGGTCTTCTGTCTTTTTGGTCATTTAAGTCTAGGCAGGTCTTCATGAGACACAGATGTAGAAGGTCCCACCCTACATCTGGTTATATCCAAACCTAAGACTAGAGTTTTCTGATGAAAGTAATCTTTCAGGGGCACCTGGGTGGCTCAGTCACTTATTAAACAACTGACTCTAGTTTTTGTTTTTTTTTTTTTTTTTAAAGATTTTATTTATTTATTTGACAGAGAGAGATCACAAGTAGATGGAGAGGCAGGCAGAGAGAGAGAGAGAGAGAGAGGGAAGCAGGCTCCCTGCTGAGCAGAGAGCCCGATGCGGGACTCGATCCCAGGACCCTGAGATCATGACCTGAGCTGAAGGCAGCGGCTTAACCCACTGAGCCACCCAGGCGCCCCATGACTCTAGTTTTCCATTCAGGTCATGATCTCAAGGTGGTGGGATCCAGTTCTGCATGGGACTCCATACCAGGCATGGGACTTTGCAGTCCACACCCCTCCTCAGGCTCCAAGCTCAGCGAGGAGTTTGCTGGAGACCCTCTCTCCCCCTGCCCCTGCTCTCTCTCTTGCTGTCTCTCTAAAACAAATAAATAAATCTTTAAAAAAAGAAAGAAAGTAATCTTGCCGTGATCCTTGATAATGTCAAATTGAAAAGCATCTTTTTTGCCTCTGTTTAAGATTAAAACTAATAGGAACCACTTCATTTTTCCATCTAATATCGTCATTATGTTTCCCAACCTATTGCCTCGGACTTTATTTGTCAGCTAATATTTTTCTCAGCATCTGAAGGAATGGCTCAGAGTAAGTTAATTGTGTTTCTGTGGAGTTGAACCTTTGGGAGGAAAGAAAAAACTTGAATCTATATCCTTAATCTGTACTACTCTTTCCAATTCATGATACAAAATGACCTAAATCAATCAAATTAGCAGAAAACATGTAGGAGTTTAGCTTACATGGCCCTTATGTGACTGCCGTCGTGAAATCACGAAACACATCCAATTTTAAACTGATCTTGAAGTGAGATAAGTAGATGTTAAATAATCCTCTATTTCCTCTCATCGTGTTTCAGTGACAAATTCCATTTTGAACAGTTACATGATTACAAGCCCTGAAATTCAATTTCATGATGAATAATTAAGCACCACTCTTCAGAGTCCCTGGGAGAAATCACATTCTCTGCATCACAAACACTTGGAATAATCGATTAGGAGTCAATTGGCAAAATACTTCAGATTTAATTTGCAGTTCTGAGGGACCCTCCTTCGGTTCAGCTATGAGGGAGTGAGATGAAGCTTCCTCCCCTTTCTCATGTTAATGGAAGAAAGAGCAGGATTTTATCTTGCTTTCATATTGTTTCACACTGCAATGCAGTAGTCCTTACTTGGTTTTAAGAGATACTTCTAGGGTGCCTGGGTGGCTCAGTGGTTTGAAGGCTCTGCCTTTGGCTGAGGTCATGATCCCAGGGTCCTGGGATGGAGTCCCACATCGGGCTCTCTGCTCCACGAGGAGCTGTCTTCCTCTTCTCTCTCTGCCTGCCTCTCTGCCTACTTGTGATCTCTGTCAAATAAATAAGTAAAATCTTAAAAAAAAAAAAAAAGAGAGAGAGAGAGAAAGATACTCCTACAAGAGGGGTCCTATTTATTTAAATACTCTTAAAGCCACAGGTGGGAACAATGAAAACCATAATTAAAAAATTTTTGTTCACTGTTTTCTATTCTGGAGTTCAGGGGATAGTTGATGTGGGAGTGTTAGAGATAAGACCATTGCCTTTTCCAAGAAAACAAAAACAAAAGAAAACTAGATACCAACCACTTGGTTTGGATCCATAGCAAATGGGTTAAATTCTCTGTGTCTCGTTTGCTTCATCTGTAAAATGGATATTATATTTCTCGAATTTGTTGTGAAGAGTAAGTGAGATTATAAAGAAAAGATCCTTCACATTGTCCTTGGCTGGAGTATACAACTCTCTCTGAGGATAAAGTCTGGATCATTCCTCATTCATGGACCAGAGAAAGGTTACAGGAATGGTATTCAATATGATTCCCATTAAAAACATTTTTGTACTTGCCTTGAGTATACACAGGACAGGGTGTGTGTGAGTGAAATGTCTCTCCCACAACAATCCCACTTCCTCAGCCCAGTGCAGCCTGTCCAGGCTGTGCCACAGATGGTGAGGGTGGAGAAAAGCAATTCTTAGCTCACAGGTTGTAAAAACAAAAAACAGATGGTGGACCAAATTTGTTTAGTGGGTGTGGAAGAAAGAGCCTAAGCTGGGAGGCACTCTACCTGGACTCTAGGTCAGGACTTAGCTCTTTGCTATAAATAACCATGGGCCACCCAAGCCCAGGTGGGCCTCAATTTGGGCCTCAATTTATTAGCTGTGAAATAGAAGGATGAATTTGGTCATGTTTAAGTTTTCTTCTAGCTCTAAATTCTCTGTCTCCAATTCTCAGTATGTCTAAGAAAGCAAAGGCAGAGCCATCTGCCTCTCTCCAGCCCTGATCAGGTGATTTTTCTGAGCTCTGGAGCCTGAGATTTGCAGAGATCTGTGCTCTATTCTATGTAGTAATATTGGCCGGTCTACTTATGATTCCAAGGCTCTTCCAGGGGAATCTGAGAAGACTGAGAGCAGAACATTTGCTTCAGTCACTTAACTTTGGAGGCCACAGAATGCTTTTCTCTGGGACTAGAAGGAAAAGGGAGAGGCAATACATAGGCAGCCATAGACAATAAACAAGCATGCTTGTACTTCAACAGAACATTACTATGGACACTGAGATTTGTATTTCCTATAATTTCCACTTTTTGCAAAATATAACTCTTCTTTTGATCTTTTCCAACCACTTAAAAATATAAAAGTATTTTCAAAGGAGAGATTTATGTGGCTTCACTTGTCAAAAAGAGGCCATGACACCTGCAGAAAAATAAGGAATGAAAGATACGATGGGAAAGAAGTAGACGTTCTGAGATAAAAATGGAAATTCTAGAGTAAAACAGAATTGGATTTGAATCCTATTTTTCCTTTTCATTGGCTCTGTGACTTTATTTTTAAAAAAATATTTATCTATTTATTTGAGAGAGAGAGAGGAGGTTCAGAGGGAGAGGGGGAGAGAATCCTCAAGCAGACTCCCCACTGAGCACAGAGCCAGATGTGGGGCCCAATACCAGGACCCTGAGATCATGACCTGAGCCGGAATCAAGAGTTGGGTACTCAGCCAACTGAGCCACCCAGGCATGCTGGCTCTGTGACTTTGAACATAAAGTTGCTGAGTATCTCTCTCCCTCAATTTTCTCATTTGTAAAGTGGTGGCTAATGTTTACCTGATTGGACTATTTTAAGGATTAAATGAATTATTCTATATCATTATTCTTGCATACAGAAGGTACTCAATAAATGTCACTGTGACTAATCTTTTTGATATGACGTTGTAGACAGAATGGCCCCCTAAAAATGGCCATGTCATGATCAGAAGAACCTGTGCATAGACAGGTTCTAAGGCTGCAGATGGAATGGAGATTGCTAATCATCTGATCTCCAGATGGAGGGGATTATCCTGGATTATCCAAGTGGGCCAATGTAATCACAATCATCCTTCTAAGAGAAAGGGGGAGGCAGAAAAAAGAGAAAGGCAGAGAGATGGCGGTAGGAGGGTAGGTCTTGATCTTATTTTGCTGACTTTAAAAATGTGAAAGAGCTTCAAACCAAGGAATACCATCAGCCCCTAGACATTGGAAAAGGTAAGAAAATGTGTTCTTTCCTAAAGACAGCAAAGAGAAATGCAGACCTACCAATACCTTGATTTTCATCTAGTGAGACTCATTTCACACTTTTGGCTTCCAGAATTGTAAGATAATAAACTAGCATTGTTTTAAGCCACCAAATTTGTGGTAATTTGTTAAAGTGATAGGAAAGTAATACATACTATTCTTATCCATGGGGAAAAAAGGGTTCTTTGTTCACCAAAGTATGCCCCTCCCATTCCGTAGTACAGAGATTTTGCTAGAAATAGCTGCTGTCAAAAATACAGAAATAGTGGGGGCGCCTGGGTGGCTCAGTGGGTTAAGCTGCTGCCTTCGGCTCAGGTCATGATCCCAGAGTCCTGGGATCGAGTCCCGCATCGGGCTCGCTGCTCAGCAGGAAGCCTGCTTCCCTTCCTCTCTCTCTGCCTGCCTCTCTGCCTACTTGTGATCTCTCTCTGTCAAATAAATAAATAAAATCTTAAAAAAAAAAAAAACAGAAATAGCAAAATTAAAACCACCGAATTGATAAGTAGCATTTATTAAGAGTCTATTGCGAATATAAGAACAGTTCTCTGGGAGCTTTCCATTTGAAAGACTGATCTGTAGCTCAGAAGTGCGATGTCACAGAATGGTTTTGTAAAGCAAAAAGGAAGATGTTTACATTAATAATGGGGGTTTCCACATAGCAGGGGATTGGTTAAAAGTGATTATCTCATACCATTTTCTAGAAGATGACTTAAGGTTCTTTATGATTGTCAGAGCCATTTAGAAAAAAATTACCTAACTTTTGCTCATATTTATGAAATAAATATTTAGTTTTGCTTACACGGCTTAAATGTTTGAAGCTTGCTCAGGAAATTCTCAAGCCTAGTTTCCATTTTGCATTTAATTTTAACAACTCCCCGCTTTGGGTTCTTTTCTCAGCAAGCTGAGAGTGTGACCAGTTCATACAGCATTCCTGCCAGGCACCGCTGTTGATCTAGCCAGGCTGAGGAATCCCATGTTTGCTGTTTGGGCTCGTTGAGTCAGGATGGAGTGTCATGCAGTCCATGTGGTCATCATAGACCTGAGAGGTCAGATAATTGAGCTCTGGCACGTGTCCAATCCTGATGGATATCATTTGACATGTCTGCTGAAAGGCATGTCAAACCGTTCAGAGCATACAGTGCACTAGGGATGTTTGTATGATCACTCTAAGAAGAACTGCCAAGAACTGAAAAATTTCCCAGGAGTCAAGATTTAACCAATTAATTAAATCAAACAGATTGTAATAAGACTCAGGTTTTACCTTTATAAATCAACCTACACTTTTTTTTTAATAATATGTAATTGGGTTTCCACTTTTTTCTGAATTACTTATACAAGTACAACATGATGTATTAGTAATCACCTATCCTCATGATTACTTAGGACAAGATGAATACTAGGATGTTTTATTTTATGAAGTGGTGTCACAGGTAAGCTTCTACCTAAATTAGGCCTCCAAATGATGTGAGCAACCAGGTAATTTAATGAGAGGCATTTCTATGGAAACAAAAGAAAAAACAAAGATTAATTTTAAACAAAGGTCAAAAGGTTAACAAAAGTTAAAGTTCAAACAAATATTAAGCTCAGATTCTGAGCTTGGAGAGCAGTCAGTTGAGAAAAATCTCTAGATCTGAGTTGGAAGCATCTTCAGATGGTAGAAAAATGATGGCAGTTTCAGTCTCACAGATTTTCCTGGTTTGCAGTTTGACTGTCTTTGATGCCAAATTCGGTATTCTGGTGAACAGACATGAAAGTTTTCCATGTATGATATGTTGTGGTGGTTTCCTCTGACGTTTAGAAGTAGATAAAATCTTAAGGACCACTAACAGGACTAGAATCTGATAATAGGTATACTACAGTTTTCTATTGAAAGACATTTTTTAAATAGTCCTCCCATTCTTATCAAAGATATTTATGGTGAAACACTTGTAAAATAAGAAGTCTCGTCTTATGAAGCTTGGCTTGATCATTTATACAAATGAAGGAAGAATGGTAATTCTATGCATATTCTCAAATATGACATTTCAGTCAAAGCTTTGGTCATATCTAAGGGGTTTTATTGGCTCTGTAATGGCAACCTTAGTGCTTTAAAATTGTTGGGTAATAAGGAATTTCTGATTAAATCTTAAAAGTCTCTCTAGGCTAAGAAGCCAAACTAATTAACTTGTTTAATTGTGTCCTATTACACAAAAAGAGTAGATTCTTGTTGAACTTAGGTGAATATATATGTTGTCATGAAAAATAAGAATATGAAGAGTTCCTGAATTCTGGAGGGAGAGAAAGATAAACTTTTCAATTTCTGTTTACAAAAGCATGTTTTTCCAAATTGCTATAAGTTATAGAAAGCCTAAAAGAGAGGAGAAATGGATCCTTTAAATCTGGGAAGGAAAACATTAAGGAACCAGCAATGTTTTAAATCAAGTCCTACATACTATAATCTTCATCAGTTCATTCATTTTCCTATAATTCTCATTTTTCTTCATTTTGGGTTAGCAGTTTTATAAACCAATTGTTTGCATTCAGAATTTTGGAACGTCTTACCTAGTTCAGCCTAATGATCTTAAAGTTATCAGAAACTTATATGGTGGAGGATATGTCAGGATCTTTTCCATGAATCTCTTTAATGAGGAAGCATTTTTATATGTAGATCATTGTATATGCTTTCAGAGAAGAACTGAGAGTAAAACGAGTGTCTCTAAGGGACAAAAGACTTAAAAAATAGTTCTGGTTAAAGATCTGATGAGAGTTCACACACACACAATGATGCAATTGATAAGTGATTATGTTGTTTTTGTGCTCTATAATATTTCAAAGTGAAAACTGGACTTATGACTGATACTACATCAGAACATCAGACGTTGAGGAATTTCATATAATTTCTGAATTATATTAGTAATATGTACCCATGTAAATATAATCTAAGGCTTAAGCATTACTTTTTATTTGACAGTGTTTCCCATGAACCTCCATGTATTCAGTAAATCTAAATAAATCAGTGTCTTTTATAAGGAGAGAAAGCAGATCTTTTGAGAATTTCCAGAGCCCCTCTGGAAAGGTCTAATTAGTTTGAGGTCAAGGAGATGTCATCCAGAACTTGATTTAGGGAAGCTTGTCAAAATGTCAAAAGACTGAAGACATTTGATCAAACAGAAACATCGGTCACTATAAAACAAGACTTGTTATCCAATCACTGGCAGTCTAAAGATCTAGGAAAATACAGAAACCTTTCACATAGTTGTAAGAAGAACTTAATTCATTTAATATTAAAAAGACTCAGTTTTGCTAAGTAGTCAAAGACCTGATAAAGATAAGGTGGAACACAGGAAATATTTCTAACTAAGACAAAGAATCTTTGTTTCCTGGACAGATTACCTTATTACCTTATTTGGGGGGAAAAAAAATTCAACTTTTAATAAGTAGACCAATAATGTAAAAAATGTTGTGGCTTTAACAAAATTGAGCTCTGGTTTTGTATTTGCACACTATTCAGCTCATTTTAAAATGAGCTTGAAAACCCTTATAAAATCTATTCAATTTAGCCAGCTTTGAACTCACAACATAAAAATTTCTTTTCCACAAATCTGCAACTTTCTGTTTCAGTTCAGGTTTTGTCTTACTCTTTTCCTTCTTGTTTTAGAATAAGCAGGCATTTTATTTTAGACCTTACTCTTTTATCCTAACAAAAACACATCTTCTCTTCCTTGAATTGTCTTCATATAGAAATGCATCTTATTTTCTTCCCATATTTTTCATACAAAGTTGTTTCCCTTCACTCTTACTGTTTCTAGTAGTTCCACTTTACACATTATAAATTTTAAATATTTGTAACCGTTACTTTCCAGTGAAAACTAGGAAATTATCCGTGTATCATATATTAGCAACTGTCTACCACATACTAGCATCCTATTGTAGATTAGCAAATGTATACATAAGTAAAACATAACATTTTAGAGCCATGTTTTTCATACTACAATTTGATTTAATGCGGCAAAATAAAATTTTTTGTTTCTATGTAAATGTTAAGCCAAAAGTAAACATTTTAAGTAATCAATGTCCCAGTATATCATTTTCTTAGAAAAGATCTAGATTGTCAATGAATATTTAGATTGTTAGTATAAACTTTCATTTACTTCTCTCTAAGTTACTTGTTTTTAACAATTATGTTTAGATTAAACATCAAAGATCTAACCATCATCTCAAGTTATTTCTCTTGCTGATAAATTTTGTAACCTAGAGACAGCATGAGCTTATTTGTCTAGTAAACGCAGGTAGAAACATTGCATATTTGCACTATATTTAATGTTGCCGAATCTGAAGACATGCTTGCTTTTATTAAACCGACAAACTTAAACTAGTTTTTATTTGTTAGCAATTGTCCCACATCATGTAAACTTCAAACATTTGGGTTTGTTTCTATATTTCAGCATTTCAGGAATATTTATATAAGTGATTATTTTTCTTTAAGCCAATTAAATAGAACTTTAAAAAAATAATACCTATACATACTAGATATATAGACAGACACAGAGGTCTTACAGGTCTCATTTTAAAAATTTTGCCATGCCTCAGGCACAATGATGCAAAACTCAGAAAAATAGCTGGATTCAAATTGTTGCTGGCAGACAGACTCTATCAAGGTTACTTACTCAGAAGGCCAACTGTTTTTTTGTTTTGTTTTGTTTTGTTTTACCTGAAGATTGATTATTCGCATGCTGTAAAAATCTGTTCTGAGCTATTTTTGGACTCATCTTGTTTTTTAAGAGCGTCTGGATAGCAAGTAGAGGCTCAGGATCCTCAATTTTCAAGAGTGCCCCTTAAGGTGGACTATCTTATCTAGGTTCAATGTTTCCTAAAGTGGCCACGACAACTCCAAATAATTCAAAATTTTACCCATTTTGCTTACATGGCTTAAGTAGTTTTGTCTGCTCTGGGAATTGTCAGGATTCATCTCCATTTTTTATTTAATACTGCTGAGACTGGAGCGCCATTGTCCAGCCCTTGCCTTTAGGGGAACCATCTGGCCCATTTGGACAAGAAGTTTGTAACTGGTACAAGGCATTTAAGTAGGAGGTGTTCCTTCTTTCTCTGGGACTAGATGCAAAGGACCCCGAACCATAAGATGTGGAAAGCTTTGATTCCTGGATCACCAGCTGGATTAAAAAAACTTCTGCTGGCCAGGAACAATTGCAGTGGGCTGTTACATAAATAAGAAAAAAAAACAAAAAAAAAAAAAAACAAAAAAAAACCTTGCTTAAGCCACTGATATTTTAGGATTTAGTTGTTAAAGCACCCACCATTATTTAAAAGGGGGTATTATCTGCCACTAAATTCCCATTCATTGTATTTCACTGGAAAACTGGCCAGAAACATCCTTCCCTTTCACAATCCTTTCATCTTTTCAGGAAATTGCAAGTGCTTTTTCAGATCTATTTGAAGAGCTCTGATAGTTAACCTTTTAAGATCCTTTCATCTTCTTATTGATGTAATCTCCAAAGACCCCAGTAACTCAGGGAACACCCTTACTAAACTCTGAGACTGCCAAATATTTCAGATCTTTGCCTTGGAGCCAGGAAAAAGACTACATTGTAGAACCATAGACGATTGCAGGAGGAAGTGATATTGTTCTCACCTCCTTAATGTTCAGATGCACAAATTCCCAAGATTAAACATTTCCATCAAGCCTGGTTTCCTGGTCTCTGGACACCCCGAGCCATGTCCTTACACCATGCTGCTGAGTCTTGGTCATTCTGGATGTTTGAAAAAGTGTGTGAATGTGAGAATTCATTAAGTGACTACACTGTGATTGGGGGGACAGCTCTACAGGAGATTGTGATCCAGACATCTAGTTTAAAACAAAATAACAGGCTCTCAAAGCAAGCAGAGTCAGCGTCTAAGGTCTTGTGGCTAGAGTGGTACGGAACTCTAGTGGTACGTAGCTCTCCTTTAGAGTCAAAGTATATTCTAGAAGATAATGATGGAAATTAAAAGAAGAGGAGTCTTTTTCAGGACATCCCGAATTAAAGAAGTTAAACACATTTGTTATCTTTGACATTATTGGAGCTTTGGTTAACATATTCTAAAGTGAGAACTGTAGTATGCCAGTTTCCTAAATATTTTGATAATGGACGTGTGTGTGTATGTAATGAAATTAGCATACCCTAAAAGTGTTTTATAAATTACTTTGCTCATGATGCTGTTTTAAGAGCTAAATTTCTAGCTGGTTTATTATTCCCTTTCCTTCCCCCCTTCCATTAAATGGTTTCAACTTTATTACTTATATATTCACCAAATATTGTCAGTGAAAGGGAAAGTAGAAAAACTCAGAACTTTTCCTGGTTTATTGTTTTAAGCTTGTCGAGGCTTGCAAAGAATGTTTTAAATTTAAAGACAATCATACCCATTTTTCCTTGAATCTGGCCTCTCCATACAAAATCCAAAGACTAAAAATGAGAATTCTGGTACTGGGGAAAACTTCTTGGGGGAAAAAAAAAATATATATATATATATACACATATATATATATATATATATATATATATGTGTATATATATATATATATATATAAAATGAGGAATTGAGTTAAGTTTCTGTGGTATGGCGTTTAAAAGAATTTTTTCTACTGTTTTTTAGTCATAAATAAGAAATTTATTGTTCTAAATGTGTGTTAGTTCAGGCTGCTATAACAAAAATATGATAGATGAGGGGGCACTCTGAGTGGGTCAGTCCAGTAAGCATCTGCCTTTGGTTCAAGTCATGATCCTGGGTCCTGAGATCCTGCCACAAGTCAGACTCCCTGCTCAGAGAGTCTGCTTCTCCCTCTCCCTCAGCTCCTTCCCCTGCTCTGTCTCTTTCTCTTTCTTTTTCTCAAATAAAAATCTTTAAATTGGGTGGTTGTCTTAAAAAAATAGAAATGTATTCCTCACAGTTCTGATGGCTAAGAAGTCTAATAAGATACTGGGCAACTGGGGTTCTAGTTTACAGACAGACAACTGTTTGCTGTATCCTCACAAGGCAGAGAGAAAGAGGAAGCAGGCTCTTATGTCCTATCATGTGGGCTCTACCCTTATCACCTAATTACCTCTCAAAGTCCCCCTCTCTGAATATCACACTGGAGATTAGGGCTTTGAATATAAATTTTAGGGAGACACAAACTTTCAGTCCATAGCAAGGTGAGTTGCAAAGATGCATCTATTTTGGCTTCATGATGGTGTGATGATTGATGACTCGGGATAAGCAAAGACCATCCCAAAAGACCCCCATATGGACAGTGTGCCGAAGTAGAAATCTGGAGCTGGGGGATCCTAGTTTATGTGTCAGCTGAACACACTGAGTGACTCTGGGTCATGGCTTCTCTTTCCACATTGTGGGGATCTGCCTTCTATAGTGATGTAGGAGTTTTCTGATGTAAAGTGTTTAAAAGAAAAAAAAAAGTTTCAAGGGCACTTGGGTTGCTAAATCTGTTAATTGTCTGCCTTTACCTCAGGTCATGATCCCAGGGTCCTGGGATCGAGTCCCACATCTGGCTCCCTGTAGGTGGGGAGTCTGTTTCTCCCCCTGCCTCTGCCCCACTCTCTCTCTCTCTCTGTCTCTCATGAATAAATAAAATCTTTAAAAATAAATAAGTAAAAATTGTAAAAATAATAATAAAAACTTTGAGAATGAAACTGATATTAACATCAGTATCAGTCTCAAAACCGGTGATATGCCCACCCAGTTCATTGGCAATCATGGCCTCGTCATAAAGCTGGATTGTTCTAATGAAAATCTGAAAGTCCTGAATCATGCAGGTTGTACCGTTGCCAAAAGAACTCTTCAGAAAGAGTAGCCATGGAGACCGCACACCAGATGTCTCAAGGGGTGTATAAAAACATCTAAAAACTAACAATCAAAAGGAGTGCTTGGCAAACAGTAGAAAAGCTAAGAGTCTGTGCTTACCTAGTGGGTGAAGTAAGAGTCCTTCGGTTGTTACTGCTACTTTTAATGGTGTAAGCAGCAGGTGCAAAGGCAGGAATCCCAAGGTCAGAGCAGGCTCTGGGTGATTAAATAAATGGCCGGCATCTGTGGTCTGATCTGTGGGGGTCCCTAGAGTGACCAAGAATCTTTAGTTTGAATTTATCTACGGTATCATTTCAGACAGCGGGGGTGTTCTTGAATGCTCTGCTGCCTTCGGTGGTTATCTGATGGTTCCTCTATCTAGTAAAAGTCTAGAAGAAAGTGTGCCTCTGCATACTATGAAGGAAACGGTATCTAAACGGTTACAAACATGAAACCATACTGTTCTACATATCCCCGACTGTTAAAACAATAGTTTCCTCCTGAAAGGGGGAGGAGGGTAACACAGTCTTGGAATCAATGAGAATAAAGAGGAACCCCATCAACGTGTTGTCTAGCTCAAACTAGGCATGCAGTATAGGTTTTCCTTTTTAAATTTTGTAAAGAATTCTTCTAGAGCAGACATGTTGGTGATAGCTGGCACATATTGGTGCCCAATGAGTTTTGTTGTGGGATAAATGAATGAAGCTGCAATTCCTGTGTAGTACACACATTAGGGATCTTCAGAACCCTATCAGGTTTGACTATTGTAATTGTCTTCTTCCCACTAGATGTGAGTTCTTTGAGGGAAAGATGCAGATGTGAGCGAAATCTCTATTCTCCAGAGTGTAGACAGCCTTGCTAATAGTTTCCTATGATCAGTATATAAAATATATTCAAATGAATGTCCTTGTCTTCCAACTGAAGCACTGCCTATCTGTACCAAAGAGATTTTCACTTTCTATATCCTTCATTCATGATTTCCATTATTGTATAACCAACCCGATTATATTAAATCTTATTAAATTGGAAGATTCCAATACATATCAGATGATCAATAAACATTTGCTGAACAAATAATTCCTCTATTAGAAACCAAGCTTTCTAATCTCTGGAAAGGACTGTATTCATATTAAAAATCAATATTGGGGCACCTGGGTGCCTCAGTCAGTTAAGTGTCTGACTCTTGATTTTGGCTCAGGTCATGATCTCGGGGTTGTGGGATTGAGCCCCATGTTGGACTCAGAGCTCAGCATGGAGTCTGCCTCAGATTCTCTCCCCTTCTCCCTCTGCCCCTCCCCCATTCCCATCCACACACTTATATTCTCTCAAATATGAATAAATACAATCTTTATTAAAAAAATCAATATTAGGGCGCCTGGGTGGCTCAGTGGGTTAAAGCCTCTGCCTTCAGCTCAGGTCATGATCTCAGGGTCCTGGGATCGAGTCCTGCTTTGGGCTCTCTGCTCAGCAGGGAGCCTGCTTCCTCCTCTCCTTCTCTCTGCCTGCCTCTCAGCCTCCTTGTGATCTCTCTCTGTCAAATAAATAAATAAAATCTTTTAAAAAAAATCTATTAAGAGCTGTGCTTCTCATCTTTTCTCAAAATCCCATTCTCACAGTGTGTTCCCCCACTTTTATATAATTCTTCCCCACCATGGTCACTTTCCTTTATTTCCTTCCAGTGCATTGCTCCTGATTTGTTCTGATTCAAGAGGAATGATATCTGCTCTCTAGTAGCAAGAAGCCAACGTGTAACTTCTATATTAAATGAATCCCTTCCAGAAATTAAGGGTCCCCACTGCCTATTGGTTAAAATCTAACTGTCCTACTTACAGGCATAATCTGACTTCATTCTGTCCAGTCCTCTCAATGCATGTTTCTCTTCCTTCACTAGCCTTGGGCCACTCTAACCTTCCTCTTTATCAAATAATGGAGTATTGGGTGGCCTTTACTGCTAGAATTCTTCTTCCAGTGTTTCTCCTGGAATCACTTAAGCCTCAGCATAATCCTATTCTCCATGGATACTGCCATCCTTTCTAATTTCTACTCCTCCATTATTTTCTAACCTTTCTTTCTCTTTGTTTCTTTCAAAGTTCTGAAGTTTCAAACTGCAAATGGGTCACAGTTTGTAATTGTTTGTTTTGACTCCTTTGTTCATTTTTTGGCTCTAGTTGCTTTCAATATTTGCATATATAACAACCAGTGTACATTTTGTTGTATAGTTGATACTCATAATGCTTAATGAATCAGTCAATAAGGAATGTAGGGATGTTCTCTATTCATTCTTCTGTAAATTTGAATTTATAGTTTCTGGGACACAGTAGTTAGTAAGGATTTCAGTTTTATAATGACAGTAATTGAGACTTTAATGCTTCAAATCCCTGTGTGTTATGATTTACATTAACAAATCATCAGTTCTCATTTTTCCATTAAGCAAAGTGTTACTCTTTATTGATAGGGGATTTGTTTGCATTTAACCAAACATGTTCACACCATTAGTCAATCATCAGAAACCTAAATAATACTAATATATAAGAAACTGTAGAGGACTTTCAGAGCCAACAAACTTTCATTATTAGGTAATGCTATCTTTTCATGCCAAATAGTAACTCCAGAACTCGGTATCATTCTTGAAGACTTAGATGATAGCTCATATTTATTGCATTAAAGTAGAACATTGTAAAATAGGACACTGACTCAATCAATATTTTAAATGAATGCACCCAGAATACAAGGACTTCAATTATATGCCATTATGCTAAATTTGGGCAGATCATAAATAAGTACTAATAAAACAGTTTAAAGGTACAACATTAAATTACCATGGATAAGAAATTGGATTCTATTTCTTCAAAGTTTTTTTTTCTCCTTGCCAAGAACTCTTAATTACTTTGAGCTCTAAAAAATCCCATCTGCATCAACATTTCCCTGATGGCATTCCTATTTTGAAAATATCTTTTGAAATTACTTATTAAAAGATTTGTTTTGAAAGAAGTAAAATGCAGTCTCAATCATAGCATAAATTAATGTCTCTTAAGAATGTTTAATCATTTAAGATTTTTTTCTTTTTTACAAAAGACAGGGGTTCATAAGAATGCAATAGGATTACTATATATCAGCATAAGAATGGATTCTGCAATCATAAAAAGAAGTGTCCCTGATCAGTAGGTAACCTTACCCACATATTTAACCTTTTGCTCATTATTTCCAGAATATGAAACTTGTGGTCTCACTGGACCCATTCTGGAAAGTATTTTGCAGGGGAAAAGGGAACCGGGTGCTACCAAACTCTCTGCACATAATAATGATTATGATGATAAAAGAATCCATAGTACTTGAGGGCTTGCAGTGTGCTAGACAGTATGCTAACTCGTTTACATGCTTTGGTTAATTTAACTCCACGGTTATGGAGAAACAATTATATCCCCAACCTGTGAATGAGAAAACAAAGGCTTTGAGAGGCAAATACCTGTCTCACCATAGCCAGAGTCAAGCCAGTCAGTGCCTGAATCAGACTGTGACTAAGGAGAAGAGCCGAAATGTGTGAGAGGCAGACAGGTGCCTCCAAGCTCCCTCACTCAGCAGAAAAAGAAAATTCCTGAGGACAGGAGAGAAAGCCTGCTTCTCTGTGATCTCCGTCTGTCAAATAAATAAATAAAATCTTTTTTTTTTAAGATTTTATTTATTTATTTGACAGACGGAGATCACAAGTAGGCAGAGAGGCAGGCAGAGAGAGGAAGGGAAGCAGGCTCCCTGCTGAGCAGAGAGCCCAATGTGGGGCTCGATCCCAGGACCCTGGGATCATGACCTGAGCTGAAGGCAGAGGCTTTAACCCACTGAGCCACCCAGGCGCCCCAAATCTTTAAAAAATAAATGAAAAGAATTTTTTAAAGATTTATTTATTTATTTGAGAGACAGAGAGAAGGAGAGAGAGAGGGTGGAGGGAGGGAAGAAGTAGAAGCAGAGGGAGAGAGATACTCCAAGCAGACTCCATGCAGAGCCAGACATGGGGCTCAATCTCAAGACCCTGAGATCACAGCCTGAGCTGAAACCAAGACTGCATTGTCCAACTGATGACACCACCAGATGCCCCTGAAAGTAATTGCTTTAGCAAGAGGGACGACCAAAAAAACCCAAACCAAAACAAAACAAAAATTAAGAAACCTCGGAAAGATGGTGGGCCCTTAGTTACTGAGAGAATGTCTCCCACCTAAATCGTTTAGTATGTGGGGAAACAGCAGAATAGAAATGAAAAGGGCAGGTATGCTGATACCCTGGTTCTAGCCTGATACTGAAATGCATTCTGGGAAGGCATTCTTGTTGGAAATGGTAAGAGAAAAACAATGGGGGAAGAAGGTGTTTCAGGAATACGGATAGGAGCTGTTTTTCATTTGGTAACTGAACAAAAAAATGGCTAACTCTTACTGCACTGTGGGTGAAGTTATATAATCATCATTATAACTTTTGCTGCCAGCACTATTATTATCATTATTTTATAAAGGATAAAATAGAAGTGACTTGTCCAAGCATCCGAGCTATTGTAGGCTAGGATCAGCAATCCACGCCGGGAGGCTGACGTCACAGTGGTTCTGTCACTTGCTGTGTTCTGTTCTGCTGGATCACAGGGGCCGAGATTCTGAGAAGCAGGAGGGATAATTTTGTTGTTTTTCAACTTGTGTAAATGGCCAGTGCTTTTATGAAACTGGGAAGACCTTTATGTTCATTTTGTTTGACTTTCATTTTTCAAGATGGGACTGAAGGGCCAAAGACATGAAGTGATTTGCCTGAGGTCACATGGGGAGCTCCCACTGTGTGCTAGAAGGAGCAGAGATTTCATCTTCAGGAGACCAGGTTCCAGGCTTAGCCCTACCAAACACCAGCTGGAACCCATTTCTTATCTGCGGATCTCAGCTGTATCATATGAAAATATGATACAATTCTGACATCCACCTGGAGCAGAATTTAACATTACATGAAGAGTTTAAGCTTCAAGGTCCCTCACTACATAAGCCCCTTCTAGGGATCTATGCCTAAGTTTATATTCATAAATTTTAATAATTCTTTCTATCATAAATGTATAAGCGTCACACAAAGGTTGGACCTGGTCTGGATCTCTTTTCCCCTGAGTAGTTATGATGGCTTTGTTTATAAACCTGGGGTAAAAAAATCAAGACGATCTGACATCCAAGCCAGATTTCCTTCCAGAGATAACAACGGATGCCTCTTCTCTCCTCTTTCCAGGTTTCTGGAGCTCCTCTCATAATCCCTTCCTTCTCACCCTACTTATCACTGGATCACTAATGTTTAAGCACCCCATACAACACTCCTAGATATAGTTTATGGGCTATAAAAATAAACCCTTCCTACCACAAAAATATTCCAGGTACAGATTTGGATTGTACATATGAGTGAATATGTAAAGGTGGAATTTGCAGCTGCTGGGCAGGTTCCTGCCTTCCCGTGCAGCCAGGTTCCCACTCTGGTCCTGTTTGGAAAGTGAGGATGGTAGTTGTGCCCCCAGGAAGCCTGGCAGACAGTACTTAGGGAGGTGAGATCATCGTCACTAAAAGTGATATACTTCAAAACTCTCAATTCTGAAAAAAATGCTTAGCCAAGGCTGTTAAAATGAAATATGAAATTATGAACTATGTTTCACTTTTCATGGCGCTTCAATTGAATTCAACAGCAGTTACAATTTTATACCTTGAAAATATTTGCATATTGCACAAGTATAAATTCATCTCTGCATGGCATAAAACAGACTTTGTAGTTAATGAAGTATTTCAAATGCATTTAGTCGTCTCATAAAAGAAAGCAAAAAAAAAAATCGTTGAGTTTTAATCATCATCAAGGATGCTTGTCCAATATAGTTTTTACGGATAGTTAAAATCCCTTTTCCTGTAATGCCAATACAGCAAGAAGAGTCTTAAAGTATGTTAATCATGTATATTAATTATTCAAATATGCTCATCTCCTAAATAATAGTTTGCCAAGTATTAGAGCAGTTACTTTGGATTTTCTGCTGCATGTAAATTAGTGCATGAATGATTTAATTCCAGCTCCTTTCCCTTCATTCTGATATGCATAGTGTTGAGAAGTTGAAGGAACAAAGTTTTGTTTTGCTTCTTAAATCCTGATGTGGAGAAGATGCAGAGTTAAAGTAGAATGCTAAAAGGAATATGTGGTGCTTGCTGATTTTTTGGATGCCCCAGAGAAATCCCCATGTCTTCTGAGATTCTCTTTCTCTGCTCTCCTCCCTGGGGGGACAGAGACCAAACTAACCTATGGCCCCTGATTCTCCCCAGTGATCTCTTCAGACCCTACTAAAAAGCAAGGGAACAAAATAACAACAAAAAAACCCTGTGCCTAGCTGGATAGATTTTTACCTTTTTCTTCTTTCTTTCTTTCTTTCTTTCTTTCTTTCTTTCTTTCTTTCTTTCTTTCTTTCTTTCTTTTATTTAATTTGTTTCAGCCTCAAGCCATCAGTCCGGAGATTTCACTACAAGTTCCCAAAGCAGGGAAGTCATTCCTTTTTTGAATCCCTGCCCCCAGCAGCATGTGATTTCAATGGTGGAAGGTAAAACAGTCTTTCTTCCAATCTGGGCACTACCAGAATAATTTCCAACAAATATAAGTCGATCCTGTTACTGCTCCCCTTAAAACTCTGCTTTGTGCTTAGAACAGAATTTAACCTCTCATCACGCCTGCCTCTTCAGTTCTACCTCATCCCAACCTGCTCTCTTCCTTGCTCACTTTATTCCCCTTCAGTCACCTCTGCCTCTTCTGGGGAGTCAAGATCTCTTCTTGCCAGGGGGCCTTGAAGTTGCACTTCCCTGGGTCTGGAATCCTCTCTCCTGGCTCCGCACAGGTGTGTACACCCAGCCAGCTTAGCTAACCTAGTGCTCTCTTCTCCACACACTTAGTTTTTTTGGCAGCATTCCGTTTCCTTCTCCCAGCCCCACCTCTGATTTATCACAAATGAATATTCTCTTGTTTTTGTGACTTGTTCATACTTTATCGTCCATCTCCCACTGAGGATCTCTTTACCACTTTGACACCTAAAAGAGCTCCAGGCACAATATACGTATTCATAAGTTTGTATTGAATCAATTTAAAGAATATTGACAAATAGAGAGAATAAAGGAAAGAAGAAAGAGCATCAGTGAATGACATGGTAAAAATTAGTGTTATCCCGGGACACCTGGGTGGCTCAGTTGGCTAAGCAGCTGCCTTCAGCTCAGGTCATGATCCCAGCATCCGGGGATCAAGTCTCACATCAGGCTCCTTGCTTGGCAGGGAGCCTGCTTCTCCCTCTGCCTCTGCCTGCCACTCTGTCTGCCTGTGCTTGCTCTCGCTCTTCACTCTCTAACAAATAAATAAATAAAATCTTAAAAAAAAAATTAGTGTTATCCAAAAAAAAACTGTAATATGGACATGGCAAAAAGCTCATTAGAAAATCAAAATACACATGATCCTAATAACAGAGAAGTATTCTTCTTCTACATTTATGTTATATTTTTTTCTAAGCAATTGAAATATTGAGTAAATAAAGTGGACTTCAGGTTAGGTTCTCGGCCATGTTCTTCTAATAAATAAATCACTGTAGAACTTGGCCAAATTGAATCTTAAAATGTTATAAATTCATCTTTTTCTGTTTTCCTGTTTCTGAACAATACAATTTTGGTCCAAGTCTTAAATATCACATTTTATTTCAATTTTTTGGTGATGGATATTACATGTACTTTTGTATTTTCCTAAGTTTTTTTATTTCCTAAGTTTTGACTTTTAACAAAGTTCAGTGTCATAATGCATGCTCAGAGGGAAAAAACAAAGTTAAATTTCTTTTTTTTGTTTTTCAAACTTGATCCTGTCTTTAAAGGAACTTGGTCAAATAGATCTTCTGTTACTTATGACACAGGCCAAGCTGTTCCAACAAGGAGATACATAAATTCAGCTGCTCAAATAAAATAAATGTTTGTTCTTCTCTCATGTCATGATCCAAAAGTAGGTGGTTCAGGGCTGAAGGGGAAGCTCAGAAATCCTCAATATACCCAAAGCAGCTTCTCCAGTTCTCATCATGAAACCTGGGTCAAAGAAAGATGATACTAGATAGGATTAAATAAGCAAGGAAGACTATGCTCAGGTGAAAAATGCTGATAGTACATTGAAAAGTTGCCAATAGTAGACCTGGAATGTTCTCATCACAAGAAGAAAAATGTGTAACTGTGAAATGATGGGTGTTAACTATCTTATTGTGATGAGCATGTCACAATATACACATATATCAAATCATTACATAATACACTTTGAGCTTACACAATGTTATATGCCAATTATATCTCAATAAACCTTGGGTTAA
This sequence comes from Lutra lutra, assembly GCF_902655055.1. Taxonomy (NCBI): domain Eukaryota; kingdom Metazoa; phylum Chordata; class Mammalia; order Carnivora; family Mustelidae; genus Lutra; species Lutra lutra. The sequence goes on along the minus strand of NC_062281.1, from coordinate 32,592,302 downwards.
ATGACTATTGCATTAGGGAAGAGAGAGAGAGATTGAAGGTAAGTTTTTAAACACTGGGATGAGCTACTGGGAAAGTACTGGAGGTCATGAGGGGTTGTGCTGATCAGTGTGATTCGACCATCTGTGTGTGTTTATTGGTGCTTACCCAAGTTATTCTCCTACCCTCCCACACAGCCTGAGAAATTGGGGGTCTATCTTTCTTCACGGTTATATTTGTAAGGGATGGTTCCCAGGGCTTTGAGAAAGACATTTCTAGATTGTCAATTTGGCAAAAAGCTGGGAAAAGATATACAATTCAAAGGGGCAGAGAGTTTATAAGTTTTTAAAAGTAAATGCTTTGTGTAGTTTGTCCTATACCGCTAGAAGAGCATAAAACTAAGACTTCCAGCATGCTAGCCACGTCTTATTCATTGTGTCCAGTCAGCATGATGTCATATAATGGATCGATGTAATGTTCTGAGAAACTCAGACAGTCTGAATTTCTTCAGACTATATTATGACAGAGGGCAGGAGAGTTAACATAGCCCTGAAGCAAAAGCATAAATTAATGTGTTTGTCCCAGTTGCATAAATGCAAACTATGTCTGATCCCCTTATCTGACCAGAATAGGAAAGAATGCATTTAATAAATCAATGGCTGCATACCATGAGAGCATGAGACTTTATAAATTTGCTCTAACAATGATACCATGTTGACCACAGCAACTGTGCACAGGGTTTCTACTTGTTTGAGCTTGAAGTAGTCTGGACTACGGTCATTCTCTAGGATCTGTCCATTTCTACAGGAGCCAGACTGACAAACTAAACAGAAATGGTATAGGAACGACCACCCCAGCATCTCGTAGGTTTTTAATGGTGATATTAATCTCTGCCAGTCCCCATCTGAGTATAATATTAGGAAGAAAATGGTTTATAGCAATTATAGGGAAAAGATACAGTAAATCGCTAACCCATTCATCAGGGGAGGAAGTATACTCTATGGGAAAAAATACAGGTCAGAAAGACCAAGGCTTGACAGTTTTAGCCATGTGGCCTCATCACTCTTTGCATGACCTACTATAAATTATTTAGCTTTGAGTCTCAATCTATCTACCTGTCCACAGGCTTAGTAATATTTGTCTTCAATCTGTGTGGGAGTATGGGAAGCAATTAAATAAACAGATGGAAAATAGAAAATTTCCTTAATAATGGTAGATAGTTGGTGCTGTGGAAATATATTGGATGGGCTACCAAAGACCTGAAAAAGAAATGTAAGGAATTCAATAGGAGTGGATAGGACCTATTACCAACATTTTATTGGTGTATTTGTATAAGCTACTAGAATAATGGTATTAAAACTTCAAGCCATGTGATTGTGAATATTTCTTTTTCTCCATGTAACTTATCAGTATTTGCTTTATATATTTTGAGGCTATGTTATTAGATACATGCAAATTTAAGATTTTTTTTTCTTATTGAACTATCCTTTTATCATTATAAAATATCTAAGTTTATCACTCTCTGTTGCTTTAAAGCCTATTCATCTGATACCTCTATATCCACAATCTTCTCTATAGATGGTAAATGTCTTGTCTATCTAGTAACATGTCTTGCCTTAAAAGCTAGTTTGTCTGATGTTATACTATACGAGCTGTCTTTTGGCTGGTGTCTCCATGGTAATTATGAACTGTGATAACTGCTATGAAGGAAATAAAAAATTTGCAATGAGATGGAGAGCAATCAGGAGCAACTTAAGATAGAATGTCAAGGAATACCTTTGTCCTAGGAAGTGAGAGCTAGATAACTGAGAAAGTATCAGCCAATCAAAGATCCAGAGAAGGAACATTCCTAGTAGAGATACAAAGAAATCCCTCATGGCATAAAGCACTAGTCCTTGTCCTGTAATAGGAACAAGGCCTGCTGGGGAAGAGTGTATGTGAGTTAAAGGCAGAGAGGAAGTTCAGAGCTGTTTAGGAACTGGATAGCACAAGACCCTATAAACTAGGACCAGCAAACATTTTCTGTAAAGGCTCAGATAGTAAATACAGGTTTTCACAGCCCAAATGGTTTCTGTTGCAGTGATTCAATTTGCCACTGTAGTGCAAAAGTTATCCTAGATAATGTGTAATTGAACATTCTACTGTGTCTCAGTAGAACCATTTATAAAAACAGGCAGTGGACTCAACGTGGCCTGCTATAGTTCTCTAATCCCTAATATGAACCATGGTAAGGATTTGGATTAGTCTGAACATACTGGGAAGTCTTTGAAGAGGCATTTTTGTTGCTATTTTGTTTTCTTGATTGTTTAATATGAGAGTCTGATACATACTTTCAATTGATCACTCTGGTTATTAGAGACTAGGTAGTAGGGGGACAAGGGTAGAAGCAGGAAAAAACAAATAGGGAATTATTACAGTGTTCACTTTAAGTTGTAGGATTGCTTGGACTAGAGTAGATGAGTGTCGACCTAGAAATCCAACGTATAAATTGATGGAAGAAGAGAAAGGATTTGGCATTGGATTATATTTTGGAGATGAGGAATGTGTAAGTCAAAGATAACTTTTTAGTAGTGACATTTAATGACCTAGAGAAAACTTGGAATTAAACAAGATGGACGGATATAAAAATTCCACTTTAGACATGCTCTATGTTTGAGATGCCTATTAGACATCCAGTGGAGATGTCAGGTAGACAATGGATATGGGACTCAGGCAAGAGGTTTAGGTTAGAAGTATTGGGATGAATCAACAAATTCCTGATGTTTATCTAATTTTCACTTACACTTACAAAGACCTCAGTTTTACATGGTTCTATCTGGTGGACATTTTGTAATCAGGCAAAGAGAAAGTTTAGGGGAGAGAAAATAAGAACAACAAGCACAGAGACCTACTTGAGGCACACCAACCCTCAAGGTCAAAAGAAGACATGTCAGCAAGGGAGACTGAGAAGAAACAGCCAGTGAAGTAGGACCAGAACCTGGAAATGCCCTGTGAGTCAGAGAGGAGAGTGCTTTAAGAGAAGCCTTGTTGAATGCAGCAGGAGGATGAGGGGTTGAGTAATAGAAGGAGGAAAGCCATTGACAGGGGAACTGAAAGAAAGTGAAACAGATTGGAATATATTATGAGTGAGAGATGAAATTGAAACAATGTATATCAACAGTTCTTCTGAGATGTTTCACTGTGATGTTCAGAGCTGGAAGATGATAGGGATTTTATGCTTGGTTGGTTGTTTTATCACCAGAGATAACAAAAATTTACCTTAATGCCACTAGAAGTCAACTCTTAAAAGAAGTAATATGGCTGATGCAAGAACAGCCATGTGCCTACAGGGGGAGGGATTAAGTGGGTGAAAGTGCAGGGGGGCTGGAGCACAACTAAACAGAGGAAGAACAGGTACACCTGAGTTATCCATTCTCTAAAATCTGGATTTCAGTCCCTAAACTTCCAGCCCTGACAGATGACATTAGATTTGCCATTCACCAACAGAAGGATAAAGCAGGATACTTCTAATACAGAAAGTTTTAATTCTGAAAGAAATGAAAATATAAGACCAGGGAACACAGAATTTGGAGTATATTGTGAACTTGGCCCCTGTAAGTATTGGCTCCAATATGAAATAAAGAGTTCAATGCATTCTGATCAGTAAAGCTAGACTGGGAAGACTTGTTCCACTTCTTTGAGTGGAGAATATAAATGGACTGTCACCTAACAAAATCATATTTCAGTTGTGATAAAAGAGAAGAAGAGGAATAAGAAGAGAATTTGAAGGGGGTGGTAGTTAGAAGCCCTTTTAGACCACTAGCACAAGGTGCTACCAAATAAGAATCTTTAACCAAGACACACTGGTAGGGCCATAAATGAAAATATTTAAGGAACATTCTATGTATCAATAAACAGACCAAATTTCTCTAGGGATCTCCTACCTACAGTAGCTCCTTCCATAGTACCTTGAGCCTTTCCATTATCCAACAACTAAGGGGTTAATGCTTAGCCCAGAAGGAGATCTCAGATCCCACCTACCTTTACTATAATGTAAAGTATCCTTCTCAACCATGCTAAATTAAGCAGACAATACTAAGGAAACAAGAAGGAGCTCTCCTTCCTCAGTGTCCTATAAGACTTCCCTGCTCTGCTATCGAGTTCTCCAAAAGCCTAATTAATACCTTGGTTTAAAGGCTGTCCAGCACACAACCCTCACAGAGAAACCAGAGTCCAGCAAGCTCAGGGGGCAGTGGCTGTGCATGAGAAGGAGATCCAGCTTAAAATGGAAAGACTGGGGTGCCTGGCTTTGGCTCAGGTCATGATCCCAGGGTCCTAGGATCAAGTCCCACATGGGTCTCCTTGCTCAGCAGGGAGCCTGTTTCCCCCCTCTCCCTCCGCCTGCTGCCCACGCTGCTTGTGCTCTCATGCTCTCTCATGCTCTGTCAAATAAATAAAATCTTTTAAAAAATTTGTTTAAATGCAAAGACTGAGAATGTGTTGGAGAACTACAAAGTCTTGCAGTTTGACTGGAGCACAGAAGATGAGGAAGCTGATGGCTGGGACAAGAACAAGCCAAGAGGAGCTGAGACAATGACAGGTCATCTGGTGCCAGATGGCTTGGTTTAAGATTCCAACTTCTCTGGGGCATCTGGGTGGCTCAGTGGGTTAAGCCTCTGCCTTCGGCTCAGGTCATGATCTCAGGGTCCTGGGATTGAGCCCCGCATCAGGCTCTCTGCTCAGAAAGGGAGCCTGCTTCCCCCTCCCCCTCTGCCTGCCTCTCTGCCTACTTGTGATCTCTCTCTCTCTAATAAATAAATATTAAAAAAAAAAAAAGAATCCGACTTCTCTATGGGAGCTAGAGCAAGTCCTTCATCCTTCCTTGCCTCAATTGACTCATCTGAAAAATGGCAGGAATAATTAGGCTTATTAAGAAGATTACTTTTGTGCATGGATGACACGTGCCCAGAATAGTACCTGACCCACAGTGACTGTTCAGTAGAAGTTAGCTGCTATGATTGGGTGGAGAGCAGTATCTTATTTTAGTAAAAGGGAGTGCCACGGCTGGTTTCATGGGAAATATATTTGCGTTTTAGTGACTAAATATAACTGCTTCTGATGTCATCAAAGCATAAGAAGTGCATACTGCAAACTACTTTGGAATGATCCATGACTCTGCAACAGAGAGTGGGAGGCTTGGCTGAGTCACAGGAAATGCAAAAATTAAGACCCTCTAAAAGAAGTTCATCAGCATCCAGCTGGCCCCACATCAGGTCAGGATAGTTTATGCTTTATGACACTGTTTTCATGCTTTATGACACAGTTTGATTGTGCTTTCTGCTTTATGACAGTTTGATGCTGTTTGCAAAGCTCATCAGTAGAATTTCTTTTCATTTTCCTTTGCACATCCCCTAGAACAATTTTTATTTGGGATACAATCAAATCCATAAATAAATTCTGTTGCCGGGAAGATAAAAGTTCTTACTTTTGGTGGTTTAATGGAAATGAAATTTTGCTCTTTGGCACAGATTAATGACTACTGGCTTAGAGAGATAGGCATGGGACACCCTTTTCAGTAGCAGTGGATTCTTTTAACCCCCAAGATAATCTGGTAATAAGAACTGCATGCTAAGATTTGCTCAATGTTAGATCATGAATCTATGAATGGTGACCAAGGCTGTTTAGAAAATGAATATAAATAGGGGCACCTGGCTAGCTCAGTCAGAAGAGCATGTGACTCTTGATCTCGGGGTCATGAATTCAAACCCCATGTCAGGTGTAGAGACTACTTAAAAATTTAAAAAAAAAGGTAAATATAATATGTACAAGTATCCTACAAAAATGAATTCCATAGAAAATCCAAAACTGGACCAAGCAATCAGTTTATCTTTTGACACCAAATAAAAGAGAAATGAATGTAATTTTTTTCTCTTTATCCCATATCTGATTCTTTAAATTCAATGTAATAAGAAATCGGCTTACTTTGAAAATTCTTCTAGTTGATTTATCACAGTAAACCACTCACTGAGTTTGTATACTTAAAATATATTAGTATATTAATATATTTAAAATACATTAAAATAATAAGCTAACACCTAAAAGTTTCCTAGTTAACATTTAGGTGACTTCTCCAAAATTTCCTAGGAAGAAAGGAGGAAAGGGGAAAGATGAGTATCTATACACAATCTTCCCTATTCCCAAACTGATTTTTATTGTTGTAGGATGGGAAGACCAATTTGTTGCCTGGGTCTCATCAGATTGGTCCGGCATCCTATGATTTCTCTGCCATTGCAATCTTCCAAACAGAATGTCAGATAGGCACTGATAAATAGTCCCATGAAATAGAAGAAAAAGAAAAATCGTTCACTACCTCTCAATTTTTGTTATCTCTGAAACATATGGTATTTAAAGCAAATGAGCAAAAGATCATTTTATCTCCATTTTGTAGTGTGAACTTGTCAGCATGGCTCTAAGAAGAAGCAGTCAATATCCCATGCAACTGTGAGCCCTTAAAAAACACACTGAGAGCCAGCATACGAATCTTTGTGGGGAATTCAGGGGTGAGGTTATTAGCATCGTACCTATGTATGAGAGAAAGGCAAATGTTCAACTAAATCATCCGTTTACATAAACATAGACAGTTAGAGTACACAGCTAAAAAGAACTTGCTAAAGTATAACATCCACAAGTTAATCAGATTTTTTTTAATTACCAAAGAAATATTTTGACATTGAAGAAAATGTATAAAATGAAAAATATCCATATATTTATTAGTCTTTTAATTGGGTGCATTACTTTCCATATTTTACTTTTTCTCAAGTCCTGGGCACATCTTGCATCATTCCCAGCCACCTGAAGCCCTTGACTCTTGTCTTCCATTGTTTCCCTCTGAATCGCACAGGAACAAGGGCTAGAGAGCTCTCAAGGGCATCCGTGGCCTGGGACAGTAGGATTTAGAGGATCGTCTACTGTCCTATATTTGAAGATTCTGTAGCTCTTGGGGCTTAATGATTCTAATAGCTCACAATTTCTGGAAATTACTCCAGATAGGAGAGCTAGCTTCCTGTCCGGTCTGAACCCCACTTCCATCAACAAGTCCATCTCTGCAGGATACCTAGGGTTTCACAGCACTTCCAGGTCACTGACACTAGATGGGCTCTGTTCATCATCTGAGCTACCAGGCTAGAGTTTGTTCTTCTAACCTATGTCCCACTCGGAGTCAGGGTTGGATTTCAGTCTCCCTTGATTTCTTGTTACTGTGGGATAATTCTTCCTTCTGTTTCTGGCTCTCCCTCCATCTTCACTTCACACTTCTGAAGACAGATGTTCTCCTCCATCATTTGGTTCAAATGCCCTCCAGGCTCAAAGCCTAGGCAGAGTCAGATGGGAACACCGCCATAGTCCCCGATGCTGACTGCACAGACAACTCTGCTGGCCGGTTCAATTTGGTAGATGACTTGCTCTTATTTCCTGTTTTTCTTATCTCAGTCTTAGTCTCTGTGTGCTCACCTGGCTCTGCACACTCATTTATATTAAGTCCCCTGTGAGAGCCATCTTTTAAGTCTGCAATCATAGTGGGTTGGCCATCCTATATGGTATGGTTGACCATAATTTTATGATTTAGCATAATTTTTTTAAAGTCCACATCACTTTATATTTTCCATAAGAATTTATTTTAATGATTGCATAATATTCTGTCCAGTTAAAATTCTCATTTACATATTTTCCATATTGCTAAATTACAGGTTGTTTTCTCTATTTGCAAGGCTAAATACTATAGTGGTTTAGAGCACAAAATCTACAGTCTGATGGCTGCTGCACTGTAACAATTTACTTAAACACTTTACAACTCAGTTTCCTCACCTGTACAATGAGAAGCAGGCATGTGAAGATTAAATGAGTACATGAAACATCTACGATGTCCCTGGCAGAGGATAAGCATTTACATAAGTATTGTTATGAGTTGTTATGAGTAAATTGTCCTTACACTATATAGAAAATGTTAAACGATCATCTCCATATATATTTTGTTCTTTAAAAATGATTTCTTGGGCGCCTGGGTGGCTCAGTTGGTTGAACGACTGCATTTGGATCAGGTCATGATCCCGGACTTCCAGGATCGAGTCCTGCATCAGGCTCCCAGCTCCTTGGGGAGTCTGTTTCTCCCTCCCTCTTCTCCTCTCTCGTGTTCTCTCTCACTCATTCTCTCTCAAATAAATAAATAAAATCTTTAAAAAAAATTTTTTTAAATAAAATAAAAATGATTTCTTTAGGAATACTTTCTGAAAATTTTATTTGCTTGATCAAGGGAAGACACCGCTTTGCAACGAGTGTCAAAAATGTCTTAACATTTTTAATATATGATTATTAACATGTTTCGATTAAGTATGAGATCTTTTAAAGTATATTTGCCACATGATTAATTCTTTTTCTATTTAATCCTGTATGAAGTCTTTCATGATATTCTAAACAATCATACCGTCAGTGCATCCTACTTTGATAACACGGAAGGAAACTTACAGTTCAATGAATTGTAAAACAATGAGATTGGCACATTCATTAGAAACAGTAGATTTTTCTTGGTCTCTAGGATAAATTATAAGTTACAAATTTTCAAGGAGTCCATTGAAATTTAGTACACATACAACTATGTGTGCCTTTAATTCAGTCAAACTAAAGCCAGTGACTTGGTAGATCGTTTAATTCCCTCTAATGAAGAACAGGATGATTTGGGAAGAGCCCAGTATGTTCTGTTAATGAATGATGTGAACTATTGGTAATATTTGTGCCCTAAATTTAAAATCTGCTTCAAGCTTTAGATTTTCATAATAATGACTCACAACGATCATTATGATGGTGATAATGAAACACATATTCACTATGGAGTACCAAATATGTACCAGATATTTCACTAGGTATTTGACCTTCATTATTCCTAATCCTCATAAATTTGATACAAATTATTTGGCAGATGAGGGAATTGAAAATCTGAGAGCGTAAGCGATTTGCCCAACACTAAATGAATAGACCATGTGTATAGAATAATTCTGCACTGGGAGCTGCCATTTTTAAAGGTAACTTCCAAAGGTTCATTTCACATAAAATAACAAAAAATGTGAAATTCTATGTTGCTTCACTGGGAAAGACTGCAGTTCATTTCCCATCTCTTTAAATACTTAGTGGTATTTATGCAACACAAAATAGAGACGTATCTGTTGTTTTTTTTTTTAATCCTGTAAAACAAAATTTTCTGTCTTTAGAAATTTGTTTTTTATTTTCATTGGGTGAGAGGACTAAAAGTAAATTTCCATCACTACCTTCTGCTCTGGGTACCTTCAGAAATTTGCCAACTTAGTAAGAAGTTGGATAATTTATTTTCTTTCATAGTGTCATCATGGACTTGATGCAGGGGACAACTATGTCTCTGAACATCATTATTTGCTCTTGGCAAATTGATCCCTAAGAATTCGTGGCTAGTTTTCCCATATAAACATCAAGACTCTGGAAAGGAACACATTGTCTGTAGAGACACATAAAAAAAAGAACTTTGTAAAAGAGCTACCCAAAAATCATTTTCTTCACTCATTCACAAACCTGTCTCAAATACTCACTATGTGCAAGCACTACACTGGGCTTTAGAACAAAATGAAGAAGGCACCTGGGTGGCTCAGTGGGTTAAAGCCTCTGCCTTGGGCTCAGGTCATGATCCCAGGGTCATGGGATCCAGGCCCGCATCCAGCTTTCTGCTCAGCAAGGAGCCTGCTTCCCCCCCCCTCTCTGCCTGCCTCTTTGCCTACTTGTGATCTCTCTCTCTCTGTCAAATAAATAAATAAATAAAATCTTTAAAAAAAAATGAAGAGAAACAAAATAGTTCCACCTTTGATAATACAGAAATATACCAACAATTCAAGAAATAGGATAAAACTGTGTTATTATGCAAGCACTGAGGAAAGCAATCGAGCCCAACGGAAACCATGACCTTCTTCCACAGCTTAAGGCAGATCACATACAGAAAGAAAGCTTCCAAGTTACACTTCAAGTTCCAAGACACCCTCATTTATCCCCAAACACTGCACAGTGTGTTCTGAAGTGGACCACAAAGGGAAACAAGGCATAGACACCTACTGTCTAGCAACACATACTCCTGTGGGGAATATAAACGTTTCTACAAGTGTCTGCTGTACAAGGCAGCGGATCTTGGTGAGGCTACCATTCCTCAGTGGTTAATCACCCACATAGAAGAGTGATTTTTTGCCATATGTCAATTTGCTAAATATCTTTCTTTGCCACAAAACAGTTCATAATGAAGAGCATGTCTTTATTTTATCTTTATTTTCTGTTATTCAAGCTTGTGACAGAAAAGTTGGTTACTCTCCCTCACTAACATGAACTCAGCTCTATGGCTAGACACAGGAAAACAAAGACTTAGAATTTACCATTCTGGGGGTAGAAACTAACATGTATGCACTGTGACTCTAATGGGAATGATCATTTCAGATTTGGAATGCAAATGCAGCTGGGACCTCAGGAGACTAGGGTAATGCTTTTGTATTCAAATTCTCCCTGCATCCCTAGAGAAAGAAAACACATGCTTTAAGTAACCTAAGAGAGGACTTTCTGCCTAAAATGATTTACTCAGTCTCTGTATAATGAGCTATTCTCATTGAATCAGTGTGTTAACATCAACCAATTAATTTTTTTGAGCACCTGAATGCCTACTGCATTCTTCTAAGCATTTTGAGAAATATTCAGTCTAATTTGAGCAGTTATAGGTTGTGTACATTATATATATTTGGAGTTATATATGAAGGTATGGGGATATCCAAATTCTAATACAATGCCTGTATATATATGTGTAATATATAGATATAACATATATATATGTATATATTTATATATAATTTCATATTTTTAAAAAATTCTATAGAATTTGATTTACACATACCTTTTCAGGAATATATCTGATCCATAAATCAGCAGACCTATCCTAGGAATAATTCTGGACGATTCTATACATGCTTTTCCTCTCCAAAATCCATGCTTTATATAGCACCTGACACTTCATAGGTATTTATTCAATATTTTCGAATTGATTAGTATTTCTTTGACCAAATGCCAGCTAAAAGTGACAACAAGGAGCAAAGCCACCTATTCAATTTTTTTCCATATCATTGGAAGCTGAAAACATTTAAGGGCAAATATGAACATTTTGTAGACTCCTAATATGCTATTTTTGAAACTGAGCTTAACCATGATGTTCTAGAGTAGACAAGCCTTTGGTTGGCAAAGGGAATGTTAGCTCATCTACAGTGGAGCTAAAGCCTTCATTACTTTACAAATGGCACAAAATTTACAAAACTGAAAGACAATTGCTTACATCACTGCTAAAGCCCCCAGAGAAAATCTCTTCTAATTGACTAATCCTTCCTGCTTCTCTAGGACTATCAAGGAGGCTAATCTCACATGCTTTCCATTGGCATCATTTTTCAAATTTGTTCTTGGAAATATTGGAAGATTTAAAACCAGCCAGGGAAGAAAATTTTTCAGCAGCTTTCATTTATTCCTTGTAAAATATAAAAAACAAACAGATGAAGAGAAAATATACTGGGATATACACAACCTCAAGACAAACTGAGGTCTCTTTTTATAAGCAGCATCCCAGCCCGTCCTAAAAAATGCCTCCACCTAGTAAGAACGCTGGCCTGTTATTAGGGCTTCCTTTTTTTGTTCTGTTGTTTTCACGTATTAAAGGAGGAAACACATCTTTGATGAGTTAAATCTGTGATGCTTCCTTAAACGTTGCCTCTGAGCAATCATACTTAATGTCTGGGCAGAGAACCAATGTCTCACGACCAGCAGACTGTAGATCTGATTAACGAAGGATCTGACAGCTCCCAGGGAGATTTCTATCTCGTTTCCTTGAGCCTCCATGTCGGTGGAGTTAGGCCAAAAAAGTGTGACGGCAAAGAAGGAGGCTGTTGGGGGGAACGTGGAAAAACACTGTGGAATGATCAGCGGTCTAAAAGAAATACCACGAGGCATTCTTTCTCCCAGTCTGGAAAAGAAATGTGAACGTTGAGTTACTGTAACATGCAGTAGGAGTTTTCCAAATAGAGGAAGCTGTATTTACACAGGAGAACCACAGACTGCTCGATGATTGTGAGGATCGGGAATTCAAATGTACTTTGCCACTACTGCCAGTTTCATGAGAGAAAGATGGCCCTGGTGCAGCACAGATGGCATATTTGAACGAAAAGCTGATTATGCCAAAAGGTTATGATGCCTGAGAGCAGTGCTTATTGATCTGTGAGTTGGATGCCAGAGAACTAGCGATGGATATTGATCGGTGAGTAGGACGTAGGAGAGCTAGCGATGGAGAGGAACGTGTGGCTCTCCCCAGAGCACCTGAGCGAATCCAGGCACCTCGAAATACACATCGAGTATAGGAATTCTTTTACCTCCCCTGGTCTCTCCTTTTCTCTATCTTAAAAGAGCTGGGAGAAAGCCCATCTGTTTAAAATGCAGTACACAAAATTAAAAACACGGAACATTAGAAACTAGTGTTGAGTGAAGAAATATTTGCATGCAGAATTAAGGGGAAAAAAATATGCAAGCAGCACAGGAGTAGCAGGGAAAGGAAATCCAAAAGAAGATGACAGCCAGATTTGCTTCAGGAGCAAAATCAAACTGGGAGGCACTGAGTGTGGGCCTTCACTGGGCTCACTTCCCTTAAAATGACAGTCTCTATTTTTAGAAGTATCTGGCCAGTTTCAACTCTGTCTTGCTCAGTGCTTGATGGAGACTCAGAATTACAAAGGATAGAAAGAACCTTTGCTGTACCTCTGCTCTCCGTCAACAACCCTTACATGGAGGGCATATAAACTTTAATAATATAAAACTGCTGGGTTTTTTGAAACTGAGCTACCCTAAAAGCCATACATATTTTTAGATTTCTCATCATTAGTAATTAAAATTCACTTCACAATTCTGGACGTGTTGGCACATAAAATAAATTTAAAGTGCAAGTTCTTGATCATCCATATGGAAAGTCTGACGAGAGAAAATAATCTGAGAAATTCACTTCAATATACCTGCAAGAGAAGTTTTGTTTACTTTAAAATGTGAGTTGGGATATATATTTTAAGCTATTTTCAGGGGCACCTAAGTGGCACAGTGAAGCATCTGATTCTTGGTTTCAGCTCAGGTCTTGAGGTCAAGCCTCGCCTCAGGCTCTAAGCCCAGGGCAGAGTCGATTTGAGATCCGCTCTCTCTCCCTTTCCCCCTCCCATTCATTCTCTCTTTCTCAGTCTCTCTCTCAAGTAAATAAATCTTTAAAAAATTAAATTAAATTTAAAAATCTTAAAATATTTTCAAAGATTATTTTTCATTCAAATTTTCCTGTTTTTGTAAACTATTTCCCTTTTGTTGGCTCAGCTGAAATAGCAATGTCAAAACCATGGAGCTAACACCATCACCATCTAATGGAGGGAGGGCTGCTGGAATTTTTCACCATGATTGTGGTTTGTCAATTTCCTTATTTAGTTCTACCTGTTTGTTGTTTTGTGTTTTTTTTTAATAAATTGTGGGCCTATGTTATTAATTGCAGACAAATTTGGAATTTTATGTTTATCAAGAGAGGTGACCATCTTTATCTCTAGTCATGCTTCTTAACATCCTTTTTAGAGGGCTATTATCACACAGTTACATGGCTTCCTTTTGGTTAGTAATTGTGTAGCAGATTTTTTTTTTTTTTTTTTCTATTCTGAGACAGCAAGAGCACAAGCAGGGGGAGTGGCAGAGAGAGAAGGAGAACCAGGCTCCTGGCAGAGGAGGGAGCCCAACTGACATGAGGCTCCACCCCAGGACCCACTGAGCCACCCAGGCGCCCTTCCGGTCTCTGCCTTTTCATCTGATAATTAATCAGTTTCTGTGAAATAATGACAGGCGCATTTGGATTTAACTTCACCATCTTACTATTTGCTATTCAATTGTTCTTGATTCCTTTTTCTTCTCTTTGACCTTCTTTTTTTGTTAATCAAGTGTCTTATTTTATTATATTTTTCTCCATTAGCTTGTTGGGTATATATTCTTTTATTACCTTTCAGTAGTTACCCTACATATTATCATGTATTTTTGTCATTTTAGAATCTGTTACAAATGAATACTGTTACCATTTCCCAATAAGGACCTGATAATATATTTATCTATGCTTCCTAATGGCATGGTAGCATTCTTTGATTTTTGTGGCATTGCTTGATTCCACACTTACTCAAACCTGCAAGCTATTATTGCTATTGTTTTATGTAGTTAATATTCATTTACACTTAATCACATGTTTATCTTTTCTGAGCTCTTTACACATTTAAATTTTGTCTCTGTAACTAGATTGGCAGTCCCTTACGGAAGGCGTATTTGTTTTCTTCATGTCAGTCTCCTCCCTGACCAGTGCTATGAACAACTTAAATTCCAGCCATACCAAACACTTACTCCCAACCCCTAGCTCATCCCATCTTAACAGATAGGCTATTACTCTGGCATCTTTGCAGTTGTTACTCCTTTTCCCTCCAAACCCATCTCTGTCTTCCAGATTAGCTCAATGGTCTCTACCTGAAAAGCAAGATGCTTCATGCACTGATCAGACCTGGATTGCATGTCGCTCCTCTGGGACGTAAATTGCATTGGCTGTGTATACTGAACGTTTACAAGACTGTTTTTCTACTAAACATTCAATTTCTTGGTATTGGGACCCTTGAGGGTTAAGACTTCAACACATTAATTTTGGAGGCACACAGTTCAACTCATAACAGCACATAATATGTGTTTAATTACTACATGTGGGATAACTGATTTGGGGAAGGAAGACTTTGTAGCATCTACATGGACATAGAGTTTCTGATTGATCAATTTGTGTGTTTGTGGAAAAGGAACTCATCTTTCAGTTTGTATTATACAACTTATATATAAAATTTCTAGACAACACATGAGTTGACAAAAAGATTAGAAAAACAATATAGATGTTTAGACCCTTGTAGTGATAAAAAAATGATTTTCTAAACTTTAGTTTGAGATATATATATAGATATATATAAAATTTATTTTTAACACTTAAATTCATCACACTGAGACATGTTTAAAAAGAATTTGTCATTCCAAAGTATGTACTTTTTACTAACTAAATACATTTCTGGAAACATTCAGAAACAGGTGTTTTTTAAAATATAAAACTTTGAATTTAGTCACTAGAGGGAGCTGTATGTCATTGTACATAGTAACATAAAGAGCAGATGTCAATATTTTTAGAATTATAAACATTGATAGAAGCTAAATTTATAAAGTGAGAAAATCAGGAATAGGAATACCTTAAGAATAAATTAGATTTGAACAAATTCACCTAATTGATACTTATAGGGCATAGTACCAAACAATAGCAGAACACATATTCTAGGCCACTAAAGAAATCTCAGAGAACTTCAGATCAATTTAAGAAATGTGAAATATGTCATCTGACTACAATGAAATTAGATTAATAACAGAAATAGCCCTGGAAAAAAAAATCCCTAAATATTTGGAAGCTAAATATCCCTCAAGATAACTCATGGATTTAAAAAAAAAAATCAAAAAAGAAATTGAAAGATATTTTTAAACGAAATGAAAATGAAAACAGTACATATCAAATTTTGAGGTGCCGATAAAGCAGTAAGCAAGGGGAAATGCATAGAACTAAACACTTTGATTAAAAAAAGAATAAAGTTCTCAAATCAATGACTTCCGGTTGCACCTAAATAAATGATCAAAATAGAAGAGCAAATTAAGCCCAAAGTAAGCAGAAAAAATAAACTTATGAAGGTCAGAATAAAAATCTAGGAAATAGAAAAAAAGAAAAGCAATGGAGAAAATCAATGAAATCTAAAACCGGTTCTTCGAGTAGATTAATAAACTTGATAAAACTCTCACTAGCCTGACCAGGTGATCAGAAAAGAAAAGAGGGAAGACTCAAATGAGCAAGACAGGAACAGGAGTGATGACCTTACTATAGACTCTACAGAGCGGCTATTAAACTATAGCTGAAATGCAGTTTTAATAACCTGTGGATTAAGAAAAGAAGACCTTCGTATGGTGACTGGTCTTTCCCACCCTGACCTCTCTAGGCAAGGTTTGAGACTTTGGCGTCTCTATAGCATTTTTCTACCCCTCATATTCTTAATTACCTTTATATGTATGTGACTCCTACCCTAGACAAAGAGCTTTTGCAGACATTTGCTAAACAAATACCTGAACGTATGAAGGTATAAAATACTGTGGGTTATAGGAGTTGTAACACAGAATAAAAGTGCACATTAGCAGAGTCACAAGCTCACTTTGAATGACTTCTTGGGGTGACCACCTGCTGGTTCCGCTGGAAAAAAAGACCCACTAGAAATAACATGAGGGAGCAACTGCATCTCTTTTATGCCTATGACCTCTAATTTGCTTTTTCCTAGTAAAGGAATTCATGAGATTGAGTATCTTTTTGTATGTTTTGGCCAACTGTATTTCCTTTTTGAGGGATTGAATTTTTATATTTTTTGCCCATTTCTATTTTTTGTTATTTTTTCTTCAAAACTTCATAAAATGTATAATTAGGACTTTAATCCTTTGAGCATTATGTATCTGTTACAAATATTTTTCTCAAGATAAAGTATTTTTTTACTATTGCTTATAGTATCTTTTACTGTTATTTATTTTTATTCATATTTTAGTTTCTCAAGTGTTATAGGTTTCATTTTTTCAGAGTGTCTTAACCTCATAAGCGAAAAGGTACCCAAAATTTGAAATATACAATCTACTAAGGTTTTTTTCTAACATTTTATTGTGAGGTGCTGTAGCCTTAAATTCTTAATCCATCTGGAATATATTTTGTACGTGATATGAGATGGAATCTAGCTTTCTTCCAGATTAAATGTCAGTTGTACTACTGCCTTCATTAAGTAAACCATCATATTTCCTGCAGTATTGAAATGCCAACTTTTCTGTATAATGTTTCCACACACATTCAAGAATATACTTTAGGACTCTAATTTTTTTTTAAAGCATTTCCTTCTTTTTTTTTTTTAAGATTTTTTTTTTTTAATTTATTTGACAGACAGAGATCACAGTAGACAGAGAGGCAGACAGAGAGAGAGGAGGAAGCAGGCTCCCCACTGAGCAGAGAGCCTGATGTGGGGCTTGATCCCAGGACTCTGGGATCATGACCTGAGCTGAAGGCAGAGGCTTTAACCCACTGAGCCACCCAGGCGCCCCAGGACTCTAATATTTTACCAATATATTTATTTATTCCAGTACTGATACTATGCTGTTAATTTTATAGTGAATTTTCAGTGTGTTAATATTTAACAAGTTTCCCACTAATTTTAAAATTCATTTTAGTGAATACTTTAAATTTCCTGGGTGTATAATTTTATCATCTGCAAATAAGTTTTATTTCTCCTTTTCCAGTTTTTAAAACTTTTTCCTTATTGCATTTGCCAAAAATCACCTTTAATATTACATATAGACGTAATTTGGGGTATTCCTGTTTTATTCCTGATTTTAATAGAAATGGCTTTATCATCCACTATTTGGTATAATATTTGCTTTTGGCTTTAGCAAATAGTCTTAATTATGTTTAAACATTTGCTTGTGTTCTTTTTAAATTTGAAATATAGATTTTGAAATTTACAAAAAGG
This sequence comes from Lutra lutra, assembly GCF_902655055.1. NCBI lineage: Eukaryota > Metazoa > Chordata > Mammalia > Carnivora > Mustelidae > Lutra > Lutra lutra. The sequence goes on along the minus strand of NC_062281.1, from coordinate 32,574,641 downwards.
TATTGAGAAACGCATAATTATTGTAAATAACCAACCAAGATTAGCCATGGATGATATTTCATTCTTATGCTAGCGAGGGTTTTCATTTGCAATATTTATTAAATGTTATCAAAACCTTATATAAACATGAAATCCCTTTCTATCACTTGTAGATTACTTAATTATGGTCTGATTACATATTAATGCCCATTTAAATGTATTTTCTTGGGATGAACCCTATTTGGTTATGTTGAATTAATCTTGTCTCATTGCTGAATTTGGTGATATGAGGGTTTTTACATATTTAGAAATGAATTTGATCTATGTTTTCTTTTTCATATTAAATGTAACATATTTATATTAGGTTTATGCTTCATAATTTTTTTTAAAGATTTTATTTATTTATTTGACAGACAGATCACAAGCAGGCAGAGAGGCAGGCAGAGAGAGAGGAGGAAGCAGGCTCCCTGCTGAGCAGAGAGCCTGATGCCGGGCTCGATCTCAGGACCCTGAGATCATGACCTGAGCTGAAGGCAGCGGCTTAACCCACTGAGCCACCCAGGTGCCCGTGCTTCATAATTTACTGTCTAAAATAGTTTAAATGCCCTGTGAAGTGTATTCTCTTTAGAAAGTAGTTCAAACTCAGCTACAAAACCAGGTCTATACCTTCTTTTTTTTTTTTTTTTTAAGATTTTAATTATTTATTTGACACACAGTGAGAGAGATCACAAGTAGGCAGGGAGACAGGGAGAGAGAGGAAGGGAAGCAGGCTCCCCGCTGAGCAGAGAGCCCAATGTGGGGCTCCATCCCAGGACCCTGAGATCATGACCTGAGCTGAAGGCAGAGGCTTTAACCCACTGAGCCACCCACGTGCCACAGGTCTATACCTTCTTAAAGTTGTGACTTTTCAATTACTTTTGTAGGATCTTTAATGGTGACTGGTCCATTTAGATACTGTCTCTCTCCTTGGGTCAATTCTTCATAGTATTTACTTTAGTATGAAATCATTTTCTTTAGATCCTTAAATTTCTTGTCATGTATTCTTTTAAAGTTACACATAGTTGCATAAATAATCTCCCACAGTTTGAAAATTACTTCCATATCTGTGATTTTATGTTGTCTATTGAGACAATGTCAATGTCAAAAATTTTTATGCTCTATTTCCTTATCTGATTGCCATAGTTTTATTTTTTATTATTTTTTTAAGATTTTATTTATTTATTTGTCAGAGAGAGCGAGGGAGAGAGAGTGAGCACAGGCCGACAGAATGGCAGGCAGAGGCAGAGGGAGAAGCAGGTTCCCTGACAAGCAAAGAGCCCGATGCGGGACTCGATCCCAGGACGCTGGGATCATGACCTGAGCCGAAGGCAGCTGCTTAACCAACTGAGCCACCCAGGCGTCCCACCATAGTTTTATTTAAATGAACTTTTCAAAGTACCAGTTTTTATGTGTGTGTGGTGTTGTTGTTGTTTTTTAGCCTTTCTATTACTTTTGTTTGTGTTGACTTTTTCAACCCAGGCTTTAAAATAATTACCTTCAGGTTGACAACAAGACTTTTTTTTTCCTTTTTTAAGATTTTATTTGTTTATTTGACACAGAGAGAGACAGCGAGAGAGGGAGTACAAGCAGGAGGAGTGCCAGAGGGAGAAGCAGGCTTCCCTCTGAGCAGGGAGCCTGATGTAGGGCTCAATCCTGGGACCCACGGATCATGACCTGACCTTAAGGCAGATGCTTAATGACTGAGCCACCTGGGCACCCCAACGACAAGATCTTTAATCAAAGACTAGCTTTTAGACCTAAAATGTCAATGCATCACTATAAAAGCAAGGCTAAAGTCTCACAGAGAAATCAACTATTTATTAAATATCTTTTGCATAAATGGTACCTGGTAGTACTAATCATTCCCAGCCTCCATGGGAAAGCTGAAATATTCCAAAGAGGTAGGTAAATAAGTAAAAGGCACATGGGGGCCTTACAGGTTAAATGAACTCTCAAGACATTTTTTGTAGCTTCCCATAGCCTCACTAGATTCCTCCACCCAATTAAAGCTGAAATTGAGGAACATAGAAGAAATTCTTGGCTATTGTGGTAAAAAGAAACAATACACGAAGACTTCAGGTATGACCAAGGAAAAGTACAAATCTCTAAGAGAATCTTGTCTTTTGTCTCTATGTCTCTTCATATATTTTATGTTTTATTCTCAGCAGTATTTTTAAAAAGAATTTATTTTAAACAGGGCTTCTCTGTTCACATGACATTTATGACAGACACTGTGGTGTTCTTGGGAAAAAAAACAAAACAAAACAAAACAAAACACCTCCAAAAGATAACATTTACTTCCTAAGCTTCAGAACCTGTGACTATCTCTTTATAGTCAAAAGACTAAATGCTACCTTAGTTAGAAAAAGGATCTTTGCAGATTTATGAAGTTAAGTAATTTGAGATGAGGAGATCCTTTTGGCCCCTCAACGCTAATACAAATGTTGGCAAAGGGAGATCTCTCATACACACATACACACACACACACACACACACACACAGAAAAAAGGCAGAGATTGAAGTCATGCAGCCACAAGCCAAAGAGCACCAAAAAATGTCTGCAGCCACTAGAAGCTGTAAGAAGCAAGGAATGGTTTCCTCCACTGAAGCATAGACACCTTAATTTCAGACTCTGGTCTTCAGAACCATGGGAAAATACACTTCTGTTTTTTGATGCCACCAAGTTTGTGGTAACTTGGTACAGCAGCCCTACGAAACTACTTAATCTGTTTCAGGTCTTAAATTCAATTTTCTAAAATACGTTAAGGAGAAAACTTTAAAGTCTATTACAATATTTTATTGTTTAGGTTCAGAACTGACATTCTTCATTTCACAAAGATTTGTTTGAAATGGTCATCTTTCAGCAAGACAAAGGAAGGCAGAGGCAAATTATTAAAAGTGATATGACTCGTTCTAAACCCCAAAGTAGTTTCTGCTCAAATGCATATTGATTATGAACCAACAAAGTCAGTTTTTATTGAAATCTATTAATGGATGGGGAGACATTTGACTCTCACTGATTTTAGTTGCATGAAATTTCTTTTATTCATCTACAAATTAAAAGAACTCTTGATTGGAGAGAAGCCATAATAAACCCAAGTCCCATGGGAGTAAAATTTTACTTACCTACACCTTCTTTTTTTAAGAGATTTATTTATTTTAGAGAGAGAGAGAATATGAGCAGAGGGGCAGGGGGAGAGGGAGAGAGAATCTCAAACAAACTCCACACTGAGTGCAGAGCCTGATGCGGGGCTTGATCTCATGACCCTGAGATCATGACCTGAGCTGAAAGCAAGAGTGAGACATTCAACCAACTGGGCCACCCAAGAGCACCTATACCTCCTAATTTTTTATTCATACTGCAAGTTATAGTACATGTATGTAATTGAGAAAATCAGATTTCATAATAATAAATACCAAATAATTATATTGCTTTAAAAATAGTTTGAACAATTCTCATCAGATTTTTATAGGCATTATCTTAGATCTTTACAATGGTTTTGAAAATTAGATTTTAGTTACTTCCATTTTAGAAATCAGTAAAGTTAGAATTAGACTGTTATTTGCTGAAGGCTATAAAGCCAAAAAGATAGAAACTAAAAAAGTTCTGACTTTCTGGCCTATGTTCTTTCCACTATACTCTACTTCTTCTTTAAACTCTGACACCTGCTCCCATATATTGTTTGAAAATGGAGAAAGACCTTAAACTAAAGCTTCACTTTCTTTGTCCTTTTCTTCCTCTTCCCCCTCTCCTTCCTCCTTTTTTTCTTTTTTCTCTTTTCTTCTTCCTCCCTTTCTTATCAAAAGGGTCTTTGAGTTGCCTGGAGATATAATTAAAATTGTCATTTTTTCTGTAACAAAGCATGTACTGAGTTCCTATATACATGTTTACCTGCTTAGTGTTAAAACTGATATTAGTACCCAATTTTCTTGTACTTCATTTGTGTGCTGCATTCCAAGGTAGTTGGTCCTAAAACTCTCATAAAGATCACACTGACTCCCAGAAATAGATGTGCATAAATAGAGCAGAGTGATCCTTGAGGAGCCAAGGTAATACAATAGAGCAAAGCTATTCTTTTCAACAAATGGTGCTGCCACAACTGGATGACCTCATGCAAAAAGATGAATCTGAAAGCCAACCTCACAACCTTCACAAAATATATCACAGATCTATGTATTAAACACAAAACTCTAAAACGCTAAGAAGATCACATAGGAGAAAACCTAGATGACCTTGGATTTGGTGATGGCTTTATAGATCAACATCAAATGCATGATCCATGGAAGAAACCATTGATAAGCTGGACTTTGTTAAAATTAAAAACTCTGTTCTGCAAAAGACACTGTCAAGAGAATTAGAAGACAAGCCACAGACTGGGAGAAAATACTTGCAAAAGACATACCTGATAAAGGTCTATTTTCCAAATTATAGGAACACTTAAAACTCAATAAGGAAATAACCTGATTTTCAAAGGGTCAAACAACTTTAACAGACAATCATCAAACAAGATAGACACATGGAAAATGGGCATATACCATAATGATATCACATATCATCAGAGAAATGCTAATTAAAACAATGAAATATTGCTACACACCTATTAGAATGGCCCAAATCTGGAACACTGACAATACCAAATGCTAGCCAAGGATGTGGAGCAACAGGAACTCTCATTCACTGCTGGTGGGAATGCAGACTAGTATAGCCACTTGGGAAGAGAGTTTGCAATTTCTTCCAAAATGAAACATATTCTTACCATATGATCCAGAGTTGTACTCCTTGGTATTTACCTAAAGAAACTGAAAACTTAGGTTTACACAAAAACCTGTGCACAAATGTTTATAGCAGCTTTATTCATAATTATCAAAACTTAGAAGCAATCAAGATGCCTTTTAGTAGGTGAATGAGTAAAATGTGGTACAATCAGACAATGGAATGTAAACCAGTGCTAACAAGAATGGGAGCTAACTAGTCATGAAGATACATGGAGGACACTGGAATGTGTATTACTAAGTAAAAACAATTTGAGAAAGCTGCATAATGTATCATTCCACATGTATCCCCTGGAATAGGCAAAACTATTCAGATAGTAAAAAATTCAGTGGTTTCCAGGAGCTAAGAGAGAGAGATGCTAGATAGAGCACAGAAGATTTTTAAGGCAATAAAACTACCCTATATGATACTCCAATAATGGATAACATCATTATACATCTGTCCAAACCCATGGAATGTATGCCACAAGTGAACTCTGAACTACAGACTATGGGGGATTATGATGTGTCACCCTAAGCTCAACCATTTTAACAAATGTATCATTGCTGGTGGGTGATGTTGGTAATGGGGAAATCTATGCATGTGTGAGGGCAGAAGATATATGAAAAATTTCTATACCTTCTTAATTTTGTTGTGAACCTAAAACTGCTATAAAAAAATTTTTAAAGAGATCACATTTACTAGGGTACCTTGTATGGCTCAGTCATTTAAGCAGCCAACTATTGATTTCAGCTCAGGTCATGATCTCAGGGCTATAGGATCGAGGCCCACATTGGGCTCCATGCTGGGCATGAAGCCTGCGTCTCTCTCTCTCTCTCAAAAAAAAATAAAAATTCACATTTACATAGGGGATTTAATCTTCTGATCTTGACCTTGTTTTTCACTGTCTATCTCAGAAATGGTATAATATCTTTCCAATTGCTCAAATTACAAATCTCTAAATCACCTACAACTTTATTCTCCAATACCCAAGTTTCTTTGACACTGCATACAGCTAGTAAAATTCTATCAATTTTAAGAGTGGGAGTCATAGACCAGTTGAAAATCTAAGAAAAACTCATACCTGGGGTGACAGGGTGGCACAGTCGGTTAAACGTCCAACTTCGTTTTGGTTCAGGTCATGATCTTGGGGTCCTGGGATCAAGGCCTGTGTCCAGCTCAGCACGGAGTCTGCTTAAGACTCCCCCCTCCCTCTGCTCCAGTCCTCTATGCTCTCTCTCTCTCTCTAAAATAAATAAATCTTAAAAAGAAAAAAAAAAAAACCACGCACACCCAAAAGACACTCACACAAAAAAATACATGGGCACAGCTTCAGGGACTTCACAGATATCTCAGAAGCCATCCTTAGACCATGTCTTATAAAACCTGCTCTGCTAAGCATTTTCTCCTGTGTCTCAGGTTTGCACCCACACTCTACTTCAGTTTTCTTCATGTTTCATCTGAATTATAGTTTAGTGTCTCAACCTATTCTCTGACTCTGTCTCTAATATACTCATTTACCAAATGCCATGATAAACTTTCTTAAAATGGGTATCAGAGCACACCTGCTCCTGTCAGTGCCGCTGGGAGCCAGCTCATACTGGCAGGCAAAGTACTGCCGTTAGGCATTTCTTCCCAGCTCTGAGTTTAGGGATAGCAGGTTGGTACCTTAAAATCAGTCTTGGAGGAGTATTTACACTATGAAAATTGGTAAACACTATAAATCCAGCTTTTTAATTTAGAGAACAGGTTTAACAGCATAATACTGCGTGTAATTTTAAATTCTGGTGTTTCCCATTGTCTACAGTTCAAACTCCTAGCAATGTTAAGCTCCTGTAATCTGGTCTTCTATGTCATTTCCAGCTCCATACCCCTCTGCTCTCCATGGCCAAATCTATAGTCTCTAGCCATACCAAGCTACTCATAGCCCCAGATTATACTAAGTGATTTCCCATATCTGTAACCCAGAATGGGCCGGTCCTAATACCAAGAATCCTTCTTCTCAAAAGGAGGATTTTCTTCAAAGTCGATCATAAAGATTGCCCTTTCTGACCAATCTTCCCTAATATTCCTACTCACAATCCATCCCTACTCTGTTCCTTTACCCCTCCCATGACATTTAACAATTGTTTAATAAAAATTTATTGAGTCCCTCTAGGCAACAGCAATATATTTCTGTCTGTTCTAAATGTATTATAAGTTCCTTCTAGACAAAGATGGTATTTATCTTTTGAATCCCAAGATTGACTCTCCATCCTAAGTATAGAACTTTATCCAATGCAGATGTGATTTGCATACATTTGTTGAATTTATTATTTTAAAGATTTTATTTACTTGACAGAACATATGAGCAGGGGGAGGAGCAGGTGGGAGAAGCAGGCTGCCTGCTAAGCAGAGAGTCCAAGGTGGGGCGGGATCCCAGAACCCTGGGATCATGACCTGAGCCGAAGGCAGACACTTAATCAACAGAGCCACTCAGGCACCCCAAGTTTGTTGAATTTAACCAAAACACTATATGGTTCTAGTACAATTCAACATCTCATTTAATTTGTAATAGGGTTCCAGGTAGTAAAGCTTGAATGAAGGTGCCATATATGTCTGTACAACAGCAGGAAATGGTTATTAACTTTTAACAAAGTAGTAGAGAGTATTTATGGTATGATACATTTGTTTTCAAGGCACACAGAGAGTACTTCTGGGTAATTCATTTCTTGTTCTGAAGGTTAATTTATGACGTTTCCTTTGTAACATTATTTAACTATGTGCTGAGAACCCCTACAGAGGACAGACATTGGCAAAACTACTCTCCGGGGCAGGTCTGAGAATCTCTGGTTTTGCCTAGCTTTGGTGGATATTAACCAAGCTAGATGTCACATCTTCCCTATGACTCATTCCTCACAACAGTCAGGAAGAATGAATATTTCTATTCCTAAATTCCCAAAGAGGAAAGTAAGGCAAAAGAAGACTGTGTGGTTTGTTCATATTTAGCAGGAAATGTGCATAGCATATGCACTGACACAAAGCAACCAGACAGCATTTTAATTGCTCATCTAACCTCCGGAAAGAGTCACCATCTGTTGAAATTCTGAAGATTAAAAGATATAAAACCTGACAAAAAACTGAAAGCACATAATAAACCATAGAGCCCAGTCACAAATCTTAGAAAACATCCACAGTAAAATGTAATTTATCGACAAATAAGAAAAAGAATAATACCCCCAATTAAAAGAGAGTGTCAAGGAGCACTCACATGGGGATAGAACACAAAATGAAATAGTGTTTTAACCTTTGAAAGACAGTCTACAATGAAAGCCTTGTTATCTGTGGTGAAGGTAATGCCCTTCCCATCTCCCCAGATGGGAGATGTCCCTAAACAGCCTTATTTTTATCAGTGACATTAGTTTCAGTCAAATTATTAAAGGCTACGTGACATTTGACTATTGGCATAGAGACAAGCTCTTCATCTCTGGAAATGTCAGTTTTGCCACATATCAATTTTTAATATGTATTTTTTTAAAACCTCATTTTGTAAGTAAAAATTGTAAATAATAAAACTGAACTTCAGTCTCCCATGTACTTCTTTGTGCACAGCAGAGTCCTTCAAGTGTTGAAAGTCTAACTAGTGAAAGAGATGTTAATGTGTTGACCTTACCTCAAATCTATACTCTGCTTCATGAAATCATGATTGATTATACAATCATCGGGTGAAATTTCAACTGAATCCCTCTTTTAACTATAATCACCATTCAGTAGACACTTGTTAATAATAGCAGTTAATACTCATTGTGGCAGTCTAAAAGTTTTACATTATTAATCCCCTTAATCCTCACCACACCCCTATGAGATCAGTGTCATCATTAGCATTTTACATTTGAGGAAACTAAGGCATCAAGTTTTTTTTTTTTTTTTTTTTAATATGGTCAATATCAGCTAGTAATTCTTAAAGTTGGAATTCCGATGTAGTCAGTCTGGTACCAACACCCACACTTAAACACTACTTGAAACAAACAAACACAAAAAGGTTCTGATAAAATGTTAGCAATATATGTTATTTATTAACTCACATGTGGAAGTTAATAATGGAAGTGGAACATTCTAGATGATGTGTTTTTTTTGTTGTTGTTAGAAACTGAGTGACAGCATTCACAATGTTCTCAAACTAGACATATTAAGTTAAAACTAATAATTATGAAGTACCTACAATGTGCCAGGTAACCTGTGCTACTTGGAATCTGAAAAGTAATCAGGCATAATCTTTCCCTCAGGAGTTTTAGAGTTGGGAGGAGGCAGATTCATAAACAGAACATGGCCGTCTGGTTTAGGGCTATGGCAGGAATTCTCAGAACCCAAGAGAGGACACAGGGTACCATGTCATCCTCATAGGAGGAACCAGGGAAGGAAGCTAAGAGCAGGTGTTGCCTGGTTGGATACTGCAGTAGACAGAATAATACCTGCCCCCCAAATATGGCCATGTGCTTTTTTATCCTTGAAACCTGTGAATATGTTACATTTCACGGCAAAATGGACTTTGCCCATGTTAAGGATCTTGAGATGGGGAGATTATCCTGTCTTATGCAGGTGGACCCAACATAATCACAAAGGTATTTATAGGAAAGATGGGGGGAGCAGGAGAAAGGAAATGTAAAAATAGAAGCAGATGCCAGAATGAAGTCCTTTTTGACTTGAAGATAATAGAAGGCTGCAGGTGAAGAAATGAGGGCAGCCTCTGGACACTGGAAAAGATGAAGAAAAGATTCAGTCCCAGAGCCCCCAGAAGGAACACAGCCCCACCACCTTGGTTTTAGCCTCATAATACCCATTTCAGACTTCTGAGCTCCAGAACTATCACATAATAAGTGTGTCTTGTTTCAAGGCACCAAGTATGGTATTTACCAAGTAGTAATTTGTTATGGTAATTACCAAGTGGTAATTTGTTGTAGCAGCGATAGAAAACTAATACCTGCTTCACATTTCAGGTCTCACATTGAGTGTCAACATGACAGGTTGTCACTGGCCACTCGTACAAATGTTTCCCTCTTATTCTCTCTTCTATCACCTGTGGGTTTGTTTCTGCATGGACTTTAATGACATTTTAACTATGCAATTATTGTTTTACTCATTTAATGTTTCTTCTCCCTTGAGCTGTAAATATGAGAGCAGTAATATGCATTGCCTTGTACAACACATAATACATGCGGGGCACTCAGTGAAGTTCGGTGATGAGGGAAAGAAAATAGAAACAAGCTGAAGCTTGCCATTTCAACCTAGTAGGTGAAGATGAGCAGATGGGCCCATTCAGGAAACAGAAAGTTCTCCATGTGTCTGGAGCCAGAGGAGAAGGAAGGATGAGAAAGTTGGAGCAGGGTTCTGCTCAATAGCATGGGCTTCATGACTTCATTCTACAAACAAAAAATGCCATGCCAAGATTTTTTTTTTAACTACATCAGATTTGTTTTATTAAAAAAAAAAATTGTTTTCACAGTATTATAATTGGAAGGAACCAAGACTAGAAGCAGGAAAGACTCTTGCATTGGCCTGATAAGGAAATTATGAGTCTGAGCCAAAAGTGATGAAGAGATGAAGGGAAGGCAACAAATTTACACAATAAAAAGGAAGTCACTTGTTTTCTTTTAAAAGGCATATACTCGGCAAAAATAAAGAACATATCTTAATTTAAGTAAACAATTTTGCTAGTCTTTTAGTTACTATTTTAGCTCAATAAATTAGATTTCTAGAGAATTTTGAGTCTTCAGAGTTCTAAGGACATTTTTCACATAAAACAGCATTTCACAAACTTTACTCAAAAATGAACTTGACTCATAATTTTCTTACCACAGGTTTATCATCTACACTACTCTGTATATCATGTTTTTGCTTAAAGCAAGATTAAATCAACAATTTCAAGAAGTCAGCCTCATCCTAAGCAAGATCAATAAAACCATAATTCAGGGTGCCACCTGTATTTTTCTAAAATGTATGAAAATAAATATTTAACTATGAAAATAAGTGTTAACTTCTTACTATCTAAAGGCATCTAACTATGTCACCGCCACAGGGGCCACACTGGTTGAGATGGAGAATAGCTAATCTGTCTGGCCATGCCTCTCTAAAAATGGAACAAAACAAGTTTGCAAAAGAAAAACGAAACTAAGAGTTAAGACTTTCATTCAATTCTCAAGGCCACCTTTGGTTTGGTTCCATGCTTAAGTCATTGAACAGTATCTAACGTAGTCATCTCAGAAACTAGAGCAATTGCCGGTGCATCTAAAGGGTCTCTTTTCTACCCCTATATTCTACTACCACACCAGCTTCCAAGCTTTGTGCTAAATTACTCCAATGGAAATCATTTTCTATTACCAGTAAAAATGATAAAAATCAGAGATTTTTAGAATTTCTTTTTATTTATTAGCCTGTTGACCAGTACTGAACAGGATGTTTTCTCTGAGTAAAATCTAGGTCTTCCGCTATCTTCTGGGTTAGTTATATTTTTCAACGATTTTCTAAGTCTTTTTTTTCCTGTTATTTTGGTTTGCTTTGTTTCACCGTGCTGTGTATATGGCTACAACAGGGGGAGCTACATGTCACCCAATCCGCTAAAATATTCTAGGCTATAAAGGGTAGAATATTCTATTGCAGAATGAATGTCAACCGTCTCAAATCTGGGTAAGCTGAAATTGAAAACATTTCATAAGGACATAGTTCTCAAAATATCCCTTCAAGTCAACACAATGTAAATTTAATTTCAAATATTTTAATCACTAGGTTTAGATGTGAAACTGTAAATTTGAAGTAAACAAGTGTAAAGTTTTGCTCTTGGAATTTCTCCTTTCTTTTTTTTTTTTTTTTTAAAGATTTTATTTATTTATTTGTCAGAGAGAGAGAGGGAGAAAGAGCGAGCACAGGCAGACAGAATGGCAGGCAGAGGCAGAGGGAGAAGCAGGCTCCCTGCCAAGCAAGGAGCCCGATGCGGGACTCGATCCCAGGACGCTGGGATCATGACCTGAGCCGAAGGCAGCTGCTTAACCAACTGAGCCACCCAGGCGTCCCTGGAATTTCTCCTTTCAATCTAACTTTATGACACTGACATTTACTGCATATGCACATGATGAATTAATTGACTCAAGTGTCCCTTTACAAAACCATTGTCGTGTAACCAAGTCATACATAATTCAGCCAAATCTCATTGTTTTCTGTTTGTATTATTTTGGGATATGTAGTTGAGCAGGTTGAACCTCAATTTACCTTCACAGATAATATTTTAAAAATTGCTAAGCTTCAATAGTGCAAGTAAGAGAGCCATTTAATCTGCTTAAACGTGAAAAAAAGCCACCTGCCTCAGGAGTTTGAAAAAATATTCCCTAAATGCAGTATTTGCAAAGAAACAGGGAGATGACTAATTAAACTTTTTTCAGCATCTATGCCTCACTACTACATTAATTCCACACAAACACATTTAAATGTATAGTAATTATAATTACTTTCATACTTACAGCAAATTAAAAATACTTATAAATTTAAATATACTTAAAATACTCATAGGGGTGTGTGTATAAACTTAAAATATTCTCCTAGGAACTATATTTAAAAATACTTTGTGGATGTTTCTCATAGCTTACCGTTTCACCATGAGAATTAACTTTCTTCCTCAAAGTAATATAAAAACAAATAAAATATGCACACTATATGAATGCTATTTTGCTGTGTAATACCATAAATACATAGTTTTAAACTAGAGAGAGATATCAGAAATATAATTTAAAATTAGATACAAAAAGCTAACAGTACAAAATACCTACTATATCAAAACAGAAGTAAAATGTTAATTTATATCTTTATATATAGACATTTATTTTATCTTTATAGGTTTAAAAAATACAATTCTTCTCAGTAACTTTAATGGATATATTCACATAAATATATCTTTAAACTTTTGAAAAATAAGTTATTTTGGAAATATTTTAAATATATGTAATACTTTAATATGTATAATATGTGTTATAAATACACCCCCGCACAAACATATAATTTCCTCTTTTATCACATAATGAAAATGTACATTATGAGTTTATCATTTCCATAATCAAAACCCAGCCCTGTTTAAATTTGGAAAGCCTATCTCATGATACTGACCTTTTGGTATTTAAGATAGAAATTCTATCTTCTCTACACACATCAGCCTAATTTTTTCACTTCTATATTAAGAATGAAAGCATAGGGGCACCTGGGTGGCTCAGTGGTTTAAGCCTCTGCCTTCGGCTCGGGTCATGATCTCGGGGTCCTGGGATGGAGCCCCATGTTGGGCTCTCTGCTCAGCGGGGAGCCTGCTTTCACTCTCCTCCTTTCTCTCTCTCTCTCTCTGCCTGTCTCTCTCCCTACTTGTGATCTCTGTCTGTTAAATAAATAAATAAAATATTTTAAAAAAAAAAAGAATGAAAGCATTATAGTCACATAAACAGGTTTCAGAATTGTGGTTTCTTAAACTCCCACTCCCATCAGTGTTCTCTCTTGCTGTTTCTGAGCCTTTTACACCAAAGTTATTTATAGCAATATACACCTAAACATTAATAATATGTTGGGTTTGCTTAGTTTTCTAAAATTCCAGCCAAGTAAATTAGAAATAATGATGCCTCTTAAACTCTGAGGTTAATTAAAATCTGCATATACTTTTGGTAATTTAAATTTTTTTTTACCTAAAGACTTAAAGAAAATAGTGATTAAAATAACTCATAATCAAAATACAGAGGAAGAAATATTTAAAGAGGATAAAGTTAATTTGGCTAATTTTGCATTTGAATGATCAGGAAAAAATTCTCTGACAACTTTTATCCTCCTATGTATTTAAAAATCTCTGATTAAAATAGTAATTTGTAGTCACTAGAGAAAACCTGGAAACTACAAAAAATTATGGGGAGGGAAATGACACATGATGGCTCCAAAGAGAAAATAACCATTCGCATTTTGGTTATATTCCCACCCAAAAGTTCACAGACATGTTCTGACTCATACATACATACACACATTTTTTTCTTGTGTAGCTAAGATTACAATATAAAGTACAGACTTTGCAAATGTTGTTATTTTTCTAACCATTCTGGTTTTTTTGGTAATTTAATTTTAATGTTTAAAGAACACAAACAGTATTTCAAAGTGATATATAAAAATTTATCTTATTTTCCAAATTATCCTATTTTACCCATTTTGATGACACTATAACATAATATGCTTGTGAATTTTTTCCTATGAATCATTATGTTTAAACTTTTTAAAATTTAAATTTAATTAGCTGACATATAGTACACCATTAGTTTCAGATGTAGTGTTCAATAATTCATCAGTTGTGTATAAATCCCAGTGCTCATCACATCAGGCATCCTCCTTAATGCCCATCACCCAGTTACCGCATCCTCCACGCCCTTCCCCACATCTTTTCTCTTTCCAACATCATAGCCATCATGGTAGACCAGTTCACCCTCTAATGGCTGTGTTGCCAGCCTCTAAGCCAAGTGTTCCACAATCACTTTCCCCGCCTACAATCGAATCTCCACCTATTTGCCAGAGGGGTCTTCTTAAAAAAACTGATAGGCTGGCATTTTCTGCCTTAAACTTTATAGTGGCTGCTCATTGCTTCTAAGATACCATTGAACTGCTTGTGCTCGTGCTCGCTTCGGCAGCCCATATACTAAAATTGAACTGCTTGTGCTCAGAATCTGCCTGCTTACCTTCCCCTCAAATCTCATCTTGAGCTAGATTCCTCTTCCCTTATCAAGTTCCTATTGTTCAAGGATTCTTGCAGTTTCTCCTTGGTGCCAGTTGAAAATCTTTCCAAAATGCAATCTTCTCCTATACCATTCGTCCATCTAGAATGGTTCTTTCCTTCATGTACCCAACTTTGATATATCCTTCATGTCTTACTCTTAATGCTACTTCCTGCTTCCTTGGGGAAACACATCTTATATCCCTTCCCAGCTCCCCGAAATTTTTCATAACACTTACCACGATAGTAAATTTGTATGTACATATATATGAAGTTATTTTTCCTTTGCAGTCTTTAACTTGTTTTATACACCTTTCTGCATCATATTGTTCTTTTGGGTTTTTTGTACCTTATTAAAGCTACACTTTTTAAGTAGTCAAAAATGTTTACTTCCTCTTGTATGTGTCTTTTTTTCTCTGTTTTAAGAAATCATCCTCTATATCTCAGTTTTATATGCAGTCTCTAGTGTTTTTTGTAAAATGTTTAATTTTTTTACATTTATGTTTTGTATTTAATGTTAATCCATCTATAACATGTTTATGTATGGGCATAAAATGTGGGATCATTTTATTTCTTCCAAGATGAATAGCAAGTTGGCTGAGCATAAATTAATAAGTAGTCCAT
The DNA here is from genome assembly GCF_902655055.1 of Lutra lutra. Classification (NCBI taxonomy): domain Eukaryota; kingdom Metazoa; phylum Chordata; class Mammalia; order Carnivora; family Mustelidae; genus Lutra; species Lutra lutra. The sequence continues at coordinate 32,559,492 of NC_062281.1, read as the reverse complement.
TTCCTCAGTCAATTAAACTATTACTTTGGTATGTAATAAATTCTTATACTTAATAGGTATATTCCTAAATTTCTATATTTTCTACTGTTTATCTATTTCTATATTGACATTATGTTGATATGATTACAAAGGCTTTTTTTTTCGCCTCTCTGATAAGGCAGAGCCATACTTTCATTCTCGTTAATATATTCTTGTCCCATCTTGACATTTAATCTACTATATGTATTTAAGTTTGTTTTATCCAATATTTTCCACCTAAAAATAAACTTGTTGGCTTGTTGGGATTCTAATTGGAATTGCATAATATTTATCTGTTAATTTCTGGAGAACTTATATTTTATGATAGTGAGTCTTACCATTCAAGAACTTTGCAGGTCACCCAAGTATTTTATTTTGATGAACAAATAACAGCTTACTTGGGTTTGGATTTTTATGTTGCAGTTCTTTTCTCTTAGTAATTTCGAAATCTTATATCATTGCCTTTGAACTCAGTTGTGAATGAGATGTCCAGCATCAATCTGATTTTCTGTTCTTCTGTAGATTACTTATTTTTTTCTGCATGGATGCCTGCAAACTTGAGAGTCTTCTTGAATTTGCCTAGGTGAATGAATTTACTCATTCATCCTGTCTAGAATTTATTAAGTCATTTCAATTGGCAATGCAGATCTTCCTTCAGCTCAAAAGAAAATCTTCTAGTATTTGCTTGATTATTCCCTCTCTGACATCTGTTCAATTCTCCTCCTGCAACCCCCATTTTTCACTTTTTAATTTTCTTGGATCTATCCACTAACTCCCTTATAGTTTCCATTTTATACCTTCAATCTATTTATACTTCCCTCTGTGCTTTGGGATAGTTCTTCAATTTGATCTTCAGGCTAATAATTCAGGTTTCAGTGGAAATCATCCTCTCCTTCATTTATATACTGAATTGAATAGTTATGAAAAATCAAGTTTTAGCTCCAAAAAGTGCTCTTATTTTTCTCTTCAATTTATTTTTTGTCTCCTCCAGAAGCTTTATTTCACTTGGGATGGATTCCATTTATTCTGATTGATCTTCCTATTTCTGGCTTTTAGTCCCCTTAGATGGGTGGGTATTTTTCCCCTTTGTCTACTTATAAGGGTTCTGCCCAACATTGAAGTTCCTTACATGAAAGCATTCTCCTAGGCAGTGGAAGGTAATGAGTCCTACCCATGTGTGCTGATGGTATAGACACAGGCAGGCTGCCAATTTGCTGATGAGGTCTCTGCAAAAAGATTGTAGGGACAATGAGAGCCTTCTTTATGAACATCTACACTTCTTTAAGGGACAAGCTCTTACCAGGACCCACTACTCTGATTTTACATTGAGACTCAAACTATTCTCTAGTTGTTCTCCTAGACTATTGTGAAGAAATTCCAGTACCAGTTTTCTCCACCAAGATGCCAACTAGATAGAGCATTGTTTGTCCACATCTGCCTATAACCCTATAGTTTTTATATCAATAGAGACAATACCGTGGATTTAAGTTATAGAAACAAGAAGATGGACAGAGAGTTGTGTTTGGGTCACTATGTTCCCAGAATGTCCCTCCCAATTATTTTTTAAAGTTTGTCTTTTCTTTCTCTATGTTCTATCTGCCCTAAGAAGGCAAAACCGTGCCCATCTTACTCACCATTGTATATTCAGGACCCAGCACAATACCTGAATCAAATAAAATAAGGCCTTAATTTGTAAGATAAATGAATGTTTCTGATAATAATCCTTAAAGAATATTTTTCAATTAAATATTTAGAGCTATGCTCACTTCTTCTCATTCTTCTTTTTTTTTTTTTTAAAGATTTATTTATTATTTTAGAGAGTGTGTGGGATGGGGAAGAGGGGCGGAGGGAGAGGGAGCTGAGCTCAATCCAACGACCCTGAGATCATGACCTGAGAAGAAACCAAGAGTTGGATGCTTAACTGACTATACCACACAGGGGCCCCTTTTCATTATTTTTTATATTACATTTAAACTTAGAAAGATCTTTCTAGAGCAGATATTTGCTAAACTTTTATATGTAGATTCATCAGGATTTTTCCTGTTATCAGACAGAGCAGAGCTTTTTTCATCTTAATGACTCACGGACTTCCCTTGAGCCCATCAAAGATGAGCTAGAGCTTCCTTGCTCTGCCCCCATATGTTCCCCTCAGAAAAGGACATGTTTGCATGTATCTCAGGAGCAATCTCAGTTCAGTTTCCCCATAGAATTAAATAGCCCTCAGGAAACCACGTAGTTAGAATTAGATGAGCAACATATGACTATGTTTTTAAAAACACACCCTGGAGAACTTGTTTTCTGTTGCTTGTTTATTTATTTATTTTTTTTAACTCAGGGAGCTTGAAAATGTTAACTGCTTTGCCAGTCAAGAACAGGTGCAAATTCAGTGATCAGGTGACTCCGCTGCCTTGAAAAAGGTTATTCTTGTTCCTAATAGATCCAAAGAAAAAATGACAATATGTTCTGAACTTATCAGTGAATTTCCATATACATTAAAGAAGAGAATTTTTATGTTAAAGCTCTCTTCCAACACTACTGTGCTCTTCTCACACACATCTTGGCCAGGTCTTCTACATCAATAGGTTATGAGGAGCTTTTACAAACCCCAGTGATGAGACCGTATCCCATACTAATTAAATCAAAATCTCTGGAAGTGGAGCCCAAACATCTGCATTTCTTAAAGCTCCCCAAGTCATTCCAGTGTGTGGCCATGTTGGAGAACCAGGACACTAGATACATGCTACATCAAGTGTTGTCTGAAGGCTAGCATCATTGGCATGACCAGAGAAATATCAAATCTTGGGCACCATCCCAAAACTGCTGAGTCAGAATCTATCATTGTGGTTAATATCCACTTTTAAATTTAGGAAGTACAGAGCTAGACCACCTGGCTTATCTCACTGGTCTTGATCTCTGCAAACTGGCTGATTCTAAGAATTCATTCAGAGGTATTAATTCAGTGTTGGTTCTATGTCAAGCATCTTGCTAATAGTACAAGATCCACTGTTTGGATAGGTGTAGATTTTTTGAAGTCACTGGAACAATGTAGAGTAACACACATTTTAAGATATATTAGGTTAACTTTGGTTTCCTTTGGCCCAACAAAATGAATGACTAGATTTGGATGTTCTACTCAGACAGGCCAACCTTGGGTAGACATAAGGACATCATAAACCTCTATGCCCTTTCCCTGGTTGTTTGAAATTTAAGACCTCCTACTCCAAATAGATCACAAAATATTTGTGTAACCAGACTGTTTGAACAATCTGTTTATATTCTGAGTTCAAAGGTAGTATTGCCTAAGAAAGCAGAAGTCTGCATAAAAACTGAGATACTTAGTGAGACTCTTGTATATAATCTAAGAATTTGGTTTCTGTCTGGTAGGTAGCCTTTTGACTGATTTTGTGGCCACCTTTTTATTGTTTTTTTTTTTTCTCAGTTAATTTTTATTTGTTTTAAAAAAATAGATATCCTTGTCTATCCTTATTATCCTTTTCCTTGCTTGCTAGCTAAATACACTTAAGATAGAACCCCTGACCTTCAGAACTCCCTATAATGTATCTTCCCCTCTTCTCTTTACTGGCAAACATTAGGGATACCATCATGACTTGGGCTTAATTCCAGTAGGACAAAGAGAAAAGCATAACTACCATGTACCCGATGATAAATTTTTTTCTCTGACAGAAATGATGCTATAATAGTCATAAAGAATATAAACTCTTAATAATCTTCTTCAATTAATAAATAGATTTCTCAAACAATGACTAATTACAACATTCTAAGAAAGTACAACATTCTAAGAAAGTATAACATTGTAGAAGACATGGCCCCTGAAATCAAGGAATTTAAAGGTGATAATTTCTACATCTTATATTAATTTACAATTACTATATACTGTACCTATGAATATACTGTTTATATGTATGTACACACATACATAGACACACATGTACACTATATATTTTATCCAAATAGCATCTATGTTATTTATCAAGAATTTATAGCAAATAACACATAAATGAATCTATATACTTCCCAGTCTATTGCAAGGATATGGTTCCCTAAATCCCATGATATAGGAGAATCGATTTCTGTACTTGATACTGGAAAAGTTTCAGCTTGACAAATAAGCAATAAAATTGCTCCCTGACCTTTCTGCAAATATTTAAAAAATGCTTGCAATGTGTAAGTTTCTACCCTGACGCTAGAGTACACTACTGGGCAAACTAGACAAGGTCCTTGCCTTCATGGGTATTATATTCTCATTTATGGAGACTAGATGGATGGCTAGAGATTAAAAGGAGATCAGAAATAAAATCAAGGAAAAACAAAAATTATAGCAAAAAGGATAGTGACCGGTACAAGAAGAAGAGAGTGTTCTACAGGTAAGGCCTGCATAATGAGGAGTTTCAGCCATGGAAGAATAAGTAGCAGGGCTCTAAAACAGAGATTAGCTTCTCAGGAAACAGAAACAAACACAGCCTCAGTATATTTGGAGAGTAAGATGTGCTCTGTCTTCTCAAATGCATGGTTTTCTAGATCACCTAAAAAAAAAAAAAAAATACAACCCTAAAAACTCAAGCATGGAAAGTTTTTATGTGTTAGGCCTGGAAGGAGCATTATCCTTTACACACATATTTCATCAGCTAGAACTCCATACCGTGCCCGTTCCTAACTATAAGGGAAACTGAAAACATCATCAGTGAGTCCAGTAAGGAGAGGAAACAGGTTTACTAATTAGAGAGGTATTAGCTACAGAAGTCAGACTTCATTTGATTCCTGACTCTCATAGAAGTCCTAGGTTCAAGAAGACCTGTTCTTCTCTAGCGGTAGCTACTCCAAATTCCAAATTTCCTCTGGAATGTTTATCCAATTCCCACAAGTGGAATGTCTTAGTACTCCCTTGTGTCATACTGAAACTACTAAAAGACTTCTACTGAGTCTCCAGTGACAAAATTACAAAAGGTACCAGAAACTCTACTTGTCTACTGGCAATATCCATCCTCTCCTTCTTCTGCAGGGACACAACACCTATATTCAGCTTGGGGCATGTTCATTTGGACCAAAAACATTTTTTTCAGCCTCTTGTCACTAGTTGAATTAATTTGGGTCAAGGCAACTGAAAAGAAAAGAAGGTATATATAACATCTGAGAAGTGTCCTTAACCTCCTTCCTGCTGGCTGGAATGCAGAGGTTGATGGCTGTAGCTGGAGGACACATCTTGAACTGCAAGCAGCAAGATATGCTCAGCAGAGCAGGGCAGTAAGTGAAAGGAACTTGGGTCCTTGATGATTTTAGAGCTGCTACACCAATCCTGAGCTTGCCTACATTTATGTAAGAGAAAAACAAATTTCTTTTTTAATTAAGTTTCTTTCATTTTAATTCCAGTGTAGTTAACATACAGCATTATATTAGTTTTGGGTGTACAATATAGTGATTCAACAATTCTATACATTACTCAATGCTTATCATGAGAAGTGTACTCTTTAATCCCCACCATCTATTTTACCCATCCCCCCACCTGCCTGCCCTCTGGGAATCATCTGTTCTTTACAGTAAAGAGTCTGTTTCTTCATTTATCTTTCTCTTTTTCCCTTTGTTTGTTTGTTTTGTTTCTTAAATTCCACATATGAGTGAAATCATATGGTATTTGTCTTCCTCTGACTTATTTCACTTAGCATTATACTCTTTAGCTCCATTCATGTCCTTGCAAATGGAAAGATTTCATTATTTTTATGACTAAATAATGTTCTATTATGTACACATGGACACACATATCCAGTTGCATGATTATTCTATTTTCCACAGTGGCTGCACCAGTTTGCATTCTCAACAGTGCACCAGGGTTCCTTTTTCTCCATATCTTTGTCAACACTTGTTATTGCTTGTGTTTTTGATTTTAGCCATTTTGACTGGTGTGAGAAGACATCTCATTGTAGTTTGGATTTGCATTTCCCTGATGATGAGCAATTTTGAGTCTTCCCAAGTATTCGTTGGCCATCTGTATGTCTTCTTTGGAGAAATGTTTGTTCATGTCTTCTGCCCCTTTTTAATTGGATTATTTGGTTTTGGGATGTTGAGTAGTATTGGTTCTTTAAGTATTTTGGATACTAACCCTTTATCAGATAAGTCATTTGCAAATACCTTCTCCCATTCCATCAGTTGTCTTTTAATTTTCTTGATTTTTTTTCCTTCACTGTGCAGAAACGTAGGGGCATGTTCATTTGGACCAAAGGCATTTATCAGTTTTGTTTTTATTTCTTTTCCTCAAGAGACACATCTAGAAAATGTCATGGTCAATGTCATGGTCAACGTCAGAGAAATTAGTGTTTGTGCTCTCTTCTAGAATTTTTATGGTTTCATGTCTCACATTTAGGTCTTTAATCCATTTCTAATTTATTTTTGTGCATAGTGACATAAAGTGGTCCAATTTCCTTCTTTTGCATGTAGCTGTACAGTTTTCCCAGCACCATTTAGTGAACAGACTATCTTTTTCCCATTGCCTATTCTTTCCTTCTTTGTCAAAGTTTAATTGACCATATAACTATGGGTTCATTTCTGGGTTTTTATTCTTTTCCATTGATCTATGTGTCTGTTTTTATGCCAGTACCATACTGCTTTGATTACTACAGCTTTGGAATATAAATTGAAGTCTAGAATTGTGATATCTCCAGTTTTGTTTTTCTTTTTTCAAGAATTCTTTGGCTATTTAGGGTCATTTGTGGTTCCATACAAATGTTGGGATTGTTTGTTTTGTTTCTACAAAAAATGCTGTGGATATTTTGGTATGGATTGCATTAAATCTGTAAATTGCTTCAGGTAGTATAGACACTTCAACAATATTTGTTCTTCTAGTCCATAAGCACGGAGAATCTTTCCTTTTCTTTGTCATCTTCAATTTCTTTCATCAGTGTTTTGTAGTTTTCAGAGTAGGCTTTTCACCTTTTTGGTTGTTTATTCCTAGGTATTTTATTATTTTTGGTGCAATAGTAAATGGAATTGTTTTAATTTTTCTTTCTACTGCTTCATTATTAGTGTATAGAAATGCAATATAGATTTCTGTACATTGATTTTTGTATCCTATGATGTTACTAAATTCATTTACCTTTTCTAGTTTTTGGTGAGTCTTTCAGGTTTTCTTTATATAGTATCATGTAATCTGCAAAGAGTGAAAGTTTTACTGCTTCCTTACCATTTTGGATGCCTTTCATTTCTTTTTATAGTCTGGTTGCCGTGGCTCAGACTTCCAGTATTATGTTGAATATAAGTGGTGAAAGTAGATATCCCTTCTCATTCCTGACCTTGTAGGTAAAGCTGTTTCCCCACACCCCCGACTATGATGTTACCTGTAGTTTTTCATAGATGGTCTTTATTATGTTGAGTTATGTTCCCTCTAATCCTACTTTGTGGAGGGTTTTTTATCACGCATGGATGGTATACTGTGTCAAATGCCTTTTATGCATCTATTAAAATAATCATGTAGTTTTTAATCTTTTTCTTTTAGGTATCACATTGATTGATTTGCAAATAATTGAACCATGCTTGCATCCCCAAATAAATGACTTGATTATGGTGAAATATTATTTTAAAGTATTGTTGAATTCAGTTTGCTACTATTTTGTTGAAGATTTTGCATCCACGTTCATCAGAGAAATTGGCCTGTAGTTCTCTTTTCTTGTGGTGTCTTTATTTGGTTTTGGTATCAGGGTAATGCTGGTCTCATAGAATGAATTTGGAAGTTTTCCTCCTTCTTCTATTTTTTTTTTAATATTAGAGAAAAATAGATATTAACTCTCCTTTATATGTTTGGTAGAATTTGCCTGTGGAGCCATCTTATCCTGGAATTTTGTTCATAGGTAGTTTTTTGGTTACTGATTCAATTTCTTTGCTGGTAATTGTTCTGTTCAAATTTTCTATTTCTTCCTGCTTCAGTTTTGGGAGGTTATGTGTTTCTAGGAATTTATCTATTTCTTCTAAATTGCCCAATTTGTTGGCATATAGTTTTTCATAAAGTTCTCTTACAATTGTTTGTGTTTCTGTGGTGTTGGTTATTATTTCACCACTTTCATTTGTGATTTTGTTTATTTGAGCCCTCTTTCTTTTTGCTCTCTCTTTTTTTAATGAGTCTGGCTAGAGTTTTATCAAATTTTGTTGATCTTTTCAAAGAGTCAGCTTCTGGTTTCACTGCTCTGTTGTTTTTTGGGTTTTGGGGGTTTTGTTTTGTTTTTTAGTTTCTACATCATTTATTTCTGCTCTACTCTTTATTATTTCCTTTCTTCTGCTGATGTGGGGGTTTGTTTGTTCTTCCTTTTCTAGCTCCTTTAAGTATAAGGTTAGGTTGTTTTTTGAGATTTTTCTTGCTTCTTGAAATAGAACTATCGCTATACCTGTTCTTGCTACATCTCAAAGATTTTGGACACTTGCATTTTCATTTTCAGTTGTTAGCATGCAATTTTTTATTTCTTTGATTTCCTGGTTGTCTCTTTCACTGTTCCATAGCATGTTATTTAACCTTCATGTATTTGTACTCTTTCCAGATTTTTTCTTGTGGTTGATTTTTAGTTTCATGGCATTATAGTCATAAAAGATGCATGGTATGATTTCAATCTTTTTTAATTTTTTGAAACTTGTTTAGTGGCCTAATATGTGATCTACTCTGAACAATGTCCAAAGAAAAACTACAAAGTAACCATAAGACATATAACAAAATAGCAATAAATACATCTATATCAAGAATTATTCTGAATGTATATGTACTAAACATTATAATCAAAAGACAAACGTGACAGAGTAGATTTAAAAAAACAATAAGACCTATGCTCCCTACAAGAGATTCATTTCGGCCCTAAAGATACCTGTAGATTCAAAATGAGAGGATAGAGAAACATCTGTCATGCAAATGGATAGGAATAATGATACTTATATTGGGCAAAACAGACTTTAAAACGAAGACTGTAGCAGGAGACAAAGAAGGACACTATATATAATAATGAAGGAAACAATCCAACAAGAAGAGATAACAATTGTAAATATTTATGTATCCAATAATAGAGCATGCAACTACATAAAACAGTTAATAAGAAACATAAAGGAACTAGTCGATAGTAATACAATAATAGTAGGGGACTTGCACTCCATTTACATCAATGGATAGATCATCTAAACATAAAATCAACAAGGAAACAATGGCTTTGTGTGACACACTGAACCAGATGGATTTACCACATATATTTGAGAACATTCATCCTAAAATGGCAGAATACACATTATTTTCAAGTGCTCATGGAGAAAAAATAATTTTTGTCATATTTAAGCTATTATTATCTTCGATTTTCTGTCACTTGCTGCCAAAAGTAATTTTTACCAATACACTAACTTTGTACTAAGTTCTATAGTAGATGCTTTATACATGTTATGTAATTTAGTACAGTAAATTGGATAGTGTGGATATCATTCTACCCATTTTTCAGATAGTAAAACTGAGACTAAAGAAATGAAGTAATTGCTTACAACTAGAAAGTGGTGTAAATGGCCTTCTGAAACAGCTATGTCCATCTTGAAGCAAGTGTTGTTAGCCAGTATACCCTATTGTCACCCATGGAATATAATCTATACCAGGCTATAGGTTCAATCTACCATCAAGGCACTACTTAGAGGCACAACAGCAACCTTCCTATACCACAAACTCACCATTGCTGCTTCTCTGATGTTATATCCTTTTCTAGGACTTGAGTTTGTGCTTTCTCCTAGTTGTTCTTTTTTTTTTTTTAAAGATTATTTATTTATTTGAAAGACAGAAATCACAAGTAGGCAGAGAGGCAGGCAGAGAGAGAGGAGGAAGCAGGCTCTCTGCTGAGCAGAGAGACCCATGCGGGACTCGATCCCATGACCATGAGATCGTGACCTGAGCTGAAGGCAGAGGCTTAACCCACTGAGCCACCCAGGCACCCCTAGTTGTTCATTCTTGCATTGAGCTCTGGTTTTAGTAAATGGGTTCCTGGTTCCTTTTGTAAACCCTATATCCCCACCTTAGATTCTTACCTGCTTCTCCAGCTTTCCCTAATCTATGGAGGATCTAATGTCCTGTACCTCAATCCTAGTTCTTGTGGCTGGATATTTACTAACTGCAAATTTCTCTGATATGGATGCCTCATCAGCCCTGCTGTCTTGCTCTTTTCAACCACAGCCCTGACTTGTCCCCATAATCACAGCTATGAACATGATGAAATAGGTCACAGAGTGCGATTCAGATCTTATAGTCTAGCATTGGCTTGTCTGCAATGAAACATCACCTTTGGTTCTAACTGCTTTGTGACCTGGCCATGCCACCTAACCTATCCCAGGTTCAGTTTCCTCTCACATAAAATGGAATAATAATAATAATCATAACCAAGAATAATATTAAACCCATAGGCTTTTTGTGGGAATGAAGTATTATGAGTAAAGCATGTAAGGCTAGTATGTAAAATTCCTCAAAAAATGTTAGTTGTAATCCTTCTCATCACCAATGATTCTAAGGTAATTCTGACCTAACCCCATACATCTTCCCTGTTGCTAGGTGGTCCTTTCACTTTTCCTTATTGACTCTCTAGGCTAACGAATTTTCACAGGGACTGCTTTATGTTATTTGTCTATGTGTCCTTTTCCTCTAATAGATTGAAAACCCCTTAAGGGAATGTACCATGTTTTATTCATTGTTATTTTCTCTAAAATGCAGTCGGTATACAGGTAGATTTGTTGAATTAAGACCACAAAGCCAAAATGACTCATTTTAAAGATAGGAAAATGGAAACTCTGTTAGATAAATATTCTGGCCAAGCCAAAACTGTGTCGTATTATATCTCTGTGTTTTCCCGTATATTGTTTTTACAACCTGCAATCTGCAAAAGCAAGATCAGATGCTACTTTATTTAAATATCTTTCCATGAATTTAATCATTTTCTATCTGCTTCTTTTGAACCTTACTCATGACTGTATCATATTTTTTGGTATTTTATGTTCATATCCAATTTCATTATTCCTTATGAAGTCAGATGTTATAGTGACTTAATCAATTATGTGTTATCCCATAGCATCTAATGCAGTTCCTAAAACATGGAAGTTAACAAAAAATGTGTATGGGATTTAATTAGAGAGACTGAATCACATCAGTGTTTTTCTAAATACTCTATGTGCAGGTAGTCCCACTGTGAAAAATGCATAGAGATCATAATCAAATTTCACTTGGGAGTTTTCTTAACTCCAGAAAAATTCAATTCTTCCAGATAAGTTGGTCACATACAGAACTTTATAGGATCTTAATCCACCATCCTCCACTCTAGGAGACAAATGCCACCACCCAAACTTCCTGTTGCTTCACAATAATTGAAGAACCACATTCTAGTTAACCACTGCTATCCCTAATTACTCACTTGAGTTCTGGAAATCTGTGGGCAGGTTATCAGGCACTCAATTATATAGTCTCATAAGATTCAAAAATCCAATCAGTTAGTTGATTCACTGTTTAGAGGTTGGCAGTTGGGAAATTCAAGATTCTGCAGTGCTTGTCTTCAATCAAATGCATTATATTCAGGATGTCTGAAGTGAGGTTGGCAAAAGGAGAGAAGGAGTCCAATCAAAGAGTGGGATGATGATAGGAAAAGATGCATTCATATTTATTTTGCATCTAATCCTTTAAAATATCAATTTAAAAAAAATATATATATATATATATATTTTTTTTTAGAGAGAGAGAGAGAGAAAGCACACAAGCAGGCAGAGAGGCAGGCAGAGGCAGAGAGAGAGGCAGGCTCCCTGCTGAGCAAGGAGCCCGATACAGGACTCAATCCCAGGACCCTAGGATCATGACCTGAGCCGAAGGCAGCGGCTTAACCCACTGAGCCACCCAGGCGTCCCAATTTTTTAAAAATATTTAATGCCAAAATATATCATTGATAAACTAATAAATGTACATATTTTGGAGATGAAAGCTCAAACATCGTTTACTGATAAAATACACTATCAAAAGTTTTATAAAGTACTACCTGACCTATGGTTGTGTGGAGCTGACTATCTCTTTCTGACTAAGGGAAAAAAACTATTATTTTCTTCTCTATGTTAGTGTTTCTTTTTCTTTTTTTTTTCTGTCTCTTTTTTATTATCTGACTCTTCGGTTGATTAGGCAATCAATGAAAACATTTTTTAACAGGTCCAGAACTTAAAGACTCAGATCTCAATTTTAATTCAGACATATCTCTATGCTGCAAAGTCTGATTGGCTACCATGCGAATGCATTCCCTTTCATTTAGCTTGAGTGCCGTGCAGAAGGGAAGGGAAGAAAAGGAAGGAGAGGAGAAAGGAAAGAAGGAAGAAAGGCAGGCTCACTGTGTCATTGATCCTCTTCTTATTGCCGTTTTCCACTAGATAAGATGAGAAGTACTTGTTAGCTTGGTTAAGCAGGCTGCCAAGCAGGATTGGAAAAATAATCAATGGCAAGACAAGTACGATAGATTTCCACTCCCCCTCACCCTTGTAAAGATGAAACTCAGCAACTCATCTGTTTCTTGCTTGTCAATTGTAGAGATAATTGTAAGGGCTGAGAACTATAAGGATGGAAGAAAAAAATGCTTAATGCTTAATTTACTTAAGTAAATGCTTAATTTACTAACTGTAATGTATTTTACACAAATTGGTAAATATCAACTGACTCATTACCTTTAGGATGATAGGGGACTATGATCAAAGGGTGGCAGAATAACACGGAGGAAATGTAGTGAATACCATAAGTTCTTTCCCTGACCCAAATTTTCCATGTATAATTGATAGACTATAATTATTAAATATTGATGTAATACTTATCATTTTACTTTGAGTCACAACTTTCAAAATATTTTTAAGGATAGAAGATGCTAGAACATAAAAAAAATTATCAATCTCTAGGAGATAATGCTTTTTGTTCATACCCTCAACTTAACTACCAAGTGAACTGCTAAGCTTACTGTATTAACTTCTATATTATATTAAATGAGTATATGTAGAACATATGTTTTCAACTTAACAACTACGTAACATACATGAGGTTGTCACTCTGGAGCCAGTATTCGACACCTCCCTCAGCAGCTGACTCACTATCTAACAGGATGTAGGCAACCCTGACTGTCCTTTTGAAGCGCTGGTGATCATACTTAGAATCTTGAGACCACACATGAGTAAAAGTGAAGATGGCACCAAGTGGGTGTTAACCGATTTGTTTATAGAGAGGGATGGTGAAGAACTCTCAATTCCGCTTTGAACATAGAGCTAGTGTTCGTTTGTTTCCTCATTAGACTTCTTCCGTCTCTTTATATCATCCATTCGGTGGCCTCCTTATTAGCCATGCTTATGAATATTCCCTTCCAGAGCAAATAGCAGATACCACAGTGGCCAAGATTCCTTGCTGTGTTCAGTAATACAGCCTTCAAATTTTAGTTGAGCACTTAAGATCTGGAAAAGAGCAGTATTTCTTAGTCTATTTTATAGGTAGGTGTGGCCATGTAACTAAATTCTGACAACATGACTAAGTTCGGGCAGAGGTTCTCTGCAGCAACTTTGGGGGACTCTACGGAATATCTCTTGCCTATTTTTTTTTTTTTTATTTTTAATTTATGCCTTCTTCTGTCACTGCTTGGAATGTCAACTCTGCCATATTGGTTTAGGAACAAAGATCCCACTTGAGTTGGACAGAGCCTAGATCCCTGAGAACTTCACAGAGCAAAAGCTGTCATGTTAACTATGGTTTACAGACCTCTAGACTTTTGACTGAGAGAGAAATTAACCTCTATCCTCTTTGAACCACTGTTTTGTTATTATTGTTTGTTTCACCAATCATGGTTTAAGTGAATCCTATCTCATTTACCGCACAAGATACAGCCCTTATGTTAGACCAGAACTCATTCAGATTTTGACCAGTGCACTGAGGATGCTCAGAGCTCTAATCCCAATGCCAGGACCACTCAGAAACCCATTCCCTACACAGAGTAAAAGGCATAGACTTTTTTTTTTTTTTTAAAGGATTTCATTTATTTGTTTGAGAGAAAGAGAGAACATAAGAGAGCATGGGGCAGAGCAGAGGGAGAAGCAGACTCCCCGCTGAGCAGGGAACCCAACCTGAGGCTCAGTCCCAGGACCCTGAGATCAGGACCTGAGCTAAAGGCAGACAGACACTTAACCAACTGAGCCACCCAGGGGCCCCAGACATAGACATTTTTAAGGATGATAGTACAGCCTTACTTTAAAAGATTTCCTTAGTTGGAGTTCTTCAATGTAAAAAAATAAATATAATTCATTTAGATATGCAACACTCCTAGGGGTTCACTAACTATTGTAATCTAGACTATTTGTCTAGAATAATATCATCTGTCTTTGATCTGATCCACAGAAAATTGTCCTTTTACCCTGATGTATGAGGAGACTTGATTGCTAGATGCATTGACATTTTGGGAGGAAACAGTTTGCTGGCAGTGTGGCCTGGAGCTGCTCCTGCTCCTGCCTGCACATGCACTCACCCAAGGTGGCTACAGAAAACTCACTGCAAGATGTCATAGGCAGAACATAAACTGATGAAAGGCTAATTGCCACTTGGAGAGGACAATCTGATTCCAATGGCTATTGCATAATATACAGATTCAAAGTGAATTGCTTCCAAGTTTCCAAGATGAGAAAAGGCTATAAATCCATTTGGGGAGTAAAATAAAGTGTAATATTCTGTCTTTATAACATATCTACTCCCCAAAGAAACTGAAAGAATTTCAAAGATAAGCTAACATCCTCCAAACTATTCTAGAAACATACAAAAAGAGATAATCTGAATTTCTATTCATTGTGAAATCCTAAACCATTACCAGAATCCTTCTCTTGGTAGGTAATCAGAACACCTACAGTCATTGATTGAGGCCATCTGATATGACTCTTTTCTCTCCTCCTCAAATGTTATTTCTTGAGAAGGATTTATGCACTCAAGAGCTCTGTTCCCATGGGAACCTACAGCCCTCCCTGACTTCTCCAGGACTTCACTGTCTCAGTCTGTTCCGTTTCCTTACAAATTCAAATTCTCTCTTTCTACTTCTCAAACTACAAAGAGCTTCAAGATCTTGAAGATCTTCAAAATCTACCTCTTTAACTCCTCTTCCTCCCCAAGCTAGCCAGCTTCTTCCTTGTACTGCAGAATTTCTCAAAAGAGCATTATTATTTGTTGCTTCCACTTCTCTCTCCCTTTCTATATCTTGGCTCCTATAATCTGGGCACTTTCTCCATCTTGAATCAATTTTCTTTATTAGGGTTCACAAATGTGCTAAATTAAATGGACTTTTCTTAAGTCTCATTCTGGTCACCACTGGTGTCTCTAGCTGATGTCTCATTATGGGCTATTTTCTCCTTGAAATTCTTTCCTCCCTTAGCATCTTTTCAATCTGTAGTGGCCTAGTTCCTCTCTAATTTCTTCTGACTCCACTTTTTTTTTTTTAAAGATTTTATTTATTTATTTGACAGACAGAGATCACAAGCAGACAGAGAGGCAGGCAGAGAGAGAGGAGGAAGCAGGCTCCCTGCTGAGCAGAGAGCCCGATGCGGGCTCGATCCCAGGACCCTGAGATCAGGACCTGAGCCGAAGGCAGCGGCTTAACCCACTGAGCCACCCAGGTGCCCCTGACTCCACTTTTTTGACTTATTTTTATCCAACATTTAAATGCAAATGTTCCCCAAAGTTCACACCTTAGCACTATCATGTTTCTCCCTATGATCTATCCCATCAAAGATAACATTTTAATAATTTTCATGGTTAACTTCATGGCGATAATTCTCAACTAAATTGTCTCAAGCCCTGTAACCTCTTTTAAGCTCCAAACTAGATATCCTCTACATCTTGCATGGTTGTAGTATAAAGCACAGAAATCAAACTATTTCAAACAGAACACATTATTATACATAATTATCCTATCTATCCTCCTTCCTTTTATGTTTCTCTTCCCAATTAATAACCATTTCATCATCCTGATTTTTAAGACTTATCATACAAGTGTTATTGTCTCCTTTAACTTGTGACCTCATCTAGCCCTATAACCATTGACGTAATTCTAAATAAGCACAAGAGATTCTCACATGGTGTTGCAGAGGCAAAGATCAAGTATAGGCTTCCTGAGGATGCCCACAAATTGATGTCAGCCCTCAAAACGCTGCCTACACAATGATTCTTATGTTCATTTGCTTATTTTCATTCCCATGGATTCCAGCTCAAGCCCATATGACTCTTTCATTGTGCATTGTTACAGCCTCATGAGAGGTCTCCCTCCCTCCACTCTCCTCTCATTTCCTCTACATTGTTTCCATAGTTACCAATTCCAAAAGAAATCTAATCCAGATATTTGTCTGATTAAAAAAAAAAAAAAAAGGAAAAAGAATAAAAGCCCTTGTTGCCTCTCCCCACTGCACCCAAAACAAAATCCATGTTCCTCCTTGAACTTAAATTTCAACACAATTCACTTGTATGCTCAAAAAGATTATTGAGTATATATGTGTTGGAGGTACACAGTCCATGCCCAAAGCCCTAGAGTTAGCCAGCATCACAAGACCAAAAGTGATTTTAAACAGAGCATACCAAAAAAATCCAGGACACTTACAAAGTAATATTTTTTTTGAGTCAAGCAGTTGACCATAATTCAAAAGTAATTCCAGTCTTTACATGCTCTTCTTGAAAAACATTACCAGAAATTCAATTTATATTCCATAGCAAAACATTACAAAAATATTTCCTCTCATGTTCACTAAAATTCCTCTTTTCTCTACAAATTCTCTAGTCTATTTTATTACATCTTTAAAAATTCATCCCCATTATAACCAGGTAGATTTTTGGTTTTTCTCTCTGGCTTCAAATTTTGTTGTTTTTAATCAATTACAAGCATTCTTCACCACGAAAGCAAACCTAGGAACTGACCCTTTCTGCAGCCTTTCTAGTTCTGTCTGCCTGCCTTTTGCCACAATTATTCCCACAAAAATGTCAAGAAGAGGTTTGGCAAAGAAAAAAATCCTACTCGAATTGAAAACACCCCCCCCCACACACACACAGACACAAAAGCCACTGGGAAGACAACTTGGGAATGCTCACATACTAAAAAATTGAATCTTCAAATAAAAAACACAAAGAAATTTCCTTGCTGGAGTTTTCCAGTGCTAGAGGGTGAAGATGTCGGTCACACCAGGTAGGGATGGCTCCCATGAGAAGGATGCTCCTGAATTGAATGTAAAAGAATGAGTTAATCTGTGGAG
Source organism: Lutra lutra (assembly GCF_902655055.1). Lineage (NCBI taxonomy): Eukaryota > Metazoa > Chordata > Mammalia > Carnivora > Mustelidae > Lutra > Lutra lutra. The sequence continues at coordinate 32,542,197 of NC_062281.1, read as the reverse complement.
AGTAAGGTCAAAGAGCATCGTATTTGAGGCAGTTAACAACAGGGTAGACATGGGAGTCAAACAATGGTAGGACCTTTGCCACAAACCTGAGAATGGAACAAAGTTCCAGACCCAGAGCCACAGACTAGCATAAAAAAGAGAAAGCATACCATGGATGGATGATCAGAATTTAGTAACAACGACCAAGGAAGTGTGTGTGTGTGTGTGTGTGTGTGTGTGTGTGTGTGTGTGTGTGTTGTTTGGAGGCAGGAGGAGTGAGATAAAGAGTGGCGATGGTAACACAGAAAACAAAACTGAAGAAGGAAACACTACATATGTGTGCAGAGTAACCCCAGAGAGCTGAAGATTTTAGGTGTATCAGGTAATTGAGGGGTCCTGTGGTTCTGACTACCTCCTGGACCCCAGATACAGGTAGCTCGTAAGTGGAAGCCCTTCAGGGAGTACTGGGATGCCAGTGTCATTGGGGTACTATCTGCTGGAGAATGGATGGACCACAAAATTCAATTGGAGATGCAATCTGTTTCCTAATATTTGCAAATGAAGTTAGTGGTGAGTTCCAAGGACAAAAAGGGGACAGAGAAAACAATGAGTTGATATCTCTTACCTTTCCAGCATTATTTCCCATTGCCTATTCCTATTTTCTTTTAAATTTTTGGTATGTCCCTTAGAGACACAAAATTGCCTGATATATAATCATAAATCTTTGCTCACAACATATCATTGTCATTAGTAGAGTGAACCTACTTTATCTTTATTATATTATCTTTATTATTTATTATTATTATCTTCATTATTATTGTGTGTTTAATTCTTTTTTTAAAAAAGATTTTATTTATTTATTTGACAGAGAGAGAAAGATTACAAGTAGGCAGAGAGGCAGGCAGAGAGAGATGGGGGAAGCAGGCTCCCTGCTGAGCAGAGAGCCCAATGCGGGGCTCAATCCCAGGACCCTGAGATCATGACCCGAGCCGAAGGCAGAGGCTTAACCCACTGAGCCACCCAGGCACCCCTATTTAATTCTTTATAATATATAAATATCCGTAAAACCACTAGCCAAACCGATAATCAAATGTAACGCTTAGCATCTACCTATTTTCTTCTCCTCCAACTCCCTCCAAGTGGTAAATACTATACTGAATGTTTCTCATTCTCTTAGTTTTGAGAGAGAAAGAGAGAGTGTGTGTATGTATATTTGGCAACATACTGTTTGATGTTACCTGTTCCTCATTTCATTAAAAAGGTATAATCCTGTGAGAAGGCCTCAATGGCTTGCTTTTATTATTCAGTAGTCAATTCAAAGTTTGTCCTTGCTGTTGTGTTTAGTCATAGATCATTTATTTTCATGGCTATATACAAATTCACTGTGTACATGGACTATTCAACTCTCCATTCTGACTACTCCCTGAACACACAAACATCCAGCCTTTTTGCTTTGAATAAAGTTATTCCTCTGTCTTTTCTCCAAGACCACAAGATAATAAAAATATTGGAGGTACCAGGCAAGGACATTAATACAGCCATTAAGGTAAAAGCATGAGTGAATTTATGAGAAATCAGAACAGATAAATGAAATTATAAAAACAAGATGGAAATTTTAGAACTAAAAAATAATGTCTGTGATGAAAAATTCATGGATGGGATCTAAGAGCAGATTGGACAATGGAAAAGAATGGATTCGTGGACTTAAAGACAGTTAAATTATTAGAAACTATTCTAGAAACGATTCAAACTATAATACAAAAAGGAAAAAAGGGACCAAGCCCTGCGACCTGTGGAATATTAACAAACTCCATGATATATGTATGCTTGTGTGTGTGTGTGTGTTTGTGTTTAGGAATCCCAGGACAAGAGAAGAGAGAAGTGGACAGCAAGCAAACATATGATAATAATAATAATAATAATAAATAACCAAGTTTGACAAAAATAAATATATATAGAAACCCACAGATCCAAGAAGATTAACAAATCCCAAGTAGGGTAAACCCCAAATGGGTAGGAGCTAATGGGAATGACTATTCTACAAATGGGCAACATAAGATAGGAGCTCAGAATGTACTCTTTGGAGAGAGATTTCTTGGGTTAAATCTCAGCTATTTCATTTACTAGCTGTGTAAACTTGAGCAAGTTACTTAACTCCCCTCTACCTCACTTTCTTCATATGTAAGGACAATAATGGGAACTGGTTTTTAATTTTATTGTGAACATTATATGAATTAATGCATAAAAAGCATTCACAGGATATCCTTGTACTTTCCAAGCATTCAAAATTCTGATTTTTAAATAAAAGGGGAAACTTTGATTAAAAAAGAGAAGGAGGTGTGCCTGGATGGTTCAGTCGGTTAAGCATCTGGCTTTGGCTCAGGTCATAATCCCAGGCTTCTGGGATCCAGTCCCACACTGGGTTCCCTGCTCAGTGGGGAGCCTAATTCTCCCACTCCTACTCTCTCTGCTTGTGCTCTCTTGCTCTCTCTTTCACATAAATAAATAAATCATTAAAAAAGAAAAGAGAAGGAATACAGAAAGAAATAAGCATTTATGAAGATGATGTCCACAATTTTGAATTATATATAAGTGAACTAATTTTGCCCCTTATAAGTGTCTGTTTTCTTTAATTATCCATGCCTATGCTTCCATATTCTTAAAACTCAACCAACCTAAGAGGGCAAATACTACATTAAATGTGATGACATTTCTAGATGTTCAAAATCCTAGTGTTATTGATATTAAGTATGCTAGTCATAACTATATCTTTTTTGCATAGCATATTTCTTCAAAACCTGCAAAGCATTCATGACATGAAAATTGTATCTTAATAATATGGGTACTTTTCTTCAATCCAGATGTCATTTTAATCTCTGGAGGAGGAGTTCTTTATATATGAAAGCATCCAAGTAATAGATTCTCTATAATTTAACAGACACAAAATATATCATGGATATTTATAGTATATTCCTTCTTTAATATAATTTATATTATTACCCACTAGGGAATTATTTTCTCACTATTCTAGTTTAATTTCAGAACAGTTTCTAACTCAAATTATCAATACAATTGCAGGTAATCTAAGTTGATTTCAAAGTTAGTGTGTCAGTTACAATTTTTTTTTTAAAAAATCATTGAGCTAAGTAGAAACTAACTTAATTCTATAATAAAGCCTCCCGTTACCTTTTCCAAAATCATGATTCACTTAAGAGTCTTAACAGAAAAAAAAAACATATTCAATTACGGACACATATGGACAATTTTTATTCATTCATTCAGTGGATATTTATTGAGGGTCTGTTATGTGCTTGGTACGCATGGTGAACAAAATTCACAAAAACATTCTTTGTCCTTTTAAAACTTACATTCTCAATACTCTCAATTGACAGATAACTTCTGTGCCCCTAGATAACACAATATGAGAAAAACTTCATAACATTTCAGGATTAATTTCTGGGAAAATAATTTTTCTGCCTCTCTTCCAATTCCCTAATCACCATTCTTCTTCATATGCTGCTCTTCCTTCTCCACACATAACTTAATTATAAATATTCCCTAAAACTCTCAGATCAGCATTCTTTCCCCAGGTGAAGTCTCTGAATTCATTTTTTCCCATTCCCCTTTGATTCACTTCCTTCATAGTCTTAGTGATCTCTATGCTGATAATAGGTTGATGACATGATAGGAGTATTGAACTCAGTTGATGGTCAAAAAATTTGGAGCCAGTTCTCTTACACTAGATTGCATGTTATTTCAGCTTTTAAGGTTCAATTTCATAACCTGTAAATTGAGAAGTTTGTACCAGATGCTGCCTAAGATCCCTTCCAGCAATGAAATGCTGTTTTTCTCTGATTCTCAAACATAAATCTTCATTAGAAATCTGTCATTCATGGTCTCTTCCTACAATCCCAGCAGTCCTTAGGGTATTTTAATTTGGATATCCCATAGCCTAGAATTTATTATCTAAAAACTCAATTTAGATGACAAATTAGCTCCTCTCCAAATTTTCTTTACATCCAAATTAATAATGTCTTTCTTGAATAGCATGTGAATGAACAACAGGTAATAATTGGTTAGTAGGAGAATACCAGTCTAATGTTATAAGACAACCTCTGCCCCCAAAAGAAAGTTCTTCTTTAGCAGAGGAAATACAATTTGGGGAACTTTGTAGGACGGCGAGTTTTGCAGGCAACTTTCAGGTCAATTTTTAAATTTTTCCTTTTTAAAGTTCAATTTTTAAACTTTCCCATTGTACAAAACATTTTCAAACAACATTTTCAGGCTGTGAGAGCACTTAAAAAGAATGTCACAAGAAAATTGCAATTTGGGCTCCATAACACTCCAGTATGTAATTACTTTTTAAACAGACAAATGTGTGCAGTCTTCTGTGTACAATATATTTGTTATTTCCTCTTTATCATTGGTTGTACTGTTTCCATCAGGAATGGTGTCCCCACTTCCTTCTGCTTCAAGAGAGGCAGTACTAAGTTGTAGTTGAGCTTTTTAAGACTATGATTGGTATAGTCAGGAAATACTGGGTTTATTTCATCTTTACTAGCTTCATGATCTTGAGCAAGTTATATCAGCCTCCCATTCTTACTGTCTCCAATGGAAACACTTAACACTGAGGCTGCACATAGTAACTAATAAATAAATTTTCATTGTATTCATTATGAACAGCATAATCCAGTTCTAACTCCTTCACTGTGTTCTTTTAAACCCACAGTAAATTGTCTTTCCCTCTTCTCCACTCCAACCTGGCTAATCAATTTGTTAAAAAAGACTACTTGGCCATCTCTAAATCAACCCAAAACTTTGGTGGTATTTATGAAAATATATTATTTTTTTTCCAATCAGTGTCATATTTAAAAGAAAGTATTTCCAGAATTCTATCCCAGGAGTGAAACAGTGATTCAGTTTCTGGATTTGCTTTTAGGGGTGGATGAAGAATGAGCTCCATTTCTGGAAAGGTCCTATTCCCTTTCTCTGCCCTCCTTCTTGTTTTTCTTTGTCATTCTTGATGCCATTGAAGGTGACAGAAGTAAAATAGGAGGTAATGCAAGTCATTTTTGTTATCAGAGGACTGATCCCCTGAGTCCATGTATGGGAAAGCAGAGGCTGAAGTAGCAGGAGAGAGGTAGAGGAGAGTGAATGGTAGGGAAGAGGAAGGAGGTGCTTCCTGAGTCCCTCTTCCTAGTTTGGTGCATTTATTTCTAAGGAAAACTAAACAAAGATCTTAGAACACCTCAGGGCACTCACTTGAAACATTTTTAATGAAACAAAAGAGAAACCCAGGTTTGGAACCAAATGCCAACTAATACTTAACCTTTTGTAAATGGCTCCCCAAATCTTGGCTTCCATTTTGATCTACATCAATGGCAAAAATGCCTGTGAGGCCTGTGAGGCTTCCATTTTGATCTACATCAATGGCAAAAATGCCTGTGAGGCAATCAAGCTGCCTTAATACCGGAAATAAATCTTTTCTGTTATTGGGGTTGCAGGGACACAGAAGAGCCAAACATGTTGCTATTACTCTATAGTCCACAACATAACTTTCATGTGGAAATAGTCCTTGACTGTTCACAGGTTCCTCCCATACAAATTTATGAAAGGAAATACTTTTTAAAAAATCCTGGTATTTTTTTGTAACTCAAATCCTAGACCTGGTAAATAGAAAGGCCCCAGACAACTGAACAGTTGATTCTGACATTCGTTTCCTCTTCTCATAACATGAGGTCGACCCTCACCATGGTTTGGTGTGACAGTGTCACCTCTAAGGGGGATTACAGGTAGGCATTGCCTTATAATTCTTAATTTGCTCTGGACCTAACGTAGGCAGGTAAATAAATAGTTCTGTTAAAAGATGCCATTACAATGGAAAAGTGTTATGTTGCTTGTACCTGGAGTGCTGTAACATTTTTCTTCTTTTCTGAAATAAACACTTTCAGCCAGCCCAGCAGAGATACAAACAAAATTAACCTCATACTTCACAAATATTTGCCGTCTATAAATGGAAACAGTCAAACTTGCCACCCATTTTTTATACATGCAGTTGCTTTTCCTACCGTAGGCTTCAGTGAGAATCTAAAGCACCCTTTCCTTGCCAGTCTTTATCTGTAGGTTGGTTAAGATGTTGGCTGGGATGAGAAGTATACTTTCTGTGGCATGGTTCCTCCTTGCTGACGGTCCTCATTTAATCAGGCAGGATATGACCAATAAAACACATGAAATTACACCCTTTCACAAATGCATACAGCAAGATCCAAAGAGTACCATAAAAAGAATAAGGATAGCTAACATGCAGTATATGAGACCGTCACCAGTGTGTATAAATGAGTCACTTCCTCAGCGACAGTATATCTTTGAATAGAAGTGATGAGCTCGAACATCCCTCCTTTGTTCTTAATGTTAGAAGGAGTTCACTATTTCACTATTAGGTACTATGTTAGTTGTAGGGTTTTGTAGCTACTCTTTATTAGGTTGAAGTCCTTTTCTATTCTTTGTGCCTGAGAGTTTTTATCATAAATGGATATTAGATTTTGTCAAATGCTTTATCTACCTTTATTTAGATAATCATACGGTTTTTCTTCCTGATTCTAGTAATAATGTAAATTAAATTGTCTGATTTTCTAATGTTAAATCAAGTTTACATTTCTGTGTTCATTCACTTATTCTTAAACAGTCTAGCTAGAGATGAATTGATTTTGTTGCTCTTTTTTTTTTAATGTTTTTTTTTTATTTTTATTTTTTATAAATATATAATGTGTTTTTAGCCCCAGGGGTACAGGTCTGTGAATCTCCAGGTTTACACACTTCACAGCACTCACCACAGCACACACACCCCGCAATGTCCATAACCCCACCACCCTCTCCCAACCCCCCTCCCCCTAGCAACCCTCAGTTTGTTCTGTGAGGTTAAGAGTCTCTTATGGTTTTTCTCCCTTCCTATCCCATCTTGTTTCATTTATTATTTTCCTACCCTCCAAACCCCCCACGCTGCATCTCCACTTCCTCATATCAGGGAGATCATATGATAGTTGTCTTTCTCCGATTGACTTATTCCGCTAAGCATAATACCCTCTATGTTGCTCTTTTTAAAATGTATTATTGACTTTCTATTTCATTGGCTTCTTATTCTTATTTTTATTATTTCCTTCTAGCTATTTGCGTTTATTCTGCTCTTCTTCGTTGGCTTCTTTTTTTTGTAAGATTTATTTATTTTAGAGAGAGATAGAGAATGTGAGCGCATGGGGGAGGGGCAGAGAGAGAATCCTCAAGCAGGCTCCCTGTTAGGTAAGCATGGAGCTGGAAGCCGGGTTCCATCTCTGCACCTATAAGATCATGACCTGAGCTGAAACCAAGAATCAGATACTTAAATGACTGAGCCATTCAGGCACCTATTTGCTGGCTTCTTAATATGGAAGCTGATTGATTTTCTCCCTCTCTTCTTCTTTTTTTTTTTTTTTAATTTTTTTTTATTTATTTGACAGACAGAGATCACAAGTAGGCAGAGAGGGAGAGTGAGAGAGGGAAGCAGGCTCCCCACTGAGCAGAGAGCCCACGCCAATGCAGGGCCTGATCCCAGGACCCTGGGACCATGACCTGAGCTGAAGGCAGAGGCTTTAACCCACCGAGCCACCCAGGCGCCCCCCCCTTCTTTTCTAATATGGGCATTTAAGACTATACATTTTTCTCTAAGCACTGCTTCACCTATATCCACCAATGTTAATAGACTGTGTTTTCTTTATCATTCCATTCAAAATATACTCTAGTTACTCTTGTGATTTCTTCTTTCACAATGGATTATTTAGAAATATGTTAATTTCCAAATATTTTGTGATTTCCTAGTTATATTATTGCTACTGATACATTCTTTCCTTCTCTCAGGAAAATAAAAAGCCCACAATGATTCGATCTCTTAAAAGTTTATTGTAAAACATTTTATTGGCCAATATCTGATCTATCTTTCTACCCCTTGCACTTTTTTAAAAGTTTCCTTGTTTTGTAGTTGTTGGGTTTAGTGGTATGTAAGTATCAGTTAGGGTCAATGTGGTTGGTAGCATGGGCTGGATCAACGTTGTTGTAACGAATCTTTTCTTATATTTTATAAATATATATTTTAAATATAAAATATACTTTTATATATATATAAAATATATATTATATTTTTCTTATATTTTATAAGTTTTGTTTTGTTTCTAATGCAGAACTTCTGGTGACAAATTAGTTGGTTTAGTTTGTCAGAAAGCATACCCCTTTGACCTTCCTTTTTGAGAGCTATTTTCACTAGATATGGAATCTTGGGTTGGCAGCTGCTTTCTTTCCCTACCGCCAAGGCTTCTGGCACATGCTGCTTTCCTCCTACTTGAAGTACAGGTAGTATTTTAAATAGGTTGGAAAAACCCTCCGAGGAGAAAAAATTTAAGTTGTTGGAGAAAAAATTTAAGTTGTTTCCTGAATCCAATCAATCTGGAATATGTCTTTAAAAAGTGGAATAGTAAATTCAGAGATTTTCAGGTAGAAATACATTTTTTTTTTTTATGTTCAAGAAACTGTCAGGGGGGAAAAAAACACCAGCATGTCTGGACTATAAAAAACATGAGCAAATATAAAAGAAAAAACTGCAAAACTGCAAAACTAACTTTGGTCCAAATCATATAGGACCTTGCAAGCCAAGATAAAGTATCTGAATTTTAATCTAGTTATAATTGGAAATCTTTGGAATGTTTCAAGAAGTGATATAACTTGATCAGAATTATTATATCTAAATCATTTAAACTTGATCAGAATTATTATATCTAAATCATTTATTTCATTTGTCTTTGCAGCCATGCCATCTAATTCTCACAAATCCTGGAGAATTTCAGGTTGGAAGTGCCATCCTTATCTCCATCTTAAAGATAAGGGAAGTGGACTCTCAGCTTAAAGATAAGCTGAGATTCCCTCTAATGACTTCTCCAAAGTCACACTGTCAATAACTGATGGATCTTAAATATTTGCCTATATCTCTCTCTATCTCCAAAACTGCCTATGAGGACAGTCTGTATTGAATTTTACTTGATACTTTCTCACAGATCCATAGTACTAACCATCACATACAGTGTGTGTCTTTTTTTTTTAAATGGTTATATTTGAAGGCATTTCTAAGAGTGATAAGTTTAAATAAAGCTTCTTTTCTATTTGAGTTTATGTACCTTGCTATTATCCATATAAAAAGATTTTTCAATAGAAATGGAATCCAGTCCTACTTTCTTTAGAAGAAAACCTAAAATAGCTTTAAAAAAAAAAAAAAAACTTCATTATATCTCAATAACTTTGCCACCTGTTCTCCCATTGAAGCAGCCTTTCTACATATAGATCCAAACATAGTCGGAAAGCAACTTGGTAGTACTGAATTAATTTAAAATTTTCCCCAGAAGCTTGCTTTCCAAACCACCTGATTCCCTTTATGTAGCTATGAAATTTGAGAAAAAAAGAAAGAAAGAAAGAAAAAAAAAAAACACCTGAAACTGTTTCATCCAACTCTAGGAGTTTAATAATAATCCACTCACCTAGAATATGGCATAAGTCAACAACAGAAAAAGGAAACCCTCACATCTACAGTTATCAAGTTAGGTCCCCTGCAGTTTGACAAAAGTTGCTTTTCAGAAAAGAAAAAAAGAGCTAGGACCACCCACTTCCCCTTCCCACTTCATTCCCAAGTGAGAGGAAGGCCTCCTTCCTTGACTCCAGGAATAGAGACTGAAATATATGTATCTTAAATAATCCCATTGCAATTTGGGGAAAAAAAAAAAAAAAGAAGGAAAAACAAGAATCAGTGACAACCCAGATAAAAAATATCTCTTATTTTAAATATATGAAATAAGAAAACAAACACACAGAAGTTGAAATGCCAAAAAAAGAAAAAGAAAACAAAAAGTCTCTCTATTTCCTAGTTAAACCAAACCTGAGAATTGATTTTTTTTATAAGTATTCCCTTTAACATAACATAGCCAGTCTAGTTAATTTTTATTCATTCCCCAAGTAACAAATCTAGCTATAACTGTTATCATTTAGAAGAGACTATATGATTTTCTACGAATGCCATATTTATTCTCTTGATCTCAGAAAATGTAGACATTATGCTGTAATATCTCAAGTCACAAACAATAGGAATGATTGGAGGCATAGAATTGGAGACAGCACATAAGTACTGTTTGCCTGAGAAGATAATAAACCTCTAATCTGAGATATTTGAAGGGTCCCAAAGAAGGAAAGCAAGGCTTCTATTTAGCAATTAATCTGAGCTAATTAATAGATATGCAAAGCAGCATTAGGAAAAGGAGAAATTGCTAGGGCAAGAGGGCCCTACGTTAGACCTAACACCTACGTTAGACTTCATATTAAAAGGTCATGAACTATATAATAAGTAGAAACTACAGGGAGAGAACTTTTGGTTCCTTGGAAAAATCTTTCATACAGTGCAAGACCATTGAAAGAGGAAATAGGTTGCCTCAGAAGATCATGAGTTCTCTGTCACTCTCATTGCTGCAATTCTATAATAATACATCCAGTGGGAATATAGCAAGTTTTTAAAATATGTGGGTATAAAACGATTCTATCTAGAGAACTGATCAAGAGAAGGGATAAGTGAATAATGCAAAGTGAAAAGCACTGATGTTTCTTTTGTGGCAATTTAAAACAGGAATGATACATCATTTATCATCTATTAAATTACCACAAATTAAGAACAATGATATCACCCAGGGTAGGCAAGCATGTGAGGAATCAGGCATTCTCACACACTGGAGTGAGAAAACAAATCAACACACTCTTTTGGGGAACAATTATGGAAATTAAAAATCATCCTTTTATTAAATAATTTCACATCTAGGAATCTATCATACAGTAATGTTTTCAGTACTCTTTATGCATATATGTAAAAAATGTTTATTTCTGAAAAAAGGAAAAAATAGAAAAGTAGAGAATATAAGTGGTCATCAAGAGAGGACAAATTGGGGCGCCTGGGTGGCTCAGTGGGTTGAAGCCTCTGCCTTCGGCTGGGGTCGTGATCTCAGGATCCTGGGATCGGGCCCCGCATCGGGCTCTCTGCTCCACGGGGAGCCTGCTTCCTCCTCTCTCTCTCTCTGCCTGCCTCTCTGCCTACTTGTGATCTCTCTCTCTCTCTGTCAAATAAATAAATTAAAAAAATCTTTAAAAAAAAAAAGAGAGGACAAATTAAATGAATTATGGTGGATTTATATTACAGAATATTTTGTAGTCATTAAAAAGAATGAGATGATTCCTCTCTATTCCAGCAAGGAACAATTTCAAAGCTTATGTTGTTCTGGGGAGAAATGAATACATAGCCTGAATCTATTCTAGTTCTGGTAACAACAACAAAGCTACTACATATGGTTGGATTAACACTGAGAAAACTTCCTGAAGAATCTGTACCACACTTTCAAGAGAGAAGAGGAGATTAAGGACAAGATTTTCACTTCTTACTTTGGATACTTCAGAATTGTTCAAATTATTTTTAAGAAGCATTTACAACTCTTGTAATTGTTTTGGAAGTCCATCACAATTTTAAAACTTTATCCTTTTTGTAGCCAGTATTTCCTAATTGATAATCCCCAAGGGTCCTATGAACTGGCAGATTAAGGAACTTTATGCATTCTTGAAAGAAAAAAAAAAGACATCCCCTTGGACCAAAAAGTCATAATGAGAAGACAAAAAGAAAAGACAAAATAGTTCTTATAAAAAGATACCTTAAATAGGGTGATTTATTATATTCTATTCCTTTCTGTATAGCTTTGTCACATCATTCTTTATACTCTTAATTAATGTACCTCCAAACATCAAAATGAAGAAGAGACAAATGGGATTCAAGTCTAAATTAATAGTGATATACATGAGCCAAGTGGTGTCTAGTGAGTCTTGCGGAGGAGACCTGGGAGAGAAATATCCAAGGTAGTAAACATTACCGTGGGGTTCCACATGCATTTCCATTACTTCCCTAGCCTCCTTTGTTGCACATCAAAAGCATTTAGGTCAATCATACCAGCTTCCCTTGGTGACTCACAAGAGATTATATAAATTGTTGGTTGTGCTGCAGAACTGTGCAAATGCCTGCCTAAAATAAAATTTATTTAAGGGAATAGGATTTGGGGTTGTTTTTCCAACTTCTTCATAATTTGAATTTGGCTTTAAAACACAGCATGCAAGGAAAAGGAAGCCACAGATGATCTTATTAAAGATTTAATAACAGACTAGACTTTCCTAATTTTCTGTGGTTACATCTTAAAACTTCAAGGACAATGTAGCATAAATGAGGTTTATTCCCCATGACAGTGTCATGCCACATTGCAATGATGTCAGTCTCTCACTGGTATCAATCTCTCATTGTTCTCTCTCCGAAGAAGGACTCACAATCAACAATCTCTTGCTCACCAATTTTTGGCCCAGGAGAACTATTGTACTTTCCCCTTAAAAATGTCACCAGTGCAAGTCTGAGATGAGTAGTGTTAGTTTCACAATAAAAATAAAATTAGAGGGGTGCCTGGGTGGCTCAGTGGGTTAAAGCCTCTGCCTTCAGCTCAGGTCATGATCTCAGGGTCCTGGGATCGAGCCCCGCATCGGGCTCTCTGCTCTTCGAGGAGTCTGCTTCCCTCTCTCTCTGCCTGCCTCTCTGCCTACTTGTGATCTCTCTCTGTCAGATAAATAAATAAAAATCTAAAAAAAAAAAAAATAAAAAAATAAATAATAAAATTAGATGCTTTTGTTATCCTATCTCCAAAAACGAGTGTTTTGCTGGATGATTAGAACATGAACTATCTGAATTAACTTTTTCTGATTCTCCTCAGCTCCTGCTCTGGAATCCACCCATATTTCTGGACCAGTTTTTCACATTCTCTTTGCACCTTTTCGCCACAGTACAGTCAGTAAAACTTCAACATAAAAACCCCTGAGTCAAGGCCATTCTCCGGTAATAAGAACTCGAACAGTGGGGAATGTGCAGATAGAAGCTCACCCCAGGTTCTTGGTGAAGACAGTGGACCATTTTAGAGTCTTCTCTGCTCTGATACAGCAGTCTGTTCTGATATTATTGTCTAAGGATTTTGCCTTTTGGATTCTGTCTTTGGGGCTACTCTCCCCTATTTTCAATTCTATCCTGGGATCCAGTTTCTATCCATTTCTCCCCCTTACACAAAAAGTGCCCCTTCTAGAGTTTTTGTGAGTTTTCCTCATCTCTGATTTCCCTCTTCCTTATTTGGGGATGTAATTAAATTGCTCAGTGCACTGTCCTCATTTCCTGAGATGCATTGTTCAGACAATTTTCTCAACATTAAGACAAGTTCTTAGCACAGATATTTTCTCTTGTTCACGCTGTTACCAAGACACAAGGTCAGCAGATCACTGTTTGAGAGCTCATACTCATGAGACAAATGTTGGTTGGAAAGGAGAGATTGCTTTATTCAGGAGGCTGGCAACCTAGGGAGGTGGTGGACTGATGTCTAAAGGCCATATCCCAGGTTCTGAGTTAAGGAGCAAGACTTTCAAAGGGAAAGTTTGGGGTAGGAGAGTGTATACATATTGATGAAAGGGGAGGGAAAACTTATTATTCATGAAAAAAATAGACACATGCATTGAGCAAACATATATATAACATACATCCCATCTGCATTTTGGGGTGGAGATTTAACATCAGAATGAGGCAAAAATTAGCTCCTGACATCAGAAGGTTATTTTATGAGAAGGAGAATGTTCTATGGACATGCTCTGAGAGCAGGTATAAATGGAGAGGGTCTTGGATTTCTTATGGCAGGTAAGGAATGCAGAGCCTTGCTTATTCCTAAGCTGTACCCCTATCAGTTGACCTTAAGCCCAGGCCTCTGCAGAGACAATTAGTGGGGTCTGAAAAGATGTAATAGCTCACTAGGGGGAAAACGTTTCTCTGAAACAGTTCTCTGAAACATGAACTTTATTTTTTTTTAAAGATTTTATTTATTTATTTGACAGAGATCACAAGTAGGCAGAGAGGCAGGCAGAGAGAGAGGGGGAAGCAGGCTCTCTGCTGAGCAGAGAGCCCGATGTGGGGCTCAATCCCAGGACCCTGCAGAAGGCAGAGGCTTTAACCCACTGAGCCACCCAGGTGCCGCTGAAACATGAACTTTAAATTTTCTACTAGTTTCAACCTCACCAACCCTATGGGACAGAGTTTTGACACTGGAGTATTACTTTCCTTAGATGCATGTCAGTCTTGTCTTAGAGTAAAAATGCCTCTCTCCCATCGATAGTCATGTACCTCGATGTCAGATGTATAAATGAGGCAGATAGTATCATTTTCCCTCAGTGAAACTGCTTAGTAGAAATCTACAACCACTGCTGAGCAGGTCAGTGGGCACTTACCAACGCCAGGTGCATTCACATATGCTCTCTCAATTAATCCTTCTACAAACTCTCTACATTGATTGTATTCTCTCCAGCACACAGATAAGGACACCCAAGCCCAGAGAGGACATACAACTTACTGAGTTTCTGCAGCTAGTAACTGGCAGAGCTGGGATTCAAGTTCAGGGCTCCTAGATGGAAAGCCTAGCACTCAGTTTTCTTACCATGTTTCCCATTTCCTGTCAAACATCAGAATTTCAAAAGCAGAACAAGTATATAAAAGTATAAAAGTTCAGTTTCTACTGGGGCACCTGGGTGGCTCAGTGGGTTAAAGCCTCTGCCTTCAGCTCAGGTCACGGTCCCAGTGTCCTGGGATCGAGCCCCACATCGGGCTCTCTGCTCTGCAGGGAGCCTGCTTCCACCTCTCTCTCTGTCTGCCTCTCTGCCTACTTGTGATCTCTGTCTGTCAAATAAATAAATAAAAATAAAATCTTTAAAAAAAAAAAGTTCAGTTTCTACTTATCTTTTCAAGTTTTGTGGTTTTAGGCTAACCTTAACCCCTCCCGAATCAGCTTTTCCATCCATAAAATTACTTGCCGCTTGATGAATATATCTTTTAAATTAGTGAAACTTATGCTTAGAGATAAGTATGGAAATAAACTATGGTGCACATGCCTTTGTCCTATAAAGAGTCAGACTAAATCTAATGAAAATTAATAAATCCTGGAGAGCATCTAATGTATGTTATTTTTCCCTAGGCATATGTGTGTGAGATATTCAGAATGAATTTTCAGGTGGCAGGAAATTATATACAGCCTTTTAAAAAAAGATATTGTGATTAGTAGATATAAGTGGGCCTGGTAAATTTGAGTCCATTTGGAATATTTCAAAACAAATTTTGTATTTATGTTCTACTAACAACTACAGAGTATGTTGTCATTGACAGAAGGAGATTTTTAGGAGAAAAATGCCATCTCATTTATATGTCTTTATGACAACAGTTGGGGAAGGAGGAAGGGCAAATGATAAAAATCTCCAGTCAGAATGGGACGAAATAATACCTTCTGCCTCACCCCTCTCATGAGACCCCTGAAAAACTTTGAAAAAGGATGTGTAGTAAAGAAGAAAACATAGCAGTGGTAGTTTGCTTGAAATAAACCAAAATACGTCCTTGATATCTAGCCATATGATGTGGGTCAGCTGTGGTGATCGAGATATCCTTGTAGCAACACCTCCTTTCAGAATGGTCACTAACGGATTTTTAGGTGCCCTAACTATGGGCTTGCAGTGTTAAGTGTGATCCTTTTAAAGTAAGATAGAAGCAACCAGGGCCCAGATATATAACAAAATGGTTTATTTATCCAGGTGAATGGCACCTTTGCACACCTGGGGATTTTCTGGCATTTGCTCTAGAAGCATGTGTCAGGTTCTCCCTGTGCTCTCTGGAATGTTGGACAACCCAGTATGTGACCCTGGTATGCTGTGAAGTTATCCAGTAGATTCTGTGAGCAACTTAGGTGAATACCTTTTCTATCATCTCCTATGGAATGTTCACTGCCTTTTCTCTGGTGCACTGAAATGGGGGAAAGGTCGGCAAACCAAGGAGAATAAGGAAGAAGAAATTTAAAATAATCATGATCTGAAAGATTCACCATTGACCAAATTGAAAGTGATTGCTAATCATATAACTGGATGTTTTGCTCCCATATTTTTAGATGAAGATTCAAAGTACTACATATATAATCATCACATACATTAAATATAGACCTTGAGTAATAAAGCTATTCAAATAGCACAGATGATGGCACTTGAACTTTGTGATTTGGTGTTGTAGGAAGTGGATCCAGGGGCACCTGGGTGGCTCAGTGGATTAAGCATCTGCCTTTGGCTCGGGTCAAAGTCCCAGGGTCCCAGGATTGAGTCCTTCGTTGGGCTCCTTTCTCTGCAGGGAGCCTGCTTCTCCCTCTGCCTGCTGCTCCCCCTGCTTGTGCTCGTGCTCGTGCTCTCGCTCTCTCTCTCTCTCTGTCAAAGAAAAAAAAAAAGTGGGTCCGTATCTTGGCTCTAAGACTTATTTATAGTTGATTACAATGGAGCTATTTACTTACCCGCTTCATCTCTGAAAGGGAATTAATTATACATATCTTGCAGAATTTGGGGACGTAACTAAGATTACCGTACGTTGGAATATGTAAAGCTCTACTAAATCTTAATTACTATTGCCATTGACCAAAAAAATAAAATAAGGAGATTTTCAAAACAAATAAATCAAGATTAGAGGGTAATATAATAATAATTAAAGTGGAAGTTTTTATTATGAATTCTATAAAAATCCCCCATAATTTTCTCACATTTCTGCATTATGCTAGTTTATAAACAGGCATGCCCTTCCTTTCCTTAAAGACTAGTTAACATTAATTTATAGCTCATGTCATATACTTTAATCTCCTGGTTGTTATTTATTGCATATATTACTTTATATACTTTTAGCAACTAAAATAAATATGTCAAACATCTAGTAATATTACCTTGCGTAAGATTGTTTTTTATAAAAATGTCTCCTGTCGATTTGAGCATATAGCTGTCATGTCTATGATACAAATAGTATCTAAAAATACACCTTTCAGACCCATGATTTTGCTTCACTGATTACAACAACCTTTTCTATTTTAGGAAAGGAAAATTCATGCCTCCAAAGCAAAGGAATCGGGGCCAGACAAAGGAACAGGGAATGCAAAGTTAAAACTAAGGAAGGTCTGCTTTTTGCTCATCTCAATGAATCTGACTTACAAATACTATTTCCTCCTGATTTTTTAGAGCAGCAAAGGAGGAATCAACTTGAAAGGATAAAGTCCTATTCAAGTTTTTCCTCTGGGTTCCGCAGCAGCTTTTCCCAAAATGTGCTCAAATACAAAATAGTTTCCAGAGTTCCTCATGGGCAAGAAAATATAGAGGAGGGTCTGTTTTCAGATTCAACATTCCAATTCTTCTCAGAGATTAACAGCTATTAGGCTCTTTGTGTCCCTGCAAAATCCTACAGTAAAGAAAATTGTTCATCTTTATTCTGCCTAGCATTTCCTAAGTGCATTTGACCTCAGACTGTTTTTATTACTTAACGTTTACTGTAACCCCATGTGGGGAATCTCTGTGTTACTAAAAACCTATGCATGAAATATGAAAAAGAATGGCCTGGAAAATAAGCAGGCCAGAAATGCACTGTGCAGAATTTGATAGGCAGAGCTGCAGGGATCTAGGACCAGAAAGACTCAGATTTAAGAGGTTCCAGTTTTCAGAGTTTTTCTAAACAAAATCTCTCTTTTCAAATGAAAAATTTCCATCAAGGGGAAACACACACATGCTTATACCCACATACCCATAAGCAGTCTCCTCTAGAAATCACAGCCAAAATGATCTCTAAGAACTATGTTCTTGGTTGCAGGCTAGCAGGCTATGCCAAGTTGCTACACAGTCTTTAAAAACATGACATGTTGGGTCTGCTGTGTGTTCGATCATTTAACCACTGTTTCATGGACTTACTTAGCTGAGGTGCATAACAGCAATATTTTCCCCAATCTTTTTGCCACTTCCTAGCCCAAAAAGTAATTGAAAATACACATTGTATCAAGTATACTAGTGCGTGTATGGCTACCCTCCCATCAACTTGCTCCTGCCCTCACTACTGAGATAACTTGATCCCCTCTTATACCCTGTTTATATGTCTCACCACAGGAGGGATTAAAGAAGATCCTTTTCAATACTCAGGCAAGATACTTAGTATCGAATAAAATATGCTGGTGGTTTTGCCTAGACAGAATCATGCCCAGCTCTACCAACTGGAATATCATCTTATTCCTTAAAAATCTTCAAATGATCCCCACCTTAGATCACGGTTCTTATTAATGTCTCTTGGCCCTGACTCTTATATCCTACAGACACCAGTATCTTTAGAACTGCAGCCTCAG
The DNA here is from genome assembly GCF_902655055.1 of Lutra lutra. Classification (NCBI taxonomy): domain Eukaryota; kingdom Metazoa; phylum Chordata; class Mammalia; order Carnivora; family Mustelidae; genus Lutra; species Lutra lutra. The sequence goes on along the minus strand of NC_062281.1, from coordinate 32,523,883 downwards.
TGGGGGGTCATTCACAAAGACTACATGGAAAACTTGGGTTCTGGAGCTGGGGATAGTCTCAGAGCAGACACAGCTCTGAGGCTGATTTGTTTCTTATCCACAGAAACACACAGCTACAGTTCCTTAAATCACAACAGATAGAGAAATAGTCTCTAAACCTTGTTTGAAGCTAAGCCGAAAATGGGGACAATGGTGTATCTGTGAAGGTACAGGGTTCAAAGGCAAGGGGCAGGTAAACCCCTACCTTCCTATTTTTCCATATGTTGCTAACCTGAAAACTCTTGCCCCTGCCTACAGCTCTGACTCCAGGCCTATAGCAGCAGAGTGTAGTGGAAAAGTAAGCAGATGAATTGTGTCATTCAAGTTGCTTAAGCTTTCAGAAAGTAATGGCCAGAAAATCAGGGAACAAGGATGTTGGGATTTTGCCATTAATTATCTTGGGATTTCTGTTAGTGATAGTTTTCTCCTTCTCATGGGCATCTTATTAGATCATATTAGACCAACAACTGCCATTTACTTCATCAATAATCAGCATTAATTAGGAAACTGTCATATTAATAGTGTGTTGCACTAGCTCTATATGAATCCAGTTCAAAGATATAATCCCTGTCCATGAGATTTACCATTAAGTTCCCAGTTTCCAACAAAATAAAACGGAAAATCTGTTTGGTTGTTTGGCCTGTTGCCCTTCCACTGAAGACTTGGTTTATGTGTCTGAACTTCTTTTTATTCTAGAATTAGTAAGGACCTACAATCCAATTTCTATTATTGTCTGTCTTGCACAACAATACCTTAATAGTTTTAAATTAATCCATCTTCCCATAAGTATTAAATTTTACAATATGTGTACAGAAGTTCCTTTGGAACATTCTAATTTTGTCTTTCAAAGAACTTTGTGGCAAGATTCTAGTCTTAAAAATTTTTTTGTAAATTTATGTATCACAGAAATAAGAAATTTTTGAATTTTTAAGGTATCTGACTAGGACCCTTGACTATAAATTACAGGAATAAAAGCAGACTGGAAACAGTAATGCTGGTCATCAATCTGCCAGTTTTTTATCTGCTCCTACTTACTGAATATTACATTATGCTAAGGGTAACACCTCGGCTCCTTCCTGTGAACATGTTCTGTTGAAAATGCTACCAAAAAAGGATAATGTTCCAAAGGAGCCCAAAGTTTTTGTGAAAACTTTAACCTACTTATAATTTTAGTTTTCACATTTAGTTTGTTCAGGAACAATAACTTCATCATTTTTTTCAGTAGTTCAATCCCTGTTGGGGTCATTCAGTGCTTAGCCCTGGTTTGGGCTAATTGGTTTGGTAAGCTACTGGTTGAAGCAAGAATTGCAATTTCCCTTCTTTTCTGATAATCACAGGAGCCCTCCATGGTTCTTTAGAGATCAATCTTGACCCTGAACCCCAGACCAATGACCAGGGAGCTGAATAGGCAGCCGATACCTGGGTTTGTGGCTTTACCCTACCATCTGCTTCCAAGCTTCCTTTGTGCCATTTCTATATTTTAGGAAGCAAAATACCCTCAGACTTCCATTTTACAGTCCTGTCTTCCCACCCATCACTCATGTGCTAATGACTGCTGCATTCTCAGATGCAGACAGGATGGTCTCCGCCTCCCCCTGAGGGTAGAGCTTATTTCTCATGGATTTGGCTCCTATTGTCTGCATAGTCTCCAGGTTTTGGCCATGCCTTCTTTAATCCACCATTTTGCTAAAGAACAATAACCTTAGTTGTGATAATTAACTAAGCAAAGAAGGACAAATGCATATATTTGAAGTTAGACTTCATAGACTTAGTAACTCTGGAAAATTATAAAAAAAAGATTGATATTACTAATTCTTTATTATTTCATTCATCCAACATCTATGTATTAAATATTTATGCTATACCAGTCATTACGGCAGTCACTAAATATTCAGTAGTGAGTAAAACAGACATACTTTCTACTTCATAGTGCTTATAGCCTACTTTAAATCTGCCACCTGACTCCAATAAAGCTGGGTCAACTTGGATAAGTCACTTAATTACTTAAGCCCTCATTTCCTTTTTTAAATCTAGTAACATAAAGAGGTTAAATTAAATTGTACCAAAGACTGTCTTCAGCATAATCTTCTAAGAAAATTAACTCTCATAATCAGAGTAAATGATCTAAACTATAATCATCTTTCCATAAATATCTTGTCAAGTAGTCAAAAGCAGCCTTCGTTCTTATTAAACGATCAATCCGTTCTCAAACATGGATGTCAAGAAGAGTCTTCAGTAGTAACAAGTAAATCATAGCACTGGTAAACCAAAGGAAAGAATATTATCTTCATTTCATTTATAAAGTTATGTGTAGAAGAGCTTTAGCAAATTAAATAAGAACTTTACCAAGTTACCTTTATGTAAGTCATGAAATTAAGAGCCAAACAGTGATTGGTTCCTATTTCATGCTATTTTTCTATATTTTATCTGTTGAGAATCATATTTTGAAAGCAGGTTCATTCTTCCAGTCATTTATTGCACTGTATGATTGCATTTTCATCTGTATGCATAGACTGTGCAACACTGGGCCCTTAAAGATACATTTTTTTAAAGCTATTTTCATAGAGATACTTTATGAACACCTGTCCCCACTTGATGCATAATAGCGAAACATTTTTTCTATGATCTGGTCTTCAATAAGCTACTGCTAAGTACCCATGTAATACTAGAAATAGGCACTTAACAATCAGCATAATTACTAAACTTACAGAAATAGGTAGTCTAGGCAAGATCTTTGGATGCTGAAAATGTAAGTTGACGATAACTGCAAATGGCAAAGTCTGAAGACTGAAGGTGGTGAAGGCTGAAGAGGATAAATGCAAGGAACCTTCAGAGGAATAGTGCTCTGGGAGAACAACTCATGTTTTCCCCCCACCAAAAAACCCTAAGACATAGATCTACTGCTCTCCTAATCTGTATTAGGACCTAGAAAATCAGTGATGTTTAAATCAGAGCACAGAGGGAAATTGACAAGTAATGAATCAGTTACAATATGATCTGATTAAAGCCTAGCAGCACACTCCATAGACTGCAGGAGAAACTCAATGAAGACCTGGTGAATGGGTACATGAATCTCAGGAGATGCACAAGTGTTGTAGAGAAGTCAGCTTAGTTTTTAAAATAGTGAGTTTAAGGTACCCAGATGGAAATGTGAAATGAGCAGCTGGATTTATAGCGGAGTACAGGGGAGAACTGAGCTGGAGATAAATATTCAAGAATCGTCTATCCAGACAAATTAAAGATGCTCTTAACATGTCTCTCTTATTAACTACACAGAAAAACTGAGTTTGACCGTGACATAGATGGATGATTAAAAATAAACAGATAATGCTCCGTAGGTTCTAGAGAGAATGAGTGGAGTCATTATGAAAAAGAGTGGCATGAATGCACTTAAGTCAATTGAGGTGGTGTCAAACACTCTAGATAATGAAGAGGAGAGGCGGAAGAGGTGATAGAATTCCAAATTCAACAATGCTGACAAACTTTTTTAAAAAATTCTGTTTAGGTATCCTACAGAGAACACTGTCTTCACAAATATAACATTCTAAGATGTTGAAAATGTGAGATGGGATTAAAAAGGAAGCAAAAGCGTCATTTAATTCTTCAAGGGTTCTTGCATAATTTCCTTTGAAATTTGGCCTGATCTATTTAATTAAAATTTTGATTATAATTATTTGTTTTATTATCCATATATATCCAAAATATATCCAGATTTTGTGGCCTGAATCCCACAGACTAAAAGCTCTGTGAAATCAGGAAATATGTCTCTATTATCCACCCACAAATGTACACCTAGGGCTAGTCCAGTGCATGGAATATAGTAGCACACAATGAAGACTTGTTTCAATTAAGGAAGGAAGTGAGGAAGGGAGGAAGGAATGACGGCAAGAGGGAAGGGGGAAAAAAAAAGTTCAATTTCTTACTGAATTTGGAGATAATTTGCTGAACCAACGTTCTATGTGACTTCATTCCCAAGCCTGAGTATTTGAAAGCCTCAGGATTCTGTTGTTCTAAGTACGGATTTGGATCTATCCTACTGAAGATATTTTCAACGATTAAAAAAGTTAATGAGTCAGTTTTGTAGATCTTTCCATTTTAAAAAATTTCCTGTTTTAACTTTCAATGTTAGAAATATTTTTAATGATGAAATGCAAGAGGTAAAAGGTGACATTATTAATGGTTAATTATTTTTACTCCCACATGGAACATTCTATTCATGGTTTCATTTCATTTGAATAATGTTCTTCAGGGACGCCTGGGTGGCTCAGTTGGTTGAATAATGTTCTTCAGTGCTTTTGCCATAGCAATGCCTTACTTTCATGCAGAAAACATTAACCCACAGTCAGAAATTAAATACATATATAAGAATCACATAAAATAGGGGCACCTAGGTGGCTCAGTGGGTTAAGCCTCTGCCTTCAGCTCAGGTCCTGGTCCCAGGGTCCTGATCAAGCTCCACATCAGGCTCTCTGTTCAGCGGGGAGCCTGCTTCCTCCTCTCTCTCTCTGCCTGCCCCTCTGCCTACTTGTGATCTCTCTCTCTGTCAAATAAATAAATAAAATCTTAAAAAAAATCACGTGAAATACTCTGTTTCACGTCTTAATTAAAATTACGTTGATAGCAAATTTAAAAATAATTCTAAGCCCCAATCTACTCAAACTATTACATACAGTCTCTGCTGAGAACCCTTGTTCTGAGGATATCCTCCCTCTAGTGGTGGGGGAAAAACAGATTTTTTTTTTTTTTCCTGCTTCACATGTTCTTTTGCTAAGATGGCCCTTTTAGGTATGTGCCCCTTTCCTTTCAGGACCAAATTTGGTTTAGGCATGATATGATACTTACCTAAGAGAGTTTTCCATGCATCTTTGGATATCTCGGGAAATTCCTCATACCATATATATATATACATACATACATACATATACACACACACACATACATATATACATATATATAAAAATAATACATAATATATATAAACAGTAAAAAATTCGTAGCAAAACAGCCTTCTGCCTTGGTTTTTTCCCTATCTAATTGATTCTCTTGCACTTGCTATATTAAAATTCACTGCAAATTCTTTCTCGTTCTTCCCATTGAGAGGCAGCTTTTGTTTCTTTTCTGTTTGAATCCAGTTCAGCCTGCAATGGCTCAATAATAGAGTGTGGTAGAGGTGACACCATGCCAGTTCTAAGCCTGTCCTTTAAGAGGGTGACTGATTCTGCTTCCTCCTTTTTGCAATGCTTGTTCTGGGACACTGTAGCTCAGAATCGAGTTGCTGTACTATAAGACACTCCACATATGTTGAAGGCCATATGTAAAAATTCCGGTTGAAAGCCCCAGGTAAACACCCATCTGAGAGCCAGCCATATGGAAAGAAATCTTAGACATTGCATCCAATAGACTCAGATGACTGCATTCCCAGCCAGCCTCATGTAGAGCAAAAGAAGCACCCAGCTGAGCCCAGGCAACCCACAGAATCAAGAGAAATAATCAAATGGTGGTGATTTTAAGTCACTAAGTTTTGAGTTATATTATGCAGCTATAGATAACAAAGACAATGTTGACTCATCTTTCTTTATCTTCCTGTTTCTAGTCTTAGCTTTGCCAATTTCCCCCCATGGTTCTATTTTCTACTCCCATATATCAATTCTGTTTAGCACCAACCAAGCTGAGAGCTCCAGAGCAAGGATGATCTGTAATTTTGCCCAAGATACTAAATTTCTAAGTTAACATTTTCAAAGCAAATAAATGTAGTAAATAGCAAAATCTATTCCTTCTGCATTTTGAAACTATCAAGAAGTAAATAAGGATTAATAATGCAATGGCTCCTGTTGTAACCACAGTTAGAGTTGCATTACTAATTACTATGCTTCTGTGCATCCCCAGTGGAAGGGGTCCCACTTTGAAATTCAGCTTTTCCTCTAGTGAAGCTGGTTTTTCAAAGGGCTTTTCTCCATTTGTGTATCTCTTGTTTACATATCTGCAACAGCTGACCACTGCTTGATTCTTCTGGCTCTTCTTCCTCCTTCCAACACCTAAACGCAACTATCTTCCCAGGTTCCTGCCTGAATATCTCTCTTTCTCTAAACCTAGACTAAATATCAGTTAAACTGGATCTGTTATCGCTTCTCAAGTCGGTCAGATCTTTACCCAAATTTAGGTTTGATGCACACCCTTCTCTCTGTTTGAAACAGATCTCTGACACATCTTCCTTGAACTTATGGAAATAAACAGTGATGGAAACCCACACAGGGATCCAATGAGAAGCCACAACAAATACCTACCTTTTATTTTTATCTAGACCACCTTTAATCACCTTACTGCCATACTCCCTACTTATTTCTCTATCCCTCCTTTTATTCTTCTACCATGATCCCAATTCATCACCTAGCCTGGAAACAAGTTGGAATTTGCTATCTCACAACTCCCATAGCATATGGTCTAGTTCCCCATGTTCATTTACTCCTGCATCCTACCTCTGACTCCATGGCCAACATCAAGATCCAGCAAGCAGGCCCTGCTCAAGGGATTCCTTTTCCGTGAAGACCTCCTTTTTTTTTTTTAAGATTTTATTTATTTATTTATTTATTTGACAACAGAGAGAGAGAGAGAGTGTGTGTGAGTACAAGCAGGAGGAGTGGCAGGCAGAGGGAGAAACAGGCTCCCTGTTTCTCTTTCATCAGGAGCCTGACATGGGACTCGATCCCAGGACACTGGGATCATGACCTGAGCTGAAGGCAGACGCTTAACCCACTGAGCCACCCAGGTGCCCCTCCATGAAGACCTCTTTGTTACCACTGTTATTTTTGAACTCTCTTTATTTGAATTCCCATAGCTCTATGTTTGTATTTTGCAGAACTTATCAATACTTAGCTCATACAGAAGAAGCTTGTGAGTGTGACTCACTTCCCTACAAATTTTCACCCTACTTAATTAAAGGATAGTATCTGTGACATGGGGACCACATAATAAATACTCACTTTTTCTTTGTTTTGATTATTTAGCCACATTAAGTATTTTATTTTTAACTGTATGTCGGTATTATGATTATCACTAACCCAAAATGTACAAAAACATTTCACAGAAGTCATAATTGAGGTATTACCTTTGAATCATCTTCATCAAGAAATCAGTCTAGAGGAACTTTTTATACTTAGAAATAACAAAGAATACAGACCTTTATATCATATCATCATGAAAGATTTTATCAGATAAGAAGTAGACTGATTCTCTGAAAGCTAATTATGTGATCTAAGTCTTTTTTCTGAATTCGTTTTTTGTCCACTTGAGTTCTCTTCTTGTTAAGACATTTTTTTCACTTAATGCAGATGAGTCATTGCTTTCTCCAACTTGTCTCCCTTATTCATGTCACTTTAAAACCTTCATGAAAGCTTTCAAGGTCACCACCAATCAGACCAGTCATCTTGATAAAAATAACATTGCTTCATCATGCCATTTTGGCTTTTAAGTCATTTACTTTATTTGGCATAACCCCAAACCCTTACTTCAGCCACATCTGTTGAGATGAAAGCAGAAATGTCCTTTTTCAGACTTACACTGTTAAAACATATACCCTTTTAAATATGTCACCAAGAATGCAGAATTTTTAAATACAAGAGGGTTGTCACTGACTTGTTTCCTTTTCTTCTTTCATTAGAAGGTGAAACACGAAGGAGTAAGGTCTTAAGGGGACTGTGGCATATGTAACATTTGATTACTCAAAACACTCAGCACCAAGCTTGGGTAGAATAAATGAGTCAACAAATGTTTTTATTCTGAATCCCTGAAAAAGGTTCAGCGGGGGACAAATGAGGAGACCCATTTTGGTTGGAGATGGAGAAAGTGAGAAGCCTGTGAGATTTTCAGATATCCATGTTCATGTAGAACTTGGTATTAAGGCTTGATAAAGGGAAAGAAGTTTAGGCTGAACATACCAGGATGAAAGTCATCAATGTGTAAGTGGCGTTTAAAGACCAAGAGTGGATGAACATATTCAGGGAAAGCCTATAACAAAAAAAAAGAGATGGTGGAGGAAATAATCTTATTCAGTACATGTCAGAATGCCTCAGTAGGGATAGCAAACAGAACTATATCTCAATACAGCATATGATTCACCCAGGACCAAAGAGGTAATGAATGCTATACATAGAGAATAATTAGACGTGTACAAGTATCTTCCTAGCTTATAGAAGAAATAGTCCAGGTTTATCTATGTGAACAAGACTGAACACAGCTAGAGGGGAAGGAGTAAAGGGGTGAGTTTGAAATACTTGTTGAATGAATGAATGAGTGAATAGATGAATGATAAAACTTAAATTTTGTTTCTAGAATCCAGAGGCCTACCTGATCAAGCCTATTTGTTAAAACTTTCTTCTTCCTTGGCTCCTGCTTCTGAGAAAGCCTCTAGACAATTGAATTGGAGAGCTAGTTCCTCCTTTTCTCTACCTGTTTTCTCTCTTCTCCAGCTGCTAACTTTTATGCCAAGGTTCTAATAGATACAACAAAATAGATATTCCATTCAAATGTACCTGCTCCATTTCCTATCACACTATCTATTCAGAATCCCTGCCATGCTGAGCATGATATGAAACGGGAAGGATTCCTTTATCCATCTTAACTTTGCTTTCTCTCCTCTGAGCCCAGCGCTGACCCTTATGATTCAAAAGAATAAAAAGTATCATCCAAACCAGAACTTCTCACCTCCCAGCCTGGTGTGCAAAGGCATTTTATAATCCCTTCAATCACTTCATTCCCATAAATAAAATATTTTAGATTCAATGGTTTTAAGGTATTGATTGAGGACGTGGGGGATGTCTGAGGCAGGAGTTTGGGGGAAGGAGAATCCAACAAGTCTTTAATAAGAAGCCTTTTCCTCTCTATGAATGTTGTTATTTCTATAGTAGTCTTTTAATTCCTGTCTTTGGTGCCTGGTGAGGCCTGTAACAGACTCAATTGGATGCCTAAGCGAATGGATGCCCCACCTCACCCTTTCATAGTGACAGACCCTGTTCTGATGTTTTTTTCCACGTAACTTTGTGCTTAGGGAGGTGTTAGGATTCCCAGCCAAAAGAGTCTGGGTCTTGATTAGTCCAAGCCAATGGACTCACGATAATTCTATTTCTCTTGCCAGTCTTAGGAAAACACACAGCACCCAGTTCTAGAGAATGAGACAAGAGAAGAAAGCTGGTAAATGAGCTATGCTTTCTGAAAAAGGATTCTTGCTTTAAAAGAGAAACACAGAAGGAAAAAAAAAAATTGTTTCCTGCCTCTGGACATGGTTTGCTGAGCTGTTGGAGAACAAACTGATTGGAGATGTATGAATAACTCACCCCACCTCAGACCGCCTTGTTAGATGACATTATAAATTTGCTTTATTTTTATAACTTCAAGGTAAGGTTTTTATTATTTGCAGCCAAAAGTTTATCGACTGAGAAAGACCCTAGTAAATAGGGTAGGATGAGAGAAAGGTTAAGGGACAAACATTGACTTCCAGTTAGCATGGAGGGAGGGTGAAAAGAAATCATCCTGCACTTGATTCTGGGAGAAGAAACCTGAGGAAATGGATCAAAGGGAAGGAATTGGGAACCCATGTGTTCCAGTTTTCTGTTCAGTGTCACATTAAAACAAAACAAAACCCACATACCATGTGATGAAAAATAATCTCAAAAGTAATTCCAGGGGCACCTGGGTGGCTCAGTGGGTTGGGCCCCTGCCTTCAGCTCAGGTCATGATCTCAGGGTCCTGGAATTGAGCCCCACATCAGGCTCTCTGCTCAGCGGGGAGCCTGCTTCCCCCCACCTTTGTCTGCCTCTCTGCCTGCTTGTGATCTGTCTGTCACATAAATAAAATCTTAAAAAAAAAAAAAGTAATTTCAAAATTTCCTTGGCTTCTTAAAAAACACCCAAAGGTTTTGGGGGAGATTAGCCTATATCTAATTTACATAAAAAAGCAAAAGCCTGTCTCTGTTTCTGGGACCTCCACATTATCCATAGAAATTCCGGCTATTCCCCCAGGCCTCCTTTACTCCCAATGTGACCTCCTGATCTACAAGGGCTCACAGCCACAGACTACATTCCTTCCAGTGCCTCTTTTTCTTCCCTCTTCAGTCTTTTATCTTCATTCCTTCCTCCTTGTACCAGGACAGGTATAGGTCACCAACTTTAGAGGCAAATTTCCCATCCTGACTTTTCCCAAGTTCATTAGCTCTTTGTTTTTGCCAGGACACTGTGACTTATAGTCCCAAAGAACTTATATGGCAAGGCCAGACTTCTCGTAGGGGCCAGGAGCACAGGGCTGGGAGTCCTCACACTTCCAATATTGCTATGTTTTGTTCTCAGAAATTTGCTGCTCCAGACCGGGAAACCCTACAGAACAAATGACCTGGCTTCTTCCACAAATAAGTTGTGAGGTTGTGTGGGGACAGAAAGACAAAGATAAAGGGGGAACTTATGGATGGAGAAAGACTAAAGAAACATATCAACCAATCGTAATGCATGAACCTTATCTGGATTTTGATTCTACTGTCTTCCAAGAAAACATACTTATATTTATGGCATCTATGAGATTAATGGAAATTAGAACACCAACTGAGTATTTAATAATACCAAGGAAATACTTGTTTTATTTGTAATAATTGTACTGAAGTTATATTTTTTTAAAAAGTTGTTAACTTTAGAGATATGTACTAGAATCCAATTACGTGGCCAGGTATTTTCTTCAAAATAATATAGGGAGGGTGGAAATGGCCACGTATCTATTGATCCTTATTGAAGCTGTGAAATAGGTACATCAAGGTAAATTATATACTTTTTCTGTTTATGATTGAATTTCTTTTTTTTTTCTTTAAGATTGTATTTATTTATTTATTTGACAGAGACCACAAGTAGGCAGAGAGGCAGGCAGAGAGAGAAGAGGAAGTAGGCTCTCTGCCGAGAAGAGAGCCTGATGTGGGGCTCCATCTCAGGACCCCGAGATCATGACCTGAGCCGAAGGCAGAGGCTTAACCTACTGAGCCACCCAGGCACCCCTTGAATTTCTTTGTAAAGAAATGATAGAGAATCTTTTTAGGAATAGATAGTACACAAACTTGAATTTTCCACCAGTAGGTCACTTGCTGAGGCTTGCTTGTTGAGACCTGGGAAGAATCATCCCAGAGACTCATGGTCACTATGAGCATGTTTCCATGATCTACCTTCATACTTCCTGTGTTAGAACCTGTATTTCAGACCCACTGTATGGCACTTGCAATTATTCTGATAGGTACCATGACCTTCCCAGATTTGCTCAAAACCCAACTACCCAATTCATGTTCCATATAGAAAGCATGTCCCAACTACAGCCTTTGTGGACACATCTACTTGAAACAGGATGGTGAAATCAGTCCAGATCATTACATAAGTCTGTGGCAATTTTCTCTTAGCCATTAATGCCATCAGTCATGGGGTAAAAGGAGTCTTACTGTTCCTGTCTTCCATAATGTGTGTAATAGGTTTTCATGTGTTCTCTCTATTTAGTAAGCCTCATCTGTGAAAAGGAAGCCAGAGGCCAAATTATATTTAAACATCTCATTTGAAGTTGTCTCAGAAGATGTAAAATTATTTTTCATTCAGGATGACTCACTCTTTTGTGAAAGACCTTAAGTTCAGATTCTAATATCTTCAAAATATTCACTCACTTTTGTTAATCTGAATTTGTTAACTTCATTCCTAATGGCTCTGACGCAACTCTTTCATTTGTATTCGTATAATACAGTGCCAATTTCTAACTCTCCGGAACTGATTGTGGATTTTAGCTACAGAAACAAATAACTCTCAAACAGTTGTGTGCTCCTGTAACTTGGAGTTCCTTTTGTACTCATTTCTTTACTTGAAAAAAGTGTAATTCTTCTTTTCATTATTCAGCTTTGTAATTCATCAGTCTTCCAGTTAGCGTGTTCAAGCTAAGGAAATGTATATTCTCAAATCCTAAAACAAATGGCTTCCCAAAGAAGGTAGACGTCAAATATAGTGGGAGAAGTAGACCAGGGATCCAGTGAGCAGAGGAATTGTATATAGAAGGCATTTGTCTTTTTCTTCCCTGACTAATAACTGTCCTCCCTTCTGTTTCAGAAATTCTCTAAATAGAGTGTTAATAGGAAATGGAGTCCTTCTATAAAAGCCAAAAAGGCCAGTTCTTTGCTTTCTAAGCCTCCAGTGAAGGCTCCTACTGAAGCTTGTGAACCAGGCTCAGCCAATCAAATGTATCTGACTTGGATGTAGAGTCTAGAACTAGTGATATCAAGAAGCAGGGAAATTCTTTCTGCCGTAGATGTGACAGCAACAGCATCAGTGTCTGGAGGTAGGACTGGCACAATCACCATGGTGATAGCCAGTGCCCAGTGCCAGTAACAGTGTGGGCGCAAGCTGCAGTGTTCATGTCTGGTGGCATTATTACTAGTCTTCTCACTGGAATGTTTTTCAAAACTGTTTTATGGCGTGCCTGGGTGGCTTAGTTGTTAAGTGTCTGCCTTTGGCTCAAATCATGATCCCAGGGTCCTGGGATCGAGCCCCACATCAGAGCTCCTGCTCTGCAGGGAGCCTGCTTCTCCCTCTCCCACTCCCCTTGCTTGTGTTCCTTTTCTCACTGTCTCTCTCTCTGTCAAATAAATAAAATCTTTAAAAAATAATACTGGTTTTATTTTTGATTCTGGCTATGCCATCACCTTTTTATACTTACCAATTTTCTGACTGGATCCTTGTGGGTTTTTTATTGTTGTTGTTTTATTTTTGTTTTGCCAAAATTCTTGAAGTAATCCATTATCTGTTCAATACATTATTTTTCAGTCTAATTCAGTCAATGTTAGCTTCTGTTGGTGTTGAGTAAGAATCCTGACTTTATAAAAATAGTACCAGTAGTGGCTATAGCACAGAACCTCCAGGAAATCTGGGAACTAGGGAACATGGAGTCACTGTTAAGGAACAGAAAGTGGTAGCCCATGACCTGCCATGACAAAATAGTAAACTATCCCCTGAGTGTCCTTGGAATGAAATACCCACCAAAGGCAAGATTTCAGAAATGTCACCAGTGGCATACAAAGGGCACAAGGTATTGAAAGTAAGACAAAACAGGGTATGGACTTTTAATAACACTTGTCAGCTGAAAAACCAAATGAGACACTCAAACTCCAAATCCTTGTCTAAAAGCATGGACCTGTGTGTCTACTCACAGGAAGGAACATCACCTTCTCTTCCTGCACCCACCACTGTGTGTTTGAGAGGGAATTCTGCTCACTGTGCTGGTATCAAATGAAAGTGTGCTGCTGGACAGTTGTATCCACACTAAGCATCACTTTAAAGACAATGGAGAAGGCAATACTTATCAGTAGGCAAAACTCTGGACAGTAGACGTCTTTGTCCTCTTTACCTAAATGGACAGTTGTCCAAAATTAAGAACTATATTAACTTGTGAAGAATTAATGGTTTGACTTGATGGTCTTGCATTTGAAGGCAAAAAAAAAAAAAAAAAAAAAAAAAGTGAGGATCAATGGCAAACAAATTTGAGGAAATGTTATGGACAGATCCAGTGTATGAAGAAAAGTGTTGGTCCCCAAAGGCTCCCAGTCTGGAAGGAGTGTCTCATAATTAGGAGGAAAGACAACTTACTCTGGGTCCTTCCCCAGTCACCCCAGTGCTGTTTGATGGGCTCATGCACAAAGTACCAGAGTAGCCATATTGATTCTCTATTGCTCTGTAACAAACTGTCCCCAAATTCAGCAGCTTAAAACTAGGGACTGAGTAATACCTGGAAGAATCATGACATGCACACTTGCTATAGTATATCGGGGTCCTTACTTCTGGGAATCAAGTCTCTCCTTCAGTCAATTAGTTTCCAGGTCTAATAGCTGTTTCAGGTCTAGGCAAGGTATTATAACTTTGGGGGACCAACTGCCCTCAGCCTCCCAATCATTCATTCTTCATTTCTTTTAGTTGTACAGCTTCAGTAGTACTTTTACTAGCTGCCCATTTATTTGCCCCTAGAGACACCATATTCTATCAACCATTTCCATGACTCTCTGACAGACCCTACATGGCAGCCCTTCTAAATTTGCCACTCATTAAAAGGTGTCTGACTTCTCCAGCTGCCTTCGGCTCAGGTCATGATCCCAGCGTCCTGGGATCGAGTCCCACATTGGGCTCCTTGCTTGGCGGGGAGCCTGCTTCTCCCTCTGCCTCTGCCTGCCATTCTGTCTGCCTGTGCTCGCTCGCTCTCCTCTCTCTCTGACAAATAAATAAAAAATCTTAAAAAAAAAAAAAGGTGTCTGACTTCTAACAGTTAAGTGCTGCCATCAAACTCTGCTGTTCCAAGGATTTTGCCTCTCTATTGCAAATCTTGTCATTCAGCCTAGTCTACAGAACATGCCCACCCTGACCTTTTCTCTCATGCTGGTATCCTTCTCAACAGGACAGTCTGTATTGCTTCAGTGAACAGCATAAGCTCCAGGCTCTTCTGTGGACTATAGTCCCCTGGTGGGACTTTGGCCTTGTGTCATGTATTTCTAATAGTTTCCCTCTACCACACCCATATCTCTGAGCCCTTTTATTTCTTCTTATGCTGTGTAATGGAAATTCTGGCATTCATACCTCATGTGTGGTCAGTGACTAGTAGTTTGTCCTCACCATCTCCCCAAATCCTGGCCTAGGTGTTCAGTTGTCTGTCTCAGTGGAGTGATCTCAATAAATAAATAAACCCTCCTTTTTCCTGCCCTTATGTTTTGCCTATCCTAATCAAGCACTCACAAAATCCAGTACCAAAGGTATTCTCCAGGTCGTAGGGGTGCATGTTAGCATGTCCTGCAGTAATTTGGAGATGTAGTCCCTTTCTTTATTGAGCCCAGTACATCTCTAGCTGAGTTTATGTTGTAATTCAACCATTGTTGTAGCCTGGTGGACTAATGGGAGCTATGGGCAGATCCTGGGGAAATGGAGGACACATGTTTTTGCAGGGATAGATTCTGTATCACTTCCAAATGGAAGAAAGTTACTAGTCTTTGACAGGAATAAGCCTTTCGGGATGCCTGGATGGCTTTCTTTAAGCATCTGCCTTTGGCTCAGGTCACGATCCCAAGTCAAGCTATCTTGGGCTCCCTGCTCAGTGGGAAGCCTGCTTCTCCCTCTCCCACTCCCCCTGCTTGTGTTCCCTCTCTCACTATCTCTGTTTGTCAAATAAATTAAAAAAAAAAGGGGGGAAGGAAAAAATGAAAAGAAATAAGGCTTTCTTTGAAGGCCCATAGGATGCAAGGAGATCGGAGAATTCAAGATTTTTAGGACATCAAATCCATCCAATAGGTCATGATCCCTTTTCTTTTTTTTTTTTTAAGATTTTATTTATTTATTTGACAGACAGAGATCACAAGTAGGCAGAGAGGCATGCAGAGAGAGAGAGGAGGAAGCAGGCTCCCTGCTGAGCAGTGAGCCCCGATGTGCGGCTCAATCCCAGGACCCTGAGATCATGACCTGGGCCAAAGGCAGAGGTTTTAACCCACCGAGCCACTCAGGCACCCCCCTTTTCTTTTTTTTAACCAAGGCCCTGATCATAGACCTGCCCTGGAAGGATGGATTTTTTTTGAAACCCAACTACTCTTCATTCAGTCCTGGGCCTGGTGCTTGGTTTCTCGGCCCTGCTGTGGCACAAGAGGAGTGCCTCTCTTGTGCTACCAAGAAGGCCCCCTGGCTTCCACACCAAGCTTTCAAGTGACAATGAATCATTCTCAGTCTTTTGTTTTGTTTTTCTCAGTATTTTTCTAAAGCTTTCGTCATGTTTAGCCAGAGCCACCAGCTCCCTCCCTGCAGTCACTATTTTCTCCACACTTCTCAGACACTTCACACATCACACTGGCTAGTTCATCACCTTCTACCTGTCTGTCATCCTTATTTTCTACAGATGAAAGTCTTAACAATCATACTGTTTTGTGCTGGGGCTCACAGTGTTTTACCTACCACGAGTAATGGGGTCCTCCTTGCCTGCCATGCATCTGCGTGATCCTGCTCCAAATCCTATCTTTGAGTGGGTTCTCTTGGGTCCCTCCTACCACCAACTGTCACAGGTTGGGTTCCTTGATTCTGAGAAGAGATTGCATACAGAAGGTTTATTAGGAAGTGCTCTTTATCTCAATACACCTGTAAGGAAAATGGAGGGAAACAAGCAGAATTGGGCATGAGGAGAAGTAGACTAGCAATATAACCTCAAAGAAAGCTTCAGTTGACCCTGTGGGGAGCCCTGAAGATGGAACAACCCATTCACAGTGTCCCAGGTTGGAGAAAGAAAACTGGATCACCACAGAAAGCCAGCTGTATCAGAAGGCTATCTTCAGCTGAAGCAATCTCCAAAGAGGGTTGACAGGTGGAGGCTATCCACTAGTTACACCACCAGAAGCTAGGTGAGTAAGGCCTACATTTTGTGCCCCATACAGTACATCAAAATATCCACTGAAAGGAATCTGCTTCACAGTGGGAAAAGGAAAAAAGTATAAAGGGAGCCAGGTAGTCTCTTAGGGGCACCTCTGATACTAATGTGACTGTTGGGGAAAATAATGGAAGACTACAAGAACTCTATAAGACAACTATTTCAAAATAATCTTAACTAGCTATATGTGAGTTTGCCCGATGATGATTTTCACTCATCATCACATGGTCACAGTCTACTATGCAAAGTTAGTTTCATAAGGAAGCACATGGGAGGAGTAATTATCCTGTCCTTAATGTAATCGTGGAAGGCTTCACATTTAGATTTAGGTAGACAAAAAGGGAAGGAAAGCATGTTAGGCAGGGGTACAGCACATAAAGCCACATAAAAACATATGCCATGTTCTGAGCACGGCAAGGCATTCAATACTTAAGTTTTTATTTGTTTCTTTGGTTTGTTTTTTTGTTTTTGTTTTTGTTTCACATCAGAAATAAAGGTTTGAAAAGTAAAGACTACAAATGTTATTCCCTTTGCACTGTAAGAAATCCAGTACTTATACTGTTTAACTCACTGCATATCTTTTGAATGATGATGGAAGTCAGTATAAAAGAATGGGATCTCAATGAAAGAATTCTTAATAGACCTTGGATTTGTTTGCTGGTATATTTTCAACCATGACTTCAGATCATTTGGAATCACCTTTTCTTGCTTGTCTATTACTTTAACACATTCAACATCTGGCCCCAAAATATCTAAGGAAGAAATAACCATATCATTTTTTTGGGTGGTTGACACAGATAGTGGTTCAGCTTAAGATAAGGCTCTCGGTGGCCAATGCTGGTGTACTCAGGCCATTATTTCTTTTACTTTTATGTATCGTCTTTTAGAAACAGGACAGGATGTTGCACTCTCCCCCACTAATCATCCTCTTGCGAGCTAACCTGTCTGCTAAGATTCACAGGAGTGCTCAAGCTGCTCACAGTGGTGATGCAATGGCTTTCTGTGAATAACTTCTGGCTCCCTGGGAAGGCATTGCATGACCTTACATGCCATCTGCCAAGCCATCTGCATCTTATTTTGGATCCTAAATAAGAGCAATGGTCCCTGTTAACTTTTATATGCCATTCATTCAACAAATATTTGTTGAGTGAAAGGCAACTCTGCCAGGTGCTATGGGTAGAAACATCTTGTGGAGAAGAGCAAAATGCAAACAACTAACTACAAAACAGCTTCATAAGCAACATGTAGAAGTATGTGCAAAGTCTAAGGGAAGAAGATGCTCATGGGAAAGAATGTGCCATAAAGATTTTCTCTAAGTTCAAGTGTGTACATGCTAATAAGCATTTAATTTGGTTATATATAAAAACAGAACCCACGGTGTGATGTGGTATTTCAAACTGTTCTTAGGTCATTGTACTGCTCATAAAATGAATGGAAGTGCACTGCTTTCGACTTGTGAAGTGTTACCTATTATTCATTCTTGAATGACTAGACACCCAGGGAGAAAAAGATAGATGGGCTTGGTAGGGGAGAATGAGGATCTTAAGAGAAGCAACACTCCTTGTTACACAATATTGATAATACTGCA
This sequence comes from Lutra lutra, assembly GCF_902655055.1. Taxonomy (NCBI): domain Eukaryota; kingdom Metazoa; phylum Chordata; class Mammalia; order Carnivora; family Mustelidae; genus Lutra; species Lutra lutra. Next base: position 32,505,816 of record NC_062281.1, on the reverse strand, counting down.
TGTTCCTTCCACTCCTGAGTGTCAGGTTATATTCGTATAGGAAAAAGAACCCTGCCAGTAGGTAAAAATGAGAAGAACGCTCTTGGTGCACACCCTTTTAGGATGATTATGTTTTCAGCTGTAATGTTTATACAGTCTTATATTTATGGAATACTTACTGTGTGCCAGACACCAGACTAGATCACAGAGGCAGTATTATTTAATCCCTCACAGGAACTCTTGGGTGTAGCTATTAATATCCCCATGCATATGAGTAAACTCTGGTCTGGAGAGATTTAAAAATGTAGCAGTTCAGGACCCACAGGAAACAGATGCTATATTTGAAAGGGACAATTTTTAAAGTTGGAAATGGCTGAGAGGACATTAATAGTGGCCATAGGAACTAGCAACAGTGGGGAGCCACATCCACACTTGGATCCAAAAGGGAAAGGGGAGAGATGGGTGTCACTGGAGCCACTTGAATGCTCGAAGGAAAAAAGTCATCATATAGGAGATGCAATCCTAGAGCAACACAACCCCTGACAGAACCACAGGGAATGGAGGAAGTCTACTGCAGAACAAATAGCCTGACCTCTCTAATGCTACTGTGTCTCCTCCAATCCTCCAGCCTCCAGAGGATGCCATCCATTGGCCAAACCCACCCAGTAACAGAAGGAAAGGGAGCCGGGGGTGTTGTACTCTGAAAAGTTCAGCACAGAGAGAGTAAGGAGGATGGGGAGAGGTGAGGGCAAATAGAGAATAATGCAAAGAACTTGCCTGAAGTTATATCATTAGTAACAGCAGTGCCAGCAAATTCTATAAACTATTAACTTCTACTTCAAAGATCATGCAATTTCCATTGTGACAAGTTATTTTCCTATAACTTCTATTAATAACTGTTTCAGAGAACACATTATAAAAGTAAGATATTTAGGGATGCATGGGTGGCTCATTCTGTTGGGCATCTGCCTTTGGCTTAGGTTATGATCTCAGGAACCCTAGGACTGAGTCCCATGTTAGGCTCCCTGCTCAGTGGGAGTCTGCTTCTCCCTCTCTCTCTGCCCTTACTCTTGCTCGTGCTCTCTCTCTTTCTCTCTCCCCCAAATAAACACATCTTTAAAAGCAAGATTTTAAAAAATATATCCTTTATAACATCAAAATATTTTGGTTCATAAGCAAAATTATTTCTATCAGAGCTATTCAAAGATTACCTTGATAGGTAGTGAGATCTCTTAATAGAGACATTCAAATATAGTAGCCACTCAAAAAATAGTTTATGAATTACTCTATGAATAAATGACCATTTATCCTGGATCTTTTAGAAGGAAATTCATGCACTTGTGAACTTTTCTAACTTGTGGAGCTCTGAAGTTTCCTTCTAAAATTCTACGACTCCATTAAATATCTAGTATATTCCTCAGACCTCTCTGTTACAAGTGAGGGTGGTTTTAAGGAATTAGTTGTACAAGATGCTTAAGCAATAATATGACTAGAAATGTTACATTGCCCAGGGGGAAGTCATGAAGGATCACATCTTACTTAGGAATGCTTTCAGGTTTGGGCAACAAAACAATTCTGAGCAAAAATATTTAAATAAATAGAAGTGTATTTGTTGGGCTGTTGTTGGTGGTGCTGGTGTCTTTAAAGCTCTCCAGGAGCTCATGGCTGTACCCTAGTTGTTAAAGCTCCACTATTAAGTGTTATGATCCAGTCCTGAAGGAGAGGGAGTGGCGATGCTTATACCAGGTAAGCAAAGGCTTTCCTGGTGATCTCACTGAAGAACTCCACTTCTATTTAGTGAAAATCCAGAAGGAGGTCAGGAGAAACAGTTGAAAGTGAGAAATGGTCAGCCAACCACAACTGTCTGACAGGAATCTCTTTCCCTAGCACTACCAGATGGACAAATGGCCAACTTGCAGTAGGTGTCTACAACTACTGATAAAGGAGGAAGATAGCCAGCATCCAACTCACAGGCTCAGGTTCACACCTCTATGGGTAGGCTGTGTTGCTTAACATTTCCTCCAGAGATTAAAACACAGGGAATGTTAGCTTACATCTGTCTGAGTTACTGGTCCATTACTATGACCAACTCAGTGTGGGGAGTTTTCTCTGAATAGGTTGGGAAGGTGAGCACAGCACTGAAAATCAGGCTTACTTCTCTGGTTGTGGAAAATGGAATTAGCCAAACTGGAAGTTTCACGGATTTGGAGGGGAAAATGGTGAATTATTTTAACATCCAGTCTGATGGGATTTCTGACCGTGTTTATCCAACATCTGTGTTCACAGCTGGTAGCAGGGGACTTACTGCCTCACAAAGCGACATCACTGCTCTGTTAGAATGACCTTCAAAAATGTTCATCTTGAACTCAAGCTGGCAGCCTCTTAAATTCCAATTATTGACGTTACATGTTTGTTTGTTTGTTTGTTTTGCCTAGATCTAAATTAGAATAAGTCCTTATTTCATGCGATAACCCACAAATACTTGAAGTCATCATTCATGTTCCCACATTGGCCACTTTGTCTTGTTTTTATCATTGTTTTCAAGAGTGGTGACATTTCGTCTTGTTCACCCTATTATACTACAGTTTGGCAGTGTCCTTAAATTAAAAAAAAAAAAAAAAGTCCTGACACATAGGAGGAGGAGCACAGTACAGATGAGATAAGAACATAGGCTGATTCTTTTTCTTCTTATACTGCTATTTTTTGTAGCCTAAGATTACATCAGTTCTTCCTGTGAACTGTTGTTTGGTTAGCCTCAGGTCAATTACAGAGCCCTGTGGCCTGACTCCAGGCACCCTCTTTAAGGTTGACTCAATCTCTTAATTATTTCATGTTTGCTATGTTCAAAGCACTTAAGGACAATTTTTTTTTCCCCCTCAAACTCTTCAATTTAGATGATAATAATCATCTATCCCAGTGCTCTATTTGCTTGTATTTATACCATCAAACATCTTGTCATGTTTCTTTTTGAAATCCATCTAACTATATTAGTACCACTAAAAATAGGTATTTTTGATAAGTGAGGGTACAAAGTATAGAAAATTTCAATGAAACTACATAGAAATGTATTAATATATAAGAATTCTAGAAGTTCTTTAAGATTGCCAATATGAACCTTGAGATTAAAGATACAATTAAATTGACTATATATTTAAACAACAACAACAACAACAAAAAAACACTGGCATATTTAGCTGGAAAATTTAGAGAGGGTATGCTGGAAATACTGTCTTTCTTTTTCCAAAAAATAAAAATCCGGGGAAAGTGAAAAGACTTAAGCTCATTCAAATGTAGCAGGTGTTGTATCAACGAGAAACAAAGACAAAAAGTACCTTCCAGGGACTATAATGTGAAATTTGTGTCTTTATTTATTTTTTCTTAAAGATTTTGTTTATTGATTTAGAATGGGTGGGGGGTAGAGGGTGAGGGAGAGAGAGAATCTCAGATGACTCTGCCCTGGGCACAGCCCAATACTGGGCTCAATCTCAGGACCCTCAGATCATGACCTGAGCCAAAATTAAAAGTTGGAAGTCAACTGACTGAGCCACCCAGGTGCCCCCAAAGCTGTGTCTTTAAAGACAAAAAACAGTCATTTGAAAATCATGCTATACAGGGCATATTAAAGGAAAATAACAGATATGATGTGAATAGACAAATTATTTATCAACAATTTTAGGGAAGAAGTTTGGAGTCATCTCACTCCCAAATTGCTTTTGAAGTGTTCAAGTACAAGGTGCAAACACTGGCAAATGCCCAGGCTATTCTGGAAATTAGGCACAAACTAAATGCAGATAAATCCATGAGACCAGATGGTAGCTACCTGAAAATTTTAAATTAACCCAAGGAGGAAATGGTTGAATTATTAGCTAAAATGCAAAACAAAAAACAAACAAAACCATTTTCTTTATAAATACAATAATGCTGGAGGAGAAGAGTTTGCCAATGAGACCCTCCCCGTCTCCCTGTGAGATGAGAAGAGCCCCTCCCCCACAGGAGACTATAGAAAGGATAGCCATGGCACCATTGTCAAAGGCTGGGCCACAGCACACACTAAACTCCTATCCTAAGCCCACCTTATTAAATCATGTTAGCCCAAGGAGTGTACGAGACAATAGGGAAAACAAACTCATTCACTCAGCAAACATTTGTTGAGTCCCTGCTAGGCTGTCAGATACTGGGCTAGGTACCAGAGAAAAAAGAGACATTTCTGAATATTCCCAAACTCAGGCACCTCAATTTCATATCTGTTGAACAAAAAGGTAAGCTGACATAATTGTACTTAAATCTTCATGGGTTTTCTGGGCTTGTTCCTATTGCCTGTCATAGCTGTGCCTCAGAGAATGGTGGAATTGGGCAGCATCACTCTGTGTACTTGTTTTTCACTTAATTACGGCCAAAGTCAAACCAAACAGGAAGGCATGTATCCTCAAGGACTAAAAAGTAAAAACATCTGGAAAAGTTGTAAGTAGAAAGCTGAGTGAGAAAGAAGACTCAACACACAGTGGGGGGATACCCCCACGCAGCCGTCAGCGCAAAGGAGTTACATGACAGGCGGGAGGCAAAAATGAATTGCCCCGAGACCGAAGAGGGGTGGCTAAGATGATCTCTTGTAGGTTTCTATCCTCTCTCTGTCCACAGAGGCTAGAGATGTTTCTGAGGTATTAGGAGCATTTACTGCCACTGAGTGCCAACCGCAAAGACACGGGACATTATTTCAAAAGAGAGTGCTGATGTAAGTCAAACCAGCCAAGGACGGGATGAAGTATACCTCCATTAGCCGCATCTAATGAAAACAACAAACACTGAAAAATGGAAAATACATTTGTCTCTGAGAACAAGGGACTGACTCTATGCATAAGGCCTGCCTTACCTGCTTACTGAGAGGTGGACACGCAGAGGCAAGGCATACAATCACATATGGGATGCATATGTGACCTTGGGAGCTAGCTCCTGTTAGACATTTTTAAACAATGTTGGCTGAAGGGATTGGATATAATTTATAAGGCTTTTTAAGTGGCCAGGTGTTTTAATCTTGTGTTTCTATTGAAATGAAGAGGGGAAAAATGTGGAGATCTGGAAATTGCTTCAGACTGTGATTTGGGGATCCGCTGTGGTGATGGCATCAGTGGTGGTGGTGATGCATGTGTACGTGAGAGAGCAAGAGTGAGAGTGAGAAAGAGAGAGAGAGATATAAAAGGGTGTTTAACACAAAGATTTGAATACTACGGACATAACGATGCTATTGCTTTGAGGCTGCAGTTCTGAAGGTAAAAATCCAACCATTTTAACACCAACAACAAAAAAAATTGGATAAGGGTTTATAACAATTTCATTCATTATTTAGCTGGAAACTGTTTATGCCTCTTTTTTTTTTTTAAAGATTTTATTTATTTGATAGAGATCACAAGTAGTCAGAGAGGCAGGCAGAGAGAGAGAGAGAGAGAGAAGGAGGAAGCAGGCTCCCCACTGAGCAGAAAGCCCGATGCGGGGCTCGATCCCAGGACCCCGAGATCATGACCTGAGCTGAAGGCAGAGGCTTTAACCCACTGAGCCACCCAGGCGCCCCCTGTTTATGCCTCTTAAACAAAGTCTCCTACTCATTCTAATTGTCAGTGGTCATTAGTATGACCATTACCATCTTTAGTCTAACAAAGAGGGAAAGAATGAATAAACTACCACCAGAATTAGATTGGGTCTCCCTGTTACTCACTCTCATGGCATCTTATGCTTTTCCTTTTAGTTTTTATCACAATTGACTTTAGTAATACAAAGTTTCCTTTAAAAGTTGTTGGTGTTTTGTTAACATATATGCATTCACAGGTAGTCCTTTGTAAAGTTTTGACTTTTAATTCAAATTTAGATCTTTAAAGAAAGACTGCCCATCCTTGAATTGTACAAATTAGGTATGTTTTAATAGTGTATTTTTGTTGCAATATAATGGTTATTTGGCCCAGTACCTAAGAAAACACTGAACTTACACTTTCAAGATCTCACTAGCTCCAACACTCTAAGTAATCTTTCTTTCCAGCTGACACCCTGGGATGGATAAAGTGAACCATCCGTGGGGCACAGTAAGCATCATGCCTAGGGCCATAATGCCTTTAGAGGCTCATAAAGTGTTTAATTTTTTTTTTAATTAGAAAAAGAAAAAAGAATGTTTAGGTTGAAGAAAATGTTTTAATATATTATATTAACATATTTAATTTTATACCAGTTGAAAAATAGAGTTTTGAATATTTTTATGGGGAAAGGGACGTACACAGGCAAAAATGCTTAGCACCTACAAAAGTTATAACGTTGGGGGTGCCTGGATGGCTCAGATGGTTAAGCGTCTGCCTTTGGCTCAGGTCATGATTCCAGGGTCCTGGAATCAAGTCCCATGTTGGGATCCCTGCTCAGCGGGGAGTCTGCTTCTCCCTTTCCCTCTCAACCTACTTGTTCTATCTCTCTGTCAAATAAATCAATAAAAATCTTTTTAAAAAAGTTATAATGTTGGCCCTGAGAATGAAGTGAAGCAGAAAGATAAAACCAATTACCCTAAGTAAATTATGGTCTTGGAGGGATGAAATCCACTAGGTCTTCTCCAAATTAGTCCACATACCAACCTAGCCTGTACTACAAATTTTTTATTTTATAAAACTATAAATCAGTCTTTTTAATTTTATTTTTTTTAATTTCTGAGAGAGAGAGACTGCACATGTGAGTGTGTAGGGTTGGTGGGGGGAGGGAGAGAGAGAATCTTAAGCAGGCTCCACGCATGGCACATATGCAAAAATGAGGCTTCGATCTCCCAACCTGAGATCAGGGCCTCAGTTAAAATCAGGAGTGGAACGCTCAACTGACTGAGCCACTAGGTACTCCAGATCAGGCATTTTAAGTGGAAAATTTCAGTAAAGATTATCATTTCTACTTTGTTAAAATCTTGAAAGACTTTTTAGAGATAAAGACTGTACTTGCTCTGATGCTATAGGAGTGAAGAATGCTTAAAAATGCATTTGCCATAATTCTCCTTCTGACTTAGTTCTTCATTGTTTTTTTCCTTTTTATATATGTTTCAACTACATATTTTCCCATTAGTAAAATACAGCATGTATGTGTGAGTGAATGTGAACTGCACATCCATGGCAATTTTGGGATATCCATTTTTTAATTTGTTGCTGTCATATCTTTGTCTCTGTCTCTCTCTTGTCCTACCTCCTCTGGATGACAGGTATGGCAACTCTGTGTTGTAATGACTTAAAGAAAAGTAGCAAATACAAAGGAGAGACACAGGGTCCAGCAGAATGTCAAGCAGAAGCAATAAAGCACAAGCATCATGGAAAGATGATCACCATCAAATATCCATTTAGTGCCCATTCGAAAAATATTATTTTAATGCTTTCTGTAGGCCAGGAATAGTAATGAAGTCCATGGGAATGGGAAGTGTTCTACATCTGGCTCATTTCCTTCACTCATGACCTGTTCAATGGAGGGTGCGGTCAACAGTCCTAGAAGATTCCACTCAACTGAAGGTAGAGACGGCTATTTTGAGAAGGTGCAGTGTTACTCAGCCACTGGCAAATTAACAAGGCATGCCATAGCTGAGAAAGATTTACTCACTATGGACGACTTTAAATAGCCTAAAGTAATCATAAACTGCTTTAAGCTAGTAGGCAGTTCCTGAGAGCATTAGAGAATTGGGCGTTTGACTGGTTAACATTGCCGTAAGGATTTGGAATCAAATAAATGGAAAATCTAGGACATGATGCTACTATAATATGGGCCTCAGTAACTGGCTGGTGTCATTTGATGTATAATTACTGCCAAGATGCTTCTTTTAAAATTGAATTAGAATTATAGAATAAGGAATTTCTTTTCTGTGTATTGTAGGCATTCCATTCCTGCTCTTGAACGTAGGAAACCCATTTTTACCTTAACCTTAATTTGGACCCCCAAATTTACAGTTGTATGCATACAGTTTAGATATTTATAGATGATTTTTTTCAGGCCTGTCTATCAACTTAGAAGCCCAGAGGAGGGTCTGGTCCCATCACACCAGACACTGAAATACACCTTAATATCTGTATCTATTTCACAATTTCTATTTACTTTCTCCAAGGTCATTTTAATGATCTGAAACCTGTATTGGTCCTTGGAAGTGCTGACTGAGCTTCTCCAGGCTCCCAAAGCATCTTCTGAATTTGGCTGCATATTTTTGCCTAGTGGGACCACTTTGAATTCTGTGAATCCAATTTTAATTAAAATAAATTAGCTTGACTGTGAGCTTTCTGATACTCTTAGTTGCATAGTTTTAATTATTCATATTAAGTAAAGAGCTGAGTTGAGGAAAAGCTGGTAAAGAAGATAAATACTTTTCTTGAACAAAATGGAAATATAAGGAGCTGGGAGAAGTCAGATGTAGCCAAAGGTAAAGATGTCCAGTTAATCTGACTCTAGGTTAAACAAGAATGCTTTTAAACTTGTGTTCAGTGTTGGACTCCTCTTTCTCCTAAAAAAGTGAGGTTTTCCTGCTTCCTCCAATCCTAGCATCTACTAGAAACTGAGAGTGAAAATCAGGATTTAGAAATGTAATCCAGGGCATCTGGGTGGCTCAGTTGGTTAAGCAACTGCCTTCAGCTCAGGTCATGATACTAGAGTCCCAGGATCCAGTCCCACATCGGGCTCCCAACACCAAGGGGACTCTGCTTCTCCCTCTGACTTCCCCTCTCATGCTCTCTCTCGCTGTCTCTCTCTCAAATAAATAAATAAAATCTTAAAAAAAAAGAGAAATGTAATCCAAGGCAAAGGAAGAAAAATACTGTTTCTGCATCATGAGAGACCATATTGAGGCTCAGTGTCGGAAGTACGATTATTTTGTTAGTCCATTGGCAATATTCAGTGATCCTTGCCTCATTTTAGCTTTTTCATCCAACATGGAACTGAATGGAACAACAACAAAAAAGTATACCTGAGACCGAGGAGAAAATGGGAAAACCTGGGGAGGAAAAATAATGCATTAGCTAAAGAAAGAGAGCAGAAAACAAGAGTCTAAGTCCTGGGAGGTGCAAGAGAGACAGCCTTGTAAGGTATCCGGTGTCTTTTCCAAAATTCCTCATCTTCTGGTGAACAGAAGATAATTTTAAAAGAGCAGAGAGGCCATTCCCAGACTCCACTGTATGTTTTCCCTACCTCACAAATGCCACACACTTCCTGTCTACCCAGTATGGTTTAGGAATGTGATTCTTGAGCCTGAATTCAAGGTTTGCATCTTCCTCCAGACTTCATGTGTGTGCATAACCAGCAAACAGGCAAAGTGGTTTAAAAATCACTCTACTAGAACTCTTTTCTGATTTTAAAGAGTAACGCTAGGGTAAGTGAATTTCGATTTATCCTATTTAACCTAAGCTGTCTAAGGAAAAGGATAAATAGCTCAATTTTCTTTTCTCTGTATACAGTATCCAGTCTTTCTGGAAAGACACTAGTCTGATGCCAGAGTTTAGGTATTTTGGGGAAAACATATAAATATAATTTTAGGGCCTTAAGATATAGGTCCAGAGGAAGCGCTAATTCCAGGCTCAGGGGAGGGACTCTTTGGCCCAATGAAGAAGCTGGGGATGCAGGGATTGGGTTTGAGTTATAATGTTTTTTTGTTGGCTGTGCGAGATTACAAGTATTCCCTAGGGTGGATTTACTTCTCTCTTAGTGTGCGCCCGTAGTAACATGGCAGGAAGGATTACCTTCGGCTTGGTTGTATAACATGGATGTTGTGCAGGGTTATAGGATATGAGCTCCCCCACTGTACCACAATTACAAATCAGAAGCCCTACCAGAACCCAGAAGGACTGAAATCATAATGGAAATTTGAAAATAAGAGGAACTGGGTAATCCATCCAACTAACTCTCCCTTTAAATAGCCAGTTTGACCTAATCTGAAGACGGATGGGGCCTGCAGATTAGTTATAGATGTTGAAAGGTAAATGACCCTGTAGCAACTATAGTTGTCCCGGGCCTGGTATGATTTCTAATATAAGGATCATTTTTAAAATCTTGATTGAGCGAGATTGCTCATCAGGAAAATACGTCTTTTCCTTATTTTTTTCTAACTGCACTTATATTTTGAGTAGGTGATTTATCTACCAATTTCAATATTCAAAACATACAAAAAGACCTGTAATAAAAACTCTCCTTCTATCCTGTGCCCCACCCCGACCCCCATCCCCTTTCCTTTAAGGCCACTAGCATTATTAGTTTCTCAGGTAGCTCGCCAGAGCTGTTTTGTTCTTACATGAGCAAACATTTATTAGCCTCACTCCTTTTTTTTGCATAAACAGTCATATACTGCACACACTGTTTGGCATCTTGCTTTAATATCATATATCTTGAAAGTCATTCTGTTTTAACACACAAAACACTTCCTTGTTATTTTTAAATGCCTGCAGGTTGTTCTGATCTAAGAATGTAGCATTCTACTTTTTATTTCTCTCATAGTGAGCGACACTTAAGTTGCTCTAATCTGTGACTACTACAGCACTAATGCTTTAATGAATGTTCTACACGCATTATTTTGTATGGTGCAAATACATCTGTAGAATAAATTTCTGGAGAGAGAAATGCTTGGTCCTAGTACAAATGCATTCGTAGTTTTGATAGGTATTGCCAAATCACACTCCATAGAAGTTGTAAAAATGTATGCTCCATCCTTCATTGACAAAGTTATTACCTGTTTTGACATTGCTGGTCTTGTGTATGAAAAATAACCTCTCCGTTTGGTTGCATTTTGCATTTGTCTTATTATGAATGGCACTGAGTATCTTTTCATATGTATAACAATACGTGCGTGTCTATTTCTGGGACATATTATACCATCCAGATGAAAAATAGATTTGTATGTCATTCTCATTCAGGTTATAGGATTACTTTCCTGGTTAATGCAGACAACATTAGTAGTCTTTGCAGAATGTTGTTCAAACATACAAGATCTCTGGTCCCAAAATAACAGCTTAGGGAATAGATTTCACAATTAGAATTGTCTGTGGGAGGGAGCATAATATGAATATAAAATGAGACTTCTACCTTGCTCTTACCTCCAAGCAGTGGACATAATGGAACTATTGATAAGTGACTTAAGTCCCAGATCAAAATCCTCACCACTCTGAAATGTTAGCAGGTTTGGGTCTGTTCATGGAAACTCCCTTTTGGGATCAGTCTTTTTTTTTTTTTTTTTTTCTTTTCAGCGTAACAGTATTCATTGTTTTTGCACCACACCCAGTGCTCCATGCAATACGTGCCCTCCCCAATACCCACCACCTGGTTCCCTCAACCTCCCACCCTCCCGCCCCTTCAAAACTCTCAGGTTGCTTTTCAGGGTCTATAGTCTCTCATGGTTCACCTCCCCTTCCAATTTCCCTCAGCTCCCTTCTCCTCTCCATCTCCCCATGTCCTCCATGTTGTTTATTATGCTCCACAAATAAGTGAAACCATATGATAATTGACTCTCTCTGCTTGACTTATTTCACTCAGCATGATCTTTTCCAGTCCTGTCCATGTTGCTACAAAAGTTGGGTATTCATCCTTTCTGATGGAAGCATAATACTCCATAGTGTATATGGACCACATCTTCCTTATCCATTCGTCCGTTGAAGGGCATCTTGGTTCTTTCCACAGTTTGGCGACCGTGGCCATTGCTGCTATAAACATTGGGGTACAGATGGTCCTTCTTTTCACTACGTCTGTCTCTTTGGGGTAAATACCCAGTAGTGCAATTGCAGGGTCATAGGGAAGCTCTATTTTTAATTTCTTAAGGAATTATCTCCACAGTGTTCTCCAAAGTGGCTGCACCAACTTGCATTCCCACCAACAGTGTAAGAGGGTTCCCCTTTCTCCACATCCTCTCCAACACATGTTGTTTCCTGTCTTGCTAATTTTGGCCATTCTAACTGGTGTAAGGTGGTATCTCAATGTGGTTTTAATTTGAATCTCCTTTTGGGAGCAGTCTTAATGGACCCCGTCTTTATGATGCTATCTCCCTAGTCCCCTTCCTCCTAGCAGATAAGACCAACAGATAGGGAAAAATGAAGTGAAGGAAATAAACTTGATCAATAAATCAGTTTAGCCTCGCATTCCAGTTACACATACTGTCATAACTACCGGAAAGATACTACAGGTGAAGGACTTGGATATTTCTTTGTTGAAGCCCAAGTGGACGTAAAAGTGAAGTTTACTTGGTTCCTGGATTTATACAACAATATATGATTCATGAAACAAGAAACAAAAATTTGGGGAAAATAATATAAATATGAGGTTTCTCACTTATTGAATTAGATCAAGGATTCATGACTTTATGATTCACCAAAAATACTAAATAAAAATGAAAATTTCCTTTGACCAAATAAAAGGCAAGTTTTGGTTAGTTATGGAATGCTTAAGAGCCTAAGAAAAACTGTATGTGGAACTGAACAACTACAAGAAAAATATAACTTTAAATTACCAAATTATTTGATATTAACAATTTCTACTTGATAAGAGTTTTGCTTTTCCAGTCTGGGTCCCCGGCCATGTTTGTTTTTATGATAAGCAAATCTTGATCATGCTGTCTTTATGATTTAATTTACATACGTTTCCCTGGTCACAGCTATCTATGGGACCTGGAAAGAAAAGCCATCCATCCCTATTTAGAGCATACCTGGAAACTGCTCACAGGGCTTTCTGTACAAACTGAGAAAACTTAATTCCCATTACCAGAGACCAACTATAGACTTCAGTATTAATAACAATCATACACCTAGAAAGCATCTACAAGTGGACACAGCTTTATGGAAGTGCTAGACTTCCACCATAGCTACAGGGGAAGTGAATTTATAGAAAAATAAACAATGATAAGTGGTGTGTACAGAACCTGTACTTAATGTGCCTGATATGAGGACTAGAGCTCACATAATGCCTGATTATAAATTAAATGTCTTTATTAACAGGCATAATATATGTTGGCTAATTGGACATGATTTTAAAAATAGGCATAATATTTGGTAAGCATTTTTAGCACCCTAAGTGGTAGAGATTTCAAAATAAATTTCATTTAAAAAATATAGTATGTATATTATAATTTACATATATAACATGTATAATATACTAAACATATATATAATATACATATAATATATAACATGACATATAACATATATGTTATACATATAAAATTTATAATATATAATATAATGTATATATGTAATACGTATATTATATCTATATATGTATGTATATAATTTAATTAAAACAACAAATGGAAAAGTCCATAGAAATTTTAAGATTTAGACCCTGCAGAGTAAATCAGAGAAAACTAGACTGTTTTAAGTCTCTACATGGAGCTAAATAGTATTTGGACATATAATCTTCCTAGATTTTACTAGGACCATACAATTTTTTTAAGATTATATTTATTTATTTGACAGACAGAGATCACAAGTAGGCAGAGAGGCAGGCGGCGGCGGCGGCGGGGGGGTGGGGGGGGGTGGGGGGGTGGGGGGGGGTGGGGGGGGTGGGGGGCGGGAAGCAGGCTCCCCGCTGAGCAGAGAGCTTGACACGGGGCTCGATCCCAGGACTCTGGGATCATGACCTGAGTCGAAGGCAGAAGCTTTAACCCACTGAGGCACCCAGGTGCCCCGGACCATCCAATTTTAAAAATTCCATGGAAAAGGTGCGTCTGGGTGTCTCAGTCAGCTCGGGTAATGATCTCAGGATCATGGGATTGAGTTCCATGCTGGAATGTACATTCAGGGGGAGTCTGCTTAAGATTCTCTCTCTCCATCTGCCTCTGCCCCTCCCCCACCTTGTGATCATTCTCTCTCTAAAATAAATAAATAAATAAATCTTTTTAAAAAATCCATGGAATGAGCAACTAGGTCAAGTGAGAATGTCTGGTCCACATTAGTCAGCTTAGCTTCATGGTTAGGGAGATTATATAATGAATGAGCAGTGCTATGGTATGATTTGAAATGTGTAAGTCAGTCAGCATTTAATTGTGGGTCAGACTTTGTCCATGTTCAAGAGATGGAGGCTGTTAATTGATAAGAAGCAGTTAGCAAAAGAATAAACTTTGATTTAATGGACTTACAAAGTACAAAAATTTTCAAAATACATCATTAAGACCTCACCTCCCTAGATTATGCCTTTAGTTCTGGAGTATATATTTCCTTTTTTATTGTGCACAAATTAGAAGTATATATTTTGATGAGTTACCATGAATGGAATTTACCTGTGTAACTACCCCTGAAACAAGAAATAAAATATGACTACCATCCCTGAAGGCTTCATGTCCTCATGCAATTTCTAGTGTCTGCCTCCTCTGCAAATACAATCTGATTTCTAACACAATTTCACCTGGCTTTGTGCATCGTAAATGGAATTGTAATCCTGTATTCTTTTGTATCGGGCTTCTTTGTTCAATATTATATTTGTGAGTTTCCTCCATATTGTTTCACGGTCTTGTAGATTATTTATTTCAAATAGGGTACAATTTCTTTAGGGTATAATTTTATCAATAATCAATAACATCATAAGTATGCAGAAAGAAGTGAGATCTGGGGACGCCTGGGTGGCTCAGTTGGTTAAGCAGCTGCCTTCGGCTCAGGTCATGATCCCAGCGTCCTGGGATCGAGTCCCACATCAGGCTCCTTGCTTGGCGGGGAGCCTGCTTCTCCCTCTGCCTGCCATTCTGTCTACCTGTGCTTGCTCTCTCTCCCTCTCTCTCTGAAAAATAAATTAAAAAAAAAAAAAAAAAAAGTGAGATCTGCTGAGAATGGTACAATAGACACTTGCAAGCCTTGGTAGGACCAATATATTTTTGATGTTCCAGTCAATACATTTGTCAGCACTATGTTTTACTTATCCACACTATGTTTACATATACAGTAGTCTCCAGTGACCTGTTTTACTCTTGTGGTTGGAAGTCAAAAATCACTACAGGAGAGATGGAAATATCTGGCTTTGCTCTAGGAGACCATTATTGCCTATTCAACTACTCCTCTATTTATGGGAAAAGACTTAGCAATTCTAACAATTGCTCAGGAAATGAGTGACAATGTAATTAAAGCATCTAATATTAATATCAGTAACCCTCAGAGGACCACATCTTCTGTTACAGAGACCCTAATTAATAGTGTAACTTTTATAACTAGAGAAAATGTTGCTTTTAAGAATGAAGTTACAGTATTTGGATAGAAATCACAGAGCATCACACTTGAATTTATTGGGCTCAGAAAGAAAAGGACCTATTTCAATTTGTAAATCATCTTAATTTGTATCTTACATTTAT
The DNA here is from genome assembly GCF_902655055.1 of Lutra lutra. Taxonomy (NCBI): domain Eukaryota; kingdom Metazoa; phylum Chordata; class Mammalia; order Carnivora; family Mustelidae; genus Lutra; species Lutra lutra. Next base: position 32,490,548 of record NC_062281.1, on the reverse strand, counting down.
ATAAAATGGAGAGGTCATAGATGTGAATGCTTAATGAGCACAACAATGGAACAAATATATGTAACAAATTAGTAGGCAATTTAAACCTTGTGAATGGATGACCCTAAACTACTGAGGAAAATGCACTCTTGCCTAGCAACCCTCAGCCTTGCTGTGATAGGGCTGGGTGTCTATTTTTAGTTATCTCTGCTACTGAGCCAGATGAATGCCACCCCCTTCTTTCACTTTGCTTTGGATAATGGCCAAATACCAGGATTTACTATTCTTTAAATAGACTGCTCCCATCTGTTCACAATCAATAGGGAAAAAATTGAGATGTGGAATATACCATGGTCTCTTGGCCATTCCTGTCATATCAGACTGAGAGGGGTTTAAGGTATTTGTCATGTGACTTTACCTCCTTTTTTGAACATACGGTATTGGTAAAACACCCTTAAGATGGTACGTTATAGTAGAAAATAATTTATATAATTTATAACAGGGGAAATAAAAAGCATTAGATATTTTTTTAATGTGTCTGTCTTTCACAATGCCCTAAGAATTTTTGCATGTAGCTAATTTGTGCTCTCTACTATAGAGTAGAAAACTGTCTCTCAGTGCCCAAGTGAGAAAGGGAAAATGGTGACTGGCTATAGTATATTCAGCTTTCCCTAGATTATGCTAGGGTAATAAACAATCCCAAAATACCAGTGGTTTACAATAACAAAGTTTATTTGTTGTCTATGTTATATGTTGCCTAAAAGTGAGCTATGGCTGTGCCCTGCTCTAAGTTCTAAGGCAAAGGAGTAGCTCTTACCTGGAACATGCCATCCTCACAGTGAAGGGAAAGGAACGATGATAGAACTTTAAAATGGTTCTTAAATTTACTTCTCAAACATTGCATACATCACGTATGCTCATATTCCATGGGCTAAAACAAGTCATTACAAGTTTGAGAGCCGAGGGGCAGGAAGAATAATACTTTTACAGGAAGGAACACCAAGGAGAAGCCTGGTGGACAACAGCCAGATGGAAAGAGACACCGACATTTTGGAAAGTATATATCCTTGCCAGTCATCTTGGATATGAAAGAAAAAGGCAGTTTATCTCAAGAAGGAGATTCTATGGTGGGAACAACCCAGAGCATTTGACCATAAATACCTGCCCCCCGTTTTTTTTGTCCACCTTCTTCTTCTGAAACAGCTGGTTGCTGAAACAGTGAGGAACTTTTTAACTGAATTCTGACTAAATTTTTAGAACAAGGAGAATGAGCTGGCAAGTGGAATCCTGACAAGTCATGAGAAAAGAATAAGATTATTCTATTTTTTTTTCCTTAAGTAAAAAAGGGACTTGGTTTTAAAACACTTCTGACTGAGAGTTCTTTTATTACCTTTTTAAGATTTTATTTTATTTTAAGTAATCTCTACACCCAATGTGGGGCTCAAACTCAAATCTTGAGATCAAGAGCCACATACTCTAAGTACTGAGCCAACCAGGCAACCCAGGAGTTATCCTTCAGCATGCTGAACCTTTCACTTGCTTTCCTATAAAAGCAACTTAGAAATTAACTTGGACCCTCACAGGAAACAAATAGCTGCTCCTCCATTTTTTTTTGAAATCCCTTTATATAATATTCCCTTTGACAGAATAGTCATACGTATACAGTATCTGGGCTTTACTCTTAAAACTACAACTTCCAAAAAACAAACAAATAAACAAACAAACAAACCTGATCATATGTTCTCTTTCCTCCCTAGTCCCTTGGAAAGGATTCATTCATACAACTTGGCTCATGTGGGGGCGCCTGGGTGGCTCAGTGGGTTAAAGCCTCTGCCTTCTGCTAGGATCATGATCTCAGGGTCCTGGGATCAAGCCCCACGTCAGGCTCTCTGCTCAGCAGGGAGCCTGCTTCCCTCTCTCTCTCTGCCTGCCTCTCTGCTACTTGTGATCTGTCTGTCAAATAAATAAATAAAATCTTAAAAAAACAAAAAAAAACAAAAAAACCACTTGGCTCATGTGTCCACTCACAAACCAATCCACCAAGCCCAGGGATGAGGAAGAGGTCAGAGACATAAGAAGGTATGACTGCCCTTGAACTCAGTGCCCATAGCTCGTCTTGAAGTTTCCTTCTTGGCTCTTTTTAAAGCAATTTATTTCAGATGTTTTTTCTGTTTCTTCCTACATTGTATTGCCTCAAGTGATTATAAACAACCTCAGATGTGATTGCTGGAGATCCAGCTCCACTTTCTTGACCAGTATGTTAGGATGAGAACACACCCATTCCTAATAATGAACAATTTTCTAAAAAAATATTGAGAACATTTAATATGTAGAGAAAATATCAAAACTAGAATAAGTGACCTTATATACTTCTTTTTTTAATTTATTCACTTATTCATTACTCATTCATTTATTCATTCATTCAGCAAGTATTCATTAAGTACTTTAATATGCCAGACACAGAGCTAGGTGACTTATGATTACTGTGAATATACAAAAAGTGTGACCTATTTTAATGGTCATTACCACAAGATCAATGTATCTCACTCCTTTTGAAATTCTAAGTCCTAATTTTAGAAAAGTGGCTGGGAACCTAGTCTAACAACTCACTTGTTTGTGAAGTAATCATTTGGGACAACTTTTTAATAAATTAATTTGGAAAAATATATCAAGAGTCAAAAAAAAGTTTGTATAATTGACCTAATGATTTGTATTTAAGGATTTATTCTAAAAGAAAAATGTTCAAAAGATGTTTATTTTATCACTATATTTATTATAACACGTTAGAAACCACCTGACTGTATAAAAATAAGGGAATAGCTAAGAAAATTGGGATATCAATTAAATAAAAGATTATGCAATTTTTAAAATGACACATGGAATATGGGTAATGTTTCTGTATATGATATGACCATTATATAACCATTATATGACCATCAAAATAGGTCACACATTTTGTATGTTCACAGGAATCATAACTCACATAGCTCTGTGTCTGGCATATTAAAGTATTTAAGTGGCAAAGCCAGAATACAAAAAGATCAAATCACTCTGTTGGATATTATTTAAAATTTAATATATAATCCAAACTGAACAGTAAATACAAATAACACAAATAATTATGTTTGCCGCTAGTATGTTCAATCACAATGTATTTAATCATATTGTTTCCCGAGGTGACATTTTGTGAAGGATCAAACCAAATACTATGCAGGTCTTAGGTATATTAATTTATTTTGGTTTTGTACCTTTTTATAAAATCACAACCGATTTTTCTTGGTGGTGATAATGCAATTAACTATTATGTCAGGGTGATATGCACTGCTATAACAAATTTGTCCCCAAAATTTGTATTAGGTCAAATACAACAGAAGCTCATTTGTTGCTCACGTAGCAGCCTGACTCAAGTGTTCTGATTTGTGGGACGATCTCTACACACAGTTATGTGGCACTCAGGCTGATGGCTGCTTTGCCCTCTCCAAGAGTTTAAAGATGGCTTTGGTGGCTGCCATCTCAGTGATAAAAAAGAAGACTGGGGGATGGGGAACCCATGGAGAAGATTTTTATGGAGCAAGCCTCACTCATCAGTTCTGCCCCCATTCCACTGGCTAAAATCCAGGACTTTGTACATACCTGATTGCAAAGGAGACTGCAAAACAAAGATTTAGTATGTTCCTAGGAGGAAGAGTAAAGTAATTTTCTTGAGGTTGTAGCAATCTCTGCCCAAACCCAAAGTTTATTTGGTTCCAGATAATGGTTCCCTTACACATTTTCTTGATAATATGTGTATGAACTAATTGGTTGTGAGTTGGATTGCAGTAAGAGCTAGCCATATTAGAGAACCTGCTGCATCAGGCACTGGTGTGTGTGTGTGTGTGTGTCCACAAAAACCAGGACACAAATGTTTATAGCAGCTTTATTCACATTTGCTAAAACTTGGAAGAACGAAGATGTCCTTCAGTAGGAAAAATGAATGAACAAACTGTGGGACATTGATAGTGGAATATTCTTCAGCAATACAGAGAATGGAACTTGCAAGCCAGCAAAAGATATACAGGAAACTTAGATATGCATTGCTACATGAAAAAAACAATCTGAAAAGGCTATATGCTATATAATGCCAACTACGTGATATTCTGGAAAGGTCAAAACTATGGAAACAGTAAAAAGATTAGCAGTTTCCAGGAGTTTGAAGAAGAAGGGTGGGAGGAATAGGTGGAAAGAAGGGGATGCTTAGAGCAGTGAAACTATTCCATACAATACTGTAATAGCGGTAGGTGTCATACATTTGCCAAAACCCATAGTTTATGCAACATAAACTATGGATTTTGGTGAATAATAATGCAACAATAGTGGCTCATCAGTTGTAACAAATGCACCACAGTGATGCAAGTAGTTAATAATAGAGGAGGCTATGCCTGAGAGGGGAAGGATGAGAAGCCATATGGAAATGCTCTGTACATTTTGATAGATTTTTATATAAACCTGACAAGCTCTTAAAAATTGCCTATTAATTTTTAAATATGAAATGACAATAAGTTGACTGTTCTTGGCTCTGAGTCTGTTTCTTAAACAGTCAGTTAATTGTTTCCCATAATTGGGGCACCTGGGTGGCTCAGTTGGTTGAGTGTTGGGTTCTTGATTTCTGCTCAAGTTGCAATCTTGGGGTCTTGAAATCAAGCACTGTATTGGGCTCTGCACTCAGTATGGAGTCTGCTTGTCCCTCTTCCTCTGCCCCTCCCCCAGCTTGTGTTCTCTCTCTCTTTCTCTCACTAACCTAACTAACCAACTAACTAAATGCATACATACATACGTACATACATACATACATACATACATACAATGTTCAAAAAAATGTTTCTCAAAGTCTGTTTTATACCTTCTCTGGTAAACGGACAATATTCTCTCCCCAGATTTGTCTGAGCAAATTCTATCAGGGAATGAATAAAAGGGATGTCACTTTGGTCACCAGAGCTGGGATAAGGTTGCTCCTCCTGAAACTTGAAAAAGTAATCTTGGAAAAATTAAAATGAAGGTATACTTATTTAGATGGAGCAAACTCAAAATGTAAGTCGGAAATTAAAATTTTAGGGGTGCCTGGGTGTTTCAGTGGATTAAGCCTCTGCCTTCGGCCGAGGTCATGACCTCAGGGTCCTAGGATTGAGCCCTGCATCGGGGGTCCTTGCTCAGAGAGGAGCCTGCTTCCCCCCTCTCTCTGCCTGCTTCTCTGCCTACTTGTGATCTCTGTCTGTCAAATAAATAAATAAATAAAAATCTTTTAAAAAATTAAAATTTTGAGGTAACATCAATTTATGAAATTAGTATCTAGGATATTAAGAGACGCTCCATCGAATTTAACCCAAATTGTACAAAACAGAAGCAAAATCAAACCTGTTAAATGATCCTGTGACTATAAACACAACACTAGTATTTGATGAAGTATTATCATTGCTGTACCCTTTTTGAAAAGTCATTTTTGGAAGACTCTGCCTTTATTAATGCTAAAATTAGGTCTAAAATAGATCTTCTCATGTTTGAGGCTGCTCCTAATAAAAGTGTGGAATTTCTTTTGAGTTAATTAATCAGATCTGGGTAACTTCTCCAATTTTAGATTTTCTCACTGGTGAAAAGTGTAGGAAGGAGACTCATTTCTCTGAATAATGCATTTGGCACCAATATTTTTAATATTTTACAGTGAAATAACATCACATGTATTTAGGGACATTCCCTTGTAGAGTTTGAAAGACTTGGTCTCTCTCCAGTTCTAAGCTCATATACCAGTCAGAAGGAAATTTCAAACTGTTTCCATTCTTGGTGGTACCTCTCTGAATTCCTGCACTAGGCCAACTTGTTCCTGTCTTTTCCTGTGCATTTTTAACTTGATCCTTCAGATTCCAGACCCCTCCAGAACTATTTCTTAGAGACTTTCATAGCCCAAGTACTAAAGTCATAGTATGTGTTTAAAATATACATGTACTGGGGCACCTGGGTGGCTCAGTGGGTTAAGCCTCTGTCTTCGGCTCAGGTCATGATCTCAGGGTCCTGGGATTGAGCCCCACATCAGGCTTTCTGCTCAGCAGGGAGCCTGCTTCCTCCTCTCTCTCTCTATATCTGCTTCTCTGCCTACTTGTGATCTCTGTCAGATAAATAAATAAAATCTTTAAAAAAAATAAAATAAAATATACATGTACTGATGATCATAATAGTACTCAACTTTTTGAATTCTAAGAAACACACTCTCAATGTATTTTAAGAGTTGATATTACCATTGAAAAAATTCATTTCTTGACTAACTGAAGAATCCTAGCATCTTTATAGCATGGAGGTTTATAGCATTGAGGAATATGGAATCTCTAAGAACTAGCTCCTTAAAAGTTCAATTTTAACCAGGTCATAATCTGTCATATTAACATATAGAATTGAGAGGCTCAGGAATAATAATACAAAATTCTAAGAAATTCCTTGGAGTTGACCTCTCAGATTTAATACACTTTAATCAGTTTTAATCCTTTACTGTGTTGATAATGATATAATAATGAATCACCATTTATTTGCACTTGCTAAGAACCAGACAACATGCTACTATATTGTATTTATTCAGGCTATTTTATAACAATCACTATATAAAGATAACCATTGACTTGCAATGGCTTCCCTTTTTACTTGAATAAAACCCAAAGTCCTTGCCATGGTCTCCTAGACCCTCCCCAGTGTTACCTCATACCCCTCCTCCCTGCTCTTTGTGTATTAGTTAACTCACCTTTTTAAAGTGTCTTCCAACATTGACTGAGATCTTTCTAACTTCAGCACCTTTGCACATGCTGTTCCCTGTGCCTGGAATTCCTGTCCTCTACTTTTCACTAGCTCACCCCTGCTCATTCTCTCAGTTTAGTGTACCAGTCACTTCTCCTGAGTGGCCTTCTGTGACACCTACCCAAATCTCAGTTTAGTCCCTCTTTGCATCATCTCTCATGAAGTATCCATTCTTGTCCTCTATAATCATTCATCAAAACTTGTGATTATTTACTTAGTTGCATATTTGGGTGTACATCCCTATCTCCTTCACTAATCTGTAAGCTTCAGGAGGGCAGGAGCTACTTCTAGTTTATGAAAGACACTTCCTAGTATCTACTGAGTGGACAAATTCATACATCAAAGAGGAATTACAGTTATATCATTAAAACATGATAGTTTCTAACTTATAATATTAAATAACTTCATTACATAATAATTATCCCAAAAATGTTATTAAAAAGTTATTCTATGTCTAACTACAATAGCCTCTTGCCCTTTATATAACTTAAACAATTCTAAAACAATCTCTTATTTCATGGTTAAAGCGGTGGTTAATTTCCCTAGAATTAAAAGCCATCTGCAAAGCAATCCTTGAACTTGGGGGAATTCCTCCCCTTGGGGTGAACTGAAGAAAATATTCAGAATATCAAACATGGAATACTGCAAAACAGCAAGCTGGAAAGAGAAAACAGAAATAGTCTTGTGGAATCATTTTATCATAAGCATCCTTTTGTAGGTGGCTAGATTTCAGCTAGTTTCAAAAGGCCTTCTCCAAATATTCCTACACTGAGATTTCTAGCTTAACAAAAAAAAACTTCACAGCACTCATATTTGCAATTATTATATATAACTTTGAATTTATATTTTGCTGTTTAATTTCTTATCTAACCAAATAGATGTAGTATTTCTTGTAGAAAGTAGAGGCTGAAAATTATAATCATCCTCAACTCAAAAAAAAAAAAAGTAGAGGCTGTCTCTTAAATTTCTTTATACTCTCCCCAGTGCAGTGCAATGCACAAGGATTGCACGTTAATTGCTTGCTAAATAAATTAATTCCTAATTATTTTATTGCACTGAAGAGTCCAGTGCAATGACTAGCAAATAGTTTTGACTCTGCTGTTTTCATTGGAAGTAGAAGATAATTACAGAAAAGTGTGTGGAGTTTGCACAGAAAGAGAGAATTTTCCATGGGGACTTTATATGTATTGCATATCAATTATGTGCCAGAGTTTTTTAATAGATATTTATCTCCTTTGATATCCCAACAACCTTATGAAATTTGTATTATCAATATTATTCTACCATAGAAGGAACCAAGTCTGTTATTTTGGAAGACCAACTAGCTAATGAGAGTTGTACCTAGAACTCAAGTCCAGACCTATCTGATTCCAAGGCTGCTCTGTTGACTACCTTTGAAGAACCAAAGAACAGAAATGACTATATCATGGGGGATGGTTGGAGAGAAAGGAAATAAAAAGGGAGGAAATGGGATCTCCATTTATAAGTGAAATAGTAATCTAAAGAGAAAGAAGCTGTGACTTTTCATCTCATTTCTGCTGAGGGTAAGATTACATCATCAGCAGATAATACAGTATTCCCAGGAACAGAACCATTGCTAAGGCCATGTGCCAACTGATAGAGCTGCCTATGAATATCTACAGATCAGGAAGAGGTTCCCATAGTGACAGACCAGGGAAGGTAAGGCAGAGAGGAGTGACCTATCAGTGGCATGCCAGGGACCTGGTTGGCAGTCTGGACAGGATAGGAAATGCTCTCTCCCTCTCAAGCTGCTGTGAACCAAGGGAAGGACTCACTGCAGCCTGAGATGTTAAGGATTAAAACAGTTTGGGATTTTATTTTGTTGTTCATATAACCATCAATCAACTTGAAGGTTTTTAAATGTATAATTTTATATTTATTTAAAAAAAATTTAATGTAGCTGTAAGGCTACGAAAAGATTGTAAGTGCCTGTTCTGTAATTCAGATATTCTCGGCTCATAAGAGGAAGAGGAAATTGTGCTAGCACTAACTGATAGAAATGGTTATTTTTGATCTCACAAGAAGGTACCCTAATAAAATCTTCATTCATATTATATGTCATTACATAAGAATAATGAATATATGAATAAATGAAATGTAAAGTAAAATTCCAGAAAGCACAACTAACAGGCAAGTAGGTTCATATTTGCAATGATGCTAAAGTCATTTACAGGGAATTCTCAGTAAGAAAAAAAATCTAACTCAAAAAATTATCTGGGTAAGTATTCTTTCTGAGTTTCAGTGTGAAAATGCAGAATTTTTATTTGACTTATTTCAAAAATCACTAGAAGTTGAAAATACCAATTCACTTGCTCTCTACATTCATTGTTAGTGGGAATAAAAATTGAAGAGCTATCTTTTCTGCTCTTTGTATAAGTCATTGTGAAGTTCTTCAGAACATACTTTAGAGATCATGATGTTACTGTAGATATTACCATCATGATTTCAAATAACTTGCATATAATTAAAGTATAAGGTTTTAAAAATATATATGTATATGTTTTTGTTTCAAGCTTTTATTTCAGTTCTAGCTATGTTAACATATAATGTCATGTGTCGTATTGGTTTCAGGATAGAATCAGATGTTTTTGAAACCTTTATTCCTCTAAATACTTCTTGGTTCAGACTTTTAAAAATGTGTATAGTTTTACAAGACTTTTTCTGAACTGCTCGAAACTATTAGAGTGTGACATTTTGATAATGACATTTTTTATATGGAACTCCGCGCTGGCAGTAAACAAGAAAATGGAGCGGATGAATTTAGAGCTGCAGAATTTATCTACTTACTGGAGAATCCAAATGCCTGAAGCAAAATGAAAACTGTAAGTCCTGCTCTACCCACTTCCTGAGGGCTTACAATGGCCTTTTTTCTCAGGGTGTTCTAAGGAAGAATACTGCTATAAGATATGCGTTGCCCAAACTTTGGTGATTAAAAAAAAAAAAAAAGCCAGGGAAATGTTGCATATTAGATCTGCCCTCGGTGCGAGTCCCCATGCACAGTTAGCTCAATAGAGGCTCCAAAGGGTGTTGAAGTAAAGAAGCTTATCTTGTGATGCCTGGTGTTTCCTAACCTTATTAAACAACAAAAACCGGGGCGCCTGGGTGGCTCAGTGGGTTAAAGCCTCTGCCTTCGGCTCAGGTCATGATCCCAGGGTCCTGGGATCAAGCCCCGCATTGGGCTCTCTGCTCTCCAGGGAGCCTGCTTCCCTTCTTCTCTCTCTGCCTGCCTCTCTGCCTATTTGTGATCTCTGTCTGTCAAATAAATAAATAAAATATTTAAAAACAAAAACAAAAACCTTTTCTTTTCCAGAGAGAATGTTTTCGTTTCCTTCAGACCTCAGAGTCCAGGGAACAAACTTTGAATATTGTTGTACAGGTTTCATATTAGTCAGGGTTGTCTAGAAAAACAGAGAGAATGTGGGAGGAGGGAGAGGAAGATGGAGGGGACTGGAGGGGAGGCAGAAAGGGAAGGAGAGGGAGGAGAGGGCATGAGAGAATGAGAAAGTAGTTCATGCAGTTAGGAAGCCTGAGAAGCTTCATGATTTGCCATCTGCAGCCTTGATCCCCAGGGAAGCCAGTGATACAATTTAGTCTGAGTACAAAGACTTGAGAACCAGAGGAGTCAATGAAATAACTCCCAGTCTGAGGAAAGGAGATGAGATGAGGTATCCCAGCTCAAATACTGAAGCAGGAAAAATAGGCCAAGTTCATCTTCCTCTGCCTTTTGTTGTATTCAAGCCCACAGGGGACTGGAGAATTCCCACCCACACTGGAGGAGGCGGTGGACTTTACTGAGTCCAGGGATCCCAAATGCTAATCTCATCCAGAAACACCTCACAGACACTCTGAAAAATGTTTTATCTAGGCGCACCATGACTCACTCAAACTGACACATAAAATTAACCATCACAGAGTTTAATTTGAGGTCTACAACATGAACAACCAAAACAAACAAAAAAATCATAACAAGGATAATAAAGGGTTAAAACAACAATAACTCGAACCCATTTAAACCATTTAAAACCCATTTATGGCTCAAATACTTGCATGATTTTATGTGCCCAAACTATTTATATTTTTTAGAAAGAAAACAAGTCCTCAAAATGTGAAAGACTACACTGTTATTCTAACTGGGCTTAGCTTGACTCGTTATTAAAAATGTCACTGTCATTCTTAAGCTATGCTATGGGTCTCATGGATGCCCCAACGTATCTTTTCACACAGACATAAATGGGTTTCATACTGTGTAATTTTCTTATATGCAAAGAGTGACCCATAGCATAAAGAAGCATTTTCTTTCCAAGTGTCCATTTTCCCACATTCTATTTATTCTCATCGAGCTTTTGACAAATTTTCACACAAGTGTGAAAACATGTATCACAGCCAGGATCATCTGAGCGGAATGAGCAAGCTAGTGCTTCAGCTGTCCAACGCCTTCACCAGTACAAAGCAAGATAAAATTTGACCCGACCTTTCACACACAGTTCCACTCTCCTCTTCCATGATGTCAGTCAGGCTCTGAACATACAAACAGATGCAGAAATTGACATTTTGCGGCCAACAGTGAATCTAAGAAAAAAGAAAGCCAAGAGAAGATATACTACCTTTAAGATCACAGCCCCCAAGGACTGCACATCGTGAAAGTATTTATGAAAAGGTCAATCATTATTTGTAGTTAAATTTGGGCAACCAGGCAATTAATCTAATTGAAAGGAGAAGGACATGCAAAAATGAATGGGTCCATGATAAATGTTTTGGCCAATGTTATTTGAAGATGTTTTTGAATAAAGAACCCAAATCTTATGGGTCATGAAAAAATCAGATCACCTTGATTGAGGTGTAGAGAAGAAACCAAGAGGCACAGCAATCTGGGAAATAAACACAATCAATGGGTTTTTTGGGTTTTTTGTTTGTTTGTTTGTTTTTGTAATGGTGCGCACTTTGACACTGCTTCTTTCTGAGGTTGCACTCAAACTAGATAATCCCATCTCTTTGCATCAAAACTAGTGTTTTTTAGATATAATTCTGCATTGGTTTTGCTATTGTTCTATAAAGGGGAAAAAGCAGGGGGAAAGCACTGCACCTGGGTGGTACAATCAGTTAAGCATCTACTGGGTTTCTGCTCCAGTTGTGATCTCAGGATCCTGGGACTGAGCCACAGGTTAGGCTCTGAGGTGAGCACAGAGGCTGCTCCGGACGACTTCTCTCAATCTGCTCCTCCCCAGCCCCTCTCTAAAATAAATGGGTGAATCTTTAAAAAAAGAGAGGGGGAAAAAAGCTAAAGAGAGAAAAGGAGGAGAAGGAAGAGAAGGGGAAAAGAGGAAGCTGAAGTAGTGAGGGAGAAGGAAAAGGAGGAAAGGGGGGAAAGGAGGTTTCCTTTCTGGTAGCAAAGTAATAGTAATAAGAGTAAATTTTAATGTCTACACTCCATGCCCTAAGAAGCATCAGTCTTTCCTCTGGGAGGCTTACCCTTAAAAAGAGGGAAATGTCTTTACAGAAAACCCCAGGAAACCTTTCATTACATCTCATTTCTTTTTTTCAGTGGGTTCTCATGCCTTATCATGAGCACATTTATTATCAGCTCCTTTGTCACCAAGGAAGCATTCAGCTTCCTTTGAAGTACTTGGACACTATTGGAGAGATAAAAGTATTGGGACAAAAATCTCAGCATTATCAGGAAAGAACGGAGCAGGAAAAAGATGGTGGCAACCAATATTTTCCCTTATGTTAATTTTTTTTTTTTCAAAAAGAAATCTTTATAATACTACTATTTGTATCCCTGTGTATTGTTCAATGAATTAACGAGGTCACCAGACTGAGGTGGCTCGAAAGCAGGGGCCACCTAGGTAAGCAAGCCCAAACCTAATCTTGTAAATGCCTCATGGTTACAAAATCAGAACCAGTCATAAACAGGGATCTAGACTTTAAGCTACAGCCAGTCAAATCATTTCCTTTGTTGGGTACTGGCTCTGCTTACCTTTTCTCACTCCTCTCCATGGAGCTCTCCTAACCACTTCCATTTTGGTGCTGCCCAATTGCAATTAAGCTTTACTCAAATAAACTCTTAAAAATGTTAATATACCGGGGCGCCTGGGTGGCTCAGTGGGTTAAGCCGCTGCCTTCGGCTCAGGTCATGATCCCATGTCCTGGGTTCGAGCCCCACATCGGGCTTTCTGCTCAGCAGGGAGCCTGCTTCCTCCTCTCTCTCTGCCTGCCTCTCTGCCTACTTGTGATTTCTCTCTGTCAAATAAATAAATAAAATCTTTAAAAAAAAATGTTAATATACCTCCACTCATCTTTTAATAGTATTTATTCCCTTTCCTTTTCTTAGTGTTTTTTTTTGTAAAGATCCTGTTGAGCTCAGCTGCGCCAGAGGGACCCAACTGACATTAGTTTGCTTTAAAATAGATATATATATATATACTTGAGCTCGAGCGTTAACGAAGGAACATTGTGGTGCCGGGAAGATGGCGGCAGTGACCAGGGAGGTGATTAGGGTTGCGTAGTTATCCACTCTTACCCCATGACATCGAGTTTTTTTTTTGGTCTGGAATATTGTGTGTTCTTGCTGTCCCAACATTCAGTCATCCTTCTGCTCGTCATACCACGCTCGCTTTTCGTAACGAACCACCTCTCTCCATTCTCAGTCTATGGGGTTACCTTGGGTTGACCCATTCTCAGGCTCTGTGGGTTCCTACGTAATTCAGACTTGGTCAGTCAAAACACCACCTTCCACTGGCCACAGCAATTGGCTTAGGGACAGACATGAAACCGAAGTTTGGCCAACAGAGCCCAAAAATCAGCCCCAACATCTTTTTCCATCATAGTTGATTACCTTGCTGCTTATAGCCTAGAACAACCGGTGGTCAATATCGCCACTATATAGAGTTTTCCTGATGATGAAACTAACGTAAAAATAAAGTACAGTCATCAGGCTGAGATAGAGAGTGCCTGGTGAGTCTGATGAGTTGTTCAGATCCAGTTATGCATAAAATTAATGTCCCTCTGGGCTTAACAGTTATATGGCCCAATGCATTGCCTTTCTTAAACTATGGTTGAGCTTCTAACTCTTACCATAGATTTAAACAGCTCACCTTTCTACTGCTAAACTTTGGAAGTAAACGTTTTATTGCATTAAACAAGTTTCCTTGTGCTTAGCCTTTGGCATTTCATGATTTCTTTCTTAGTCACCGGTGAATCTTTTTGCACAACAGAATACCAATTAATAATGAAAGAGCAAAAGGACAACTCCCTCCACAAAAAAGCTTTCTCAATTTCCCCTGCTAGAAATAATCTCCCTTTCCTCTAAATTTTTATACATTTTATTTATTTATTTTTTTATTTTCTAGCATTTTTGCTCTTTATTCAATAGGTAATGCTTCTTAATACATAGTCTGCCTCTGCTTCAGCTTGGTATCCACACAGAATCTATTGCATTTCCTTCATTAAATGCTTACTTAAAACTGAAAGAGTGAAAATAAAAATAAAAATAAATAATTGCAGTCAGCCACAAACACTCTTAGATACCACTAATGCTCTTCTGTCTTTTAAAATTTAAATAAGGTTTATCTTTCATTTTAGGACTGAAGAAGTTTCAGAAGCTTGCTCTCTTTTGAGGAAAAGAGCTAAAAGAATCCAATAAGTAAACAAATACTGAGTTATAAAGTACTAGCCTGTAATATAATCATCTTACTAACACTTCTTCCCTTGGCTCTGACTCCAAAATAGCTTTTAAATTACTTCCTATGCTCCTTTGGAGAGCACAGTCCTGAACTCTGCCAGACATTCCTGCCAGGGTAATTTCCAGAGGCAAGAACAAAGCCAATTGTTGTGGGCAAGCACATGGCAAAGCCAGCAGGAGAAAATAGAATGTAGTGAAGGGCAACTGATAATTTGGAATTGAGATGCAAAACACCAAATGATATCACAGTTAGGTTATGAACAGACATCACAGTCAAGCAATGGTAGAAGCAAATCACGTGTTTGGCAGAAAGCACTTCACAGGAATATACATGTTTTAGAAGACTCTCCTCAGAACTCTTCAGCTTCTGTCTAGTGACATCCGATATACATCCAAAGAGAGGAAAAATATACAGACAAATCCCAAACCTCTGGATATAACTCATAAATTTGTTTCTCTTTTACTTTTTATTGAAGAAAGAATTTTAAAATTCCAAATACGTACTTTCTGTGTTATAGTCTTTGTGACTATTGGAGTAGCTCTTGTATCCCTCCCAACTGAGTCCTATGAGCTTGGTTCTTGTCTCTCCCTCATCTTACTAATAATAAGGAAACCGAAAAACAGAGTAATGGTCACATCTCTGATACTACCTGTCCAGAAACGCAAGTGAGGATTAGAACCCAAGTCTTGATACTGAAACTGTGATGTCCAAGAAGAAATCTTCTTTCAACTCAGAAAAATAATGCACAATGCAAAATGCATTAGTATACACTATTCTTGTGTTCTTGAGATCCCGAAAATAGGAAATTTTAAGAATCAATGTCTGCTTCAAAATGGTAACAGTTATAAGAAAGGTAAGTTCTGAGGAAATGTTGGAGGGGGACTAGGGACTTAAATGGGCTTCGCTGTGTTTTATTCCAATCTTCTGATATTAGAAAATTGTAAATAGTCAGATATTCCTTTATTCTTCATCTTCCTCATTTTCCCCCCCTCTCTGATGGATTAAAAAGACAGACACTGAGGTGACCAAGAAAGCTAAATGAGATTATACCATATTGGATAAACTAGCTCATTTAAGAAAACCTTAGATTTCTTTCATTAATAAAGGCATATTTAGAGAAGAAAGAAATGTTCCATAAAAACTTTCACAAATTGGGGGGGGAGGAGTCAAGATGGCGGAGAAGTAGCAGGCTGAGACTACTTCGGGTAGCGGGAGATCAGCTAAATAGCTTATCTAAAGATTGCAAACACCTACAAATCCAACAGGAGATTGAAGAGAAGAAGAACAGCAATTCCAGAAACAGAAAATCAACCACTTTCTGCAAGGTAGGACTGGCGGAGAAGTGAATCCAAAGCGACGGGAAGATAGACCGCGGGGGGAGGGGCTGGCTCCCGGCGAGCGGCGGAGCAACGGAGCAAAATCAGGACTTTTAAAAGTCTGTTCTGCTGAGGGACATCGCTCCAGAGGCTTAACTGGGGTGAAGCCCAGGCCGGGTAAGCGCGGCCTCAGGTCCCGCAGGGTCGCAGAAGGATCGGGGGTGTCTGAGTGTCGCAGAGCTTACCGGTATTAGAACGGGGAAGCCGGCTGCAGAGACAGAGCCGAGGAGTGACTCTCAGCTCGGGGTTGCCTTGAACCGGTCGCAGGCTCGGTCAGCTCGGAGCGCGGCCGGAGGCCAGGGTGACGGGAGTCATTTGGCGCTGTTCTCTGAGGGCGCACTGAGGAGTGGGGCCCCGGGCTCTCGGCTCCTCCGGGCCGGAGACCGGGAGGCCGCCATCTTCATTCCCGTCCTCCGGACTCTACGGAAAGCGCTCAGGGAACAAAAGCTCCCGAAAGCGAACCCGAGCGGATGACTCAGCGCGGCCCCGGGTAAGGGCGGTGCAACTCCGCCTGGGGCAAAGACGCTTGAGAATCACTACAACGGGCCCCTCCCCCAGAAGATCTACGGGAAACCCAGCCAGGACCAAGTTCACCTACCAAGGAGAACGGCGGAATTCCAGAGGAGAAGAAAGCAAAGCACGGAACTCATGGCTTTCTCCCCATGATTTTTTAGCCTTGCAGTTAATTTAATTTTTTTTTCTTTTTCAATTTTTTTTTCTTTTTCTCTTCTTCTGCTAATTTTTTTTTAACTTTTACCATTTTCTTTTTTTAACGTTTTTTAAATAGTTTATCTAATATATATATATTTTTTCCTCTTTTTATATTTTTTCTTTATCGGCTTTCTTTTTTTTAATAGTTTTTTTTTTCTTTCTTTCTGAACCCCTTTTTATCCCCTTTCTCCCCCCTCACAATTCAGGATCTCTTCTGATTTGCTAAAGCATATTTTCCTGGGGTTGTTGCCACCCTTTTAGTATTTCACTTGCTCCTTCATAAACTCTTATCTGGACAAAATGACAAGGCGGAAAAATTCACAACAAAAAAAAGAACAAGAGGCAATACCAAAGGCTAGGGACCTAATCAATACAGACATTGGTAATATGTCAGATATAGACTTCAGAATGACGATTCTCAAGGTTCTAGCCGGGCTTGAAAAAGGCATGGAAGATATTAAAGCAACCCTCTCGGGAGATATAAAAGCCCTTTCTGGAGAAATAAAAGAACTAAAATCTAACCAAGTTGAAATCAAAAAAGCTATTAATGAGGTGCAATCAAAAATGGAGGCTCTCACTGCTAGGATAAACGAGGCAGAAGAAAGAATTAGCGATATAGAAGACCAAATGACAGAGAATAAAGAAGCTGAGCAAAAGAGGGACAAACAGCTACTGGACCACGAGGGGAGAATTCGAGAGATAAGTGACACCATAAGACGAAACAACATTAGAATAATTGGGATTCCAGAAGAAGAGGAAACAGAGAGCGGAGCAGAAGGTATATTGGAGAGAATTATTGGAGAGAATTTCCCCAATATGGCAAAGGGAACAAGCATCAAAATCCAGGAGGTTCAGAGAACCCCCCTCAAAATCAATAAGAATAGGTCCACACCCCGTCACCTAATAGTAAAATTGACAAGTCTTAGTGACAAAGAAAAGATCCTGAAAGCAGCCCGGGAAAAGAAGTCTGTAACGTACAATGGTAAAAATATTAGATTGGCAGCAGACTTATCCACAGAGACCTGGCAGGCCAGAAAGAGCTGGCATGATATATTCAGAGTACTAAATGAGAAAAACATGCAGCCAAGAATACTATATCCAGCTAGGCTATCATTGAAAATAGACGGAGAGATTAAAAGCTTCCAGGACAAACAAAAACTGAAAGAATTTGCAAATACCAAACCAGCTCTACAGGAAATATTGAAAGGGGTCCTCTAAGCAAAGAGAGACCCTCAAAGTAGTAGATCAGAAAGAAACAGAGACAATATACAATAACAGTCACCTTACAGGCAATACAATGGCACTAAATTCATATCTCTCAATACTTACCCTGAATGTTAATGGGCTAAATGCCCCAATCAAAAGACACAGGGTATCAGAATGGATAAAAAAACAAAACCCATCTATATGTTGCCTACAAGAAACTCATCTTACACCCGAAGACACCTCCAGGTTTAAAGTGAGGGGGTGGAAAAGAATTTACCATGCTAATGGACATCAGAAGAAAGCAGGAGTGGCAATCCTTATATCAGATCAATTAGATTTTAAGCCAAAGATTATAATAAGAGATGAGGAGGGACACTATATCATACTCAAAGGAACTGTCCAACAAGAAGATCTAACAAATTTAAATATCTATGCCCCTAACGTGGGAGCAGCCAACTATATAAACCAATTAATAACACAATCAAAGAAACACATCGACAAGAATACAATAATAGTAGGGGATTTTAACACTCCCCTCACTGAAATGGACAGATCATCCAAGCAAAAGATCAACAAGGAAATCAAGGCCTTAAATGACACACTGGACCAGATGGACATCACAGATATATTCAGAACATTTCATCCCAAAGCAACAGAATACACATTCTTCTCTAGTGCACATGGAACATTCTCCAGAATAGATCACATTCTTGGTCCTAAATCAAGTCTCAACCGGTATCAAAAGATTGGGATCATTCCCTGCATATTTTCAGACCACAATGCTCTAAAGCTAGAACTCAATCACAAGAGGAAATTTGGAAAGAACCCAAATACATGGAGACTAAACAGCATCCTTCTAAAGAATGAATGGGTCAACCAGGAAATCAAAGAAGAATTGAAAAAATTTATGGAAACAAATGATAATGAAAACACAACAGTTCAGAATCTGTGGGACACAACAAAGGCAGTCCTGAGAGGAAAATATATAGCGGTACAAGCCTTTCTCAAGAAACAAGAAAGGTCTCAGGTACACAACCTAACCCTACACCTAAAGGAGCTGGAGAAAGAACAAGAAAGAAACCCTAAACCCAGCAGGAGAAGAGAAATCATAAAGATCAGAGCAGAAATCAATGAAATAGAAACCAAAAAAACAATAGAACAAATCAACGAAACTAGGAGCTGGTTCTTTGAAAGAATTAATAAGATTGATAAACCCCTGGCCAGACTTATCAAAAAGAAAAGAGAGAGGACCCAAATAAATAAAATCATGAATGAAAGAGGAGAGATCACAACGAACACCAAAGAAATACAGACAATTATAAGAACATACTATGAGCAACTCTACGCCAACAAATTTGACAATCTGGAAGAAATGGATGCATTCCTAGAGACATATAAACTACCACAACTGAACCAGGAAGAAATAGAAAGCCTGAACAGACCCATAACCAGTAAGGAGATTGAAACAGTCATCAAAAATCTCCAAACAAACAAAAGCCCAGGGCCAGACGGCTTCCCGGGGGAATTCTACCAAACATTTAAAGAAGAACTAATTCCTATTCTCCTGAAACTGTTCCAAAAAATAGAAATAGAAGGAAAACTTCCAAACTCATTTTATGAGGCCAGCATCACCTTGATCCCCAAACCAGAGAAGGATCCCAACAAAAAAGAGAACTACAGACCAATATCCTTGATGAACACAGATGCAAAAATTCTCGCCAAAATACTAGCCAATAGGATTCAACAGTACGTTAAAAGGATTATTCACCATGACCAAGTGGGATTTATTCCAGGGCTGCAAGGCTGGTTCAACATCCGCAAATCAATCAATGTGATACAACACATTAATAAAAGAAAGAACAAGAACCATATGATACTCTCCATAGATGCTGAAAAAGCATTTGACAAAGTACAGCATCCCTTCCTGATCAAAACTCTTCAAAGTGTAGGGATAGACGGCACATACCTCAATATTATCAAAGCCATCTATGAAAAACCCACCGCAAATATCATTCTCAATGGAGAAAAACTGAAAGCTTTTCCGCTAAGGTCAGGAACACGGCAGGGATGTCCGTTATCACCACTGCTATTCAACATAGTACTAGAAGTCCTAGCCTCAGCAATCAGACAACAAAAGGAAATTAAAGGCATCCAAATCGCCAAAGAAGAAGTCAAACTATCACTCTTCGC
The DNA here is from genome assembly GCF_902655055.1 of Lutra lutra. Lineage (NCBI taxonomy): Eukaryota > Metazoa > Chordata > Mammalia > Carnivora > Mustelidae > Lutra > Lutra lutra. Next base: position 32,470,570 of record NC_062281.1, on the reverse strand, counting down.
AGATGATATGATACTCTATGTGGAAAACCCAAAAGACTCCACTCCAAAACTGCTAGAACTTGTACAGGAATTCAGTAAAGTGTCAGGATATAAAATCAATGCACAGAAATCAGTTGCATTTCTCTACACCAACAACAAGACAGAAGAAAGAGAAATTAAGGAGTCCATCCCATTTACAATTGCACCCAAAACTATAAGATACCTAGGAATAAACCTAACCAAAGAGACTAAGAATCTATACTCAGAAAACTATAAAGTACTCATGAAAGAAATTGAGGAAGACACAAAGAAATGGAAAAATGTTCCATGCTCCTGGATTGGAAGAATAAATATTGTGAAAATGTCTATGCTGCCTAAAGCAATCTACACATTTAATGCAATTCCTATCAAAGTACCATCCATTTTTTTCAAAGAAATGGAACAAATAATCCTAAAATTTATATGGAACCAGAAAAGACCTCGAATAGCCAAAGGAATATTGAAAAAGAAAGCCAAAGTTGGTGGCATCACAATTCCGGACTTCAAGCTCTATTACAAAGCTGTCATCATCAAGACAGCATGGTACTGGCACAAAAACAGACACATAGATCAATGGAACAGAATAGAGAGCCCAGAAATGGACCCTCAACTCTATGGTCAACTCATCTTCGACAAAGCAGGAAAGAATGTCCAATGGAACAAAGACAGCCTCTTCAATAAATGGTGTTGGGAAAATTGGACAGCCACATGCAGAAAAATGAAATTGGATCATTTCCTTACACCACACACGAAAATAGACTCAAAATGGATGAAGGATCTCAATGTGAGAAAGGAATCCATCAAAATCCTCGAGGAGAACACAGGCAGCAACCTCTTCGACGTCAGCCGCAGCAACATCTTCCTAGGAACATCACCAAAGGCAAGGGAAGCAAGGGCAAAAATGAACTTTTGGGATTTTATCAAGATCAAAAGCTTTTGCACAGCAAAGGAAACAGTGAACAAAACCAAAAGACAACTGACAGAATGGGAGAAGATATTTGCAAATGACATATCAGATAAAGGGCTAGTGTCCAAAATCTATAAAGAACTTAGCAAACTCAACACCCAAAGAACAAATAATCCAATCAAGAAATGGGCAGAGGACATGAACAGACATTTCTGCAAAGAAGACATCCAGATGGCCAACAGACACATGAAAAAGTGCTCCATATCACTCGGCATCAGGGAAATACAAATCAAAACCACCATGAGATATCACCTCACACCAGTCAGAATGGCTAAAATTAACAAGTCAGGAAATGACAGATGCTGGCGAGGATGCGGAGAAAGGGGAACCCTCCTACACTGTTGGTGGGAATGCAAGCTGGTGCAACCACTCTGGAAAACAGCATGGAGGTTCCTCAAAATGTTGAAAATAGAACTACCCTATGACCCTGCAATTGCACTGCTGGGTATTTACCCTAAAGATACAAACATAGTGATCTGAAGGGGCACGTGCACCCGAATGTTTATAGCAGCAATGTCTACAATAGCCAAACTATGGAAAGAACCTAGATGTCCATCTACAGACGAATGGATAAAGAAGATGTGGTATATATACACAATGGAATACTATGCAGCCATCAAAAGAAATGAAATCTTGCCATTTGCGACGACGTGGATCGAACTAGAGGGTATCATGCTTAGCGAAATAAGTCAATCGGAGAAAGACAACTATCATATGATCTCCCTGATATGAGGGAGAGGAGATGCAACATGGGGGGTTGAGGGGGTAGGAGAAGAGTAAATGAAACAAGATGGGATTGGGAGGGAGACAAACCATAAGTGACTCTTAATCTCACAAAACAAACTAAGGGTTGATGGGGGGAGGGGGTTGGGAGAGGGGGTGGCGTTATGGATATCGGGGAGGGTATGTGCTATGGTGAGTGTTGTGAAGTGTGTAAACCTGGCGATTCGCAGACCTGTACCCCTGGGGATAAAAATATATGTTTATAAAGCTATAAAAAAAAAAAAAAAAAGAAAGAAAGGATGAATACCCAAGTTTTGTAGCAACATGGACGGGACTGGAAGAGATTATGCTGAGTGAAATAAGTCAAGCAGAGAGAGTCAATTATCATATGGTTTCACTTATTTGTGGAGCATAACAAATAGCATGGAGGACAAGGGGAGATGGAGAGGAGAAGGGAGTTGAGGGAAATTGGAAGGGGAGGTGAACCATGAGAGACTATGGACTCTGAAAAACGATCTGAGAATTTTGAAGGGGTGGGGGGTGGGAGGTTGGGGGCACCAGGTGGTGGGTATTGTAGAGGGCACGGATTGCATGGAGCACTGGGTGTGGTGCAAAAATAATGAATACTGTTATGCTGAAAAAAAAAATTAAAAAAAAAAAGTTTCACAAATTGGTAACTCAGGGTGAAATGAGAGAGGTAGTCAGTTGTGTTGCAGCATCATTTTAATGTTTAAACAAGGTGGTATTTCTCAAGGAACTTTCTATAGGTCAGAGATTTTGTTGAAATAATTTATGAGATTTATACTCTCTAAAACATAATAGCACTGAATGCTGTTGTGTTTCCTATATGTATAGATGTTGAATCATCTCTCTTCCTGTACCTGACAAGAACTTTTCACACATCTGTCTACCTGACATTTCAAATTTCTAATTTGCTTTGTGAGAAAAACAAAAATTCTCTGACATACCCACTGAGTAATCTGTGTAGGAAGGAAGAAATCTGTCTGGTTCCATTTGGTAGAAAGGACTGAGGATACTGATTAAGGACATATGGAAAAAAAAAAACAAACACAGATATAGGGAAGTAAAAATAAAGAGAAAAGATTTACAGGCACTGGGACAAGATGATAATAAAATTGATACCAACCAATTTATACTTAATATTTATCATTGGCCCTCTCTGGATGATTATTTCTCCATATGGGTGTCCTATCTTCCCAGCTGAGTTGTGACTTCCTTTCAACTCCAGCACCTAGCTGAAGCTTTGCTCAGCACGGACTGCCAAAAATCCTTGGCTGTCTACTCATCATAAAGAACAAATGGAGGGGTTTCTTTGTTTTGTTTTGTTTTAATGCCTAAAGACAGGATTTCTCCCTACTTACTGTGAAAGCCTTACTAAAAAGATATTTATCCCACTGGGAAAAGGGAAGAGAGGTAAGTGCTTTGAGGGACTTGAGAGAAATAATAGAGAGATGATTTACTCAAGCCTAGGAAGTAGAAGAGGGCCATATATCCTACAAATAGCAGGACCTCAGGAAAATGGCAGTTTCCTACATGCTGGGTGAGAAGATAGTGAGAGATCTGTTGGCTCTCAAACACCCAGATCTTCCTGGACACTGGCCATTTGAGCAGTAATCAGTGTGGATCAATGAAAAATGGGGACTTCAGATGTACTATTCATACAACATACAGGGCCTTTGTAGGACTCTCATGAGGGAGAGTTCCAGGAGTATCTAAAGCTACATTTCCCACCAGCCTGGCAGGCTGGGGACTTTGGTTGGATTAGGTACAGTCAAAGGGAAAATCTCCTGCACAGATGTATTAACGGAATAAAAAAATGATAGCTGCTACATGTTTCAAGTGTTTTGAGCCTTTCATAACATCAAAGGGGAAATACATTTTTATGATAAAAGCCATCTTTTGGATTGTATTGAAAAATACAAAAAAGCATAATAACATAAATAAAGAAGATATAATTTCACTGTCCAAAGATGAGTTCTGAATTCATCTGAATTTGGGTTTATTATTCTTTCCTTCCTTCTATTATATATTTAAAGACTAAATTTTCTAAGAACTTTTTCATGAAAATAGAACATTTATATAACTGTATTCGTGGTTAACATTTCTACCACATTTTTTTTAAGTTTTAATGTAAATTCCAGTTGGTCAATGTATAGTGTAGTATTAGTTTCAGGTGTGCAATACTGTGATTCAACATTTCATGCAACACTGGTGCTCATATTGTATCATTCTAGTAAAAAACTCATTTATAAATAATTTTGTAACCATATGTAAGACATCTACCCAGAGATAGCTCTGTATGTCTAAAAAGTTCTAATGCCAACAGATCCCAACTAAAATTTCGTCATTCATGAACATTGTTTTCTACTCATCATTCTTTTGTTTTATAGCACATCTTCAAATAGGTCCTCTGGGCATTGTTAGCAACCAGTAACTCCTATTGGAAATGGCACAGCATCGTGGTTTTAAGAATATGCAATCTTTGAGGTCATGCAGCTGAGGCTTGAATTCCAGCTCTACAACAAATGATTTTGTGGCTTTAGAAAATGTATTTAATATCTTTGAGATATAAAATAACTACCTCTTAAGGTAACTCCGAGGATTAGATAAAATAATTTCTGATAACCATCAAACTAGACTAAAGCCCCATAAACTCTCAGTTAATGGTATCTGGCATTAATATTATAGGTTAAACTAACCCAGCCGCAGTTTCTTTCAAAGAGATAGCTGTAGTCAGCAATATTTTGTCCTATGTAACTCATCCTCACTACAGCTGATTAGATTAAATGTGGGTTCTGTGTCCTAATGGTAGCTAATCCGTAAACTGATTAGAAATTAGAAAAACAATCGATCTAACAATGGCAGCAGGACCAATATCCTACTGCCATTTTGGGGAATTCAACATAGAAAACCTTGTAGATAGAAATGTGCTATGGGAAATGGATGTCTTTTAGGCTAAAAGAAAATGAGGTCAGGTAGAAAGTTGGAGCTACAGAAAATAATGATAAATCGGTAAATGTAAAAGTCTGAGTTTTTTCCCCCTCATTTTTCCTTAAAAGGCAATTGACTTTTTTTGTTGAAAGCAAAATAATAACAGTGTAAGGTGAGGTTTATAACATATGTAGAAGCCAAGGATATTACACAATAACGCAAAGTACAGGCTATTGACAAGTAAATTAAGTTACATTGTTCTAAGGCTATTACATGTGTGAAGTGGGAAATGCAGGTGAAAGTGAAAAGTTTGAAGTAAGAGGTAGGAGTGGAAAATATCCAGTATAGTGTGAAATGGTACAATACTGATTCGAATTAGATTCTAACAGTTTAAGGATACATTTCATTATTTAGAGTAATCACTTAAAATACAATAAATTAATAAAAAGGGAATAGTGCCATAACAACCACTTAAAATTAAAAAGAGGGGTGCCTGGGTGGCTCAGTGGGTTAAGCCTCTGTCTTCGGCTCAGGTCATGATCTCAGGGTTCTGGGATGGAGCCCTGTGTGGGGCTCTCGGCTCAGTGGGAAGCCTGTTTCCCCCATCCCCTCTGCCTGCCTCTCTGCCTACTTGTGATCTCTGTCTGTCAAATAAATAAATAAAATCTTTAAACTAAAAAGAAATATAGCTAAGAAATAAGTAGAAGAAATAAATGTTATATTAGAAAATAGTTGGTTAACCCCCAAAAAGACAAGAAAAGGAGCACTAAAAGAACAAAACCACAAAAGCACAAATGAAAAACAAATAGGAAGATAGTGGGCTTGAGACAAACCATAACAATAATTTTACTGAATGTAAATGAAATTGACACTACAAATTACAAAAAAGCAAGACCCAACTATAAGTTGTCTACAAAATTTATACATTAAATACAAAGACATACATAAAGTAAAAGCAAAAACAATGAAGAAAGACCTGTTATAAAAGCATAGGAGAGCTGGTATTATTCCATCAATATATTTTTTTAAGATTTTATTTATTTATTTGACAGACAGAGATCACAAGTAGGCAGAGAGGCAGGCAGAGAGAGAGGAAGGGAAGCAGGCTCCCTGCTGAGCAGAGAGCCCGATGCGGGACTCGATCCCAGGACCCTGAGATCATGACCTGAGCCGAAGGCAGCGGCTTAACCCACTGAGCCACCCAGGCGCCCATTCCATCAATATTTATATAAATAATACTGTTATTATGAAACAGAGTAAAGAAAATTATTATTTGGTAATGAAAGGGGCAATTTATTACTAAGACATAGCAAACCTAAATATGTATAGATAATAATAGGGCAAGACAATTGATGGAGCAAAACTCTTCATAATTTGAGAAAGATATCCATAGCATAACAGGAAAATTTAACACTCCATCCTCAGTAATTATGGATAAAGCATTTGTAAAGATACAGAACATCTCATCAATACTATTAACCAACTCCACATAATTAATATTTATAGAACAGTACACCAAAAACCTGCAGAATACACATACTTTTCAGTTGTACGTGAGACATTCACCACAACAGTCAATATACTGGCATATATAATATCTCAAAAATATAAAATAAATTAGGAATCAGTAAGAAGTAGACACCTTTTTACAAGCATTTGGAGCATGAACAACACATTGCTGAAGAGCCAATGGCTTGAAGAAACAGAGAAATTTTAAAATATTTTAGGGACACCTGGGTGGCTCAGTTGTTAAGTGTCTGCCTTCAGCTCAGGTCATGGTCCCAGGGTCCTGGGATCAAGCCCTGCATCGGGCTGCCTGCTCAGCGAGGCATCTGCTTCTCCCTCTCCCATTCCCCCTGCTTGTGTTCTCTCTCTCTCTCTGTCAAATAAATAAATAAAATCTTTAAAAAAATATAATTTTTTTAAAGATTTTATTTATTTATTTGACAGGCAGAGATCACAAGTAGTCAGAGAGGCAGCCAGAGAGGGAGGAGGAAGCAGGCTCCCTGCTGAGCAGAGAGCCCGATGCGGGGCTCGATCCCAGGACCCTGAGATCATGACCTGAGCCGAAGGCAGAGGCTTTAACCCACTGAGCCACCCAAGCGCCCCCAAAAATATAATTTTTAAACTCAGTAATAGTAAAAACACAACATACCAAAACATACGTGATACAGCCAAAGCTGTGCTTAGTGGAAAATATAGCTTTAGAGAGCCTGTACTGGAAAATAAGACATTTTCAAAATCAATTGTCTAAATTACCATCTTAAGCTAGGAACATAATTAAACTCAAAGTAATTAGAAGGAAAGGAATAATGAAGATAATGGCAGAAATCAATGGCATAGAAAATAGAAAAAGTTTAAAAGACAAAAGATTTTTAAGACTATGTTTTTTAGAGCAATCTTATGTTAGAGAGGAAGGTACAGAGGTTTCTCGTATATTTCCTGTCTGTATACATGCATAGCCTCCCAATTATCCGCATCCCCCCACAGAAATGGTACATTTGGGATGTTGAGGTATGTTCTCTCTATCCCTGCTTTGGGTTTTTAAAATTAAGAATGGGTACTGTACTTTGCCAAATGCTTTTTCTGCATGTATTGAGAGGATCACGTGGGTTTTATCCTTTTTTTTTTTATTAATGTGATACATCACTTTGATTGATTTGCAAATATTGGACCATTCTTACAATCCAGGAATAAATCCCACTTGATCGTGGTGAATAATTTTTTTCATGTACTGTTGGATACTGTTTGCTAGGATTTTGTTGAAAATTTTTGCATTCATGTCCATCAGGGATATTTTAATTCTTCTTTTTAGTGGGGTCTGTCTGGTTTTGGAATTGAGGTAATGCTGGTCTCATAGAATGACTTTGGAAGTTTTCCTTCCATTTCTATATTTTGGAACAGTTTGAGAAGAATAAGTAATAATTTTCTTTATTTTTTTTTGAACTTTCAGAATGTTTTATTCACTGTCATGGCATTCTGTACAATGTTGGTCCTCGTCAAAGAATTCATTTCACAACCAAAGACGCCATCCTTGCAATTTTCAGTTCTGTTGATTTGGAGATCTTTGTTCCAAAGGGCAGAATATTTTTGCCAGGAGATATAACAATGAGTCCAGTGAATTAGAAGATGAGATCAATGTTTGGTAGAATTCCCCTGGGAAGCCACTGACCCTGGACTTTTGTTAGTTGGGAGATTTTTGATTACTGACTCAATTTCTTTGCTGGTTATTGGTTTGTTCAAATTTTCTGTTTCTTCCCGTTCCAGTGTTTGGTAGTTTATATGTTTCTGGGAATCTATCCATTACTTCCAGACTGCCTAGTTTGTTGGCATATAATTTTTCATAATATTCTCTTATAATTGTTTGTATTTCTGTCCTGTTGCTTGTGATCCTTCCTCTCTTGTTCATGATTTTATTTATTTGGTTCCTCTCTTTTCCTTTTGCTAAAGTCTGGCTAGGGGCTTATCAATTTTATTAGTTCTTTCATAAAGAACCAGCTCCTAGTTTCATTGACCTGTTCTACTGGTGTTTTTGTTTGTTTGTTTGTTTGTTTCTGTATCATTTATTTCTGCTCTAATCTTCATTATTTCCCTTCTGCTTCTGGATTTAGGCTTCATTTGCTGTTCTGTTTCTAGCTCCTCTAGGTGTAAGATTAGATTGTATATTTGAGATTTTTCTTGCTTCTTGAGTTAGGCTGGTATTGCTATATACTTCCTTCTTGTGACTGCTTTTGCTGCATCCCAAAGGTTTTGGACCATCTTGTTTTCATTTTCATGTATTTTCTTATTCTTTAATTTCCTGGTTAACCCACTCATTCTTTAGTAGGATGCTCTTTAACCTCCATGTATTTGTGGTTTTCCAAATTTTTTCTTGTGATTGATTTAAAGTTTCATAATGTTGTGGTCAGAAAATATGCATGGTACACTTGTTACAAATTGATGAACCAATATTTACACATCATAATCACCTGAAGTTCATAATTTACCTTAGGATTCATTCTTGTTGTTGAATATTCTGTGAGTTTAGACATATGGGTAATGACATATACCCATCATTATAATATCATACAGAGTGTTTTTACCACCTTAAAAATCTGTGCTCTGCCTATTCATCCTTCCCACATTCCATCTCCAGGAACCACTGATCCTTTTGACACCTCCATAGTTTTGCCTTTTCTAGAATGTCATATAGGTGGAATCAGACAGTATACAACTTTCTCAGATTGGCTTCTTTCAACTAATAATATTCATTTAACATTCCTTTATGTCTTTTCATGATTTGATAGCTCATTTGTTTTTAGTATGAATAATATTCTATTCTCTGGATATAACATGGTTATCTATTTACATACTAAAGGACACTTTGGTTGCTTCCAAGTTTTGGCAATCATGAATAAAGCTGCTATAAACATTTGTGTTCACATTTTTGTGTGGACATATTTTTCAGGTCCTTTAGGTAAATACCAAGGGACATAATTGCTGGATTGGATGGTAAAAATATGTTAAGTTTTCTAGAAACTACCAAACTGTCTTTCAAAAGTAGCTGTACCTTTTGCATTCCCACCAGCAATAACTGAGAGTTCCTGTTGCTCTACATCCTCATCAGCATTTGGTGTTGTCAGTGCTCCAAATTGTGGTCATTCTAATAGGTGTGAAGTAATATCTCATTATTGTTTTAATTTGCATTTCCCTGATGACATATGATGTGGGGCTTCTTTTCATATACTTACTTGCCATCTGTGTATAATTTCTTTGATGATGTATCTGTTAAGGTCTTTGGCCCATTTTAAAATCTGGCTGTTTTCTTTTTGTTGAGCTTAAAGAGTTTCTTTGTACGATTTGGATAGCAGCTCTTTATCAGATGTCTCTTTTGAAAATATTTTATTCCAGTCTATTATTCATCTTCTCATTTATTATCTTTTGGAGCAGAAGATTTTAATTTTAGTGAAGTCCAGATTATAAATTATTTCATTTATGATTTATGCTTTTCCCCAAAGTTCAAAATGCTGCTGATCCTTAGAAGAAAAAGCAAGTTCAGGTTGTGGGTCTTCTAAGCCCATGGTCAAACCTCCACCCTTGTTTCTCTGCACAACCAGATCCTTCTCCCTTGAATCTGAGATGTTCTGGTCAGTGGAGACGATGTCAAGTGTCATGTTTTGTCTCCTTCTTTATTCAACTCATGTTTATTGGTGGCTGCTTTGTGCCTGGACGTGCTTTGAGTGTTGGGGATGTTATGTGAAACAGAATATAGCCCCTCTCTTCAATTTGGACATCAGATGAAAAAATATGAAATTGCAACCATTAAGCATTACAGAGGAATGTATGCTAGACTATGACAAAATGAGAGTGCTTAGGAAGAGTGGCTAGCCCAACTCTAAGTGGTGGGGATGGGGTGTCAATGAAGTGGCATCTAGGCTGATACCAGACAGATGGTGGGAGATGGGCAGGTAAAGCAAATTCATCTGCCTTGCTCTAGCAAAATATGACATGTAGATTCTTGGTTTCCTGTATAGATACTTCTCTGTTGGCATAATATATTGGTTATTTAGAAAGATGTCTCTGCTCATTCTAATATTTTATTCTAGAAGTTTAAAATAATGTAACTTAATTTTTAGTAAAAAACCAAATTCTTTATCAATTCTTATTTACATAAGCAACAAATACTATATACCCCCCCTTTTCAACAAAATCTGATAAGAAATCAAGTCTTAGTGATGTTTCATTTTTGTTTACTCCTTTCTTTTGTTTCCTTGACCTCTTGTCTTAATAATATGCACCATTTTCATATTTCACAAAATGTTTGCTCAATATTAAATGGTAAAAGCAAACAAGTACATAATAGAATATCATAATTGCCCTACGTGACCAATATCTTCCTAACATTTCTGAAAGTAAGTAATTATTCTGTTCTTTTTTGTAAATGAAAGTTCTTTTAAATACAAATCACTGAGAATTGAAGAAATTTATAATGTTTATTACCCATTCCAAACCATGCTTCATCCTCAAAATGATTTCACATCAAATCTTGTCTTAGCAGAATTCAAAACCTTTCTGAATTATAATGCCTAGCACTAAAAACTTCATCTCTGCTAGAAGAAGATAGCTGGAATGAAAGGTTCACCATTCTTTAGAAAAGGAAGTATCATAAAGAACACACCTATCTGTTTAATCCTCGTTTATTTTAGGTGCCAACAATGTGCTGAGAATATAGTGGTGAATAATCCAGACACCTGATTGCCAGACTGAGGTTATAGCACTGGAGCTTGGGTACGCTCAGAAAGAAATCTTCCATCCTCATAGATACTTGATTATTTCTCCTATTCTTTCCCCAAAGCACCTGTAACTATTTACCAGGGTGACTGTATATCGGGCATAGTGAAGTACCCAGACCTTTCTGGGGATTGTTACATTCTAATTCTGGTCCAGAGTGCCACTGTGGTCCACTGACAAGTGATAAATAGAAATTCTGTGCTGAGTTAGGGTCACAGGGGGCTCCGTGCTTCTGCAAACCAGTTCTGTGCTTAATTTCCCCACCCCTGAGCAAAGGGTTACAACAGTATACTCAGCAACTATTAATTAACTTCCTCACATTTTCATGATGCTTTCAAGGTAGAAAGACACTCACCCCAAAGTAAACCTCCCCCCAAACCTTGTCCTTAACTCCCTAGCAAAATGATAAGTAATAAGCAAAGTTAAACCACAATCCTAGGGCAATCATAGAGAAAAGTATCACCACCAAATATTTGAAAGATACAAGGGTAGTGCCTGCAATCATATCCTCCATGTAACTCACTTGTTTAATTTATGCACGAGCTATATGAATTCTGCAAAAAGACAGAAGATTCTCAAAATAGATTCTCAAAATAATTAGTTCAGTAATTATACAAATTATTGTTGATTTTTCAAAGGTGACTTCATTACTGGCACAATTCCATTGAAACTTAGAAACACTTTCATTGGGCACTTCATTTCAGTTAACCACAGCTCATAATCTAAATAACCCCAGGTTATAACGTAGGTAACACTTGCCCAGTGACTATTATGGACTTCTAGTACCTCATACCCTTCCAGCCAAACCAGGTCAGACAATAGATCCTAGATATCCTTTCTTAATAGTCTGCAAGCACTTCTGGCACCAAATGCTGCCTGATCCATGGTTCAGTAACAGATAGAACACACCATGATTATTATATCATGGAGAAGAAATTATTCAGGGAACGTACTTAGAAAAATCATTAGAATAGTTAGAAGAGCATTCTTATACTGAGCTTTCAGAAACCACTTTCAGAATAATTCCCCAAAAATAGCCCACCAGAAGAGCTGTTACCTCTGCCACAAGGGAGGTGGAGTTTCACATAGATTTTGTGGCTTCAGCTCAAGAATCACTCCACTGTAGCCATGATTGGGGTACTGTCAGGTCACTAACTGTTAGCCAAAGATCAGGAAGACACTGCCACACCTGCAATTACTGTTCCAGCAAGTCTCAAGTTCAGCCTGTCTCTCCCACATGCTCAAAGTCCAAGTTCGAAAGTCAAATAGGAGCTTCTGGTTGGTGGAGCCCAGGTTATAGCTGGGATCCCAGGTACAAAGATGTTTGGGAAGAGTAGATGTTCAGCCTCCCAACTTCTGTTTACAGGTAAAATCTCTAGAAAGATTGGCCACTTGGAACAGTATCTCTCAGGTTGGGTAAACCAAACAATGTAGTGCCTGGCATGCAAGTGCTCAGTAAAGGTTTCTACTTGCTTTTCTACTCTCAGCTTAAGCACCAATTCTTTAGGCCATTTCTGTCCATCCAGACCAGATGAAATTCTCTGGGCATAGGCTCTCTGAACTCCTACAACTTTTAGTCTTAGCTTATTTGTAATTATACGATAGAAGCGCCACGAAAGCAGGAACCAAGTATATCTTTTTGTAATACATCACAAGGGCCTCATATGCTAATAACCAGTGTGGAAGAAGTGATTATGAATTGAATTGATGGAGGATTTGTCTCATTTTCAGGTTATATTTCAATAGCATGCTATGGTATCTTAAAGGAGTAAAACAATAAATATCCATGTTTCCTAGTTTTGCAATATCTCATTAAACGAATGAGGTACATGGCTAAGAAAATCTATTTTTAAAATAAATCTATCTTCTTTCTAGCTCTTTAAGTTGAGATATCAAAATGAGATCTCTAAAATGGAGTTTTATGACATTTCATGTATAATGCACATAAAATAACCTAAAGCCTGGCCCTTGACTGTCATAACTTCCCAGAATTCCACCTAATTTTCTAGCTATGTATAGTGTCTTGGTGATAATTTTATTAGAATAATAAGCGCTTAGGTCAAGTTTGCCATGGTTTCAATTCCACATTTGTTTTTGCAGGTTGGGTTGATGTAATTGGCACTGGTGTCATATGGTACTATGGCCAATATGAAGAGAAGCCTGTAAAGAATGACATTCAAAGGTTTTTTTGTTTTGTTGTTGTTGTTGTTTTGTTTTGTTTTGGAGTCCACACAATAGACTGGTTAAGTTTGAATTCTAGGTCTCATGATTTATTATGTTCATGGGCAAATTACTATATTTCACCAAATCCAAACCATAATTAATATCGCTAAGAAAGAAGCATTCCAGGGGCACCTGGGTGGCTCAGTGGGTTAAAGCCTCTGCCTTTAGCTCAGGTCATGATCCCAGGGTCCCGGGATCGAGCTCCCGCATCAAGCTCTCTGCTCAGTGGGGAGCCTGCTTCCCCCTCTCTCTGACTCTGTCTGCCTCTCTGCCTATTTGTGATCTCTCTCTCTGTGTCAAATAAATAAATAAATAATCTTAATCTAAAAAATAAAAAAAAAAGAAGCATTCCAACTTCATAAATGTTAAATTTTATCTTGGGGGGCTATTTTATCTTAGAATTGATGAAATATAATACTCACTCCCTTGACTTTGAGCTTTTCCTCCATGTTTTTACCAACTGGACAACTGCCTGGCTTATAACTGTCTACTTCTCTCCACCTCTCCCATTCTCTGGGAATGGCAGGTGAGCAAATGTGGGACCCGGGGACATCTTTCTGCTGGATGATTTTGTCTGCTCCTCCCAATTAGTTGATCTAGGATGGACACTTAATCCAAGTTGGTTGGATAATGGTTTTCTCCCAGAAATTTGTTTGACTAACATTAGCTTTATTTTCTATATTTTTAAAATAAAAAAAGTAACACTTTGGAATAGTTTCAGATTGATGGGAAAGTTGTGCCAATAGTATAGATTGTCCCTGTGCAGCCTTCACCCAGTTTCTTCTGTGTTTAATATCTCATATTTGCGAAAACTGAGAAATTAACACTGGTACTTATTGTTACCTAAACTCCAGATTTTATTTTATTTCATTTTTTTCATTAATGTTCTCTTTCTGTTCCAGGATCCAGTCCAGGGTATAACACTGTTTTCATCTGTGTGTCTCAGGTCTCCTTTGGTTTGTGACAGTTTCTTAGTTTGTTGTTGTTGTTATTTTGTTTTTCATGATGACCAGTTTTGAAGTATACTGGTTAGGTTTGTTTTTTTTTTTTTTTTAAGATTTTATTAGAGAGAGGGGGTTGGAGAACAAATAGGCAGAGCAGACCAAGAGGGAGAAGCAGGCTTCCTGCTCAGTGGGGAGCCTGATGCGGGATTTGATCCCAGGACACTGGGATAATGACCCAAGCTGAAGGCAGCCGCTTAACTGACTGAGCCACCCAGGCACCCCCGGTTAGGTATTTTGTAGTGTCCCTCAACTTTGGTCTGTCTGGTATTTTCTCATGATTGGAGCAGAACTGTAGTTTTCTGGAAATAATTCCCCAGAGATAAGGTGCCCTTATCACATCATATCATGAGGGAAAATATATCCACATGACATCTCTAATTGTAACTTTCATCACTTGCTTAAGTTGGTGTCTGTCAGGATTCTCTATTCTTCTTCATGGTGTTTTGTTTTGTTTTGTTTTGTTTTATTTTTTGAAAGCAAGTCACTAAGTTTTCTTGGCATTTTAAAACCAAACAAATGCAATAGATTCAGTCTTTATATAATGGGGGGGCTGGAAATCCTTGGACTATGCAGGTTGTAGAGAAAGACTGTCTGCAAGGTGGGAAGATACAGCTGACACAAGAGAGAGATATTGAGGATGAGTGGGTAGATCCATGACAGCATTTCTGCCCTCTGAGGATCATAAATGTCCCTGTCTTCCAGAGGTTATATTTTGCACAAATAATGTGCCAGAAAATCTCTTTTTTGTCTAAACAAGCTTAGATTGGTTTTATGTATAACCAAAAAGATGCTAAATAAAAAAGTACGTCCGTGGATTGCTATGGAATTGAATGACAAATACTGTGCAAAGTGAGTGTCTGCCCCGAATGAGACACATAGAAGTACCTGATAATACTTGAAAATCTGAGATCATACATTAAGAACATTTGTTGTTAGAGCAGTGCACTCAATGAGAAGTGAAGAGTTGCAGCTGTATCAAGACCTTGCTGCTTGTTCAATAACTAAGTAATATTTGTGTTAGATTTAGAGGCAAGTAAAGAGCAGCCTGATATTTGAAGAATGTGATTATCCACATTCTTCTTCCCTGAGGAAAGGGCCATCAGAGCTGAAGTCTTTTAGCAAGAAGCATCTTTGATTCACAAATACTATGAGCATTTTTAATGTCCCATGACTATGACCTGGAGCAGTTTCTGCCTTGAAGTACAGAGAGAGGGAGAAATGAACATTTATACCTTTAGTAAATATCATTAGTTGATCTGTTATGACATTTATACATAAAACGAGAAAATGATTTGGGGATTAGTGGCTTTGAATTACTCTCACTTAATTCTTCATATTAAAAAATTTTTTTTTTACAATGGGAAAGAAGCTATCAAGAAGATAAGCTTTTAATATCTCTTCAATGAAGCCATCTTGATATTTCCTTTCTTTTAAAGAATCCAGTTATGAATTACTTTGCATTCTTAATTTGTTCTGATTTTCTAAAAGGTAGTTCAGCATGAAAGAAGTACAATGGAGAAGGAGCCCAGTGCCCAACAGTCTAAAATGGGCTGTCTCTATGTAACAGAAGCAGAATATGCTCCGTGGTCAGTGCCAGATCCTGGCACTAGAGCCACTGATCTAGAGCTACTAGGTGATGTGGCACAGATCATACTGAAGAAATTCCAAGTTAGAGAAATATAGTAAGAAAAAGCAAAGGAGGGAAGAAGGGGTTATAAAAGAGTTATCCGGCGTCTGGGTGGCTGAGCGGGTTAAAGCCTCTGCCTTCGGCTCAGGTCATGATCTCAGGGTCCTCGGATTGAGGCCCGCATCTGGCTCGCTGCTCTGCAAGGAGCCTGCTTCCCCCTCTTTCTCTGCCTACCTCTCTGCCTACTTGTGATCTGTCTGTCAAATAAATAAATAAAATCTTTAAAAAAAAATAGAAATAAAAGTTATCTCCAGACAACATGTTGAAATAGGCAGTCTATATCCTGTTCCATTCTACCTCTAGCATCAGCCCTGGCCATCTTTTTTTTTTTTTTTTTTTTTTCACTTCCTGAAACCAGAGGGTTCAATGCTAGTCCCGTGAGTCTTCCTGTTTCAGGTCTAAATATTCACCTTCCCCTTATAATCTGTTAATGCTTCAGCAAGCATCTATTGAACACTGAAAACAATAAAAATGCACACATATATAAATCTGCCCTATTCCCAATCTTCCATGAACTTGGTTCAGTGGGGGAGGAAAACAAGGCGTGTAGATCACTAAAACAAAAGGGAGAGTACTGTAAAAGAAGGCAAAGAACGTTAGGGTAAAATATAGCAACGGAACTAGGCAAAGAAAGGAGGAATAATTAAAGCTGTGGATTAAGAAGGTGTGCTGTGACAAATGTTATGAGTTCCTAGAAGCACACAGCCAAAAGTTGCTGAGGAAGAAATTAAGGAAAAGATCCTGGATCTGATGATTTTACTATAACTATAAAATGTGCTTTAAATGAAATGATTCATGGATCACATTCATTTATTCATATACAAATATTATAAGATTTAACAGTAGAATTGCTTGGATTTGGGGATAAGTAAAGAGAAAAAGGGTGACAATCATTTATGTAAATAATTCTTTATTTGTATTATGTATTGTATTACGTATATATTATTGTATAATGTATTATGAAAGACATAATACAATTATTATAGGAAGAACAGCATTTCCCCCATATGTTCAGACAGGAGGCAGAAGAGAAAAGGCCCACTATCACCAAACGGTTCACATAATGATCAAGTATGTGAAATCAAAAAAGAAAGAATGAGCTTTAAGAATATGGAAAATATTGAGTCAATAGATTATATAACTGAAACTAATAGAAAAGTGTATATTAATTATACTTCAATTAAAAAAATATATGGGAAATGTCCTTTTCCTATAGAGACAGATTGTGGACTGGGGGCCTCAGCTGACTGGGGCTCATTTGAGAACTTTAATGAGTGGCAGCACTTTGGAAACAACCAGGGTCCTGAAATAAAGATGAAAAGGCAACAAAAAGCAGACTAACTGCTACCCTTAGGCAGGCAAATCAAAGCATCTGAACCTAAAAGGAGATAGGAAAAATCACTTCAAAGCTTTATTATTCTTTTGCTCATTTCTGAATAACTCAAACCAATGGATATCCCGCCACGAGCTTGCTGTCCTTTTTTGCCTATGAAGAAACATAGCTGTGGTGGCTATCTATTATTTCTTTCTTGCAAGCATCCCCTACCCCTTCTGCTGCTGACTGGATACTTTCCTTTTGAGAGGTTTCTTCCCCCAGAGGATGCACAAGGGTGTGCATGCAACCCAGGGCATCCAACCATAGCCCTTTGTCAAAGATTGATCAGCTCATCACAGCACAAGGTTTGCTTTCTTTGTAAGATCGAAAACTTGGTCAGCTGTGTAGGGCTGGAACTGCACTTTGGACACAGTCTGATGGAGAATGAAATCAACACAGAAAGCAACGCTGACACCAAGTGAGAGAGGGAAACCTATTCTTGCTGATGCTGTTAAGCTATGGTTCAGTCCTGTCACCCCTTGTACTTCTGAGGTATGTGCCCCAGTGCATTTCCTTTGTTTGGTTAGGTTAGTTAGAGCCGAGTTCCTGTCCTTTGCTATTAAGAGTCCTGTATGCAGTGTTTTCAAATTACATATTTAGGTAGGAAATCAAAGTCTAAACTTTCAAATCATAATCTGCTCAGTTCATGATCATGTTTAGTGTCATGTTATAGCATAAGGATACTCAGTCAACCACCTTAGGATTAATTATTGAGAGAGAAAGAAGGAGAACAACCAGGATAAAGATAAAATATATTTTTCATCTTCTTTCACTGCCTACAGAAAGGAATGGCTGAGTTATATGGATGCCCTAAGGAAATTCTATTTTCATCTTCCCAGTGAATCACCCATGGAACATTAGGAAAATGGTGTTGTCATTTCAAAGTGCCTCTAGTCCTGGAGATGCCATCTATTGGAGACATCCTTTAAAGGAAGAATGATTTAAGGAGCTAAAAACTATCAAGTAAAAATCAAACATTAATTGATCCTCTGTTTGGGGCTGGACATAACACTGAATTTTAAGTGGGAAGGGAAGGAGGATACTCATGAGGGAAGACAACAACTTTCACTCAAAAGATCTATACCACTACAGTTCTATGAAAAACATGCCCAAGTTAATCAGTGGGGTTAGCAAAACCTCACTAATTTGTAACAACAGCAAAAGCCTTAGCAAAGATGATATTATAAAATACATTCTAAGTAGAAAACATTGCCCTTACAAGATCTCAGTACATTCTCTGAATAAATAAAAATGTAACATGTCACTTTCCACAGAACACATCGAAATCTAAACTATAAATGCCCAGAAAAAAATTAGTAAAAAAAAAAAAAAAAAAAAAAAAGTAAAACAAAGCTCCCGATCAGCATTTTTCAATTATTAGCACTCCACGGAGAATTATTCTTAAATTTCCTGAGCCTTTATCTCAGGTAAAGGTATAGATTTTGGGTAGTAGGCTATGCAGAAACCACAGGAATTTCTAGTTTGGCTGACTCTGGGTTCAACATTACAGTGTTACTCCAGGTAAAAGATGAGCATCTCTGAACGGTAAAGTTTTTATCTATCAAACTGAAATAATGATTCTCTTATAGGGTAGTTGTGAGAGGTGAATGAAAAAGGCGGGAATTGGAAACATTTGTTAAGTCGCCATTTAAAGGTGGAAAATTTTCAAAAGTATATCATCCGGAATTAAGGCAGAATATACTGAAAATTATAGCGGGGAAATAGTTAATTTGCAGGATCGGTGGCTTTGAGAGTTCATGAGGCTGTAAAGTGTTGGATGCTCAGGGGACCAAGGAAGAGACATCGGGGCCGACCTCTGCAACGCGACCGACGGGACCCTGGCTGCGCACCGTTACCAAATGGACAGGTTCCAGTTCGGTTCTACCAGCAGAATCTACCTGTCTCAGTTTGCGCCCTTTGCTTTGCGCAGTTTAAAGCCGGGTTGGAGGAGGAAGGTTGGAGGTAGAACATCGGGCAAAGAAATTACGGTTCGGAAAACAAGAACAACAAAACCAGCAAGATCGGGATGGGTGTCAGCGAATGTGCCAGGGAGTCATAAACGCCCGGAAAAGAAGTTTACATGTTAGCAGCTTTCTGGGATGCTGAACGTCGCCCTTTCCTCCTCCTAACAAATCCAAGCAACCCCCTAAAATGACTTTTTTTCCAGAAATCGGAGCCAATTTCGTTGTGGCGGAGCTTTTTCATCGCTTTAGCCCAACTTTCCTCCGTGTTTTTGGCGACGCCTGAAATTGGGCTGCCCGGCGGGCGGGAGTAACCCCCACACCCCCACTCCCCAGCGGTGCGGACAGCCCCGGGGCCCGGGTAGGAGGCACTCTGAGAGGTGCGGGCAGGGGCCGGACAGGGCGTGCTCCGGTCCCCGCCGCGGCAGCGAGCGCAGGTTCCGGAGCTCCGGGCGGCGGGGACGCGCGCGGGAGGGGGTGCTTTAAGCCCCAGCCGCGGTTTCCGCAGGAGCTATTTTTAGCTGCGCGTCGTCCGTCTTCTTCCCCGGCTTCCAACGTGGTACCCTCCCGCTCGCAGCCGTTCCTTGGTGGCTGCTATCCGCCTGTTCCCATCCCCCCCCGCCGCTGCTCGCTCTTGGTAGCGTCCACGCAGGCAGGTCCGGAAACTGAGCATGTGTGGAAGCGCTCGGCGGCCTCGGCGGCGGCGCGGGCAGAACTGGGCTGCGTCAGGCTGAGCCCATTCACCGCGCGGCCGCAGGAGCGCAGCGCCGGCGCCGCGCCGCCCAGCCCCGCCGAGAGGGGCGCACTCGCCGCCGCGGGGCCCGCCGCCGCTCACCGCAGCCCCCTCCTGGCGACCGGCAAGTAAGTTTGTAAGGTGGTTGGGCGGTGGGACGAAGGTTCTGCGCCCGGGGGAGCCCGGGCTGGCTGGCGGGAGGCGCGGCTAGCAGCTGCCCCGAATGCCCGGCGCCTCGGCGAGCCGCTTGGCCAATTTGACAGCGAGCGGCCACCGGGATGCTCGAGCCGGGGCGACCGGCGGAGCAGGAGGGCTGAACTGACTCTGGCGGGGGCCGAGGGGGCCAACTTGGGCAGAGGGGAAGGAGCGCGAGGTGAGGGGAAAGGACCCGGCGGGCGGGGAGCGGGCTGGTGCGGGATGGGGAGGCTAGGTTTGCGTGCGGGGGCCCGGCCGAGAAGAGCCGCAGAGGGAAAGCGGGGTGTCTCCGGGGGTTAGGGTGGGAGCTGCGTGAGAGCGCAGTATAGGGGCTGTTGGGCGGGTGTGTGTG
This sequence comes from Lutra lutra, assembly GCF_902655055.1. NCBI lineage: Eukaryota > Metazoa > Chordata > Mammalia > Carnivora > Mustelidae > Lutra > Lutra lutra. The sequence continues at coordinate 32,450,110 of NC_062281.1, read as the reverse complement.
TGTGTGTGAGCGTGTCCTGGTCGGAGCCGCAGAGATGGAAAGTGGGGCGCGTGAAAAGCGGATTTGAACGAGAGCAAAGGACGGTGGTGGAAGGGACAGTAGGTTCCGGAGAAAACAAGTGGACCCGGATAATTTGGGAATTAGTGCCAGGTTCAGGGCGCTATAATGATGATGCGAGGCAGCCTTGAATCAAGGTCTTTGGAGTGAGTATGCGAGGCCACTGTTGGGAACCGTCTGGAGAGAGATGGATGCAGAAAGTGGCTTGGAAGGGCCCGCTGGAAAATCGTTGAGGGATTTGGGTGAGGAGGAGGAGGGCAGCGGTGCAGAGATCGGATGGAGGAACCGGGCTGCTGGTGGAGTCAGAAGGCTCGGGAAGGGGTTTAAGGCTACGTGTGGTCCCCTGAATACTTAGTAGCGGTCCTCTGAGGTTCATTTGCACCCCAGGCTCCTCCTCCTTTTCCTACCTGGATTGGTCGCAGGGCCGCTTGCTTGCTCTGGGCGAGCTAGTAGGAGATTTGGACAGATCAGGCAGCCGGGAGGGCAGTTATTTACATGGGAACTGCCTGGGTTTCCCGTAAGTGGTTCCCAGCCTCCTCTGAGTGCAGTCTGGAGTCCGAATGTGTGTATTGCAGGGAGCGGAGAGGGGTGGTGTCTCTTCTGGGCCATAGGAATCCGTGGTCTGGCCCGGAAGGTAAGGTGGTTTGGGCTGGGAAGTCAGGCAGAAGTCTGCAGCGTGCAACTCGCGGCGGGGCGTGTGTGCGCGAGTGTATGCATGTTGCCAGCCCAGGGTCGCGTCTGTTGCTGCAGTCTGTCTCCATGACGAGGAGATCCTGGGATCCACAGGCGGCACGGGGAGGGGATTAAGGGAAACGTGTTTTCCTACGTCTCTTCTATCTCCTTTCCCCAGAGTCACATTCCTTGCTCGTCCAATGATGCACCTTTCTAATCTCTTCCCGGTCCTCCGCACACCCCGAACCTGGCTCCAGTCTTGTGCTCTGATTTGGTACCCCGAGGAGGCGGACGTCCCTTCTGTGCGGGGGGGAATCCTAGGAGTTCCGGCGGCCAAAGGGGCTCCGGCCTCGGTTCCTTACCTGGGGCGTCACTCCGGGGGTCCGCAGTTGACTCTGCTGCCCCTGCAGGTGACGCGGTGATGTTGCCCCACGGACTCCGGAAGCATGATGGCTCCAAATGGCCATTGGGACCCAGAAGCCCGGCAGAGTGACCAGCACTCATGGGTTTTCGAGACCAGGGATCTTCCCCGAGTTTCCCACATGTAAATGTAACTTAAAAAGAAAATAAGACCAGATTAATAGAATAAACAAGCGTCTAATGCAAAAAGCTTTATGCAAAAACGCCTCTTTGACTCAGAAAAATTTCACCTACCAACCGCAAGAAGGGAAGAAGCGTCTTCAGCATACAGGATCGGAAATCGGAGAGATGTGGGGGGCGGGGGGCGGGATCTGTTACCACGTCTGCGCCTTCTCAGACTCCATCCAGCTTTCTATGCTGTCTCGCCGTTGCCATATTTTTAGAGAGACTTTACCAGATACGAGGAAATGAGGATGAAGGTGACTCTGGAAACCTGTACCATCTATGGAAGGACTCAGAAAGGGAAAAGTGAGAACTTAACCTACTGTCTGCGGATTCCTAAGAGGGCTGGGCTCTGAGGTGGTTGTGCAACCACCAGAAATAGTTCCTGCATCCAAATTGCAGGGGGAGCAGCAGATGAAGGGAAGGGAGAACTCTAGAAAAGTGGTGAGGAGCATGGTATGGGCTGTCTTGCGGGGTGATCACTGACCTGTGGAGAGATACAGCAGAAAGGACAAACAAGCTTCATGGCCAGGGCACGTCCTCATATTCCATGTGACATTGGCTTTCTTAGTTTCTAGTACAATAACTATTGAGATGTACCTTATGAAATATGTCCATGATTCTGGATATCTGAAAGGTGGAGACTGAATGAAGACTTAATGCTGTCAGTTTCTCCTTCTATTACTATGTTTTGTTTTGTTTTTTAAATTTTCCATTGATTATTGTTAGAACATGTAGTTAAGGTTAGCCATCAATTCTGTTCTCCCTGGAGTGCTGTACAGATACAACATAACCTTATATGTTTGCCAGGTTTTGTTTGTTTGGAGGTCAGGGAGGAGTGATTATTGCACAAATTGATTTGGGTGCCCCCCTCCCCCCAAAAAAGGGCAGAATTTAGGCTCCTGAAGAGCTTATGAGCATGTGGAGGTGAAGTCTTCATTTATAAAATGTTAAATTTAATGTGAAATGAGAAAACCCTTCCCTGTCTATCCTTCATCTCTTGCATTGGAAATAGGATTGTATCCTTGGGCTGGTTCTTAGTCCTCAGAAGCATATTTTGACAATAATTTTCCAGGAGGATTGTTTCCTAAGCCCTGGTATGCTTTAAGAAATATTCAGTGAAATCTTTGCTGTCCTAAGGTAAAGGCATTTTAAAAAAGTGCTGAAATGGCTCGATGAGACAGAACTAGGAGAGAGAAAGAAATGTTAGTCAATATGGAAGGAGAGAAATGACCTGTTACCTCAGGGTATCTTTTTGATAGGCTTAGAACAGTGGTTTTCTAGAGGGGTGATTTTGCCCCTCCCCCCCCCCCCAGGGTACACTGGCAACATCTGGAGACATTTTTTAGGAAGGGGGTTGCTTCAGGCATCTTGTGGGCAGAGGCCAGGGATGTTGTTAACATTCTACAACACACTGGGTAGTCTCCCACAATAAAGAATTATCCGACTCCAAATCTTAGTAGGGCTGAATTTGAAAAACCCTGCCTTATCACAAGACATGTTTTGAAATAAAAACAACTCTTGTTAGGATACTTTCACATATTGCTATTGGAATTCATCTTGAAAATTAGTAGGAGTAGTTAATACTAAGAGGCTTTCTTTGCAGAATGGCTCCATGTTCAAAAGCACTTGTTTTAGGGAAATGGAAGAGGTTTCCTTTTAGCAGAACTTCTTTTCAGCCTTGAAAACAAATCCTAGCATGTATTGGGAATGTCTACAGTGATAGGTAAACATTTTTGATGAAACCGAGTAAACATTTTTGATGAAAACAAGTTATAAAATTGTTCAGCTACAGTATTTTCCACTGAACTGGTTTGGTAATTGCTCTTTAACATACATAATTAAAATTTTTTAAATTAAAAATAATTAAGATTACAACAGTAATTTTTTCATGTAGTGAGGGATTGAACAGAATCAGAGGGAAAAATGTTAGATGAATTGTAGTGAGGGATTGAACAGAATCAGAGAAAAAATGAATTTTTAGATGAATTTTTATTAGAAGCCTTATAAAATGTTCCAAAGTGAAACCCTAGTATTTGTAGACATCAACACAAGAAGGTAAGAATCCCATGTAATTTTCACGTATTGAGTTCCAATTTTAAATTGACAGCATGGCATGTATTGAGAAACAAACCTTTCTACCTTGTAGCATAGTACTCTTGCCTAGAGAGAAAGAGCAATAGCTTACACTCATGAATGTAATAAGATCAGGGAACAGTTCTAATACCACGTGTATGCAGGAACTCAGAACACTTATTAGATAAAAGCTTTGTCATTCTAGGAGGTCTAGAAGAACTAGAGAGATTCAGTCACTATTTGACCTTCTCTCCTTGCCCCCCCCCCCCCACCATTGTTTGGTGATTGGTTGGTAGATACCACAATTCATTCTACAGAGATCATCATTAGGGCTGCTTACTTCCTTTCTCGTTCTAATAACCATTCCCTTCACTCCTGGCCATGGCCATCCCTCAGTCCCTCAGGAGTTTCTGTAGCAGAAGGGACTTCAGAGTCCTGCTAAGTCTCTGGGGGTACCCGGTAATCCCTCCCTTTTTTCCTGTGTGTACAGACACAAACAGCTCTTCCTTGCTTCCATGTAGAGCAGAGATTGATGTCTCTCTTGCAAAAAGGCAGTGGGAGAGCGCTTGTTTCCCACAAAGTCAACCTCGGTGTCTCTGGTTGCATGTTTGAGTTGTTTTTCAGTTGTTTGTTCAGTTGCTGTTAGGAAGGCTTCCTCTTTCCCAGGGGAATGGTGAAAGAACGGAGGAAAAGAGAACTTCAGTGTGAACAAAACTGGTGTTGGTGGAGTGTACCTGTCATTGGACTATATAAAAGCTCACGGATATGATTTGAACCAATGAGAATCATGTATTACAAATTCAGCAAGCATTTGTCAGTTCAACGGTAGCAAGTCCGTTAGGTAGGTACTGGGACTATGGGCATCTTTAAGGCTAGGCTGCTGTGTGCATAGCAGTCAGTTTCAAAACTAAGGTCATTCAGAGAATATACATTATTTTATACACATCTTTAAAACTATCTGTAAACAGGATGGTTACTCATTTTCATGAAATTTGGAGCAATTATAGAGATACAGCATAATTCTTGAAAATACTTCTAAACACAAACATTCAGAGGGGAAGGTTACGTGGATGTCTGTATAGACTAGCCAAAGAGGGCGTGAGCAATTTGAGGTGAAAGAGGTCAGTTCTTGTCTCCCTTTTTCTTTCTTTAGGAAGTGGTTATTGATTTTGTTTGACATCTGAACAAGGAGAAATGGTTCCCTTCCCTGCAGTTCACTTGTTGAATAGATGTGTGCCCTTATATGCTGCTGATAGTCCTGGTGGAAGAAGGCAGTGGGACGGCTGGTATGATGGTTAGAAGGAAGCAGAATTTGAAATCAGTTCTGTCCTAATCATGTTTGCAGCAAAGACTCTGAATACACACCTTCAGAGACTGAGCAAGCCAAGTCACTATTTTGAGGTAACTAATAGAAAGATTATAGAACTGAGCATTTTTGTTGTTCCGCAAGTTAGGTCATACATACGCCTTATATAGGGGCAAATGAATGAACATAGCGGTTCCATTACTTAAAAACAAACTTGATGGTCATTGTGGCATGTCAGTTATCATCCCAGTTGAAAGAAAGGTAGCATGAGGGCAGGGAATTTTATCAAATGCTGTGTGTTGCTTCCGTCGAACTTAAGAACAACAACAGCAAAAGCAGGATTTGAAATTTATGCTATGGCAAAGGCAAAGAGGGTTTCTTTTTATTTCATTATAGTTTATTATCATTAAGGATGAGCAATAGCAATGCATGAAATAGGTGACCTGCCTGTGGAAGGTTTTACTTTTGTTTGTAGATGCGTGTTCATCTTAAAGAAACAAAGAGCCCAGGACATCTCCTGAGGCTTCCAGCCTTCATTATAAATAGCATGTCTCTTCTATCTCTGGGAAATTTATTATGTGATGTCATTTAGAATCAGAATACTGGGCTAAGTGGATACTGATACAGTCCTTTCTAATTTTGTGATTTAGAGTTGTCTCTCTCTTCTTGAAGAAGGTAAAAGCGACATGCTCTTTGTCATTGGGAGCACAGTCACGGGTGCTGACAGCAGCCTGTGGTACACAAGCACATGATGCTGCTTGACATTGGTCTGGGACCCCACTGACCAAAACAGTATGTCAGTTTTCTAGATTGTAAAGCCTGATTTTAACAATTTTGATTTGAACCACTGCTGTGACCAGGCTTGAGAATCACTTGATATATTTGGAAAACACCAACTGATGAAGCAGAATGCTAACCACCCATTATGAGGAAAGAGGTATAGCAGTTTCGGATCAAGAACTTTGCAGCCAAATCTGGCCCTTCTACTTAGTAGTTTTGTGACTTTAGATGAACTTCTTTTTAACTTCATGGAGCTCCAGTTCCTCATTTTTGAAATGGTGTTAATTTTTTCTTTTTTTCCTGTAGAGTTCATGATAGGATTAGAAGAAATATTTTTAAAGTGGAGGTGCCTATTAAATATGGATGTGGTGGTCTTATCTGTGCTTCTGGTGCTAGAATTTACATGGTTGCTGTCCAGGAAGGGGGAGCAGAGAGTGTAGGGAGTCAGAAAGGTCATGGTGAGCAAAGGAAGGGGGAAAAAGGCCATGGTGTGCATCATAGGTTAGGAAAGGATGTCAGTGATGAAGTCATCTGATGTCTTCTTCTAACTTATGAGGTCTTGGGGATTCAGGATTATGAAGTGATTTGCTCAAGTTTAGCAGTCACTGCATCATTTCAGCTGAGTCTACATTTTTTTCAAGTTTCTGTTCAAACCTTCTCCACTGTAATAGCACGCTTACATTCTTAGTTAAATCCATATTTCTTCTATTTATTTAAACATGCTTATTTATTTGAAGAACATCTCTTTTCAGTTGTTATAGTCTAGGTTTTCTATACACAAAAAAATTGTAAATAAATAAAAATAAAAATCAGTGGATCTGTAATTGAATTTGCATAGTTCAACTTAACTGTTCACCTAATGATCAGATTGATCAAGTATATCTTCATTTTTTTGCTAATTGGGGTGAACATAAATAGAGTTTTTGGTAAAGGTATCTAAGAACCAAAAGTATCACTATGGATAATATTCTTCAACTAGGTTACATTTATTAATGATCAGAAAATTGAAGATTGGCCTTCTGGTGGTTCTGATGCCAAAGGTCATAGTGATGTTGTTTTAAATCAGTTTAATGCTGTTGCCATTGTGGTTTCTTGAAAAGAGTTTCAGATTCAATAAAAATGTAAAAACCTATACACATTAGAGATACTTTGCAAGTTGTTAAGTTGTATTATGTATGCTGTCTTATTTGTAATTTATGGTGAAGATATATAATCAGTTTGCAGTAATAAAAGACTTAAAAGTGGAAACCAGGACAGATGGCAACTTTTAAAGGACATTCCCTTTATAATCAGACAGACTTGAATTCAATTTTTTTTTTTTTTTTTATAGTTGGTGGCTATGAAAACTTGGGCAAATTATTTGGCTTTCCAGTTTCTCCTATCTATTGAGAATCACACAAATCAGATACCAGATTATGATTTTTGTTGTGACTGAGGGAGATAAGCAAATAAAGATCTTAGCATGAATCCTAGCACCCTTTGTCCTTGTACATTGCTAATCCTACCATATTTCAGCCTTGTCTTTGAAGGTGATCATTTATACTTGAATCAGTTCAGATTCCTTTATTGTCAAGAATCAGACAACCTAATTTCAAGTGGCTTGAGGGAAGAAAAGTCTTCATAATTACGTAACTGGGTACAGGAGGGAACTGTGTCTCTAAGTAGGAACAGATCTAGGGTCTATACCATGTGACAAGTTCCTTGTTTTCCTGTTGCACTTTTTTTTTTTTGCATTTTATTTATTTATTTAAGAGAGAGAGAGAGAGAGAGAGCATGAGCCGGGTGAGGGGCTGAGGGAGAAGCAGACTTTCCAGAGATCATGGAGCCCAATGCAGGGTTCAATTCCGGGATTCTGGGATCATGACCTGAGCTGAAGGCAGAGACTTAACTGACTGAGCCACCCCCAGGTGTCCCCCCAACCCATTGTAGTTTCTTAGTTCCCCTTCCTGAGTGTTGGCTCTGTTTCTGACAGGGTCTCTCCTTGGGGTTCTAAGATGGCTGCCAGAAGCTTGTAGGGCTTTATTCTCTCAGGTTCAAATCCAGCGAAGGGGAGAATCTTCTCATAGCTGTCGCAGAAGAACGAAGAAACTGCTCTTTTCAGAAATCCCAAGAAACATCCCTTTCATATCTTGCTGGCTCCAGTTAGGTAAGAACCTAGTCTACCAATCACAGTGGCCAGAAGGATTATATAGGTTGGTTGGTATACGTTTTCCTATAGAAAGATAGGAGTTTGTTTGGGGGAGAAGGAAGATTCTACATTAGGCAGATAAACAAGAGGGGGCTACTACAGCACTTGTGTTATTATTCAGCCCTAAAGAAAAATGTTGTAGTCATGGTTTTATTTCATCCAAGTCATGGTTGAAGTCTAGAGAATTCTTCCCTCTCCACTACTGAATAGATCTGAATCTTCATGATTAAAAGAAACCAATGTATATTAGCTTTCATCCTTAATTATACATCATTAGACTGGATGGATAGACACTGAGATTTATGTTTTGTTGCAGATAAACATTTGTTGGGGCACCTGGGTGATTCAGTCAGTTAAGTGGCTGCCTTTGGCTCAGGTCATGATCCCAGAGTACTGGGTTTGAGCCCCTGCATCGAGCCCGCATTGAGCCCCACATTGGGCTCCCTGATCAGCGGGGAGTCTGCTTCTCCCTCTCCCTCCACTCTTCCCCTGCTCTTTCTCTTTCTCTCACTCACTCTCTCTCAAATAAATAAAATCTTTAAAAAAGCCCAAATAAATGTTAAAGAAACACATTAATATATTTTCTTACATTAGACATTTGGTCATAGGATCACTGTTTTCTCAAAATGTCAGGAGTATCTGTCATTATGTAAGTTATTATTATTTGACATTATTATCCAATATCTAATGACTTATCCCTTGGATCACAGGTGACCTTGCTGGCTACTGGTCCTACATTCACAGACCAAAGTAGTGGACATGAAGGCTAGGATTTATGCTACAAACAATTCTTTTTCTTTTTTTTTTTTTAAAGATTTTATTTATTTATTTATTTGTCAGAGAAAGAGAGAGAGAGCGCCCGCGCGCACGAGCCCACTAGTAGGCAGAATGGCAGGCCGAGGCAGAGAGAGAAGCAGGCTCTCCGCTGAGCAAGGAGCCGGATAGGGGACTTGATCCCAGGACCCTGGATCACGACCTGGGCCGAAGGCAGTGGTTTAACTGACTGAGCCACCCAGGTGTCAGGCAGCCCACAAACAATTCTTAATGTCTACAAATTTCTACATGTTGGCAGCTAGCAAAATATTCCAGAAAGGTTAATTCATTAAATCTTTATATTTGTTTAAAAATTCTACAGTCCTTGTTGGGGCCATAGCCACAGAAGACTTTGTTTATTTATTTTATTTTATTTTTTTTTATTTTTTTTTTAAAGATTTTATTTATTTATTTGAGAAAGAGACAGTGAGAGAGAGCATGAGCGAGGAGAAAGTCAGAGGGAGAAGCAGACTCCCCATGGAGCTGGGAGCCCGATGTGGGACTCGATCCTGGGACCCCCGGGATCATGACCTGAGCCGAAGGCAGTCGTCCAACCAACTGAGCCACCCAGGCGTCCCTGTTTATTTATTTTTTAAATACATTTTATTTTTATTTATTTATTTGACAGAGAGAGAGAGAGAGAGAGTGCACAAGCCGGGGGAACAGAGAGGGAGTGAGAAGCAGACTCCCTGCTGAGCAGGGAGCCTGATGTGGGACTCAATCCCAGGACCCTGGGATCATGACCTGAGCTGAAGGCAGACGCTTAACCATCTGAGCCACCCAGGCGCCCCACAGAAGACTTTTAAATGCAGTTGTTTTCTAAGATAAAATGTGGTCTAACATTGAGAATTAGTATAGTAATAGACTAAGGATTCCTTCTCCTCTATGTTTAAATCTTTATGTAAATCACAGTGACAAGATGTCACAGGCACATACCACAGTTTAGCAGAGGAATGTTAACAGCCATGATAAATAGCTTTGAGTAAAAAATATTTTATTCTGTTTTCATTCATCTAAATGGTTTAGTAACATAAACATCATTGCATTTTTAAAGCCAGCTTTTAAGCTACTATAAAATATAATCGACTTGTGATGAGTGAGTTGTACATGTCAAGGTTAAAAATTGGTTTTCCGTTAGGTACTTCCCAACATGAAGGAATATATATTCTAGCATAATGAGTTAAAAAATAAAAAAGTGATGGAAATAAGTAGGGCATTTATTACCACTAGATCTATTTAGATCTTAAATTCTTAAAAGGGCCAAGGAAGTTTAAAGGTACTCTTTTATATCACTGAAGTATTTATCAACTCTTTACCAGCATGGTTTTGAATTTCAAATAAGCAATCATTTTGGTAAGTATATAATAGAGAAAAAAATAAGATATAGTTTTTAATTATGTGAACTAAAATGAACAGCCAAGAGGGAAAAAGAACCATTCTGGCACTATGGAAATATTCAGCGATTTTTAGAAAAACCTAGGGAGGGGTGCCTAGGTAGCTCAGTTGGGTAAACGTCAGATCTTGATTTCATCTCAGGTCATAATCTCAGGGTCTGGTTGTGAGATTGAACCCTGCATTGGGCTCCGTGCTGGGCTTGAAGCCTGCTTAAGATTCTCTCTCTCTCTCTCTCTCTCTCTCCCTCTCCCTGCTCCCCCACCCCCCGCCATGTGCATGCTCTCTCTCCTTCACTCTAAATTAAAAAGTAAAATAAAAGAAATAAGAAAAACCTAGGGAGATGACATTTTAGCATAGTCTTATTGGCACAACTGCTGGTTATGTTATATATTAAGAATTTTTGTTTCATTCTTAGGTACACATCATGTTTGTCATTAAATATTATGGGGAAACTTTTCTTGGGTATTGCAGTTAATAAATTATTTTTGCCATCCTTTGAGTGAAAATAAAAAGGTTGCTAGTAGTCCACTTGAACTATGCATTATTTTAAGTTTTCTATCAGCTTCCTCTTCTTGGACTGAAACACATAGCCTTTGCAAATAACAATAACAAATCCATTATAGATAGTTGTACCTCGAGGTATTTTGAGCTAATCATTTGGACTTTTGTGGGAGGGAATTGAGTGAAACTGAAATTTCACCCTACTAATAGTTGTAAGGCAAAATAAGATAAACAGTAAAAGAAAACAGAACAAAATCCAGAGCTTCAGTTTTCTAATTTATCAGTATTCCCTAACTAAATTAAATAGAACTGACTCTGGTTAATTTAAGCAGAAAGGAATTCCTTGGGTAGTTGATGGAAGAGTTCATGGAACTGAAGGAAATGCTGACAAACAAGACCTGGGAAAGGATAGCCCACTACTGGGATGAACCAACTCTAGCTCTTTTCCATCTTTGTGTCACTATGGTCACGGCTCAGGATTCCCAGTGCGAGGGGGTGTGGCGGGGAGAGAGAGTATGTTCTGGGAAAGAACAAGACATCTTGACTGATAGTCCACTGACAACTGTGTTTAATGTGCCCAAGGAATTAGCCCAAGACATAATCAATGATCTGCTGCTACCAGAGAAATGGAAATAGATGATGCTGGGCAGGCACACTGAACTAATGTCCGTTACAGAGATTCATGATGGAGAAATGTGCTTCAGTGGTGATGAATTACTAGAAGGAAAAAAAGGTGGGGGGAACCCTGAGTATATTATCTAAGCAGAGTATCTATGTTGAAGACAAAAATACTGTGTTACTCTCCTACGTCTGCTCTAACAAGTTCCCACAAACTGGGTGACTTCAAACCACAGAAATTCACTGTCTCACAGTTCTGAAAGATAGATTTTGGGAGTCAAAGTTGGTGGGGGCTGTTGTGTCTCTGAAGACTTGACGGGGAGACTCTGTTCCATTCCTTTCTTTTACCTTCTCGTGCTTCCAGGAATCCATGACGTTCCTTGATTTATAGATGTGTCATTGCAGTCTCTGTCTCCATTGTCATACGGTGTTCACTCTCCGCTGCGTCTGACTCTGTCTCTTGTCTTCTAATAAGGACACAGGTCGTGTTGGATTAAGGGCCCTTACTATTCTAGTGTGACCCCATCTTAACATAAGCAATGACATCTTTTAAGACTCTACTTCCAAATAAGCTAAGATTCTTAGATTCCAGGGAGGACACGAAATTGGGAGGAACACCATCCAACTCAGTACAAGTGCGGTGTGGGTAAAACAAACAATAGTGCACACAGTTAGGTCTGAAGAGCGGGAGGGGTGATAGCCTATCATTCTCTCTAGTAAAACTCTATCTGAAGCATCATGGCAAGTATTAGGCACTCTTTTTTAGATAGTCTTCTGTCCAGTGGAAAACTGGTAGAAAACAATTTGGCTTTCAAGAACAGTTTTTTTGAACTGCAGACCATAAACTTGGCAAAGGGGAGTTTAAGATAAATATAATATGAGCCTCCAGATGTTGAAAGGAAGAAAGATGCCATCTTTGTTCACATACAGAGACTAGGACCCATGGCTGGAAGTTTCAGGGAAGCCCATTTTCTTTCGCTGTGAGCAGAAACATTCTTACATTAGTGGGTTCCAGAGAGGAATGAGCTACCATGAGAGTTAGTGAGGGCCATAGCTCTGGAAGCAGTCAGCGTAAACTGGGTAAATATTTGTCATGATGATGTAGAAGAGATTTCTGAATGTGAAGGGCACCTAGATTAGATAACTGCCCACAGTTCCATGTTGAAGAGTCTCTTCTAGGAATACCGAGGGCTCTAGTGAACCCCAAAGGTTTATTGAGCCTTGAGTACGGTACTACATGTTGGTAGAAGGAGAAGTTCAAACGGCAGACATAGTCTCCAGTTCTTACACAGACACGTATTTCAGAGCTTACTCTGGAACCGATCAGGAACAATCCAGGATCCCACACGCTATCTGTCATAAAGCAGAGGATCGGTAACTATTCGTTGAATGAGTCTGTTGTTTAATCAGAGTCTGGTTTACAAATGTATGTGCATCGTTTACCCGGGTACTTACCTGATTGGTATCAGCCCTGCCATATTCATGCCTACTATCTTTTATAGCCTTCTGGTCTTCTAGGATTTCCTTGCTCATGTATCATCACTATCTTTGTTTCATTTTACCATTTTAAAAATAGTGTTGGAAGTGGGGAGTAATTTTTCTCCTTAATCTCTTTCCTCCTCTAGGTTTTCTTTGCCAGCAGAGCTAGCCCTGAACCTCTAAAGTTAATATGTTAATGTGAAGACTGGAGGGGACTTAGGCTAAAGCAGTGTTTCTAAAGGTGTGGGATCGATGACTGGTTTTATGCAGGATCAGAATGACTTTGGGTGGCATATGGATATGTACTGAATTGAACTGAAAGGACTTTGAATCTGTTGCCTTTCAGTGTTTCTCACTAAGGCAAGGAGAAAGTTTCAGTTTGGTGCTAGTTTATAACACCTCTCTAATACACCTAAATCTCCCTTTTTAATGAAGAGTAGGCTTCAGATGTAAAGCTTTTAGAAGTCCAGTAACATTGTTTTGTTTTCATAGTATTTATTTTTTTATTTTATCCTCTATTTATGCTAAGTTCTAATTTTAGTATAAAGTAACGACACAAGCTTCCTTTAAAAATTTGGGTAGTTGAAACTTAAAAAAATGGTATGATATTAAACAGGAGGTGGGTAGTAGTGATGGTTGTGAAACCGTGTGAATGTCCTTCGTGCCTCTGAACTGTACACCTAAAAATAGTTAGGATGATAAATTTTACGTCAGACATGTTTTACCACAACTAAGAATAATAGTAAAAAAATTTAAAACATGAAGAAGAAAAAAGCATTTAAAATCGTAAATGAATCCTTAAAAGTCAAGTGAAGGCCAGCAGTCTAGTTGACAATAAATGGGAGCACAGGCACAAGGAGAATATGCACTCCCCACACGTTCTTCCCCATGGGCCTCTGCTCAGTGTTCACTAGAAAGCTCAGGGGCAAGGAAGTGGACCAGAGAGATAACCCCTTGGTTCCTCAGGTGTGCAGGTGGTGAGAGTCTTCCCCTGGGAACAGGCACAAAATCTCACCTACAAACCCAGATTCTTCCCTCATACACAAAAGCCTTAAGCCTCTGGGGGAGGGACGGAAACCCCACTGGGCCCAGTATCCCATACTGATACCAGCTGGAGATCTGCAACAGATCAAGAGCATATTTTGGTTGACACAGGGAAGACGGGGCAGAAATGTTGAGGAAAAGTCAACCCAAGACCCAGACTAAGGCCTAAGACTGAGGATAGACTCAGAGAATACAAACATCGGTAGCCTCTGTATTCGAATTGCCAAATATTGGAAGTAACCAGGATATCTTTCAGTTGGGCAATGGATGAACAGATTGTGGTAGTATTCCACAGAGCAGAATTCTACTTGACAATAAAAAGAAATAAAAGGAAAGTTGCTTGACCTCACCCCTGTGCCAGTAATTACTGACGGTAACCATTAGAGCAGTAGCCATGAATGTTTCATGAAAAACACAGAACTTTAGAAAATGCAAACATTCAGAAGTAGATCAAGAGAATTATGGAGAAAGCAGGAGTTGCCTGGAGGGGTTGATTGTAAGGGTAGGAGAGACTTGATGGTCCTGATTTTCTCAACAAGAAAAAAACCTACATAGTATCTGCATGTTCTTTTTCATTATAATGCATAAAATACTATTGATTTATAAACCATTCTATTTTTGAAACTCAGAGGCCTCCATAAATATATATACAGCCTTTCCACTCCCCTAAACTTATATCAAGTTGATCAAAGATTCTTCCAGGCTAAAGGATCTTTAGAATTCATGTAATGTCCTTCAAATACAGGTTTTTAACCTGTAATTTGCAAGCATGGATAGAACTCAGTATACTAGATACAAAAATGACATCTTTACTGTTACTTACATCCAACTGAAATTTAGTATTGCCTTTAATTGAGAGTACAGGTCACAAAACAAAGAAGCCTTGGCAGTACCTGTGACTTTTTTGCCAGTGGAAATCACAGATAATATCACATCACATTACAGTTGTTTGCAGATTTTTTTTTTTTTAAAGTAGGCTCCATGCCCAGTGTGAAATCTGCCACTGGAGCCCAGTGTGGGGCTTGAACTCACGACACTGAGATCAAGACCTAAGCTGAGATCAAGAGTTGGACACTTAACCACCTGAGCCACCCAGGAACCCCTACGGATTTTTTTAAAGTCGTTTATGTTCATCCCTATTTGAAAGTGTGGTTATTATTGGAGCTGCTGTTAGATCTTTGTATTCAATTAGTTAAGAAAACATGTTTACCATGTCACAGTTTATGCTTTTAAAATTTGACAGTTGTATTTCACTGTATTTTGTTTCCTTTATAGTTCTGTGTATCTCATTTTTCAGAGAGATCACAGGCCTTAACCGACTCTCAGAAGGATTCATAGCGCTTAGAAAGGTTAAGAACCTAAAACCTTTCTTGGAATCTGAGTAGTAAGTTCCATTCAGGGTGTGGTCCAGAAAGCCAGAGCTGTTGAGTGAGTTCTAATTTACCAGATCTGTGCTTGGTTGGCTAAATGCCAGCTGTGCTATTCTGTAGGAAGCATTGGTTCTAGTAAGTTACATGCCAATTTGTAAATGCAAAGGGTACATTTTTGAGGATCTGTAGATTCTCTGTGTAGATTCTCTGAATACCTCAGGGGAGCTTATTTCATTTTGACAACCCTGACAGGAAGTTTTGCCTCTTCTGGGGCAAAAATCTGCTTTTGTTTAACTTCTATCATTGACCTATGTCTGGTCTATATAACCTGACAGTTATCTAGGAATTTCCTGAAGTCACTAAAATACTTTCACTGTGACCTTCCTGATGTGTCTCAGGAATGCAAATCACAGTGATATCTGCCAAATCTAAATATATTTTGACAAAAATATACTTACAGGGAAACATTAGGCTTCGATTTCATGGAACATTTTTCTTCTTTTTTTTTTAATGGAATATTTTTCTAACAAACATTTGGGATCCTAGTATGTGCCAGGCACTCAGCTTAACACTGGAATATAATAAGGGGCAAAGCACACATGCTCCCTGCCCTCATGGGTGTTGGAGGGAAAGGCATTGGTTATAGTGCCTGGAAGGTGCTCCGTAGACCAGGCAGGTGGCATGGGAGGAAGGCTGAGGAATAGAGGGACCTGTGCTTGAGAAAAGAGGGGGCTCCCTAGGTTAAGAGCTGTATGGGGCTGGAGTTGAGGCAAGGAGTAGAGAAGTGTTCTTAGCAGAGGAAACATTTTGTCACATACGAGGAAATGAAAGTCTGTGCCTGGGAGAAGGGTAAGGATGGGACAAAGTGGAGGTGGAAAGATAAGCCTGCCATCAGACAATGCAGGATCTTCTTGGCCAGACTGAGGATTTTTGTTTTTGAAGCAGGGGGTGACATGATCAATGATCCTTCGATACAGAGTAACTGTATTTCTTTTCCAGGAGAACAGATAGCATTAAACAAAAGCAGGATGCCTAGAAATTAAAAAAAAAAAAAAAAAAAAAGTCTGCTATTTAAGCACAGTGGACATGACACCTGTACCATAATACATATTCATTATTACAACTATTCCTTCAAGTCTGCTAGCAAGCTTTTGGTTTCAGTTCCAGGATAAAATTACTTGTTTCTTTGAACTTCTGAACTAGGGGAATTCTAAACCACTGGCTTTTGTCATGTATCTTTGAAGACTTGTTCATAACGTTTCCATTATAAAAGCTATTACATTGTTTCCAATCTTTTTAGAAAAGGGGCTATTAAAGTCATTTAGATACCAGCTTGCTATTTTAGTTGTGATTGTTTGCCTGTTTATTTGGACCTCCTTATGAAAGGCTGAAGATACTATGTCTGTAATTGAATTGGCTTGCAAGAAAGCTCTTTGCGGGGATGGTAATCCCTGGTACATTTAAATTTATAGAAAAGTTTTGAATTTTCCATTTGATTAACGAACATAGGCCATAGTAGTATTGAACACTGATGTCTATATGATCCTCTTAGCCACTACTTTGAATTAAAATTCTTGCAATCTTTTTATCATTTGAGTGAGAATATAAAATACAATTTTCATTTCATGTGCGTACTTTTCAAAATGGCAAAATTTTGTCCTCAAAGTAATTGAGCAGGTCTGGCTCATTATAATATTAGTTACCAGTGGAACGAATTAGCTACCAGCTCATTGTATTATTCTAGTTGGACTTTGTTTTTGGCTACTCTGAGGCATTGGGCGTGAGCAAGAGGAACATTCTTCCCGTTTCAAGGTGTCAACCCAGGGTCCATGTGCCTACATTTGTGTAATTTCTGAACTGTTTCACATGAAGCTAAGGCGACGTGTTCTGAGACGGTTGGCACCCACCTGTACTAA
This sequence comes from Lutra lutra, assembly GCF_902655055.1. Lineage (NCBI taxonomy): Eukaryota > Metazoa > Chordata > Mammalia > Carnivora > Mustelidae > Lutra > Lutra lutra. The sequence continues at coordinate 32,433,313 of NC_062281.1, read as the reverse complement.
CGTGGCTTATTAGTAGTACTGAGGTTCTTTTTATCTAGTACACAGAAGACGTAAGAGGATACATGGTGACTGTACATTGTGAAGGACTTTGAAAGGTCCTCGAGACAAGAATATTCAGAAGAGGTGATTAGAAAAGTTGCAGAGAATTTTTTTTCCTGTGTATTTGGCATCTTTACACAGGATATCAGCAAGAGCCTCAGAGCCTAACCATTGCATCAAAAGGCTTTGTTCTGTTTCAGGTGGTATTTGTTTTTGAGAATGTGTTTCCACGAATATATGTCTTTTGTCTGAGCAACATTTCTTTGTGGACTGCCCCCACTACTGGAATCAACTTTTTCAGTTCCATGGCTGATATGGGACTCACCTGTTTCCTTTGTTCCTTTTCCTCGGGGTGAGCATGTGACTCAGTCAGCCAGAGTATCCCCAACTTGAGCCCAGAATGGTTTGTTCCGGAGTAGGTATATGATGTCAGCCAGCAAGATGGAGGGAGTCACTCCCTGTGACTTTGGCAGAACACCAAAATGATGCTCTCTTCCTCATGGAGGTCACAAAGCTGTTAGAATTTGTATCTCTAGCTGCTGATGGATTTTGGTCACCAAATGGAGAAAGTCTGCCTGAAAACGAAGCTACAACAAGGAAAATAGAAACAGAAGAGGAAAAGGCACATTTCAGCCCATTGATCCCACCACACTAAATAGCTGTTTCTGAGCATTTCAGTTGCACGAACCCATTATTTTCTACTTCTGCTTCAGCTGTTTTGAGTGAGGTATTTGTTCCTTTCAACCCGAAGAATGAAAACATATGGCGCCAATAAACTGCCCCGGCATTCAGGTGGCAGCAGGAAGGGAGAGGTCCAAAGACGTCATCTGGTATGCGAGTGAAAGAATCGAACATCTCTGCTTCCCTGAGCCAGGAAGGGTTTGCAAGAGAAACCAACGAATGTGCCAACTTCCCACTCCTGTTGCCATTTCCTTTAAACAGCGCTGCATCTTTTCAGCGACATGCTGAAGTAGTAGCGTCCGACTTTTTCTCATGTACAGGAGACGCGCCGTTGCTGTACATTACACAAACAAACAAACGGTAGCCGGCTGATTCTTACTTACAGCTTCACCGTCTGAAATCCACGGGTCCATTTATTTGTCACACATTCGCTTTTGGCATGAGGCATTCTAGGGTCTATTGTTCAACAAGGAGGACATTACAACTCCAGTAACAGTCTCTCACATGAATAACAAGATGAGAGGGACGAGCAGTAGAAATAATAAAAGACAAATTATCCTCTATTTCTAGTAACTCAGCAATGAAGGGCATTTATGGTCTCATGTGGACGTGAAATAGCTAGGAAATATGACTCAGTCATTTTGGATGCAAAATGCTGCCACAGCTTCATTCCGTTTGGTATCCTAGGTATCAGTTTCTTACAGACATTTCCTTTTAAAGGCAGGGAAGAAAAGATACACAGTGTGGTAATGGCAATGAGTATGTCAAGTGTCCTGTGAACCTCAAGTGGAAAGCAGAGGAACTGTAATGACATTTCTGGTATGCGGTTTAGTCAGTGGCTTATTTTGTCGTAATTCTTTATGAAGAGGGAGACACGAAACATCTATAAATTAGGATGGTTTGTGGCTAAAGGAAAAACGAGGGGAGTCAGGGGCATTATTTAGACTCACTTTATCTTACATCAGTGCTTGTCTCATGGATATTAATTTCTGCTAAGAAGGGTTACAAGATAAGCCCTTCAGCTAAAAATAGAACCTGGTTACTAAGCTATAAGAAGAGTTGCTCTGCATAGCGTAATTCAGCGACTAGAAAACATTGTCTTCCAGGGTATGGCCTGAATGGTTTCTGAGAACACTGTGAAGCATTTTGGTTAGCTCACTTCCATTGAGAGAGGGGAATACAATAAACAACGATTTTCTACATTGTATCACAGAATATACTGAGGTGTTTATTATCCCTTGTGCTCCTATGATAGGAAAAGTAGGTTTATCCCTCCCAGGTAATATAATGGAGAAAACATCACATTTTCAAAAGAAAAATGCTTCACGAGGGGAGATAGCATGAGGATAATGAAACTCTGCTGTGCTGTCTTTAATGAACTGATGGTTTAATAAACGATTGCCTTGGAGACCAAAAAAAACAAAAACAAAAAATATCAGACTCTTTTTTTTTTTTTCAAAAACAAAAAATAGTTCTTACTTCTGTATCCATAGGAGATTGTTAGTACACAAAGATTAGCATTCACGTTTAAATTTGGGGTTTGCTTCCAAGTGTTTGGCTTGTTACCAATTATTGTTTCTATAAGCATATATAACTAAAAGAACAGAGCCCTTCTGGGCTGTTCTAGCTAGATAGGACATTTCTAGTCTCACACAGGTAAGTGGCTGGAAAACGCACATTTGTGCGGCAGAGTTTCCCGTTCATTTGGATTTCAGTCTGCTCATCTTTCTGCCAGAAGGAGTGAGGTATGACGCACGTCCGGTTGTCATGGCCATGCCCATGAAGAATGCAAAGCTTGATTGCTGGGACCTGTAGCCTCAGTCAAGAGACAGTGGGACATGCAAACAGATGGGGTTCCTGGGCAATGAGAATTCAGAAGTGGTAGGCAAAGTATATTGGAAGATGTGGGAGCTTCCTTAAATTTTGTGAAAATCAGAAGAGAGTGAGGTCTACAACAGTCCAACTGGTAATTCTGAATTTATGACCCTTGCACTTGATACAGTTGCTGACCGACAGTACATACGCTGATGAAAGGAAAGGTCTGTTCCAGTGCAGAACAGTGTGAGTCACGGAGGAGCAACATCCGGGTGACAAAAGCACAGGGACCGTCTGGAGCTTTCCTATAGCCTGACATGGAAGAGTGTCTGATTGGAATTGATATAGGAACATGTCCCACCTCCAAACATTTATTTTTGTATAATATATTTCAGCTTACTGTATTCTAAACTGATTGTAGTTTTTATTCCGTATTAATTTCAGGGATTCCAAACTTTTTTTTTTTTTTTTTTTTTTTTACCATTTTCCCTTTTATTCCCATGACTTACTCATTCCATAACTGGAAGCCAACTCATTTATTCATTCATGTTTTTCATTCAGTACATAAACTGAGTGCTTACTGTTTGCCAAACATTGGGGGAAAAAAAAAAAACCAACAAGTGGTAGAATAAATCTAAAGAAATCCCTGCTTTCACAGACTTCACATTCTAGTCAGTGGAGACAACCAGCAAGTTAAGCACATATATAAAGGCTTTAAAGAAAAGATATTCCAGTAATGTGAATAATGTGACAGAGCTTGATAAGCCTGAGGGTGAGGAACAATATTAGTGTGTAGATACAGAAGAGAAGGGAGTTGAGGATCTGCTTGAGGACAGAGTAATATTTAGAGAACCAGAAGGGATGGAGGCAAAGCATGGGGCCTGAGAAGCTGCAGCCAGCGAGGTAGCAGGATAGCCAAGAAAGCAGTCCTTGGAGAATGTTGAAGTCATTTGTTAAACCCATGAGTAACCTAACCCAGTTGATGATTTTGGAAGTTTCATCCCAGCTGCCAGGGAGGCCAGACCAGCACAGGTCAGGCACCGAAAGAGAGTGGCAGGAGCACGTCGAGATGGGAGAAGTCAGAGGCGTCCGCACCATGACTCGCGGTGGAGGTGATCAGAGAGGCTGTATTTGGGACGTGTGTAAGATGTGGGAGAAGGTGGCCCACACAGAATGGCAGTGCACCTCTCCCTGGCTGACGAGATTAGATTAGATACTGGGTTCGAGGGAAAGAGAACAGTTGTACTTAGGCGGTTTTCATTTACATCAGTGCTACTCACAGTAGCGGTCTGTAGCCTTTGCCACTGATCTGTGACAACGTAAGGAGCTTGAGCTAAAATGTAAATCGGCTGACTTTCATTTTATAGTGCGATTTTCTCAATGAAGACACAGTACATTGATTTACATTCTAGTTCAGGTTCCTCACTTTGCTGCAGACCAGAAAAAGTTTGCAGAGCAAACTCATCTGTGGCCCTCACTTTGAGGAGCATTGTTTTATTTTATTTTTTAAATTTAATTTATTCATTTGAGAGAGAGAAGGAGAGTGAGCAAGAGAGTATGGGTGGGTGGGGGGGGAGGAGAAGGGGCAGAGGGAGAAGCAGGCTGAGGGAGAAGCCAAGTAAGACCCTGGGACCCTAAGATCATGACCAGAGCCAAAGGCAAATGTTTAACTCCCAGGTGCCCCAGGAGCATTGCTTTAGATGAAGTTGTCATTGAAAGCCGTAATTTTACCAAGTTCTCCGGCTTATTCAGGTATGGCATATTCTTAAATAGTTGCTGACTTTGCAGTTTTAGAGGTGTGCTCTGGTTGCCAAATTAATGGAACTACACACTGATAAGTTATAAAATACCCATGGAACACCTTAAAATTATGGTTTCTAGATTTTCAAATGCTTTGTTGATTTTTTTTTTAAATAACAAATTCATGTTTATGAAGGAGGGTCACAGGGCAACTCAAGCTAAACTTTACTTGTTCATTGAAATGTAGCTTATGCACCATCATTTAGAAAGCCTTCTACATCCTCTAACCATTGTGATCTAAGTGTTTCTCTTAGGTTTATTTCTCACACTCTGTGTTTTACCTTTCTCATAGCACTATTTTATATCAAGAATGGTTGACTTACTTTTCCCTGCCTCCCCTCAAACTGTAACCAAGTAGAAGGAAGACTGTATATTTTAACTCCAGTATCCAGTAGAATGTCTGGAACATTATAGATATCCAGTTAAACTTTATAGAAGTTGAGTAGTGTGACCGTTGATTTCAAAGAACAGAAGTATAACGATATACTGCTGGGCAGATGGTTAGCATTCAAGTTTGGGGTGACTACTATAGTAAAGATTTCTTTAGGTCAGCCAAAATCTGAGGTAAATGACCTCAGTTGTATCCTCAAATATTAAAGAAAAGTTTTAAATATTTAAATGAATATTACACATTGGACTTCTCAGTAGTATCTTTTAAAAGAGAGCAGCTGACATGAGTGATAGTTAAGAAATAAAGGACACTAGTGCATATATATATTATAATAACCTCATTATAGAGGGAATGATTCATTATACCACAAATAATGTTACCAGGAGATCTGAGTTGGTGGGGTCCAGCAGTTTCTCTTCCCTGCTTTAGCATTTGCTGGAGTTCAGTTGTGGTATTTGGCAGAAACCCCTTAAAAATCTTAGAGTCTGATTATAGTCTACAAGCAGACCAGTCATCATCCAGTGATTCCAGATTTCTTAACCAATTAGAATATTTGGAGCCAAACTATTTTTCAGTCAACAGATTTTTTTGAACATTTACTGTGTGAGAAAGTACCAGGTATCATTAAAGTACTAGGAACTGTTGGGGAATAGAATGACAAATCAGAGATGGGTTTTGTCTTTAAGGAGAAGAAAATAAAGTATCACCAGTCTCTTTGCCACATTATAGGATAATGACACTGAACCCTTTTCCCTGGAGAGTGGGTCATGCCTTATTGGTGGAAATCTCAGAACCTGCAGTCTTCTAGCTTGACCCTGTCCACTGCTCCCCGTGATTGCTCCCTGGGATCACAACTGTTATTTCCTTAGGTCTGTCACTTATCAGGGAAGGTCACAGACATGCAACAATTTTCAGAGCCACCGTGGTTCACAGTCTCCTGCTGGGTGACCAGTCTGCTGTTCTTACAGGGACTTACGGGTTCATCATCAACTTGTATTGTACCAACCCCTTTCATTGTTTTGTTTTGCCTTGAGACAATCCAAGGTTTTATCAACTCTCACTTGGCTATGAGTGTGCTCATACCTAAGGGTATCCTTTCTGTTGGTATTCTTAAAAACAGATATGAAAAGGCTTTAGTGATTACCTCAAGCTCTTTTACATAATGACAATGTGGATGATGATAATAATAATCATGATACCAATGATATTTATTGAGGACTAAAAATAGGTGAGTCCCTATCCTCTGTGGTTTGCCGATGTTTTCTCATTTATTCCTTATAACAACTCTGGAAGGGTGGTGCCATTATTATGTCCATTTTATAGATGAGTTACCAAGGCAAAGAGAAGTTAAGTAACTTGACTAATACCCTCTTTAGTTCCTACCATCAAAGAGGGAGGCACTTACTAAATGAGCCTCATACAGAGCTCTTGTTCTCCCCTGAGCTTCCTGTGATTGACTAAACTCTCGTGATGGACCTGGGTTGTATTGATGAGGAATGTTGAGACCAGTATACCTATTGTGGACAAAATACGATCTCTGGCTGTCATTCTCTCCTTGGACAAGCAGTGAATGTTTGTCTTTGCTGTCCCTGAGATTGGGCCAAAAGCCAGGGCAGATTGAAGAGAGGGAAGATAATGCTGGGACAAGAATAATCCTCAGATTTTGGTACCCGATTCCTGGCCCATGCTGGTACAGGGGTTCCTAAGTTTGGGCTTATAATTTCCGTTATTTATTTTGACCTAACCTGGTAGTAGATGCTATATGATGACTGGTTGGCTCTGAAAAAATTACTGTTCACTTACCAGAGAAGTCCAAGTACATCCTAAAGCTGTGGTGACGGCTCAAGTCCATGTCATCACCATGAGTAATTAGAGGCATTTATGCCTGAAACTGCTGCCTACTTCATTTGCATTATCTCATTTAATGCTCATGCTAACCTTACCGTATCATCAATACCAGTGTGGCCAGTGACTACATTACTCATTCTTATACTGTCTACATAAAGTGACTCGAGCCCCATGATTGGGAATATATTAGACAAATAGACTCTAAGATTCTATTTTATTTTGTCTTGGATTAAATGTATTCTTTTGTCTGTGACTCGATACTTTTTAAGGGGAGGCATACTACCACTTATTAAGTGTCTACTGTGTACTGGGCACTGTGCGGTTTGCATGTAAGTTTTTATTTTTGCTAATCTTAGGATTCAGTATAAATATTCATCAAGAGTATTTTATCATGCTAAGAATATCTTTACCTAAGAATACCTTGGGAAAGGAGTAGGGGAAAATCTACAGGATAAAGGAAATAAACAAAAACTGGTGAGAGTACTTAATGAATACAGAGCAGATGCTTAACATGAAGAACAGATTTTTGATGGCAAGCTTTTGCCCCGACAGATACATAAAATTTTTCACTGTGGGAGGTCGTGATCCAGCAATAGATCAAGTATAAATCTTGCAAAAAAAAAAATCTTGCAAAAAAAATTTTGGTAGATAGGTAACAAAATCTTTTTCTTATTTGCTTTTCAGCCTGTCTGATTTGCGGCTGCTCATTGATGCATACCAAGTAGGGATTAGAGGAAAATAAGTCCTTATAATTGGAGTCAGTCATGACGAGTAGTCTCTGTCTCTATAATACCTATGTTTTATGGAGTATTTTCTGTAGATGAGTAGAGTAGAATAGAATGGAATAGAAAGTATGCAGAGGTGGGTAATCAGAACCAGAACTATGCAAGCACATGGCTGACTTAGTAAGGGGAAGCAAATGGCATTTATGTTTAATTTTTCATAGGAAGGAGGCCCTTCTGAGCAAGAAAACAGAACAAAAGCGATTTTGTTCTTTGGCAGACAAATAAGAACCTTACCAATCTGTCTTCACTGACACTCCTCTCCTTCCCCTCTAGTGACCTGAAACCCCTAAAAAACAAAACACAAGAAAGACCTGTTTATACATAGATATGTGTGTGTATTTTATGTGTGTATGTGTTTATACATGATACACTGCTTAGGTAATCTCACATGTATGCACACATGTAATGAGTTGGGTTAAACTAGGTATTGTGTATTAGCAATCAGCTTCTAAATCTTAGTGGCTTAGACCACCGAAGTTTATTTTGCACTCAATCTACAAGTCATGTCCACTGCAAGCCATCTGTAGCTTTTCTTCTCATCATTCTACTCTGGACTCAGGCTGACAGTGTAGCCTAAATCTTGAATATTGCATAGCTCAATGCAGAGAGAAAAAAATGACCATCATGGACTTTGTAATTGATCCAAGAACTTCTGCCCCTGTGTCAGTTCTTCCTACATGCTGCTGGTCAAAATAAGTCATGCTCAAGCCTGATGTCAGCATGAAGTGAGTATATATGCAGCAGTATTTTTGAAAAATAATGCAAGCTACTGCAGCATAGTAGCTCATTATGGTGATGTACATATGAATGCTGTTTTTTGTTGGGAGAGGATTAGTGTTCAGTGAATGCATTATAGTTTTCAGAATGTAATTGTACCACAAGAACTGCTCCATCTGTTTCTAGGTATTTTTTCCAGGTGCTTGAGAAAATAGTGATAGATAAGAATAAGCCATTGCTTGTGGCTTTAACCTCATTTATTCTCATGTTCCCCCCATCTCCTCATCTCTCACATTTCCATTCATTCTATTAATGACATTGGGTCACTGTTTCTATATTATAAAGTTCACTCCCCGTAGTTTCCAGTCACATATCTGTTGAGAATCTCCTCTATGCCAGGCACACTACATGTGCTTAAAGACACTCTGATCTCATTCAGAAACACTTCTTAGTGATTTAAGGCCTGGAGGAAACAGTTTATTTCATTTTTTGAAAGTATTGATTAAGCACTGTAGTGGATGAATCAAACAATGAAACTAGATCACAATTTTGTAGAAGAGACAAGATATATTAGAGGAGAGTTTGCAGAGTCGTTTGGCCCATGAAGAGAATGGCAGATTCTTGAGGAGTGGAATAGTTCCTGTCTTGAGAAGGATGAATAGAATTTTATTAAAATTCAAGGAAGAAGTGAGGTAAAAGCCTTGGGGTATAGAATTTGGGGAAAGCACATTTAGAGATAAGACTAGATGTATAGATTAAAAGAAATTATAGAGTTAATTGATAGACTTCATCAGATCTATCCAGAAAGATTGGCCTTTCTGAGCCTCTGAGTATTGTCCTGACTCCTGACAACAGAGCCTGATCTCATCTTTTAAATTCACCCTTTCAATGGAACAGTGTCCCATACTGAGCCTTTCATCCATTACCTTTAATTTGGGACCCTGATCTTTTCCCTTTCCCGTGTCTGAGATTTATATTTAAGTCTCTCTGTTTTATGGCTTATTCCATTTGGATAGAGAGGCTCTTTCCAGTGAATAACCTGAAAGATTTCTTTTCCTTTAAATGAATTTCATATGTGTATTTCCATATTTCTGTTGAACATACATAATTTCCCTGTTATACACAGATCCCTCTGTTAATATGTTTAGAAGAATGAATTAATGAGTCATTTGCAGCATAAAATGCACTGTGAATCATTGTTTTTATGATGTTCTGCAGATACTCTACCCAAGGCGTGCAATGACTCGTCTGTGGCACAAGGACTGTGCTGTACAGACATTTCAGAGACAGATCAAAATGTAGCCTGCAGTGAAAACCCTCACTGCTTCAGTTACTCTTTCATGAAAGCCCGTGGTACAGATATTGAAAAAGAACTTTTTCTGCGCTACCTTTTTGAAGAGGTTCAATTGACTCAAGGCTGGGAACACTATGTATGAATGCTTTGTGTTCCACTAGGGAGCAGTAATTTCTTCTTACAGCTGCCTTCTAGGCTGTCCCTTCAGAAACCCTCTTGGATAATTTCTGTTGGGACAATTACATTCTTTTTCTTACCCTTCTTTTTCTTCTTTATATCTGGGTTAGAGAATGGATAATTTGGGTTTAGAAGTAGACTATTTCGTAATGGCTCAAACCCTTACGTTGTAAAATGTGACAATTTTAGGTCCAAAAATACGAAGTAATAAAACCGAAGTCATATAAAAGCTGGGATTTTTTTTTTGTTTAAGATTTTATTGATTTATTTGTCAGAGAGAGACTGTGTGTGCACAAGCAGGGGGAGCAGCAGGCAGAGGGAGAAGCAAGCTCAACACTGAGCAGGGATCCCAGTGTGGGACTCGATCCCAGCACCCTGGGATCATGACCTGAGCTGAGGGCAGACATATAACCAACTGAGCTACTCAGGTGTCCCAAAGCTGGGATTCTTGACTTTCAGTATAGTGCTTATTTCAGCGTATCTGTAAAATTGCCCCAAATTAGGAATATTGAATGTTACCTGGAATCAGATTGTTTGAGGAAGAGTTGCTTGTTACTACTGATAGGGTAGTGTTTATAAGTTTTGCAGTCAGTGTATGTTTAAGGTATACTTAGGTATTGATTTCACTACTTAGAAAGTTGAGTCATCTAGTTTAAGGTAGGAGGGGTCTTCATGTCATACATGTAGACTGTGCTATTTAAATAAATACTTTTTAATACTATTTAAATAAATACTTAAGTATTTATTGTAGGCGCTCCTGAGGGGCAGTCGGGTGAGCGCTCGACTCTGCTTCAGCTCAGGTCGTGATCCCACGGTCATGAGATCAAGGCCCACGTCGGGCTCCACAATGTGTGGCCTCGCCTCAAGATTCCCTCTCTTTTCCCCTTTCTCTTTCTCTGTAAAATAAATAAATAAATCTTTAAAAACAAGAAACAACAACAACCAAAAATTTATTGTATTGATTTATTTTTTATATTTCAATGGGTTGATTTCAGTTCTCAATAGGAAAATGAAAATGTGGTCAGGCTTTGAAATTTATACTGTTGTAATGTTGTACACTGTTGTAATGCCATTCTGTAGGGGAACAGAGGGTTTTGCCTTGGACAAATCAAAGTCCACATCCCTCCCATAATCCTCATTACTGACAGAACTTCATCAAATGAAGACACTACTGATTTTAAGTAGGATTCCAGTTTCAGGAATGCATCAAAGTAGAGCAGACCCATCTTAGAATCTAAGGAATACAGAGTCTATATGTTTTGGGGTAAGTTAAGTAATAACCTCTTTGAACTTTAATTTCCTTAAGTGTTAAAAGGGTGCATGAATAATAGTAACCTCCTCAGAAATGCTTCAGGACTTGCAGAGATATCCTAAGAGTTATATGAGAATATATAAAAACGTTGACCCTTATTTTAAGGACTCAGTAAATGCCTCAGTTATTTAACGTAACTTGTTTATATTGCAAGTAAAAATACTTCCTCTGAGGAATCAGAAATAAGAATGTAATTTTGGCCATATTTTCCTTCAAAGAGAGAACAAAAGCCTCTATCACATGAAAAAATTAAAAGCAAAACAGATGTAAATAAATTTTCTAAAGTTACTGATAATAGGGATAAGAAATAACCAAACAAGGACCTACTTATATATAGCGAGATGGAGGTCATATGAAAGTACTGACATCATAACTTTACAAAGAGTTCGTGGATACCTGCAACTTTTGTCAGTTTTATTGTCAGTCTTCTTTGCTCCAAATTCTAGAATCATTCTTTGGTCAGAAGAACTTCCTGCTATATTTTAATTCAGCAGTTTGTTTTTCCATAATATTAAGTTTAATACATTTCATAGTGAAGGATGAGCGTATACCTTTAAAAAAATTGAGAATCATCTGGGAATTATGACCTAAGTATGGCAGTAAACTCACGTGGGAGAAAAAAAGCTATGGTTTGAATATTTTGAGAGAGAGAGAGAGCACCGAATCCTAACCACTAGACCACCAGGGAAGGTTTGAATATTTTGAGAGAAGAAAGAAAACAGAATGTACAGCTGTCTTTTTAAAATTACGTAAATGAAAAGGAAAGTCCCGAATAAGTTGTTTAATTTTTCTATATTTATTTGGCTGAATTTGCCTTTGTTTTTAATGTATACATTTCACGTTTATTGGGAAAAATACACTTTATTGGATGCTTACTCTGCCATAAACGTGCAGATTTGTGTATATTATTTCATTGAGTCATTGAGGTAAACCTACCAAATACGTTAAAAAGCAGGATTCACAGTCACTGTTGGTATTTTTAGGATTTATGTTTCACATGTTCAAAAATACAAATATCTATTGAGTAGAACAATTTACATATTTTGGGATAAAATATTTATAATACATAAACTTGTTTTAATCAAAATTTTAGCAAAATATTTTAAAATTGGTGTGATTTCCCTTCCAGTACGTGTCAGGTAAATGTCCTTGATTATGTGATTCACCACATAAAAATTCTAATATTTGTTAGTGCCTTAACACTAGAATACATTTCACTTATCTTTGTACGGTTACTAAGATAAAATTGCATTATTTGCCTCTCTTTTTTAGCTGTGCAAATTATTATTTACTTATCTAAAACTGTAAAAAAATTTCTATATGAAAATATCTTACGTTTCATTAAATACAATTGTTTGGCTCCATCAGTATATATTATATGTAATTACTTTTTCAAGAAAGTGGATTCAGTCAACTCTTTCTGCTAGTGATTAGAATTCTGATTAAATTTGAGTTGTTTTAAATCAAATCCTCTGTAATTTAGTTTGTTCCTATGCTGTAATTTAATTTCTTTCTAATCTCTAAATGATAACTGAACTGGTTTGCTAGCCCAGAATCTTGCCTTATCATCTACATTCCTAAATATTTCCTATATTTATTTTTAAAGTCGAACAACTGGATTCTTTCCATTTTATAGTCTATGTGTTTTTGTTTGAAGACACATTTTAAGTGTTTTGAGTTTGATTTTTCCTGATGTCTGTGAAGTCTAAGCTTGGAATTACACCTAATTAATAAAGTGTCAGAACCAACCTGTTAGTCCCCTTAAATTTTAGGCTTGATCATTGTGCCTTTTAATTTGAATAAAGTCAAACAAATGCATAGCTTTTAAAACCTATCAGAACTAGGCACTCAGTTTTTATTTTCTTCCAAAGAGTCTAAACAAGAGCTGTCTGTGAAAAATGCAACATGGGCCACAACATAATTTTAAATTTCTAGTGGCAACATTTAAGAAAGAAAGTATCAGGTGAAATTATTGTATTTAAGTATTTATTTATTTACTGAGAGAGAGTATGTGCACATGCTTGTGTGCAGTTGGGGGAGGGTGCAGAGGGAGAGAGAGAGAGAACATTTTAACCAGGTTCCCCATCCCGCTCAGAGCACGACCTTATCACACAACCCTGAGATCGTGACCTGAGCTGAAATCAAGAGTTAGACGCTTAACTGAGCTATCCATGTGCCCTGAAATTATTTTTTTTTAAGATTTTATTTATTTGACAGACAGAGATCACAAGTAGACAGAGAGGCAGGCAGAGAGAGAGGAAGGGAAGCAGGCTCCCCGCTTCACAGAGAGCCCGGTGTGGGGCTCGATCCCAGGACCCCGGGATCATGACCTGAGCCGAAGGCAGAGGCTTTAACCCGCTGAGCCACCCAGACGCCCCTATGCCCTGAAATTATTTTAATAATACATTTTATTTGGCCCAATGTGCTAAAAAAAAAATCATTTCAATTTGTAAGGATTATGAGAGAGTATCAGTGAGCTCTTTAGCATTTCTTATTCTCAGTGTTCAAAATCCAGTATGTATTTTATAATTCTAGCCTATTTCAATTAAATTAAAAATATTCAGCTCCTCTGTTGCACTAGCCTCTTTCCAAGTTCTTAGTAGCCACATGTGGCTAGTAGCTACTGTATGGACAACTCGGGTCTTTATTTGGGGGAAAATTTCTTGGCAGGTTATACATTTGACTCAAAGGAACTTTAGTTTCACTGTTTATTAGCATCAGTTGGCTGGAATGATCACAAGGTATTTCACAGTAGCTAATAATGCAGCTAATATAGAGATAGAAACCCACATGCCTAGTTTAACTTTTTCATGTGTTTGTTTTGGACTGAGATAAAAGTATAATCATCTATGCCAGAATTACTCCTCTTACTATATGCCATTTTAAGTGATATAAAATTTTATAAAGGAAAGAATAAAACTAGATTCAGAGATTTTGTGCTTTTGCCTTTCGAATGAGAAGAAATTTCTGGTTAGGCTAAGATAAAACTGTTTATAGAAAAAAATTGTATTATAGTTGAAGGTGTTACACTGTTTCCTTTCCCATGCAGTCACTTCATTAATTAATTGTATTTTAATAATTATTCTTCTATGTTTATTCCCTTTTTCTGGTACTAAAATTTGTGTTATTTTAAAAATTTTCCATAATCTCAAAATATATTTTATGAAAAGATTACCAAAAGAGTTGATACATATTTCCAGATTAAGATTCATCATGTGTGAAAGTACATACTTTCAGTGTTACTTTCAAGAGTAGATTTAGCAAATATACTTTTAAGTGTTAAGAGCTCTGGCTAAGGAAAATGCTCCAATTAAATAAGTTTAAATTAGTTTAGGAGATTTAAATAATTTTTTATGACTTTGCTAATAGTTCATTTTTCACTATAATAAAAATTATCTTTTATTTATATTAGCTTGAGAAAATTGGATTAAAATAATATTTAATTATTTGTTTGGCTGTGTGGATAATAATTTCCAAAATCCCCTTTTGCCTTCAAACATCCCCAGCATGTTTTTTTCATCAGCCAGTGTACCCCTTGGTTTTCTCTAGGTCCAATATCTATTCTTTTTTTTTTTTTTTTTAAGATTTTATTTATTTATTTGACAGAGAGACAGCTAGAGAGGGAATGCAAGCAAGGGGAATAGGAGAGGGAGAAGCAGGCTTCCTGCTGAGCCAGGAGCCCGATGATGAGGGGCTCAATCCCGGGATCCTGGGATCATGACCTGAGCCGAAGGCAGATGCTTAACCCCCTGAGCCACCCAGGTGTCCCCCAATATCTATTCTTAGCAGTGTTTGTGTCTAAGATTGATTCTCTGCTTTTTATTTTTGTTCTATCAGTATTGTATAACAATGTCAACTGGGCCTTCCTTCTGTTTTGTTCCCACCTATAACTGGGATAGAGAGGTTTTTTATTTGCTTTTTCTAACACAAAGTTATAGTTTGTATTCTAGAGCAAAAACTAGAGGACTCTTTGCTAAGCTACTTAAATGCCTCAGGAGAGGTATGTAAGAGATTTTCCAATGGGCTTAGATTTTTAGGAAGCAAAGTGGGTTATTTTTTACTTTTTTAGGCTACTTTCTTTGTGCATTTCTCACCATACCTTCAAAGCTCTTTTTTCCCATTAAATGGAGTGTGAATAGGATTCTCTAAATTTTGAAGAACTATTGATACTGTTACACAGTTGGTTTTGAAAATTTCCTTGTACTAAGATTTTTTTCCTTTGGTAATACCAAAGGAGTAATTTTCTTGATGACTCTTACATTGCAATATTAGACATAATTGTTCAGATTTAATCTTCAAGCAAAATTCAACAGTTTTGGATTCACAAAGCTTGATGTATAAATCCTTAAAGTTAATAATTTTTTCATTCTTATTATAATAAATGGGAATTTAGAGCTGTGGGAATCTATTATCACTTGGTCTTATTTATCATATACCGAGCCTATAACTAATTCAAGGTATTTATTCAGAACAAGTGGAAAGTTAGACATGCTTATAGTAGGTTAAATAGCTGAAAACTGGGAAAAAAACACAACAGAATGGACAAATTGTTATATGTTTATACAAGAGAATACTATTTAGCAATGTAGAAAAAATGAAGTTCTTTTTTTTAATAAAGTTCTGATACATATATAAACATGGATGTCTTTAACAACTTCATATTAAGTGAAAGAGTAGTACAATTTATATGATTCCACTTTTATGAATTTTCTGAAATAGGTAGATTTGATCTGGGTGATAGCAAATCAGAAGAGGGGTTGTCTGTGGGGGTTGAGAATTGACTACACAGTGAGGGGAAGTGACAGAACTTTCCAGGAAAATGGAGAGGTTCTATATCTTGATTGGCGTGTTGGTTATAGTACTGTGCACATTGGCTAACACATATGCCGTTGTACACTTAGTGTCTGTGCATTTCAGTCTGTTTATGCTGATTTTCAAATTAGAATGTAGATGTTCATGAGATTGCAATAATACTTAAAAAAAAAAAAAAAAGGTGGCCAAAGGGGAAAGATGTAAACAGGAATGTGAAGATGGAGGGAGATGTAGAAGCATTCATAGATTCATCTTACAAGCAGGACAAGGGGATACTGATTCTGTATTTAAATTTGTATAAATAATATGATTGCCAAAAATTGTGGAAAGGAAAAATAAATAGCTTGAGTCATCAAGACATCAGCATTTTATTTGGAATTGGGGGCCATCAAGTGGCCTAAAAGAAGAACTGGGTAGAAGAGGTTGCTCCTTGGAATAGAACCGGGGAAGAAGGTGTGGGTACCCTTGATCATTGCTTCTCAAACAAGCTTACCCATCAGTCAAATACGTAATTGTGTATAAATAGCACTTTGATGAGAATAAAATTTAAAAGACATCACAATTTCCCCATTGCCCTTAGGATAAGACTCAAAAACCTTTATATTTCATGGTTTGGCACCCACCGACCTTTCCAGCTACATCATTTGTCACCCTTCCACCCGCCCCCACATTCCGCATTCATCCATAATCTTCTGGTTTCCGGAATGCATCTTAGTCTATTTCATTCTGGGCTCTTGCACATGTCATTCTCTCCGTGTCGAGCACTCTTTCCACACCATTTGTGGCTCAGACTTCTTAGGTCTCATGCTTGGTTTTTTGGGGGAGACTCCAGGACTCCAGGATTTTTTGTCCTGTTGTGCATCCTCTCCCTTTTTCTCCGTACGTATCTCTCACAGGAATGTAAGCTTCTCCCACAAGAATGTGAAAATGTAATGGCAGGGACCATATGTGTGTCCTTGAGAAGTTTGCATCCTCAGCAGGGAGCACAGTGGCATGGGGGTATGGTTGAGTCCCAGCGATACATTTCAAATGAAGGAACAGTTTGAATTGTTAGAATAGTGGCATGAATTTAAGAAATGATGTACATGTTGACTTGTGAGCGTTTTCTTGCAGTCTGTGGGCCGCTTTCAATTTGCCCATTGGGGCAAATTCTTAGAATGAGATTTCTGAGCATATAGAATCAAGGCAGTGATTATCAGAGTCCACCTCCAGAAAATGAGTGGTGTCTATTCCAATAATAAGTCAGAAATACAAGTCAGACCTAGAAGGATCCAAGAATTCCTTGCCAGCTCTGTGTATTAGCAGTTTCCTCCCTGTTAACTGCTTTTTAATTAGACCAAAACCAAAAACAAAGAAGCTACAGGTGAGTATCTACATAACAAGGAAATTTTACATAATCTAATAACAATATATTAATAATATTAATTAATATAATTAATAATGATAGATTAATGCTTGAAAGAACTGCCTTATTTTTTTCTGCATGTTTATTTAAATTCCACTTAATATACTGTGTAATATTAGTTTCAGGTGTGCAGTATAATGATTTGACACTTTATTTTTTATTTATTTTTTTTAAAGATTTTTATTTGAGAGAGAGGCAGTGGGAGAGAGCATGAGAGGGGAGAAGGTGAGAGGGAGAAGCAGACTCCATGTGGAGCTGGGAGCCTGATGCGGGACTGGAGCCCAATGCGGGACTCGATCCCGGACTCCGGGATTATGACCTGAGCCGAAGGCAGTTGCTTAACCAGCTGAGCCACCCAGGTGTCAGATTTGACACTTTAATACAACACCCTATGCTCATCACAGCCTGTGCCCTCCTTGATTCCTATCACCTATTTCACCCATCCCCCATCCACCTCACCTCTGGTAACCATCAGTTCTCTAGAGTTGAGATTCAGTTTCCAGGTTTGCCTTCTCTCTCTCTCTCTTTTTTTCTTTGCTCTTGTTTTATTTCTTAAATTCCACATATGAAGAAAATCATAGGACATTTTTCTTTCTGTGACTGCCTTACTTTGCTTAGCATAATACTCTCTAGCTCTATCCGTGTCCTTGCAAATGGCAAGATTTCATTCTTTTTTATGGCTGAGTAATATTCCATGGCACATATATACTAAATATTTTTTCTTTTTTATTTTTTTTCCCACCTACTTGGGGTTAGGGCCAAGGTAAGTTGTCGGGTTGGTGTTATTGCCAGCATGGAGTATATGCCTCATTAGCTGCAGTTTGGTGACCTCTCCAGGGATTAGGTTTAGGGTTAGTGTTAGGGCTAGGGTTAGGATTAGAGTTAGAGTATGTGCCTGGCATCTGCCAGTTCAGAGACTTCTCCAGAGAATAAGACCCTAGACTTCTGCTGGGGTGAGAATTGACATGGCAGCAATCCACAGAGCTGAGGCAAGGAAGGGATTTAGGACTCTAAATACTCTTCAAATAAATATTCGATTGTCCTTTTTTTTTTTTAATCTCTACCTTCATATCCATTCTCAGAAATATTACCAATTTTTAAATGTTTGGGATCTTCTGTAGAAGAACTAGGCTGCTTCTCAGCTTTTCTTATTGTATGTTCAGGAACCCACTTTCTCACATCTAGGGTCAGCATTAGGGTGAGGGTTAGGGTCAGGGGGAAGGTATGTGCCTGGGAACCTGCAGTACAGAGACCTCTCCAGGGGGTGAAGATTGGAGAAAGGGTTAGTGTTAAGGGTTAAGTGTTTAGGGTTAAAGTTATGGTTAGACTTATGAGTTGGTTATGTGCATGGTGTCTTGCAGTTCAGAGACCTTTCGGGATGGTAAAATCCTGGACTTCTGGTAGTATGGGAATAGATAGGGCAGCCACCTACTGTGCTAAGGCAAGCAGGGGCTTTGAGGCTCTAAATACTCTTTATATAGATACTCAGTTGTTCTGTCTGTTTATACCTCTATAGTCACAGCTGTTTTCAGAAACATTACCAGTTGTTCAATGTTTTAGGTCTTCTCAAGAATTGCTAGGATGCTTCTCATCTTTTCTTACCATGTGTTCAGGAATCCATGTTTTCCAACCTGGGGTTAGGGTTAGGGTGAGGGTATGTGATTGATATCCTGTAGTTCAAAGACTTCCAGAATGTTGGGGTTAGGGTTGGGGGATAGGAGTAAGCTGTGGGTTAGGGTGAGAGTATGTGCCTGTCATGCTGTAAAATATCCTTTTTAAGTAATACTAGAATGCATTTAGAGACTCTCTTATAAAATACTGTGTAGTACTAAGAGTTCTACATAAATGCAGTTTAAAGGCAGCTAAATATATATATTGACATAGGAAAATACTCAGTATTTACTTGCTTATTACTCTTACTATTTATAAAGTATTGACAAAGAAAAACACAAATATTTCTCAATTTGATACTATATGTGATTTCAGTTATACCATTCTGAAAAGCTTTAGTTAGAACTCTGACAACAGGAAGTAATCATTTATAATATATGAAAGAGATTTTCTCATAAAAGAAAATAATGCAATTTTTGTTTCTGTTGTAAAACCTATTCTTAATTTATTTGTAAACATAGCTATTTTGTGGGTGATATAAATGTACTCATGAAGTCCCTAATTTTTCTATAATGTATTCTTTCCTAAAATTTACTGGGTTTGTCATCAAGAAAGTCCATATACTTAATTGGAAAACAAATGATGTGCAACCTCTGGAACTAAAACTTTCAGAATTTAGAATGTGTGCTTTTCTAAAATCTGCCAAGTCATGGAAATGTTTAGCTCCGTTTTTTTATTCAGAGTAATACTCATAAATGATCTATCTAAAATTTACAGATCTGCAAGTTAAGTTGAAATTCTTACATTGAGCAAAACACTTTCAGAAAAAAATCAATTCTATGGCAGTCAGAAAAATTATATTTCTGGATCCTACATTCAAATTTTAAATAATTTTTGTGTCCTTGTGTATGTGTGTATGTATGTGTGTATATATATGTATGTGACATGTTTATGTAGATGAAGTAGCGGGAATATACTCCAGGATACATGAGGTAGTTATATCCCTTCTTGATGGACCCATTTCAAATCTCATTTGTTTAGCTTCTTTATTAGTTAGATTTTACAATTCTATCTGGACTATATTAATATGGGAAGTTAGTTGTTGAAGACTTTTATGTCAGAGGGACGGTGAAGAAATTGAATTTCCCATTCTTATGGAGGAAAGTATTTTTCCTTTGGGAAATGCAATTTATTTTTTTCCTATTGTACTCATATGTGGATGAAGATTTCTCATGTCTTATTAAATGTAATATTTATATACTTTTTGGGATAGTCAATTAAGTTAGGTTTGATTTTTTAAACCTAAATTCTTTTTAAACAATTAACATGTATGTCTAGAATAAAGGTTGGTAGTTTCAGGGTTATAGGGTCTGTTAAGTTATAGGGTCTGTAACAAAATGTCCCTTCTCTTCACTTCCCTATTCTTATTTTTATTCCTTGGGGCAGCTACTTTCAACACTTTAAGCTGCTTTTTTCTCAGATTTAGCTGTTTCTAAATACCTTAACTTTTTCACATTTGTGTAATGTCTTCAGATTTCTGATTATAAAAGGGATAATTTTTAAAATGTATTTTCCTCCATTTTTTCAACTGGTTATGTCACTTTTCAGTGAAATCAGTATTTAATAATAAAATTATGACCATGAATATGTTATTCATTGTTGATTACATTTCTGTAATAACGGTATTTTTCTGGACAGAAAGAGAAAATGAATGCATTTTCTCTTTTCTGTCTTTGCATTGTCATTCATTCTAAATGCACCATGTTTTTATTTTTATTTTTGTTTACTTAGAGATAGCCCTCAGGCAGCTATGTTACATCTGTCTATTCTCATGTTCTGATCTGATTCAGTTCTGTAATTCTGCTACACATTTGTCGTACCTAATTTCCCTTTGTTGTCATCCCCAAATTCCCTCTGCTTCTCTCTTGTTTTGTATTTCCTTCCCTCTGATCTCAGCTCTTCCCATGTCTTAGCTTTTTCTCTCATTTTAGGCAGACACATTCTCTTAAACTTCCAGAGAAAGATTACATAATTGAAGGTACATTTTTGAGATATTATATAGTCTAAAAATGTTTCTATTCTAATTTCACATTTGGTTGAAGTCTGAATGAGTATAGACATATAGATTAAAAATACTCCCCCACCTCCAGATTTTAAAGGCATTTCTCCATTTTCTTTTAGCACTCAGGTGCTATTGAGAAGTATGATGCTATCCTGTTACCTAATATTTTGGCTTTGGCCTGCTTTCTAGTTTTTTTAGTTTCCTTTTATTAAAGTTTTTAGAGATTCCTCTTTTTTACCCCGTGTTCTGAAATTTACATTGATGTACTTTAGGTTGAATCTTTTTTTTTTTATTCATTATATGAAATACTTAGTAGTTCCTTTCTATCTGGTGACTTATGTTCTAGTATATTTTCTGAAACATTTTCTTTTATTCTCTTGGTTTTCTGTTTTGCATTTCTGGAGCTTCTGTAATATAGATATTAAACCAACTTGGTAGGTCTTCTAATTTTCTTATTCCTCTCTAATTTCCATCTTTTTCTTATTCTTGTTCTACTTTGTGAGTTTTCTTCAATTTTTTCTTTCCTCTTCTTTACTGAATGTATTATTTCTGTTCTTATCATTAATTTTCAAATTTTATATAATATCCTGTACTTGTTTCATGTTTGTCTGTCTTTTGTTGTTCTCTGCGGTTTTCTTTCTTTCTTGTTTCCTTGATCTATATCTTGATTGTTTATTCCTATTTGCAAATAAAGCATTTAGAGTCCTATTGTCTACCTGTTAATTATGTGTAGAACTTGACTTCCCTGTTCACTTTTTCATTTTTGATCATTTCATTTGACATATGCACACCAAACTCTATGTCTGTATCTATGTATCTGTCTACATCTACATCTGTAGATTTTCTACCAAATTATTATTAACTGTAAGTATTTTATCTTGTTTGCCAATTTGCTCTCAGAGGAATAATCACAAGTCCTTCCTCATAAGCTGCCCTCATTCTTAGAACTAACTGGGGCAGGGTGGCTGGAATGTGTGATAGGGCAGGGGGATTACTTTTGAGGACATAGACATTCAGTGGACATTTACTTATTCCCTGTTTTATGACACTCTTAGCAGTTACCTCACTCTGGGATCTTTTATAATTTTTTTTAAAGATTTTATTTATTTATTTGACAGAGAGAGATCACAAGCAGGCAGAGAGGCAGGCAGAGAGAGAGGAGGAAGCAGGCTCCCCGCTGAGCAGAGAGCCCGATGCGGGGCTCGATCCCAGGACCCCGAGATCATGACCCGAGCCGAAGGCAGCGGCCCAACCCACTGAGCCACCCAGGTGCCCCGGATCTTTTATAATTTGATTCACCTTATCAGGAAACTGAACAGTAAGTCCCTGCGGGGGTAGAGGAGTTGCAATCATGTGGTTGCTGGGGGTGGATGTTTGGACCAAAGGGCCTCTGTGTTTCTTAGATGCTCAGTCAATCATTCTTCTTAGGTTCACCTTTGCCACTACCCTCAGGAATACAAGAGGCACCCTATTCCCATCTTTTTTGATTTCTGCCAGTTAATTTGCTTGTTTCTTGGCTCTTATTCCTTCTTTTTTTTTTTTTTAAAGATTTTATTTATTTGACAGAGAGAGATCACAAGTGGGCAGAGAGGCAAGCAGAGAGAGAGAGGAGGAAGCAGGCTCCCTGCAGAGCAGAGAGCCCGATGTGGGACTCGATCCCAGGACCCTGAGATCATGACCTGAGCTGAAGGCAGAGGCTTAACCACTGAGCCACCCAGGTGCCCCTCTTACTCCTTCTTTTACCCCTTCTTGGCATTGGACTTTCAGCTTTCTCTGCCCTAAGTCAGTTTGCTCCCATTATTCTGCCTTCTAGCATTCTGGATTTATGCTCTGTCTATATCTCCCCCAGTCCTCTCTCTGCCATTATCTCCCTTTCTATGGTTATTGTAGTTCTGGGTTTATTCCTTTTAAAATACATTTTATGATTACTTGTGTGTTCTTATAAGAGGGATTAGAGGCCAACTTGTTTAACTGGGAGTCTTACAGATTTTAAGAGGTTGAAATGATTGGATTTTATATCATTTCAATGTACTCTTGAACGGAGTCAATCTTGAGTATATACTCCTTCTCTACTCTCTTTTGCTTTCTGTGTAGTCCTTAGCAATCACAGTGTTGCCAAACTCTACCCTGAGTGCATGAAAATAAACAGCTGTGATCAGTGTTAGTTCAGCCTAAGGCCAGCTTCAGTTTGAGTGGAGGGTCCTTTGTAGCCAGAAGAAGGAGGAAGGCTTAGAAGAACATTTGTAGCAGTGCAGGTTGTGTCTTTCAAATAGATCTGGCAAAACAAATACTCCTTTTTCTCTCTGGTGTTCCTTTCTGTAATATCAGTAAGCATTCCAAAGCAAAGAGTGTAATTAATGGGAGTTACATGGGAGATGCCCTCCCTACTGTGCATACATTCATTCATCTACTAATTATTAAGCACCCAATGTAATCCAGGCACTATTCCAGGTCTTGAGGATACAGTAGAAAATAAAACAGGCAAAATCCATGCCCTGGTGGAACTTATATTTGTGTGCTCTTTGTAACTCATCATACAGTGAATGACATCCAAGAGAAATGCCCCACTTCTTTGAAAGTCTCTACTCAGTGCTTCCCACTAGAACATATATTTAGAATATGTGTACACACCTTACCACTAAAATACACACACACACACACACACACACACACCCCTTATTTATGAAATAGACATATAACACGTCAGGAGCTACAAAACACTGTGGATTGCTTTGTTGGGTGTACTTATCCATTACTATGCAGCAAATCAACCCAAAACTTAATAGTATCCATTATGGTATAACAAACTACCCCACGACTTAATGGCTGAAACATACAGTAAGTATTTATCATTTCACACAGTTTCTGCTGCTCAAAGCTTTAGAAGCAGCTTAGCTGGATGCTCTGATTGGAGGTTTACCAAGAGATTGAATCAGTTTGCCAGATAATGCTGTAGTCATCTGAAGGCTTGATGCCGGGTGGCTTCCAAGGTGTTTCATTCACAACGGCTAGTTGTTGGCAGGAGGCCTTCGTTCTTCCCCATCTGGGCCTTTCCACGTTTGAGTGTCCTCACAACATGGTACCTGACTTCTGTCAGAGTGAGCAAGCCAAGAAGACAAGGCAGAAGCCACAGTGTCATCCATGACCTTGCCTCAGATGCTGTACTTCATTTCTACAGAAATGATAGATCATCCAGCTCTATTCATTGTAGGAGAGGATGTACGGGGATATGAATTTAGGCTAGAATCACTGCAAGTCATACTGGAAGTTCACTACTGCCCTGGATATTTATACATGCTTCCTCATTTATTAAGTTACTTCCTTTCTTCACCTGTTAGGGCTGCTATAAGAGAATACCATACACTGGCTGTCTTGTAAACAATAGATACGAATTTCTCACAGTTCTGGAAGCTGGGAAGTCCCAGATCAAGGCGCCAGCAGAGTTGATGTATGGTGAGGGACCACTTCCTGCTTCATAAACGGCTGTCTTCTTGCTGTATTTCTGTACAAGAGAAGGGACAAGGGAAATCTCTTGGGTGTCTTTAATAAAAGCACTAATGTTGCCTCTTTTATAAGAGCCTTCATGACCTAATCACCTCCCAAAGACTCCACCTTTAAATGCCATCACATTGGAAATTATATTTTAACATGAATTTTGGGTGGACACAAACATTCCATCTATGTTGTTCTCAAACTTGAGTGACTCAGATTGGTGGACTTCGAGGAACTAGGTTACTTACAAACAGTCAAAATAAAAAATGCTAGTTTCTTGAAAGCTAGTTATAAGGCTTAATTTAATACAGCAACCTATGTAGTTTGTTTTATAATATGAAGTCCTGTATCAGCTAATGACTTTATAAATGAGTTGAACTTCAAATTATCCCTCAGATGTTAAAGAAGGGTACCTACATTGGTATATGTCTGTGTTTCAGCTGCATAGGACATCTAAGCAGATGACACCAAAAAGAGATGTGTTTGGATGAGCCATTCCTTTGAGCTGCCTAGAATGTACTTTGGAGGTATTTTCTTATTTAGAAAAGTAGTCTTTAGTAACATGTGATCATGAAGAACATCAAAGACCACTAAGTCAAGTGAAATGTAAGGAGGATATGGAGAATCTTCATTTTTTTTTAAATAATTTATTTATTTGACAGAGAGAGAGATCACAAGTAGGCAGAGAAGCAGGCAGAGAGAGAGAGGGAAGCAGGCTCCCTGCCGAGCAGAGAGCCAGATGCGGGACTCGATCCCAGGACCCCGAGATCATGACCCGAGCCGAAGGCAGCGGCTTAACCTACTGAGCCACCCAGGCGCTCCCATTTGTTTTTAATTTATATTTTTTATCCTAATATTCCAAATAGTCATAATGCTGTGTGACATATCATTTCAGGATGGTAGAATATTGGCCTCTCGTTTGTTGAGAAGTAGTTGCTATCATCATGACTGCCTTCAAGATTGGTTAAGACTGGGATGGATGCCTGAGTGGCTCAGTCGGTTAAGCCACTCCCCTGCTTGTGCTCACTCTCTCTAACAAGTAAATAAATAAAATCTTAAAACAAAATTTAAAAAGATTGGTTGAGATTTACTTTTCCTTTAGAATCATGCTATTAGAGTTACAGTTTCATTCTTGGAACTTTTAAAATTCCTTAAGTACATATACTTTTTTTTAATGAGAAAGTTCTAATTTTAATTTTAAATCCACTGGAAACCAATATAATTAGGGTACAGCATATTCTATCTTGCAGTAGATTTTAGAAACATGCAAATGAGGCCTGCTATTTGCCATGGTTGTTTGATTTTCATTTGGATGTTTTGAATTTAATGAGACTTTCCTAAACTGGTGACCAGTAAGCTGACACCTGTTTTACCGTGGAAGAGCTTTCTTTTCTTCCTTACAATGAGCAGAGTTACCAGTTGTGAGATACATGTTGCTATTTTGTGATGAGGAAGAATCCCTAGTCCAATGTGTTTTCTGCTCCCTCTTGCTAGGACAAAAATGAATTCTTCCAGCCGTATTACAGCCTAAAGATACATTATTTCTGTAGCAGGAATCCATTGCCAAAAATAAATAAATAAATAAATCATGCAGCTTTTTATGGAACTTAAACAGTTCATGTAGGTAGAAAGTGTAAGACTCTCTGCCATATGCCGTTCTCATCCTGTAGCCCTCAGCACAAAATTAGTTGAAATTTTAACATGCCCTCATGCCTCTGTAGCACAATTTTTCTGAAAACTGAAGAGGAGATTCATAATGCCATTACTTTGACTAGAGATTAAAGAAGAACTTTTTTTTTTTTTTTTAATGCACCTTTTGGTGGCAATTTAAAGAGGATGTTGAATCCTAGCCTGTGTTTCCATAGAACTTATTTTAATAGATGTTAGGTGAAGAAAAAGAAATCTGTGATCATGTGAATTCGGGTAATTATAAATCTGTAAATAAAGTTAAATAGGCTTCCTTACTGCAGATGGTCACAGAGCACATGATCATCACCAAAAGGGAATATTTTACATGAAATTGAAATTACGGGGAGATCTTTTTCTTTTAGAGGTTAGTGTCTGTGGAACAAATTCTGGGAAACACGTTTTAAGGTATTTCTCATTTGTTGCAAACTGAAGTTGCACCACAGTTCTTGATGTTTTGATCAAGATGTGATCTCTAAAAGGCACATGTTGTGACTGTTACGCAGTTTTCACCAGAGTTCCTCCAATCCCAGAGGGAAGGCAATATTTGATATGTTAATTAGCAATGAGGCTGAATATTATATTCCAAATTATATTCTGGATATATATTCAGGATATATATATTCAGGATATATATTCCAAATTATATATCCTGAGTCTAAAATTAGTTTTAATTGCTTCTATGTATGAAACACAGTGAGTGCACTGTCCTTACTGCCCAAGCTACAGTTTAATGCACTGAAATTTCCAGTTCCCTTTTATAGGCTCTGTACCTCAGTAACATTTGAAGTATTTATGGAGGGAATGAACTAGGCTTACTCTGTGCTAGGCCGTGGACTAATAGCTGTAGAACATGAACTCGTAAATGCTAATGACACTGTGTCTTAAAGAAGCTCCATAACTGGTCCAGGGTCCCTTGGAAGCTAGTGGAGCCACGACTCAGAGCCAGGCCAGCCTGCCTTCACACCAGTTCCTCACTGCCTCCCTCCTGGCACGTACAGCCAGGAATAGAATGCAAGTCATCAGTTGTTAAGTCTCATTAAAGAAAGAGTATCCTGACTTACGTGAAAATAATGGGATCTTAACTGAATTTTTGAAAAGTTAACGTTAATTAGAATGTAATAGTAGAGTCGTTCAGAATTATCTCTGGGGAAGACATTGGGATTAGTATTAGTGATGAGAGAGTAAATATTCCTGAAGAACTCAGCTGAAGTAATATTAAAGGTACATTTCTAAACACATTGCTTTAAGTATGTAAAAGTATATTTTAGCAGCGATTTTGTTAGTGTTTTGTAAACCTGTCAATTCGACATTTCTTGGAGAGGCATTATAATGGAGAGGGTGTTGGACTTTTTGAATGGCCATTCTGCCGCTTATTAGATGCCTTATTGTGGTCAAGTATTTTACTGTTTTTACGTCTTCCGAGCCTGAGTTTCGTTTAGTGTAAAGTGGGTAAAGTAGAATGTGTCTCATAGGATTGTAGTAAATCTTTAAAGAAAGAACGTATATAAACACATAGCACAGGGCAAGTAGCCAGTATCCCATAAGTGGTATTTTTTTTTCCATTTTCCCTACCTTAAGCTATTTAAAAGCTTTGGTTGAAATTAATTTATTCAATAACTTTGTTGTTGAATTAATAATTTATATATATCAAATAAATTAATTTATTTTAATGAATATATGTATATATAGGATATATGTGTACACATGTAGGATGTATGTATATATGTATATAATATCTATCTCTCTATCTATAGGACCTTCTATAACTGGATGGCATCCTCCTAACAAAGTAATTGATGGTTGGAGATCTTTAAAGCTAGCTAAGCATTTCCTCAAAAGCATTTTTTTTTTTAAAGATTTTATTTATTTGAGAGAGAGGCAGTGAGAGAGAGCATGAGTGAGGAGAAGGTCAGAGGGAGAAGCAGACTCCCCATGGAGCTGGGAGCCCGATGCGGGACTCGATCCTGGGACTCTGGGATCATGACCTGAGCTGAAGGCAGTCGTCCAACCAACTGAGCCACCCAGGCGTCCCTCCTCAAAAGCATTTTTTTCTTGATCCTAAGACTAATGTTTTGACTCACTTAATATAGCAATGTTCAGAAAAACTGTTCACCAATTCACAACTGAGGCTTATAATCAGTGGCAACTTGGAATCAAAGAAATGCAGTAGAAAACATGTGAAAGGTAGCAGAAAGTGTAATTTATCACATATACAACTGTTATTTTTCTGCTTTCACTGAAAGGGAACTGAAGTTCACAAAGCCTGGGTGGTAGTGTGTGGAGAAAGGACTTCCGATTCCATTTGTCGCATTCTCTTTGAATCTCTGCCTACATGTAACACTGCCCCCTAATTCCACAAAGAATAAATCCGAATGAACACAACCGGAAACAAGAGGTGTGTAGAGTAGTTCAGAAAACCCCTTTTTAGTATATATATTATTTTCAAACCTTGACATGAACTAAAGAAGAATCACAAAATCTATTTCTCAAAACCATTTATAAATGGATAATCTGTAGGATAGATCATTTACAGAGGGGTTTGGTTTACATAATTTTGTAATAACCTTTGTGAAATAAAAAGCTGTAGTAAATCCACAGTACATTCGTATCATCGAGGTGGCTCAACGTTGGTAGCAAAGGGTATAAAGGAAAATCTGAACATTGGAAACATGTAGCTACCCGTGTTGGATGATTAAATCCTAAAGCAAACCCATCCATTGCTTTGGTTACATGAAGGTACATTTATAAAATACAGAAGTTGATGCTCTTTTTCCCTGTATATTTTCAGGTGTAGACGCAGACAGGCTAATAAAAATAGCAAAGGAGGAGTTTAGCCTCCCATGATGGGATTCCTGAAGAATAATGACATACATTCTGCCTTGAAGGCTGTAATCAATCTTTATTGAAAAGAATCTGGGCTGAAAACATGGAGGGCTTTTTGGACAATCCTCCCTCATTACATTGTGCATTTATCTCCCATCTTCTTACCTCTCTTGGTCATTGAGGATTATAACTATTCACTTACACTGATTTTGTTTTGTTTTGTTTTTACAACGGAAGGTCAATGAACCTACAATATTAAATCACATCCTTGTTTCTTTATTTTATTTGGATCTCTATAAAGATTCAGTGTTTAACTTCTCCCTTTAAGACTTTAGTAAAATATAAGGCTAGGAAAGGCTGATGGCTTACTATAATTGTTTTCTGTTTGAAAAGATACTATAAAAATGTTTAACTCCATTTTATGAACAAGTTTGCAACAGACCTTAATAGTTTTCATATTAAAGTTTGTTACAAGACTTATTTTATGTATACATGTGCTTGTGTGCTTGTGTGTGTGTGTGTGTGTGTGTGTGTGTGTGTGTGTGTATAAAACTTTTTGGCAAGTGAACATTCTGAATTTCAAGTTTGATTTTAAATATTGATCATATTAATACATTTTTGTATAAAATGTAACCCTAATGTGTATTTTCCTTTAGCTTATACCCCAGATGACTTTCTAGCTAGGACACCATTGGAGCAAGGAAGTTAACAAATGAGAGCTCCTGTCCCATTACACAGCACAGTGCTTCCGGAAATTTCCTATTTTGAGCAGCTGTAGGATCTAACTGACACAGCAGGATGCCTTCAGAATATCTTTATGAGGAGAATTCTCTCTCATGCTTTTTCTTTTTTTTTGCATCTTTTCTACATTCCCCCCACGAAAAGAGTTTTTTTTGCATTCAGCCACCATAAAGCACATCAACATTCTACTCTTCCTTCTGCCCAAAAAGAAGATGCAAAGGAAAGCGTAATAAAGAAAATAAGCCTGTTACATAAAGAATAATGTTAATCTAATAATGATTATAATATTAGACTCCAGTCCCTCTTATATAAATTTTATAAATCCTGAGTATATATGGTGCTTATAGACATAGGCATCTTAAATAGAAATCCAGCCTTAATAACTAGGGTACAAAATTGATAAATTTGAAAATACCATTTTATTCAAGTTTAACTTTGGTATCTGAGTGTAAGCATGCCCACAAAATGTAAAGTCTAAAGTAGTTGGTTGGGATTTCTTCTCTGTCCCTATCCTAGAACTGACTAACTATAAAATCTAAAAGCAAATGTGTTTTTTTTTAAAGTCTGCTATAAACTGTCAAGTTTAGTTTAAGCAAATGGCAAAGTCATGGTAGTCTCTCTGGCCTGTAGTTTTGTCCCAAGTTTCTTCCTTACTCAGAAATCTTTGACAGTCCTTAGAGTCTCCAGAAAGTTTTAATGTTTTGTATGGTATTCAGGGCTTTACAAAAACCCATCTTTCTAAACCCATCTTCTCACACCCTTTCACTCTGCCTCTTGGGCTCACCAGGTTTTCTGCCTTTCCTCAAAGTGATACATACAGATTTTCAGTGTCTTTGCAATAAATGCCCCGTCATCACTCTCCTGCAGATTTTTCTCAAAGCTCAGCTAGGCTAAACTTTCACTTTTAGGTAAGGCTTCATGCATCCTTTTTTTCCCCTTGAGTCCTGGCCAAGTTACTTCCTCCGTGTTCCTTCACTCATTTTATTCATATCACAAGTATGACTATGCTATATTATTATTATAGGATACTTGCTTTTTTGCTAGTTTCTCAGTCTTTTTGGAGAGTAGGTACAATATATCTTTTTATCACTAGACCCTAGCATGGTCCTAGATCTATCTACAGTTGTCAATAACCATTTTAATAAATGAGGGAGAAAATACCCAAATTGTCTTCCATGTTATAGGAGTATATGTTAATCTTTAATGTTTAAGTGGAATGACTCCATGGTTGACATTTCTAGTAGCCTCTATATTGCCAGGGTAATTAACATTGCTCCCACATTTTTTACTTAGCCTTCAACCGAACCTATGGGCTTCCTAAAGATTCCTTATGAAAGTAATTTAGCCAATTAAAGTATATCATACTATAAAAAATCAATTGTTTTATAGGTGCTTCGTTCCATGAGATCTTCCAGCAGAAGTAATTTTGGGTTGGTGCCTATTGAAAAGCCTTCTGTTTAGCTGATGGCACTGAAATGGAGCCAGAGAAAAAGTAAGGAGGAGGCTCACTACTCCTTTGCCAGGGAGCCAGAAGGACAAGTTGAAAAGTGACTTTCTTTTGACTAAAGAAAATCACATTCAACTAAAGGCAGCACATTTTCAGACTGGTGATTGGCCAACTTTATATCCATAAGGAACGTGATTTAATAGAAGAAGAGCCTCCTTTCAGAGAACTAAACTTTTTGTCGAGGTTTGGACGGAAGAAACAAGGCCTGTCTTGCCTATCTCCAAGTAGGGCAATTAGAGCTCTTTTGGTTTGTAAGAGAAAATCAAACTCCCGGGGAATTTTAAAAGGCCCTTTTCCTGTGAAATATGACAGTTTGCAGAAGCCTTTTCTTCTTCCATTTACCCTTCCAATGAGGAAACTTATCTTCCTGACAAAAATTGCATTAAGAAGCAGCTGCAGCCATTTCCCCTTAGGCAGCATTCTGGGGCAATATTTGAGAGAAGAGCTCCTTGAAGATAAACGGGTTGCTCAGTAGCCTCAGGCAGGAGGAATAAAGGCATCCTTTCGGTTTCAGACTTTGGCTTGTGAGCCCAGGTTTTTTGATTAGGAGTCGTTGCTGACCAGCAATATTTCTTGTCCTGGTTGAAGTTGTTTGGGAGGAGGGGTTGCCCACCTGTGGTCGGTGCAGGTTCTTTTCTCTGTTTCCCAGTCCAGGCAGTTTGAGAGGTGTCCTTTGTGGTCTAGAGTGACACTGAGAAGCTGAGTGAAGTGGCACTTTATAAATCTCTCCCTCTTTTCAGGTAATACTTCTTTTCAGGCTGCAGGTCCTGGAGCAACAGTGACTATTACCGAGATGTAAAGGTGCGGCCATATCACACGGCACATGAGGTCTGAAGTTGGACTCGGGTGTTCCGCTCCCTCTTCATAATGTCCCGGGACTCTCTCTCCTCTTTGTTGTACCCACCCGTCCCCAGAGACATTTTCTTTTCCTCTCGTTGCTCACTTCTGCCTTCAGGATCTCCTTGTCATAGGTTTAGGTTTCTCCCAATATTTGTGTCTCTTCCCTCTGCTTAAGCCCACAGAGACCAGGTAGTAGAAATTCTCTTTAGGAGGGAAGAAGAGGGAATCACTAAGAAAACTTATTTTTGACATTTCAGTCTTCCCATCATTCCGTTGCCTTATTACAATGGTGCTAACCGAATATGACTTCCATTTAGGATTTAGGGCAAAATAGGTAATGTGTTTTTAGCTAAGAATTACTGAGTGCATATTTCTTTTTGCAAGCAATTTCTTGGTGATAAATATGAAATCACTCTGTGTTTGTAATCCTCACTCTTTCTTTCTTTCCTTTGTCTTTTTCTCTCTCATTCCCGACAACAGTTATTACTTGTGTCCAGCTTTGACAGCTAAGTTTTGGTTAATATACATAAGACTTAAAAACACAGATATATGGTACTTCATGTGACAAGATGAGAATTTCTTCAAATCTAGGATTCATTGTACCTATATAAAGTATATGTTGAAAGCAATAATTTTTAACTAAAATGGACTTTGGTATCACAATTGACAAAAACAGAGCTTTGTGAAAAATTTCATTTATTGATAGAAGGATGGATGACTTTAAATACATTTTCTCATATTAAATGTTTTGAGTTGACAGTTTCTACTTCAAAGAAAAAATATAATGGATTTGCTAGTTTGATTTTTTTTTTTTTAGCATTCATCTTGCTACTACAGTTAATGAAATAAAGTCTTTATCATGGGGACGGTCTTTGGCCAGTGGGCATTTGACTGGCAATAGTGTGTGGTTCAAGGTGTGGCAGGAACAAGTAAGATGCAGGAGTTCGGAGGGGGATGTTGAGGTTGGTGGTGATGGTGGTGAAAGGCACAGATAGACCAAGCAACTCTAGGTGTTACTAAACTCAAATAATCTTTACACCAATTTCTAAATGGTGTTAAAGACCATTTTGAGAGGATATTAGGTGAGCAGTGGGAAGTAGGAGTGAGGAGATAGAAGGGAAAGAGTGTAGCCCTTCTACATTCATGTTTTCCCAACCAAAGGCACAGACTCCAGATTCTACCCCAAGTTCATTTCAACTGATGTTTGAAATTGTTTTTAGCTCTCCTGAAAGGTGCTTTTTTTCCAGAATGATGATTTATGCTATAGTTCTGAAATAAACACTTCTCTATTGTGGATTACCAAATACCTGCTATGTTTGATGTTGGAATAAC
Organism: Lutra lutra; assembly: GCF_902655055.1. Lineage (NCBI taxonomy): Eukaryota > Metazoa > Chordata > Mammalia > Carnivora > Mustelidae > Lutra > Lutra lutra. Next base: position 32,400,140 of record NC_062281.1, on the reverse strand, counting down.
TTGATCTGCACTTTTGGTTGAGAGGGCTCTAGATTATTCCTTGGAAAACTAGTTTGTTGTAACACCTCTTTATACAACCTTGGTTACCTTTATTGCTCAATTAAATAAAAACTGAGCAATCACAGAACATTGTTATATGAAGGAACAGTATGAGACCAGGGGTAGGCAAACTTGTTTTTATAAAGGGCCATTTAGTGATTATTTAGGCTATAAGGTCACTGTTAAAATTATTCATCTCTGCTGATATTGTAAAAACAGCCATAAGACAATGTGTATTGTGTTTGAAAAAAACTCATATAATACAAGGTAAAATAATTAGAGATATGATCCACATCCTTTAGTTTCAAATTTTATATTTTCTTCCATAATTCCCACTAATAGTGTGGCCTTCTGAAGTATACAGGAAATTTTGTAGGTTAAAAAAAAATATGCAGGGGCCCCTGGGTAGCTCAGTGAATTAAGCCTCTGTGTTTGCCTCAGGTCATGATCTCAGGGTCCTGGGATAGAGCCCCCACATCAGGTTCTCTGCTCAGCAGGGAGCCTGCCCCCCCACTCTCTGCCTGCCTCTCTGCCTGCTTGTGATCTCTCTCTGTCAAATAAATAAATAAAATCTTTTTAAAAAAACACATTTGCCATCTATAAGTGGATAACAGACCCTTTAGGAAAAAGGCAAAAGAGTAAAGAGGAAGGACATTGTGGAGAGAACTTTTCTATTTTTTTTTTTTTCACAGAAATCTCTTTCCCCCAATGAAACAATAAGTTGTCTTAATATTGTTTGTTTAACTGTACTGTCATGTAGCATATTCTGCTAACAAGATAAAGAAATGTTGGCTTTGTTTTGCTGCTATTTTCTCTGAATCTACAAAATTTCCCTTTAGAAATAATCTACATGTAATTTATTTGCATGTTTTTCTTAGAGAACCTGCTACCTGTGGGAGACAATATAGTGTATGGGTTAAGAGCTCTAGGGCTCGAATCAGACTGGTTTTGACTCCCAGCTCTGCCATTCACCATTATCAAATAACTTATTTCTGTCTCAGTTTCCTCAACTCTGTTACATAGAGTTGCTGCAAAGATTATATGAGCTAATGGGGCACCTGGGTGGCGCCTCATGCCTTCAGCTCAGGTCATGATCCCTGGGTCCTGGGACCAATCCCCGCATCGGGCTCTCTGCCCAGCGGGGAGCCTGCTTCCCTTCCTCTCTCTCTGCCTGCCTCTCTGCCTACTTGTGATCTCTGTCTGTAAAATAGACAAAAATCTTAAAAAAAAAAAAAAAGATTATATGAGCTAATACATGACAGCAGTCACCATATATATGCTGATTACTCTTGTGAGTGCTCAGAAAATGTCATCCATTATCCCTGTTATTCATACAGATCAGCTCTTGAATCAACCTGAAATTTGCCAGTCACGTTTATTTTACTTGATTAATATTTTTCACTTGGATCTGAATGTTTTAGGAAGATGACTATATAGAAAAAAATCTTAATATATGTTTTACATTTACATTTCTATTCAAATATGTACAGATTATTTTTATCTTAAAATTCTCTTTATAAAAATAAGTACACCACTTCTGTTGTTTGTTATAAGATAAAATCCTCTTTGATGGTGAAAACATTTGTATATGAGAATCTGTAGAAGAATGAACTTGATGATTGTAATATATCACAATTTATTTTATTGCTTATAAAATAAAAGTAGGAAGGAGAGGTATGTACAGCCAGGGGTTATCATCAAGGTGACTGATCTTTTAGACCCTGAGATACCAAATATATAAATTCAGTTGCTTTGGCATCTTTGGAATTATAATGGGTTTGGATGAATATTTTGATTGTGACTGCTGATAATTATAATATTTGGTAAGAATGTGCCATCTTTTTTTTTTTTTTTAAGATTTTATTTATTTATTTGACAGACAGAGACCACAAGCAGGCAGAGAGGCAGGCAGAAAGAGAGAGAGGGAAGCAGGCTCCCTGCTGAGCAGAGAGCCCGATGTGGGGCTCGATCCCAGGACCCTGGGATCATGACCCGAGCCGAAGGCAGAGGCTTTAATCCACTGAGCCACCCAGGCGCCCCAAGAATGTGCCATCTTTGATCACACTGTTTGTCATAACTTTAGTTTATCTACACGTCTCACTCCATCTCTCATCCTTCCAAGAAGCATTCAAGACTAGGAGAACTAGTTTCACTAATGGAGGAAAGTTCTCCTAGTGTGTTGAGTAGAAAATGGCAACCACCATTTGGTTGAGGAACTGGAGTACTTCCTAGGGAAAAGACATAATCCTATTATTAGTAATTAATCTAATAACAAAGCCTGGAATAGTTTTGTTGGAATCAATAGCCTGTGTCTTTACTCTTAGATCTTCTCCTTAGTCAATATCTGACTTCCAGGGAGAGGAATAGCTCTAAGACTGGTTGCCTTAATAATATCTAAGAATTGGGTCCGTGTGCTTTAGTTCTTCTCTGTCACATAAAAGGCACCATAGTAATTCTTGCACTGGGGACTCAGTACATCATGTCTACATAAAAGGAGTTTCACGACAAGTGATATAGCTATGGGGTCTGATACGAAACAGCAGTGTCTACCAGAACTGGCCGAAGAACACAACAGTGGCTATAGCTAGGGGAACCAGCAAGTCTAAGTCAAGTGAAAATGGCACCCAGTGGAAATGCTGAGGGTCCTGCAAATCATGTGGGTGACTGGGAGTGGTATCTGGTATGTGCTAGTTATCTAACAGGACTTACCCACTAGAGGGGGCTGTGGCAGAAGGGGAAAGAAAAAGCAGAGTCCACATGGTAGCAGCCAGACAGAGTAGCCACATTCAAGCAATGGGCATAGTCTTGGGTCTCTCACAAATACTTGGGGAGCACTTTACTGCCTGAAAAAAAAGGAGAATACTTTTCTGGCTATTGGGGTTACTTCTGCATTTTCCAGCACATATTTTTTTTATATTCTGAGAAATCAGAAACAGTTCTGAAATATGTTGGCACTGTTTTGGAAGGATCAGATTTGTATATAAGTCTTCACAATTGAGAAGTACAAAATGCTACTGCAATTAAAATCTAGATGGAAATTATGAGAACTTAGTCTGTCACCAGCTTCCTCATTAAATTGTTGTATATCTTTGACCAAATCACTTAACTTCTCTGAGTTCCCATTTCCTCAGTGAGCTAAATATTTTTAGGATCCTTTCAGCAGTAAAAATGTGTCCCTATTATTTTGATGATAAAAGTGCCTGAGATATGTTTAAATGGAAAGCAAATGCTAAGATGAAAGCATAGATAGTTGAGGGGCGCCTAGTTGGCTCAGTAGGTTTAGCGTCTGCCTTCGGTTCCAGGTCAGGATATCAGGGTCCTGGGATCAAGCCCTGCATTGGGCTCCCTGCTTAGCAGGGAGTCTGCCCTTCCCTCTTCCTCTCCCTCTGCCCATCCTTCTCCCTCCCCCCAACTTGTATGCATGCTCTCTCTCAAATAAATAAAATCTTAAAAAAAAAGGAAAACATAGATAAGTGAAAGCCCTCTTCAAAGAAAGAATAGTACTTGCTTCACATACAGACATTTTGTACTCTGACTCAATATCCTTTTTACCAGTTTGCCATTAAACTTGATTAGTATATACAAATAGTTCATTGCACACATGAACCATTAAGTGGTACGAAGAGAAAACAACCATCACCAGCTATTATGACCATAGTGCGTTTTTCACTTGGCTAGTGGGAGAAGAAAGTCTGTCATTGGTTATGATACTTGTTTTTTAATTTAGCATGCAAATGAGCTAAGTATTTCCACTGTAACCATCTTGTTTGAATTGCAAAATCTAAAAGTATTTGATTAGTTGCTAATAAGTATCTGAATTTATTTCAGCGTAACAGATTTCTATTGAATGTCTGATTAGGTATAGCATTGTATGTATAGTATCAATGAAGGTTCTGTAATTATCCATTTGGGGCAGTAAGATTTTTCAAGTCAAAGATCAACAAAACATTTGAAAGGATGGGGTAATATGCAATTTAGTGGCAAAGAAGGGAGAAATCAAACAGGGCTGGATGAGGAAGGGCCTCCTTGAGTTAGCAGGACATGACGATGGCCCTAAAAGTAGGTCTGAAACAATCACAACCCTCAGGCTTGACGATTCACTAGAAGGACTCACAGGATTCAGAAGTTGTTATCTCATGGTTCTGGACAATGAGAAATGAAGTCAACTGAAATCAAAGATTCATGCAAATCAATATAGGAGACCAGAAGTTTCCAGCCTAACTTCTTTTTTGGTTCCACAGTGCCCAGCACAGAACCAGTAACACAGTAAGAACTTAATGAATTTTTTTCAAGTAAGTCAATGGATGAATGTGGCCAAACAGCAAAAACAAAAGCAGTAACAAAATGAAAAACTGAAACACAGTGTACATAAACAAAATGATTGGGATTAAGTGAAACAATTCTAAAGTTAACATTATATTCACAAAGTAAACTGTTCTTTTCTATCACTTGTTTTTACTCTGCTTTAATTGTTTGTGGTATGATTCTAAGCCCCAGCTTGGTTTCCCAATGTCTGATTGGCCATGGGCAAGCAACTTTATAGACTCTGTTTTCTTCAGATTAAAGAGAAGATTGGATAATCAGAAGTCTCCCTTCTTCTTCTTTCTCCCCTCACCCCTACCCCACCTGTTTTTTCTCCATTCCTCTCCCTCTTCTCTAATCTGTAGGAGCAAAGACCTTCCAAACCAGTGAATAGTGTGATGTATTTCTATTACCCTCTTGACCCAGGTATATTCTTTGGGCCCAAATTGGCTATAGTTTTCCTCTTCTACACAATTTCAGTTTTACTAACTAAATTACATTTTGGTAATTACCAGTGTTGTTAAAAACTAGTGGGCTCTATAGAACATTTATTTTCATTTAAAATTGCCAAATTCAACCTTCGATTATTCATTCAGTACATATCTATTAAATGCCTAATTGGCTGTATCATTTGTAAATATCTTCTCCCATTTATTTTCACTGGATTTTCTTTTTTTTTTTCCTTTTTATGTCATTGATGGTTTCCTTCTCTCAGCAGAACTTTTAATGTAGTACCAATTGTTTATTTTTACTTTTCTTTTCTTTAACCGAGGAGACATACCCAGAAAACAGTTGCCAAGGCTAATGTGCAAGAGTTTAACGCCTGTGTTTTCTCCCAGGAGTTTTATGGCTTCACGTCTCACATTTAGGTCATTGATTTATTAATCTTAAATCTATAACCTATTGCAAGTTTATTTTTGTGATTGGTGTAAGAATATATTCAATAAGGAGTTAATATCCAATATGTATGAAGAACTCCTACAACTCCACATCAAAACCTCCAAATCATCCAACTAAAAATGGGTAGAGGACCTGAATAGACATTTTCCCCAAAGAAGATCTACACGGCCAACAGCCACATGAAAAGGTGCTCAGCATCACTAATCATCAGGGAAATCCATATCAAAGCCACAATAGATGTGAATTCATACCAGTCAGATTGGCCATTTTCAGAAAGAAAGAAATAACAAGTGTTGTGAGGACGTAGAGAAAAGGGAACCCTTGTGAAATGTTAGGAATGTAAATTGGTACAACTACTATGGAAAACAGTCTGCAGGGTCCTCAAAAAAGTAAAAATAGAAATGCCATGCAATCCAATAATTCCATAACTGGGTATTTACACAAAGAAGATGAAAATGCTATTTCAGAAATATTTATGCACTCCTGTGTTCATTGCAGTATTGTTTGCAATAGCCAAAATATGGAAACAACATCCACATGTATTGATACATGAATGAATAAAGCTGTGATATATACGATAAAATATTACTCAGCTATAAAAAAGACAGAAATCTTACCATTTGCAATGACATGGTATTTTCAACCATGGTATTTGCAAGCCATGCCATAGAGGGTGTTATGCTAAGTGAAATAAGTCAGAGAAAGACAAAACCATATGGTTTCACTTATACGTGGTATCTAAAAAAGAAAACAAAGGAACCAAAAAAACAAACGAAAGAGACCCCAGAGACTTACAAATACAGAGAACAGACTATTACTTGCAGGGGGAAGGGGGTTGGGGAAATGGCTAAGATAGGTGAGAGGGATAAGAGGTACAAACTTCATTTATAAAATAAATAAGTCACGGGGAGGAGAAGTACAGCATAGGGAATATAGTCAGTAGTAATGTACTAATGGTATATGGTGACGGTAACTACACCTATCATGGTAAGTATTGTGTATTATATAGAAGTATGTTATACAAGTGAAACTAATATAAGTATGCCAACTATACTTCAATAATCAATTTGTTTAACGTTAAAAAATATTTATTGAATACCTGCAATGTACTACTTCAGTTCTCAGACAAAACAGACCCAGATCCTGGCCCATTTTTATGGGACAGGGAGTAGGGAACAAACAAGACATAATAAAAATTAAAGAGGAGGAAGATACAGAGACTAGACAAAAACACAATAAAAATTAAATCATAGTTTCCTAAACAGCAAGAAAAAGAAGAGAGAAATGAGGGGCGCCTGGGTGGCTCAGTGGGTTAAGCCGCTGCCTTCGGCTCAGGTCATGATCTCAGAGTCCTGGGATCGAGCCCCGCATTGGGCTCTCTGCTCAGCAGGGAGCCTGCTTCCTCCTCTCTCTCTGCCTGCCTCTCTGACTGCTTGTGATCTCTCTGTCAAATAAATAAATAAAATCTTTAAAAAAAAAAAAAAAAAAAAAAAAGAAGAGAGAAATGACATAGAGCCAGGTAAGGAGAATTGAGAGGTTCTGTGGGGCAATTTGAGATACAATGGCCAAGGTAGGCCTTCTTGAGAATATTATACATCAATAAAATCCCGAAGGCAGACAGGAAGTGAGGGATGTGAATTCAAGCCAAAGAACATTCTAGGCAGAGGGAACAGCCCATGGAAGGTTGGAGCATGCCTGGAACTTTTGGGGAGCATTAAGGAGGCCAGTTGGGTTGGAGCAGAAAGAGCAGAGGGAAACAGTAGGGAAAAAGGTCAGAAAGGTGGTGGGCAAGAGTTGAGGGACATCATGAAAGCTTTGCAGGACTTTGTAGGAGATGGTACCCTTTATTTTCATTTTTTAAAATATTTTGTTTATTTATTTGACAGAGAGAGAGACAGCTAGAGAGGGAACATAAGCAGGGGAGTGGGAGAGGGAGAAACAGACTTCCTGCAGAGCCAGGAGCTGGGTGCAGGGCTTGATCCCATGACCCTGGGATCATGACCTGAGCCAAAGGCAGACACTTAACAAATGAGCCACCAAGGTGCCCCCATGACACCTTTTTATTAATTTTTCTACTTAGAACTTCTACTTTATAAAATAGTACATAATTTATAGAGGGAGTTAATTTATAATTAACATAATTAATATTTCCTTTATGAGCAAAATCATTAAATTATTTTAATTTTTAGAAAATTCACGACCACAAATACTCATTTTAACTGCTCATCTATCATGCAAATATTTACCTGTAATTTCAGTAATGAAGTGTCCTTTATAAAAGCTTTCTCCTATATCTAGCCACCATTAACCACCATGAGATTCTTTTTCATTGTGCTAGGTTCAGTTTGAACGCAGAACCTACATTGATCAACTCATTGCTCTCTACAATTTTATTTATTTATTTAATTTATTTAACTTATTTATTAATCTGCATTTGAACCACTTTGTGGAGAATAAAAATATAGAGCAGTTTTATGTCCTCCTAAAAATTTGGCTTGAACCAGAAAGCGGGCACTGCTTTCTCCTGCTCTTTGGTTTCATTTTAATTTCAAAACTAATTTCATGCTTTTAAATGTTAAATTACTATAAGGGGTTTCAACTTTCTATCTTTAATTCTAGTATTATCTATTATCTACCATGCTAATTTTGTTTCTGATTAATTGAGAGTACAATAGACACTAGCACAGAAATAGCAGAGGTCAGAATGCTTACCAAATGAGGTTTTGATACAATGCATAATTCATGAAATATATTCACTCATGTTTTCCATTGTCCTCAACTGAAAATGTACCTTGCTAAATGCAGCTTTTCCACATTGTTTTAAATCTTGTTGAAGTCCTCAGATTTCTACTGTTTTCTGCTTTTGAAAAGTCTCTTTTAGTCTGTTATTTTTTTAATATAAATGTTTCTTCTAAAAAGAATACTTTTTGGCTTTGTACCTCAAGATTCTCTAAAAGTTGGTTACTCAGTGCCAAAGGAATTATATATACCAGCTCATAATTCAAGTTAATCTATTGATAAGCAAAACATAAACTTACTTCATTATATAATGTACCTATTTTTAACCAGTATTCTATTATTTTGTGTTCTCAAAGAGAAGAAACTAATTTATTGTTGGTCTTGCATTGGTAATCAGAATGCTCTCAGCTGCAAGTGGCAGAAATTCAATTCAAATGAGCTGAATTGAAAAAGGGATGGGAAGTTTATCAAGGGTGTGGGTTGATTCAAATAGTTGGGTGCAGTGGATCTGGTGGTATCACTAGAATTTTGGATACCCGTGTGTCTCTCTTGTTTTTCCTAACTTCTTATTTTGGCACCATTTTTGGGCAACACATGGCAGCAAAGATGCCTGCCTGTCAGTGCCAGGCTTATGTGGCCTCATAGCTAACAATCCCAGAGAAGAGACCAAGAGTCTCTTTCCCCTAACGTTTATAGTTTCTTTGGAAGGGTTATATTTGACCCTTCTTGGCCATGTGGGTATGGATAAATTTACATCCAGAGAGATAAGAAACTCTGACTAATATGGACGGAGTACCTGTCTGTGGTGGGAAAGGTAAAATGGTATGAACAGAGAATGAGACACTCTTAAACCAGAGAAGCAAAACAAACAACAGTAACAAATTCCCATTGTCTGATTCAGTTCCTTTTGATGCCAAGTGTCAGTCAGCAGGTGCAAATAGCAGATTTCTCCACCAAGGCAGTTCATCGGGTCAGTCATTTATATTTTAGAACATCTTCTAAGTGTTAGTCTTCATCTCAAAGAACTGTGGACAGCTCGGATACAAGTATTACCAAACAATGGGAGCATGTTTTCCCTCCATTCGAATGGCTGTCTCCTCTGTTCACTATACTGCTTATTCAGAACTCCCAGAGAAATATTACAGAGTAATATTTGGAGTAAGGTGTGTATTATGTTTGTGTTCTATCAAGTAGCACTCTTTAAATTGTTGTAAGTGCTGAGGAGTCAGGACACGAATTGTACTTGAAGGATGGTAGTCTTTCGTTGCTCTATGAATCAAAAGACAGTGTCCTAGTAAGGGTATTTGGGGACCCTTTCAAACCTGGGAGGTGTAAGATGCACTGATGATTGTAGATGAGCTTCACATGTTCCACAAGGGACAAGAGTATGTGACATTTTATTATTGGCTTGTTTTTAATTCTGTCCAGTAAAATTCTCTTTTAGATTTAAAAAATGCCACATGAGAAATTAAAGATCATTCTAATAAGCGAAGAAGGCATAACTATACTCTTTGATGCCTCAGGAAGGGCCGGTTGAATATAGATACAGTGCTGGGCGCTGATTGTGGGGAATATGGTAAACTTCAGTGTCAGTCAGCCTCCTTTCTGAGGTTCATATAGAGAAAGGTGACAATTTTGGTTTAGAGCCAAGAATAAAAGACAAAAAAAAAAAAAAAAAAAAGGAAAAAAGAAGACTCCTGAACAGAAATAGCACTGTAACAAAATTCCTCATCACTTGTGCTCGCTTCGGCAGCACATATACAAAATTCCTCATCACCTACTATCTTTCTAGACCAAGTATTTGATGAATTTTAGGAATTATTAAGAGCATATTTCTTATTCCATAGTCCTTAATTAGAAATTTAAACATCTCTAAATGAATTAATGCTGTGATAGGTCCATTTCTCCTTTTCATTTCTGCTGCCAAAATTTACAGCTCTGTCATCTCCAGCCTGGATTACCCTTTGGCCCTCTAGTTATCTGCCAGCTCTGTGGTCTGTCTCCTCTAACCCATGTGCAACTTTGGGGTCCTGGTGTTACTTCTGTGTGTTATACTCAACCGTGATCTCTTTCCACCTATGAGGGAAATGCAAATAATAATAATAATAAAAATAATTATAATTATTATGATAATAGTAATTATTATTATTTTGTGCACAGACCTTTTATGATAAAATAGGATCCAGAATTTGGGAGCCAAGATCAAAGCACAATTCTGCTTATTGGTCAGGCAGCATGGGTATCAGTGTCCATACCGTCCTTATAGTTCAGCTTCCTCATCTACAATGGGGTGATCAAAATGCGATCTGCCTTATCAACTTGTTTTGTAAGGACTAAATGAAAAAAAATGTATGTGACGTGTTTGTGATAGCAGCTATGATATAGTTGATTCTTAATAAATGTTGGCTCTGCTGTGACTTCTGTCTCCCTCCCTAGCCTCATCTTTGGCCAGTCCCCCATACTGCTATATGATCTAGCCACAGCAAAGTTCTTGGTTCCTGAATTGCCATTCTCTTTTATATTTCTTGGCCTTTATACATACTGCTTCTTTTATTTTTCCCACTGGACTGAATGGTTTAAGCTTGGCAAATATATCTTACTTGCATTTGCAGTTCTTAACACAATGCCAGGCACTTAATTGAGGACTTGAAAGAAATAATGTTGAATGAGGACAGCTGTTCATTCCTCAAAATACAATTGGTTTCTTCATGTATTTGTTTTCAGTTCAGCTTCACAGTATGGTAATGTAGAAGCCTCACTGGAAGAAATTATTTCACCTTAAGGTCAAGGACATGCAAGTTGCAGAAATAAGTCCTTTGGATTAAAAACTGTGACTTTTTCACAGTTCTTTAATTTTCTTGGACCAAGCTGTCTGTTTCAATGGAAGCTCAATTTAGCATTAGGTACTGTAAAAAAGGAAAACGTGCTCCTTTGTGGTATCGAGAAGAAACATAAAAATCAGAAAAATCAGCTAATGGGTGAAAGTTTCTCTGGGCATGTTTTATTTTCTGGATGAATGTGGTTTATGACTGCTGGGTGTTGGGAATTCCTTCTTAATTATGGCTTGTCCTCTCAAGACTCTACCTTTCTTGCACTGGAAAGAACCAGCATGATCCAATGTAAGTGCAGGTCAGTTCTATTGAATTCCTTGGTCTGTGTCATCAAGGTACAAAGAGCTGGTGACATTCTCATTCTGATGAATTTTGAAACATTCAACCAAGAAGATTTGACCCAGCAAAATATGTTAGAAGCATCTCTTCCACAAAAATGTGTAGCTGTTTCTTGGCAACTTTTTCTAAGGGCTCAGAAATAATAATTCTTTGAGTGCCACATGATAGTTTTGATGAAGGGTGTTTTGAAACAATGGTAGTTAAAGAAGCATGAAATGCTAAGAGGAACTAGGTTTCATTGTAAATATCTTTTCGACTTTGGGGTTATTCTGTTTGCATATTGCCGTGATTGAGTATTGGTGAGTTGCCCAGAATCACTTCAGTACAATAAATGACCGTCTTGTTCAAGACTTGCTTGTTACTTGTTTGTTTATGAACTACTACTCCAGTACTATTTGCCCTATTTTATAAATATTTAAGTTTACTTTATCATCAGTCCTCAAGTGAACAGACATCTCATTCAATGACAAAGCACAGTAATGCATTCTAATTGTCTAATATCAACAAAACATTTCAAAATTAACTTTATGCAAATATGATTGGATATTTTCCATTAGTTGATTGAAATGAAATGTTTGAAAAATTGCTTCAAATGTTTCTTCCAATTAAAGTTATTGTTACCATAGATTAATTTGTCACTGAAATACTTAATGCAAATACATTTAATTTCTTTGCAAACTCAGTTCAAGTGCAACATCTCAGAGGTGTCTTAGAAATAAATTATATACTATTTTAAACAGATCTTTTATTAGTTTTTAATAAAAATATAAGAGATGATGGCTTTGAAATAATTTGTGTTGAACTACAGAAGAAAATGCCATAAATCTCATGTTGACAAACGTTTTATTCTTTGTAATTTGTAATGGGAAACACTGCATAAAAATCTTCAAGTAAGCTTTTGGCGCCATTTGTTATATTTATTTCTTAGGATAGGATATGTGTGTATGTGCATCTACTTTTCTTCCTCCCTACTCCCCAGACATTTCTTTTTCCCATAAAAAAAGTGAGAACATTTTTTAGATTTGGGAATTTATAAAATCAAGTCATGTGTTAAGGAATTAAGATGCAAAGCTGAGAGGGGATCAAGGTAAAACTTAGGATAACATGATAAATTAACAGCTTCAAAATTTGAGCTGTGCATATACTGTTTTAAGAATCTGTTTTTGCCATATTTCTTCTAGTTGGATCCTCTTCTAGTTGGATTTTCAGTTTTTAAAATATTATGGAAGAAAAAATGACAAGATCTTGTCATGTATACTTAAGAAACTTGCAACGCTTATTGTAATGAATTAGATTTTTACTGATGCCTAAGTAACTTGTCGATAGGAAGCTGAATGCATTTATAGTACAAGGCTTGATCATAGGAAAATCTAAGATAAAATTGGCTTTTGGAGACTTGTACCTTATAGTGGAAACTCAGGCCTACCATGTGTGCCTGTAAAGTTTGAATTTCCCTTGGCAACCCATTAAATCTTTTTAAAAAAATTGGTGCAGATGCCATAAAATTTACCCCTTTGAAGTATGCAATTCAGTGGTTTTTAATATATTCAAAAAACTGAACAACCATAACCACTATGTAATTCCAGAACATTTCCATCATCCCTGAAAAGAAATTCCACGCTCATTAGCTGTGAATTCCCACCCTTCCCTCTCCCAGCCCCAGGCAACCATAATCCACTTTCTGTCTCTGTAGACTTGCCTGTTCTGGACTTTTCATACATGTGGAATCATACAATATGTGATCTTTTTGGTCTGTATTCTTAGCATAATGTTTCCAAGGTTCATCCATGTTGAGCACGTGTCAGTACTCCGTTGCTCTCTGTGGTTGAAGAGTGTCCCGCGTATGGGTGCATTACATCTTGTTCACTCATCAGCTGATGAACATTTCAGTTGCTTCTACTTTTGGGTTATAATGAAAATGCTGTATGAATATTCATGTTTAAGTTTTTGTGTGCATGTATGTTGTCAGTGTTCTTGTACAGATACCCAGGAGTGGAATTGCTGGGTCACATGATAGCACTATGTTTAAATTTTGGAGGAACCGTCAAACTGTTTTCCACGGCACCTTTTACATTTTCACCAGCAATGTGTGACAGCTCTGGTTTCTAAACATTATAAAACATATGGTATTTTAATTCAGTAATTGCCCGCATTTTAATTGGGTTGTGTTTTCTTTTTATTGCTGAGTAGAGAGAGTTACTTATGTGTCATGAATACTAGAGCCTCAGCCGATAGATGATTTGCAAATATTTTTTCACACTCTGTTCATTGTCTTTTCACTTTCTTTCTTTATAGTGTCAGTTGACAAACAGAAGTTTCTAATTTTGAATCCAACTTAATATTTTTCTTTGAATACTTGTGCTTTATGTGTCATATCTAAAAAAAAACAGTTGCATTATAACTTTCTTGAAACATCACACTCACGTGTCTTGCTTCATCTCATGTCCTACCCTAAACACACAGTCACATGCATAAATCTCACATACCCACTTATAGTTTAGCTATCCCTAATTATTTGGACACACCATCCTCTCTCTGTGGACTTGGAATATGTTTTGTCCCTCTCTCAGAGTGCCTTAATTGGCATTTTTTTTAAACTTTGACATTACCTAATTTAGGAAGTTGGCTCAGACCCACCTTCCCTTGCCCAGTTCAGTAGCTTTTTATTCTCCGTTTTCCTCTTCTAATGCCCAGAAATACAATAATGATTTAATTTTAATTGTTAATTTACATTTCAGTCACCCACACTGCACCTTGAGCTCTTTGAAATCAAATTCTTTCCTTGATTTCTGGATATCCCGAATGGAGCAGTAGAATGTAATAAATGCCCCAAAATACTTGAATGAATGCCTACTGTTCTGATACTGCCTTCTTGGACGCCCAGAATTAGAGGCTGAGTTGTACTCAGACTGTTTGCCATGGGAGGGCCTAACAGTTTGGATCTTTCGTTCTGTCCTCTCCATCAGCCTGTCATGCCCTTTTGGTTGCAATCACTATAGTACATCATTCACTGAAGTAAAATTAGAGAACGTTATTTGAGCTAAGTGATTCCTGGATTATTTGATTCCTAATTCTCTGGGTCCAGAATTAGAACTAGGTTTGGGGTCTTTGATTTTCCTCTAAAAGAGTGAGATTTGACGTAGATAAAGGGGACTCACAGGATATAAATACGAAAGTTGACTTTAATACCAATTTAATTTTCCTTAGACCCATTGGGAAGAAGAGAGGTGAGAAGTGTAGCCAAAAAGGAGATTAGAGGATCACAGTTTATCCAGGGAGGGCAAGGTCTGAGCTGATAGTATACAAGAGGAGTAGACATTGTCTATTGTTTCACGGATTACCAAGGACACTGGATCTTCTGTTGTGTGCTTTAGGGAAGAGTGGCCATTTCACTGCAGGCATTCAGTGGTTCTGGTGGCGGAACTGGAGACTTGGATGTGTTCCATCAGGATACTCAGATGATGGCTTTGTGAGTTACTTCCTTGGGAGCAAGGTGTCAGACTGTAGTCATTAGGGGCCTGTTTTTCTTACCACCAATCCCTCTGGAATATACTGTTACTTCATATTCACATTTCCATGTAGACTTATGCCTAAATTCAAAGGGATGCTTGGCAATCAGATTGTGTCCACAGCTTTAACTAATTCAGGGCGGAATTTTTTGCCCTACCCCATAAAAGGCTCATTTCTAAATTTGGGGAGGGACAATAGCAAGCCTCAGTACATTGACTTCAACTTTCTCTTCTGAAGGTGTGTTATTTTTGGTGAATCACTTCAGCCAGTTTTAGGAGATGAATACCAAATTAGAGAATTTTGGGCACTGTGGCAGGTGGACAGAACTCCTTGTTACTTCATATCCTAAGTGCTGGACAAGAATGGCTTCTTAAAGACCTGGTAAAGTTGACATAAACTAATGGCTCATGCTAACAAGAGTCATTTTAGGCACTGGGCTTAATTCAGATGTTAGGCAAATATCTGTAATATGATGATAGGATATTATAAACTCTTCATAAATAAAACTGCATTTGTATTTTACAAATATGTTTAAATTTAACATCAAGCAACTATGCTTAGAAAATATTCTAATTGGCAGTATGTCTGAGTTGTAAAACATGTCTTGAAATATTAAGTTTTATAATTAACATAGAAGTACAAAGATAATTCATGAATATTCTTGTTTCTAGATGAGATTTTAATTGTACTTTTTAAAGGCCAAATGTCTCCATCATATGACATATTTAAGGAATAGAAACAGTTTTGAAGACATTATTATTATGATAAAATAATTTTATAGTCTACATGTTTGGCAAATGATATTTGCTTATTGACTAAAATAAGATAACTGAAAGTAAGAGCTTATGTAAAATGTGGCACTAGTGTAAACAGAGAAATACAGAGAGAAAGAGGAAAAGTCAGTAAATGAAGAAAAATTAACATTTCTTTCTCTAAATTACTTAATGTATATTTCAGCATATATGTTAACATTTGTGGCAATTGGTTTATGATAAAAGTCAGAGAATTTTCTGAATATAGACAGTCACTGAAACAGACAAGCCTAATACACTATTATGAATTTGACTTACAAATTTTTCTAAAAATGGAGGGTTATATTTGTGTGTGTGTGTGTGTGTGTGTGTGTGTGTATGTGTGTGTAAGGAGAGGGAGAAAGATCGGGAGACAAAAGCAGACAAGAAGAGCTACAGAGTATACCATGTAGTAGTAAGACATATTTTGTGGCTAAGGCATTCTAAATATGTCTGAAATGCTTCACAAGTATAACTCATGAACTGTGATTATAGCCTAAACTATACATGCTTTATAACTTGCAATTCTCTAAAATGTATTTTGTGATTCTTGAAATCTATATAACAGTTAACTAGTTGGAAAGGAAATATGTACTTGCTTGTTATCATTTTTTTTTCCTCTCTCTCTCTCTCTCTGTCTCTCCCCTTTTTAAAATTTCCTCTCTGGTCTTGATCTGATTCCTTAGCAAATGGGGTTGTGAAGTCTCTGTCCTCTCCAGTTACTCTCATCTATCAAAAGAAGGAATTTACACATAGCACCTAAATAAACAAAAGTGATTTCTTTTTCAGTTTTCTGTTGGTTAAAGCTGTTTCTTTTCTTATAGGGAGATTCACATTATGAATTTCATGTTTGTCTTTCAGAAAATAATTACATTTTCTGTTTCCACAATAAAAGTTCATTGGCTGTCTTACCATTTGAGAGTCACTCCTGCGTTGCCTGTATTTAGCTATAGGCATAGGGAAATTTAACAAAAGTATAGGTAAAACAGATAAGCAGAAATATCCTGCAAAATAACACATACTATTTAGGTATACATATTTAATGAGCCATACTGGCCTTTTTGTTTACCTAGAACATGCCAAGTTCATTTTTGTCTCAGAGTCTTTAAGTACTGTCCTCTGATAAGAAATATACTTCTTTCTCTGCTAAATGTACTATGTGATGAATCATAAAGTCATCAGTAAAACTCAAAAGAAGCTGCTACTATTTCCCTATTTTACAGATAATAAAAGTGAGGGAGCAAGTTTAGCTTTGGAGGGATTAATTGAGGTAAACTGCTTAGAACAAACTCTAAAATAGAGTAAACAATTAATAAATACTAGCTTTTGTGATCTGATACATAAATAACATTGTGTATTGATATGTTCCTTTTTCCAGAGTCAGTTTATAAGACATAATTTTTAGAGCTAGTGAAAGAGCTTTTATAAGCCTACAACCAAAAACTCTTCTGTAGACAAACCTTAAAACCAACAGTCAGAATATTTTAAGTGTTTTCATTGAATCCTTTCAGCCTTGGCTCTGATTTTTTTATGCCATAACAATTAGCAGTGGTCAGCCGATATGTTGGGATTGGAGCAACTGTCAGGGAGGGAAAAGGAAAAAAAAAAAAAAGCTCTTGACTTAAATGGATCATAATAATGATCTGCCACTACAAGTCACTAGGAAGCATTTAAATTATCTTTATTTCCTTCCATTTCAAAGAAGCAAAGGTATATGTAAGAATATGCTTTAGAAGTTTTACCCGAGCTGCTGCATCCTTTACTTTTATTTTTGAAAAAAACTTCTAAAAAAATCATTCACAATCCAAACTAATAAACAATAAATAATGAACCAATAAATAGGAAGGAAATTAAATTTTTCCCTTTTATATTTTCTGCCCGAATATTATCTCCTTATATAGGCCTTCCCAGTGCACTGTATCTAAAATTGTAGCCCATCTCCCATTGGTCCCTTACCTTGTTTTATTTTTCTTCCTACCATTTATCTTTTTTTTTTTAAATAAACACTTATTGGGGCACCTGGGTGGCTCAGTAGGTTAAAGCCTCTGCCTTCAGCTCAGGTCATGATTTCAGGGTCCTGGGATCGAGCCCCGCATTGGGCTCTCTGCTCATCAGGGAGCCTGCTTCTCCTCTCTCTCTGCCTACCTCTCTGCCTACTTGTGATCTCTGTCTGCCAAATAAATAAATAAAATCTTAAAAAAAATAAACATTTATTTATATTAGAGAGAGATGGGGGAGAAGCAGAGAGAGAGAGAATCTCAAGCAGATTCCATGCTGAGTGCAGAACTTGAGGCAGGGCTCTCTCTTGCCACACTGAGATCGCCATCTGAGCCAAAACCAAGTCAGACACTTCATCGACTATGCCACCCAGGTGCCCATTCCTAGCATTTATTCTTTATTGATATTATATAACCCTTTATTTTTCTGTTAGTTGTTGGAGGCCATGGCACGGTTGGAGTCATGGATCAAACCAGGCCCTGACTTGTGTCTCCTTGAAAGTCTGGACGCCTTGATAAGGGGTTAAGGACAGGAAAGTTGAGTAACACTGAGAAAGGGTCTGTGCTATGTGTCGTGTGCTCGCCTACGTGACTTCCCACACACTCTCCCTACAGAAGGGAACAATGTGGTCAGGGTCATGAATTCTTAGTTGGTCCTTGTTGTTCCTGTACCTCCTATAACCCCTCCCTGGTTGATTGTCTTGCTAATGGCTTTAGCGGAGACTACCTGGCATCATGAGGTTTGCTTGTAGTTAATGTAAACTTGTTATAGAAACTTGCGGTCATCTGACTAGGTACTGATGTATTACTCCTCCTATTGTGGTCTGCCTTATAAATGATTGTAAGATGTGGAATAAAATCAGCACTGTTGGACATCATCCTCAGTGTCCCTCCTGCCCCCATCTCTTTGTCTCTTAATTTCTTTACACCATCCTCTTACCCTCATGTTTCCTGGTTGATTTGTCGCGCCGGCCGCGACAGTTAGTGTTATTTTTTTGTACCACTAGGATCTGAACCATGTGAGGATAGATCTTTCCTCTTTTTTTGCTATGTTACTGGCACATAGAACAATGCTTCCCATTTAATAGGCACTTAAATATGTGTCAAATAAGGGGCGCCTGGGTGGCTCAGTGGGTTAAGCCTCTGCCTTCTGCTCAGGTCATGATCTCAGGGTCCTGGAATCAAGTCCCGCCTTGGGTTCTCTGCTAAGCAGGGAGCCTGCTTCTCCCTCTCTCTCTCTCTGCCTGCCTCTTTGCTTACTTGTGATCTCTCTCTCTGTCAAATAAATAAATAAAATCTTTAAAAAAATGTGTCAAATGAATCAAAGAATGAATGAATTAATAAAGAATACAAAAGCACTAAGCAACATGGCTGGATTAAATTGCTATAAATTTGTTCTCCCTGCTACAATTTTACAATCTTGAATTTTTCTCCTGAAGCCTCTGTTTTATTCAACAGTTACTGATATTTGCAAAACATTTATAGCAAATCTCACTATAATCCTAAAGATACATTGGATAAACTTGCATTATTCATACTGCAGAAATAAGCAAATATAAACACAGCAGTTAAAGATACTAAGTGAGAGATATAAACTAGACAGTTTATCTGACTCAAGAGCATTGAAAATATTTTAACGGTTGCTGCTAAAAGTTCTGTGGTACCTATTCTGTAAAAAAGAGGGGCAGGGACTCTAGTATTTTTGTGTCATCTCTGTGTGTATAGTCCCTTTTATAACCACCACCTTTGCTTAAAATTGTATTTTGGGCCTAGGATCACTATTTTCCATACAGGTGCTCTGGTAGGTCTACTATAACAACAACAAATGGCATAAATATAATACTTAAATTCAGTTTAATGGGATTTGATTGAGATTGAGAAATAAAAGACATTTAAAATAGTACCTCCTTTTTTTCAAAAAAATGTTTTCTTTCTTTATTTGAGAATAGTTGACACAAAATGTTACGTTAGTTTCAGTTGTACAACATAGTGATTCATCAACTCTATACATTATGTTACACTCACCACAAGTATAGCTACCATCTGTCACCAAACAGTTGTATTATGATACCATTGACTGTATCCCCTATAAATACCTTTAAAACAGTATGTCCTTTTAGAAATATCAACGTATTTTTTCCTTGTTTATCTGATCAGCCAATCTACCTATATACCTACTTATCAACAAATAATAATATTAAAAGACAATGAAATGAACTCTGATATATGTCATGGAAACCAAGATAAATAAGTTAGCCTTGTTTCTCTAAAGGAACTTCAATCTAGTGGGGGAAGATAGGAACATCAAATATGTGTGTGTGAGTATTTCACACACACGCAACAGACATATATATTTAGTATTTGCCTCTGGTTCCCATCTGCTCCCGTTTCCCACATTACCTCATCTATACTCTGGAAGCCCAATGCCACCTGATTGCCAACCAAAGATTTTTGCCTTCTACTTCTCAATGGAATTGGAATTTGTGAATTGTCTTAGTCATAATTAGTACAATCTCCCATGTTTGTACTTAAAAATGTTCCTCTTTCTGGACACCAGGGTGGCACAGTCATTTGAGTGTCTAGCTGCGTGTCCATCTCTTGGTTTCAGCTCAGGTTGTGATCTCAGTGTCCTGAGGTCAAGCCCCGCATCCAGCTCCACACTTAGTGCAGTCTACTTAAGACTCTGTCTCTGTCTCTCTCTGCACCCCTTGCCCCCCACACGCTCTCTTTCTCTCAAATAAATAAATAAACCTTTAAAAAAATTTATCTACACTCAACCTCAACTCTTTTTGTCAGTCCCCAGAGGAGGTTTCGTTTCTTCTATATTACATCTTTCCATCTGTTCTTGACCTAATCTCTTCAAGAATTTTCTTTGTTGCTTCCTTATCTATTTTTTTTATATTGTGTTAGCTTTTCCTTCTATGCTAGCTCTTTCTCCACACTTTGTACCCTTCATCCATGTGGCTTTCCCTAGTTCATATGTGTGCTGAATCCAGCCACACCAGCATGCTCCCTGAGAGCCAACTGTGAGCCCCACTTCCCAGCTCTGCTTTCATTAATGCCACGTTGGTAGATTGAGTCACCTCTATAGAGGAATGGTTCACATGATGGAAATAGGCAGATGCTACAAACCAGATTTTAGTGCTGGTTTTCAAACATTTATAGGCAAACTACTGCCTATAATGCCTAAATGTTGCTCCTTTTCCTTTACTATTTTTCTTTTTTTATTTTATTTTTTCAGTGTTCCGAAAGTCATTTTTTATGTACCACACCCAGTGCTCCATGCAATACATGCCCTCCTTAATGCTCACCACCAGTCTCACCCATCCTTCCACCCTCTCACTTCTCAAACCCTCAGTTTGTTTCTCAGAGTCCACAGTCTTTCATGGTCCGTCTCCCCCTCTGGTTTACCCCAATTCACTTTTCCTTTCCTTCTCCTAGTGTCCTCCATGTTATTCCTTATGTTCCACAAGTAAGTGAAACCATATGATAATTGACTTTCTCTGCTTCACTTATTTTACTCAGCATAATTTCTTCCAGTCCCATCCATGTTGATACAAAAGTTGGGTATTCATCTTTTCTGATGGCTGAGTAATATTCCATTGTATATATGGACTATATATATACATATATATATGGACATATATATATATATATATGTATATATATGGACCACATCTTCTTTATCCATTTGTCTGTTGAAGGGCATCTTGGCTCTTTCCACAGTTTGGTGTTTGTGGCCATTGCTGCTCTGAACATTGGGGTACATATGGCCCTTCTTTTTACTACATCTGTATCTTTGGGGTAAATACCCAGTAGTGCAATTGCAGGGTTGTAGGGTAGCTCTATTTTTAATTTTTTGAGGACTCTCCACACTGTTTTCCCAAGTGGCTGCACCAGCTTGCATTCCCACCAACAGTGGGAACAACTATGAATGAAAGGGGAGAGATCACGACTAACACAAGGAAATAGAAACAATCATCATAAGTTATTATCAACAGTTATATGCCAATAAGTTAAGCAACCTAAAAGAAATGGATGCACTCCTGGAAATCTATAAACTTCCAAGTCTGAAACTTGACAACCTGAATAGACCAATATCTAGTAATGAGATTGAAGCAGTGATAAAAAACTCCCCCCCCCCCCAAAAAAAAGAGTCCAGGACCTGACAATTCCCTGGGGAATTCTACCAAACACTCAAAGAAGAAATAATACCTATTCTCCTGAAGCTTTTTCAAAAAATAGAAACAGAAGAACTTCCAGACTCTTTCTATGAAGCCAGCATTACCTTGGTTCCCAAACCAGGCAAAGATGCCATCAAAAAGGAGAATTACAGACCAGTATCCCTGATGAATATGGATGCCAAGATTCTCAACAAGATCCTAGCTAATAGGATCCAACTGTACATTAAAAAGATTAGCCACCATGACCAGGTGGGATTTATCCATGGGATACAAGGGTGGTTCAACATTCACAAATCAATCAATGTGATAGAACAAATCAATAAGAGAAGAGAGAAGAACCACATGGTCCTCTCAGTTGATGCAGATAAAGCATTTCACAAAATACAGCATCCTTTCCTGATTAAAATGCTTCGAAAGTATAGGGATAGAGGGAACATTCTTCAACTTCATAAAATCCATCTGTGAAAAACCCACAGCAAATATCATTCTCAATGGGGAAAAGCTGAGAGCCTTCCTGTTGAGATCAGGAATACAAGGACAAGGATGCCCACTCTTGCCACCGTTGTTCAGCATAGTACTAGAAGTCTTAGCAACAGCAGTGAGACAGCACAAAGAAATAAAAGGTACTCAGACTGGCAAAGAAGAAGTCAAACTCCCTCTCTTCCAAGATGATACGATAATTTATATGGAAAACCTCCTTTTCATTTAAACCAAGTTCTTGAACAGAATAGTCCTCTCTAACTCTATCTGCTTCCTCGCTTCATATCAACTCTGTGAAATTAGACATCTGCTCCCACCTTCACCGGAAGTATTACAGCAAACAGAAGTGCTTTTTATTGTCTGACCTCTAGGCCACGTTTCATGCTGCTGGTGTCTTGCTTTCTGAAAACATCTTCTGCTTGCTCTGTGCCGTGCTATCTCCTAGGTTCTCCTCCCCGTCCTCTGACCATTTCCCTACTGCATTTCTCATTGGTTTCTCTTTCTTTGCCCCTAGTTATTTATGTTCTCATGATTCTGAACACAGTCCTCTCCTACATACTGTGTGTTGGCTAACTCACCAATGCCCAAGGCTTCAAGCCATTCCATTCATTATTGCCTAACATAAAGCTCTAGGCCAGACTTTTTGCTCATGTCTGATTGGATTATTCAGTCAACTTCCTGATATCTCTGCCTAGTTATGTCATGGGCACCTGACCCTGAACATGTCAATGTTAATTCATACTTTCCCCTTAAATGTTACTCCGCCTTCTATATTTCTTATCCAGATAAATGGCGTCAGCATCCACAGGTCAGCAAAGTGAAAAGCCCAGGAGTCATCCTCAACTCCATGCCCTTCTTCTTTCTGCAGATCCAGTCAGGCACTGAATATCCTCTCTTCTTCCACCACACGTCTCATCCCAGCTCCCTCATTTTTAAATCTTCATCAGTTCTTACTTAGATTGTTATCCTTTTCTCCTGATTTGTCTTCCTGTCTCCTGCTTAGCCCTCTCCAGTGCTGCTAGAATGATAACTAACTTCCTTCCTTAAACTCCTTCAGTGTCTTTTTATGCCTGTAGGATAATTTCTTTATTATGAACTACCCTTTCAATTACAAATAAGAGGAGACTCCACCCAAATTGCTTAAGCAAAATGGAACTGATAACAACTGAAGATTTCAGGGAATGGATCTGGATTGAATTATGTCTACAGGAATTGGTTTCTTTTCCTACTTCCGTTCCGTTGTGTTGGCTCCAGGCTCAGGTTAAATGTGATACCAAGATGGTGGCTGCCACTGCGGCTTCACAATTCTCAGTTTTACGGTACAGCAGGAAAGAAAACAAGAAACTCCAAACCTCCCCATCAAGAGACTCCTAGTATCTCTTTGTTGACTGGGCTGTGTGCCCATTCATGAGCCAATCACCATTACTAGTGTATTGTAACATGTTGATTGGCCCACATTCAAGGGGATGGCATATTCCTATTCCATATCCCATATCTCATATTCCATATCCCATTGGGGGAGGGCATATTCCTAGATGGAAATTCAAACCGTTGCTAGAAAAAAAAGCAGTGAACACTGGAGAAGCTCATAACGAAAGCATCTAGTATTTATTGAGTTCTTTACATGTTTAAGGCACTGCTTTAGTGTTTTTCATGTATTAACTTACTTAATCTTTATAACAACCTCATGAGGAAGTGAAGAAACCGACACAGAGAGGTTAGATAGTTTGTCTAAGGTAGACACATCAGATAACCAATGTCAGTTGCAAAATTCAAGTATAGATTTTCCTATTCATTCTTACCCAGGAAATTTCTGAGAATGTTTTAAATCAGATGGCCATAGTTAAAAAAATTAACGTATGTGTTATAAAATGAGTCTGTTCCATTATCAAAGAGCTAAAAATCACTAGCAGTTTCCATTATTTTTTGTCCTGCACAGCACGAGGCCACTTTAAGAGTGTATTGGAAATGTCCCCAGAGTCTGGGGTTTCCTGGTTATCAGGAGGTTGGTAACTCAAGGTTGGAGTGAGGCTAAGTGCGGTCCACAAGTATCTGTGGCAGACACTCCTTTCCCACCTAATCCCCACCTTGTTCCTCTCATAATCTCCAAGAGGTCAGGATGCAGTGCCACCAGCACCCAGCTTTTTAAACTGCTGTTGGAGTTTAAACTGCTACTGCAGAGGGGATGCCACAGTATGCTGGCCTTTCTCCCACAGGAAGCCATGAACAAGAAGATTTGGCCAGCTAATGCATGAAAGGTGGAATTCTATATATAATGTGTTTAAGTGTCAACAGTTACTTTTCTGCATGACAAGAATTACCTGTGTGCATGTGGGGCCCTTCATGATCTGCTAGCCCTTGATCCCTTTCCAGACTTACCTCTCACTCCTCTGCACTGCTCTGCTTTATGATTGAGGGGCCGCTCCCTCCCATGTCAGGCTGTTTGCGCTCCTCCACACCTCCTGTGTGCCTTGGCTGGTGCTGCACCCACTTCACTTTTCAGAAGCTGTGTCAAGCGTCATCTTCTCCATGAATGCTTTCCTGAAATCAGCCTCCTTGTGAGCAAACATCTACATCTCTCTTTGTGCCTCAGCTATATTATGAGAATATTTGCCATGATTTCTGTAATCCATACTGTGTATTCCTGTATTTATGTTAGTCTGCTTCTGCAGTGCTGCAAAATCCTTGAGAGCTGGAGGACATTTTATTAATTCTTATCTCCCCTCCATACTGCTGGACACGTAACAGGTACTCAGTAAATGCAAGTGAATGAAATAAGAAATATGCAGAAGCTCCAATAAGGTATCTTAATTGGTGACAATTAATTCTGATGAGCACTAGGAGGAACTAGGAGTTGGGAAGTTACTCACTCAAAGATTCTAAATTAGAGACCAGTTAACACATATATTTCTGCAATACAAAGAGCCCTCAGTTTCTGAACTCTTGCCATCAAAATATTTGCTGTAACGCTATGCAGAAATTTTCACCCAAAATTTACTATCCAAATAGGAATTCTGCTTATAACATGTTTATATGACTGCAACAATGGAACTGTTAAGTTGTAGGTGAGTCCGTGTAGGAGAATGAAGAGATTTCTTCTATCATTGCTCAGCAGTTCACTCCACAATCATGTCAGTGTTTTCTAAGGAGATGGATGAGCTTGTGAAGAACATTGGTGAACAAAAAAAGTCTAGAAAGTCCCATGCATTAAGAAGAACATTGGAGGGGTGTGCCTGGGTGGCTCAGTGGGTTAAATCCTCTACCTTTGGCTTGGGTCATGATCTCAGGGTCCTGGGATCGAGACCCGCGTCGTGTTCTCTGCTCAGCAGGGAGCCTGCTTCCCCTCTCTCTCTGCCTCCTTTCTGCCTATGTGTGATCTCTGTCAAATAAATAAATAAAATCTTTAAAAAAATATTGGAGGGATAAAATATATTGAGTGAGGTGAACACATAAAAGACATAAGCTTGGTCATGCATATACTTCCATCTATAATGCATGGGCTTTGTTACACTTGAGAGAACATTCGAAACAATATGATATTACTTGTTTTGGAAAGCTTCACTGAGTTACTCAAGGAAATAGGGTCTGTTTGAAAAGCTTGAAAAGTATCTCCTGCAGAGGTTGGATAATCATAAACTTTGAAGCCATGTAGATGCTACTGAGGCACTACATACCTTTGAAGATCTGAAGAAGAAGATGAAAGAGTTTGATCATTGGGTAAAGAGGTCAAGCTTCAGCTTCAAGTCCAGAATGGCGTAGAAAATTGAACGACTATTCAAGAGAGCAGCATTTGAAGTTGTAGAGGAAACAGCTTCTTGGTGACGAACTTAAAGCAGTTTTCATCAGTGAATTAGAGAAAACTATTGACAGAGGTAGTTAATACATTTTCATTAATACTAATTCTTTTGATAAAATTTGGCTTTTTAAAAATGAATGTCGGGGCGCCTGGGTGGCTCAGTGGGTTAAAGCCTCTGCCTTCGGCTCAGGTCGTGATCTCAGGGTCCTGGGATCGAGCCCCGAGTCGGGCTCCCTGCTTGGTGGTGAGCCTGCTTCCCCCTCTCTCTCAGCTTGCCTCTCTGCCTACTTGTGATCTTTGTTTGTCAAATAAATAAATAAAATCTTTAAAAAAAATGTCATCTTATCAGAGAATTAAAACAAACAAACAAACAAACAAACAAACAAAAAAACCCAGGGCATTACACATCCGAAGATAGGCTGACACAGTTTCTTAGTGAAAATTTAAAGTTGATGTTAAACTAAAACCTGTGTATTTATATAACTCTGAGCATCCAGGGCCCTTAAGTAAATGTTGCAGATTAAATTGCATTTTATATGGTTCTCAAATCACAGCACTTTGGTTGACAAAGCAGGCATTCAGTCCTTACTCAAGGAGTCCTAATTTGTGACAGCTCATTTCTTTGGTTTGTGGGGTCTTACAAGAACATAAAGAGTTAGGGTTGAGATTTGAGTTAATTTTTGTTTAATAAAGAGCTGATGAAGAAATTGTTGAGTAGGCGCTGCTGTGAAGAAAGATAATTTGGATGATAAGCTAAGAAAAGGCTTTTTGTTTTGTTTTTCATCTCAGCCTGGATATTTGAACTATTTTTTAATCCCTAATTCTTTTTTGCCAGGAGTGGCGTAATCTCTCTGCCAGGAGGGCTGTGTGCCTTCACAGACTGTAGCTTCTGTGAATCTTCAGTGATACTCTGATGGTTAGAAGCACTTTCTGTTTAGCTCCAAAACATGAAAGTTCCTTCAGGTGTCAGTTTTAATTAAGCATGTCTGTCCCTCCAAAATGAAAATCAAAAGCTCTTTGGGAAAAGTCAGTTCTTCTCCAGCCTCGTGGAAAGGACTTAAGAGAAGTGAATGGGTTTTGAGCATGTTGGGTCTTTTCAAATAATACCCCAAAGAAGAAAATACTTGCCTAAGCAAAGAATAACATGCACATGTTTTTCTGGTGTATGTATCTGTATCTGTGAAAAATGTATTACTCTGGGCTGCTGTATTCCCTAAGAAAAGGTATTGTCTACAGGTCAGGGCTGACTAGTGATTATCAACAAGACGCTCTTACCTTTTAAATGTCTTCTCTTGGAAGTAGGCTGTTTTTTTCTTATATCAATTGAGTATCTCTTACGCAAATGCCTTCATTGTTAAACAGAAGAAAAATCAATTATTTGCATGACTATAACAATATAGCAGTTCAGCGAAAATCAATTTAACAGGTATTTATTGGCTCTTTATTTTAGATAACAAACTACACTATGTTGTAGATGGTTGAAGAAAAAAATATAAAGATACAATTAATCGATTTGAGAATTAGTAGGACCCAGATAAAATAATAAATAATATTAGATTCCTTTTGCTTTTGTAGTTGTTCTAAAATATTACCTACAAATAAATAGTAAATATTACTCTGTCCTCTCTCTGTTTATCTGTCCATTTGTTATAACACAAGGGTACTCTACTACCGTTATGGCCAGAAACTTCAAATTCCATGTTTCTTAAGTAAATGACTATTTTTTTAAGTAGTTACCTAATTTAATATAATACTAACCTACTAACCTACTTAACCTACCAGATAATAAGCCATAACAGTAGTGACATATATGATAAATAGTGCAGTAGAAATATGTATATCATAAAAAAAGATACAAATCTGAAGGGGACACACAATTCTACCTAATTTTAAAGGGTGGGATGTTGATATTTGAGCTGGACTCTTCAGGACAAGTATGTTTTCTGGAAGGTAAGGGACAGACATTGCTGGAAGTTTGAACATACTGATCAGTGTGTTCATTCTGAGCAAACAGGCACGGAAGGGTTTAGTTTATTGGAGGAGGAAGCAGGTGCACATATGGCCAGGGCTTCAGAGGCAGGAAGGGTGGGATAATTGAGATGAGGATAAACAGGGTGACTCCGGCTGAATGGCGAAGGGCCTTGAAGCAGTGCCTGAAAAGCCTTCAGAAAAGCAGCAGCAGTAAGTATAAATTACATTCCTAAAATGCATTGCGTCCCTGGCTGGCTTTCCCCACTTCTCCCAAGTTACTTCTGAATGCATAAGTGCTTATGTTTTGAGATTACAGAAAGATTCATTAAGTGTACCTAAGATATATTTTTTTAAATTTGAAACATTTATTTAGGGGGAAAGAAAACCAATCTGCTGCTTTGTTTCTTTCTGTTTTTAATTAAACCAAGTTTTGGCAATGCTTTCCACTGGGCTTTGCACATGGGACTGAACCTTTAGTGACTCATCAAAATTTGTTGTAAATTCTTAAAAACACCAGGCAGTTTAGATATATCATACTTTTTAAAAGCCTCATTTATTTAGTGCTACCCTTCAGCACAATAATGCATACCTGAAAACTTTGAGTTTTGCACTGAGAATTCAATTTAATATGTTTGACTAGTTCCAAGGTAAGAGCGCTGTGCTAGACCTTCAGCAGAGGGTGGAAACAAATTCACTGCACAGTAGTAACCCAGCCTGAATTTAGACAAGCCAGAAAATATAGGCTAGACCATATGGAAGAGGATCCCAAGCGTAAAATCTATGTGGAATGACTGGCTGTTCATTTGGAATGACTACTTCTATTTCTAAAGAAGGAGTTTGCATCTATAAGTGCTTTGCCTTGATAAAATTAATTTTTGATATGGACGAGGGGTCAGAGACAAGTTTTAGGGCCAGGGCAGCCATTTCCAGCCAGTGATTTGTAAACTGTGTACCAGAGGACGCTAGTGCTCGGGAGTAGGAATGCTTATTTTCCAAACATCAGCATGCTGCTTATCAACACTAAAGATCTCATGTTTTTAGGGAGAAAGAGAGCGAGTGAGAGCTTGTGTGTGCATGTGCAAGGGCTGGGTGGTCGGGCATCTGGGTCAGAGGGAAGGAGAGAGAGAATCTTAAGCAGGCGCCACACCCAGCATGGAGCCGGTCACATTTTGTAAGTTTTGATCTCACAACTGTAAGATCATGACACTGAGATCATGGCCTGCACTGAAATAAAAAAGTCGGAGGGTAACCAAATGAGCCACTCAGTCACCCCCAAATGCTTAATATTTTAAGCTGCCCAAAGACGAAAGACAGAGCTTCATAGGGAATATAGTCAGCGATATTGTAAGAGCACTGGATGGTGACAGCTGGTGGTGAGTTTAGGGTCAAGTTCAGAGCTGTCCAATCACTGTGCTGTATCCCTGAAACCAATGTAACATTGGTGTCAACTATACTCCAATTAAAAAAAGAGAACTCGTCCATAGGAAAAAAATGAACTAAAGAGCTTTTTTTGTTTAATTTTCAAAATTGTTTCTTTTTTTTTTAAATTCTCTTTATTTTTAATTTTTTTATTATGTTCTGTTAGTCACCATACAGTACATCATTAGTTTTTGATGTAGTGTCTCAAGATTCATTGCACGTGCTCCTTGCAATACGTGCCTTCCTTAATACCCACCACCGGGCTTACCCATCCTCCGATCCCTCTCCCCACTAAAACCCTCAGTTTGTTTCTCAGAATCTGCAGTCTCTCATCTTTTGTCTCCCACTCTGATTCCCTCCGCCCTTCACTTTTCCCTTCCTTCTCCTAATATCCTCCGTGTTATTCCTTATGTTCCACAAGTAAGCGAAACCATATGATAATTGACTTTCTCAGCTTGACTTATTTCACTCAGCATAATCTCCTTTAAAAACTCTTTTTCCAGTTAGGATTTTGGTTATTAGTCCACTCTTAAGATTTTAAAATATACCTTAATTAATTATTTTTAGATGCTTTAAAAATCTGAAAAAAAAAAAGCTGGTCAAAACAGAAGACTGTAAGGGCTTGAACCTGGGTGGTAGTATTAGGGGGTAAAAGGAGACAATGACTTAAAGAGATATTACTGAGCAAAAAAAAACCAAAAACAAACACATAATTTGGCAACTGTTTAATAAATAATTAGGAATGATGATTCTGGAAGTCAGGAAAAAGGATGAGGTACATAGAAATCTGTGAATTATCTGCTGAGGAAATCTAAGTTAGGCAGAACTTTGGTGAATATCCACATAAAGGAAATGGGAAGAAGGTGATGGACCCGTGAAGAGCAGAGAGGGTGAGGGGAGCCTAGCTGCTTCAGCATCCTGGAAGTCAAAGAAGGAGTGTCCAGAACAAGTGGACAGGGAGTGGAGTCTGACAGAGGAATTAGTGGTTACATATGGGCCAGCTGACTGGTGATCAGGATATTAAACCAGCAGATCAGAAATAAAACCAGCAAGCATAAGTGGGTGGTGAAAAGGGAGAGATGGTGGGTGCAGAGGAACGGTTTGTGGAGTTGGTTAGTGAAGGGGAGAAATAAGAAAAGTACTAATTTAAAGTCATAGTGGAGACAAGGAAAGGTTGTACAGAATCAGGAATAGGGGGGAGGAAGACCAGGAAGAGGGAGAGATGGAAGACAGAGGCCACATAGAAGCTTATGATTATATCACCATTCAAGAGACATTGAAATCAAACCTCAACATCATGGGTAGAAAAGGTATCTTTGTAGTTTATATAAAAATAAAATGATTTTATTCTCAGAGAATTTTAATAATATTTGGTATAATCAATTATTCTGAAGATAATAATCCCAAACTGCTTTAAGGTGACCTTTGTTGAGCATGATAATTTATTTAAGAATTACTGTAACGTCCAGAAGCCTTTATTTCCCTGGCTATGGCAAATACTTTCTGTAAGTTGAACATAGAGGATATTTCTGAAGTGGGTACTTAGGATAATCATAAATATAGCCATGTCTCTGTGATAAATGCTTTTAGACCAATTACTGACATGCTCAATTGAATACTAATACCTCCCATGAAATGGCTTTAATATAAGTAAAATGACAGCTGCTCTGCAGTGAAAGGATACATAAAGCTTTGCATTAGCTTGTCTCCAGGGTTACCATCTGTGCTGATCTGAAGTTTTAATATGTGGGATTTCTCAAACCTCTGCAAAGACTGTATTTTCAGGCTAGGTATCAATAGTGTGTAAAAATAGTGTGGGAGGAACTTACACTCTTTTTGGTCTACATCCATGCTGACCTTAACCACTCCATTGTTCTAGAGAAACACGTCTATATCCTATTAGAAAGTCTGTGTGATGATTGCTGATTGTTTGGTCCTATTTTGCATATCCAAACAAAGATGTTAGTTTATGTATTTTACGACTAAATTATATTCTGGGCAAAATTGAGTAGCAAAACATTAGCAAAATGGAATGACTTCTACCAAGTTTCCACAATTAATATTCTGTAATTAATATATAAGTTTCAAAAAATATTTTAATAATTATTTTTAAAAAGTAACAACATTTAGAAGTTTGGAACCCATAAATATGATAAAAATATAGAAATAATATTTTTATAATTTAGAAGGAAAAGGGAACACTGCTTTTAGTTCAGCAATCTAGAATTTTACATTTCTTGATATCAGATATTTATTCTTTGTTTTTCAGCAAACATTGAATACCTTCTTTGTCCCAAGTATTAGGCTAGGCCTTGGGTTTGCTATTCAGATTTTCTGTCCATCTTCAAGGAACTTGCAATTTAGAGGGAAATACCTGCATTAAAGAATTAAACCACTGTTTTTAAACATCTTCATGCATTCAGAGCAAGGTGTTATAAGAGAGCGTGGGGGCTACACCTACCAAAGACTAGGAAAGTTTGGACAAAACACTGTCTATGTTGAGTTGTAATGGTTAGCCAGCAGAGGGGGAAAAGTGTATGTGTATAATAACGTGCAGTGGGACTAGCATGTGAATGGGATGGCCTGTAAGCTAGAGAGACACGGTGGAGTCAGGAAAATCCAAGACCACTTAGCTGAAATAGAGTGGCTTGTGGAGGGTGGGGTTGAGAAAGGGTGGTGGGGCTTCCATGAGAGAGGAAGGTGGGAAGGGAAGCTGGTGTTAAATTATCTCGAGTCTTATAAACCATCTCAAAGAATTGGGGCTTTAATGTGAGGGCAAATAGAGCAATTTATGGAGACTGGGGCAAATTTATTATCATCACAGTCTCCTCCTCCTTCTTTGTTATTCTCATCATCATTGGCATTATTTTTTGTAAGATTTTATTTATTTATTTGACAGAGAGAGCACAAGCAGGGGGAGTGGCAGGAAGAGGGAGAGGGAGAAGCAGGCTCCTCGCTGAGCAAGGAGCCCAATATGAGATTTGATTCCAGGATCCTAGGATCATGACCTGAGCCAAAGGCAGACGCCTAACTGACTGAGCCACCCAGGAGCCCCAGCATTATCACTTTTTGAACTCTTCCTATGCTCCAGGCAATATGAAGTCCTTCCATGCATTTTTTTTTAAATTTTCATTTTGACCTTCCTTGTAAGTATGATTAACATTTCTATTAAAAAAAAATAAAGAATTGGCTAAGAGCAAGTGTAGAAACAAGCAAGGGAATGTACTTAATTTTCCTGAGGCCAGAAGTTGGCAAGAGGCGTAGCTGGAAAGCAAGCCCAGGTTTTCCTAATGTCACTATCCTTGTCTCTCTGTTCTGCTGCTCTTAGCTAGAAAATCACTGCATCACACAAGGAGCCCCCAACCTGTAGTGTGCTGCAGAAAAACATTTTGGTTGAGAACTAAACGAAGTGGGACTACTTATTAGGTCATTGTTATTACGCAGATATGAGTAGACACCGGTGGTATGAATGGAGAAAAGTGAACATATTCTAAAGATATCCCAGAGGTAGAAAAACCAGGCTTAGTGCCTACTTGGATGTGTGGAATAGTATTTCTGGCTTGGGATATTGAATACACTTCAGGAACTACATTTATAAAATCTGCCTGGCTTATTGGTACTCTAGAAAGCAGTAATGCCAGAACAATTAAGCTTATATGTTGCTTGTAGGAATGTAAACTGGTACACCGTCTATGAAAGGCAATCTGCCAGTTTCTTTAAAATTAAAAATATGCGTAGACTTGACCCAGAAGTTTTACTTCCCAGGCATTTATCCACAAACATGCATTTACATTGTTTCAGATATATAAGGATATACACTGCAGGCTTGCATGTAATTGCAAATATCAGAAGCAAACTAAATCTCCTTTATTGTGAGATGGCCTAATAAATTAGGGTAAATTCATTCAGTGAAATTGTTTACAACTCTTAGAGGTAATGAGGCACCTCTGTGTGTGGATTTGTAGGGAAATACTGTATGTGGGCTTATGGTTATGCATGTATGTGAAAATACCAGGTGCTAGAGAAAATGTGTATAATTTCATCATTTTGTGAAAACTAAGTAGATGAATAGATGGGGAGATGAATTGATAGCTAGGAATAGTTTGGTATAGATAGACATCCAGAGAATATCTCTATGAGGATAAAGATACTGGTCGAAACAGTTGTAAAGAGGGTCTGGCTGGATGGCTGGGACAGAGGACAGAAGAGGGAGAACTGTTTATCTTCATTATATATCCTTTTGATTTTGATCTGTATGCCCAAATTTATTATTTTAAAATTAACACAATAATATAAATTATAAAAATTCAAGTTAGAACCCTCTTATTTTTAAAAATATTATCTCTAGAGAAACATCTATAAGATAAAGGGAAAAGGCAAACTCTTAGTTTGGTTTTCTTGTTTATTTTTATTTTAAGGATTTGTCCATATATTTAACCAGAATTTTTCCAAGAAAAAGAGTATCTTTCCCCAGTGATTGACTTACATTCTTCCAAATCTCTGGAGGTCCTGAAATTCATAATACCAGTATGAGACTATAAGAAGAAAAGTTCGTATTCAAACCATTATTTTTCAGTCCTTCAAGTCATATTGCTGCTAAAATACTGCACTTTTGTCCACTAGTTCATTCATAGGTGGAGAGTACTTGGAACTTCTCTAGATGCTTTGGAGTTTGAGCATAAAAAACTATTTTTGACCTTTTAAACTTAGAGTTTATTGAAGCAAGTAAAAATAATATACATAAAAATTATGTACATATTTTACTGTATTTTAATTACTAAATTGGATATAAGTTCAGAAAGAGGGGCTATCAGAGAAACCTGAAACTATGAGGCAAGAATTCCTAGGATTTGTGGGGCTTGTATTGATCCTTGACGAATTTGGATAGTTGCAATTAAAGAAGAAAGAAAACACCAGGCCACAGAGAAGAATCAGAACTTTGTAGTCTAGTCAGGACACAGGAATGAGTATTTGAGCAAGCAAGCTCAACTAGAGTAGGGAGGCTAAGTTGGGAAATACTGGTATTAGTCCATAGGGAAACCAGAAAGCAAGGAAGAGGACTCTGATATGATGATAATAAGGAAACCACCCTGAAAAATTCAACATATTCTACTTTTTTCTTGATTATTCATTTTTCTAACATTTATTTTGAATCTTTAGCATAAAAAGTTTGTTCTCTACTTGAAGCATTTTATTCTTCACTTTATGCCCATTATCTCTTACAATGCCTTTAGTGGAATTAAACAAAATCCAATGGACCATTGGTCTTACCCGTTTTGAAATTATTCTGTAATAAATAGTATCACTTTTGGATTCTAAGCACTCTTTTTTTCTAGGCAAAGCAAGGCGCTTCACTTATGGACACTCAATAGTGCTTATGCTCAGAACCTTTAATCATTTTCATTCTTCTTCCATGTAATTTTTTAATAGATTTACTGTCTTAAGTATGAAGTAGAACAAAACATACAGTTATCATATGGCAGGTTATTTAACCCAATCTTCATGAAATTTTAACATTGTAAAGTTACAAAATCTTTTATGTAGTCATTGGACTAGGTTGTGAAAATTCATTTTTTACTTATTACTAAAATCACCTTTCGAAGTTCTCTCATGTTATATAACTAAATGGCAAGGTGATTACGGAAAAACAAACATATTAGAATGTGGTATTCCTTTCAATTCAGTTTGAAGCCCCGAATCTTATTCATGGATAAAATGATTAAAAATAATTACTTTGGTAAAATATAATCTCAATAATTCATTGTTGTGTTCAAGGGTTATTCACTTTTTTTTTCTTTTCTTCCTTCCTTCCTTCCTTCATTCCTCCTCCCTCCCACCCTGCCTCCCTCTTTCTTTTTTTCTTTCTTTCTTGCAGGCTCCACACTGGGTATGGAGCCCAACTCGGGCCTTGAACTCAAAGTCCTGAGATCAAGATCTGAGTTGAGATCAAGGGTCAGACGCTTAACCAACTGAGCCACCCAGGTGTCTCAAGTTAGTCACTTTTAATGAATATGTCAAATGAGGATCTTGTATTAAATTGACATACTATTTTCCTTAACATTGTGCTAAAGGAGTGACCTCAAGAGAACAGTTGTGCCTATGCTTATAACTTACAATCATGGCTGGGCATTCAGACAGAGTCAAATCAATCCATTTATTTTAAAAAGTTTTCCCTAATGTGAAAAACATTCTTTTTATGATAGTGGAGGCTATTAGTAATGTTAGAATTTTGCTTTAAAACTATAAATTCATACTTAAGTGTGGAGAAGTATGTTGAGATTTGCATAAATTGTGAATCATGGGGACCCCCGGGTACCTCAAGTAAGCATTTGACTCTTGGTTTTGGATCAGATCGTGATCTCAGGGTCCTGGGATGGAGCCCTAAGTCAGGCTCCACACTCAGCATGGAGTCTGCTTGAGATTCTCTCTCCCTCTCCCCTTTCTCCTCATGCTCTCTCTTCTTGCTCTCAAATTAATGAATAAATCCTTATTTGGACAAAAAGATTGTGAATCATCAAAATGTACAGAAAATTTAACCTTTTCTGAAGATCCTAAAGATGTTTTCTTTGGAAAGGTTTCATTGATAAGAAATGAGTCATTTTTCCAAGGCCTTTGAAAGCATCACATCATTGTCTTTTTTGTGTTACAAAATTGTGTAAACTTAATTGACTGCCTTGTGGGTATGTATCCTTGAAGAAATAAATTAGATAGTTATAGGATGCAAATAAAAATAAAAGATGATTTAATTCCAAATGAATCCCAGAGTGATTATTGTAATCATTATGAATAGCCATATGAATTTTTTTATGTTCATGTATTTTTTTCTTATAAGCACCTAGGTGTACCATCAGAAAAAAATGCAGTTTTCTAATATTTTGTTTTATAAATTCACATTTAACATAAACTTTTAAAAATCCAAGTTGGTAGTTATTATAGGTAAAAGGCATTGAGAAAAAACTGTACTTTTTAACAACATTGCCAGCTTCTTAGGAGATTTTCCTGAACTTCAAGGAATTTAAAAAACAAAAAACTAAAAACCTTCCCAAAGAAAAATTAAACCGGGCGACATTCAACAGGCAAGGGAAACTTAATTCAAGACTTTTGGAATAGGGGACAGTGACTGATCTCAATTCTGCTGAAACGGAAGACAGGAGGGTTTTAAAGTGCTAAGAGTCAGCTAGTTGAAAAGTACTGGAGGGTATTAGGAGGAGGTTGCTCAATGGGTTCAGGCCATCTGTGTTTGCTAATTGGTACTTAAGAAGTTAGACACCTATCTTCCCACAGAGACTGGGAGGTAGAACACAATCTTCTTTGATGATTACATTTCCAATGGATGGCTCTCCAGTCCTTGAGAAAGACATTACTGGGGTTGTATAACTGGCAAGAAATGGATAGATTCTTATCTCAAAGGGGCAGAGCAAGAATTTATAATTGCAAATTTTCTATAGTAAACACTCTTAAGAAAAGAGAGGTCAGGGTCTAGAGTCAGGAAGAAGTCTATGTAAAGTTGAGTCAGGGTGAAGGCAACACTATTAGGCTGTCTTGGTCCACCCTTCAGTTATATTAAGTTGCACCGTATACGTTGATAATATTTGGCCATTTTGACCTACAAAAACAATGGTTTCATATGGTTTGATCAAAGATCCTGAGATCAAATTTCTTCACATGTTATTCCTACATTCTGCAGAAGCAGGCAAATCTGGAATTGTTGTCTTTAATTATATCCTTCTCACCCTAAAAAAGACTTAGGGAGGATTTTCTATGTATTTACACACATGTATGTCTGTATGTGCCTATGTTTGTATATGTATGTGTGTTTATCAAAAACATATTAAAAATTAAAGTTGCCAGAAATGGGAAAAAAAAGTTAGGATAAAAATGCAAACCTTGAAGCCCTGAATAGTTCTTGAAGAAATGTGACAGATTTTTGCAGAGCTTCTCATAAGTTAAAGCAAAGAAATAAACTTAATGTCCGCATAGGATTAAAGCAAGTCAGAATTTTAGAATAATAGTTTTCTTAGTGTTGAAACTTGGCACGTTTTTGCTTTGAGTGCTCATAAGGGCAACATTTTTATGTCAGTAAATAGCCCACTAAACCTTATAGCTGATTTCACAGGCCTGGATTTCGCTTGCTTATTTATTATTATCTTTATTGACATCCTTCAATGCAAACTCTTGGAAAAGCCCCAAAGTATAACTCAGTAAAGGTAATTTGGTTACATATTAAAATAATAATATCCAGATACACATCTCTCTAAAGATAGAATTAAGAATTAAGATTATCTAGAATGAATTATATCAGACAATAGCACATACTTTTTTTTTTTCCATTTTTGGTAATTTAACCCTTGATAAGAATCAGGTAATAACAGATTTTGAGAGTTAGAAGTTACCAATTTTCGGAGCAGAATTTGGAATCCCTCTGTCCTTAATAGATGGAAGTCCGTATGCTTTAACAAGGGCAGAATGGACTTGAAAACCTCTTCGGGAATGCAAGGAGACTCTTTAGGATACCGATTTTACAGCTGCTTACTCAACTGGCAGACAGGGTCTATTAAAATTAGAATCCATTAGAATTATGGTTCTTTCTCTATTCCCTTGTAGCTGCCCGTATGCCCTTGTATATACTCAGCAATTTTCAGAGTGCATTTTATTTTTTTTTTACATGATAGCATCTATGTAAGTAAATTCTTTATGTGCAAAGACCATATTTTATTAGTCTTGTGCCCTTCATACTTAGAGTCTGGTAAATAATAGGGCACACAAAATATTTTGTTGATTCTATGAGTGATTTAAGAAAACTGAAGAAGTTTGATGTTTAACACATTATATATCAAATATGTAAAATTACCAACAAACCACGGACTGATGGCACCTCACCTCTGCCCTATGTTTGTCACTTTGCAGTAGGTACAGAATCATAAAATATCGTGGGTAAAGGTCACCAAGTCACAAACACAATGGCAGACAATGCTAATTTTCTCCCAATACCCACGTTTATCCCTGGTTTCTAATAGGTACCATGGTTTGTGGCTGCTTAGAATAGTGACTGCATTTCCCAGTCTCCAGTAGAATAAAAGTGGCCAAGTTACTAAGCTCTGTCCCATGAAGTACAAGCAGAAATGCCATGTGTAAATTTCAGAAAGCATCCTTTTCTTTCCTCTTCTTGCTAACTGGAACAGACATTCTCAAGCTCAGCAGCCACTTGGAACATGTAGGGGAACCACATGTCAAGAATGGTAAAATGACAAGAAGGAAGTCTCCATCTCATGTGTTTATAGAATTGCTGTATCTTCCTTGGACTTCTTAAGACTCAGGATTTGTTTATAGGAGAGAGAAACAAACTGTCTTTTCTAAGCCACTCTGAGTTTGGATTGTTTTTTTATTTTTTGTTTGTTTGTTTTGAAACTTGCAGCCAAACCTAACGTTAGTAGTTTGGTCCATTATCTTCTTTAGAAATCCTACCAGGGGTGCCTGCGTGGCTCAGTGGGTTAAGCGTCTGCCTTAGGCTCAGGTCATGATCTCAGGGTCCTGGGATTGAGCCCCGCATTGCATTGGCTCTCTGCTCAGTAGGGAGCCTGCTTCTCCCCCTCTCTCTCTCTGCCTGCCTCTCGGCCTACTTGTGATCTCTCCCTCTGTCAAATAAATAAAATCTTAAAAAAAAAAAAAAAGAGAGAGAAGTCCTTCCAAATCCCTGGGACTGGGGTGAAAGCTCGTCTTTTTGCTCCTATATACTCCGTATAAACATCTATTAGAAAACTTATTCCATTTTATTATAATCATCTTTCTTACATAAAACATTCTTTGAAGGCAGAAACATGTCTTATTTATATATCATTGATCCTTACCCCTGAACTCTACCTGGGATAGTGTATGTGCACGTAGTATATCCTCAATAAATATTTAATTGAACAGTAATGGGTTAATGGTTAATGACTGGAACTAAAGTTCCTAATACAGTATCATGGAATTAATTGTACCCTACAAAAATTTGGGTTCAACCATCGCCAAAGGCAAGGGAAGCTAGGGCAAAAATGAACTATTGGGACTTCATTAAGATCAAAAGCTTCTGCACAGCAAAGGAAACAGTTAACAAAACAAAAAGACAACTGACAGAATGGGAAAAGATATTGGCAAACAACATATCTGATAAAGGGCTAGTATCCAAAATCTATAAAGAACTTATCAAACTCAACACCCAAAGAACAAATAATCCAATCAAGAAATGGGCAGAGGACATGAACAGACATTTTTGCAAAGAAGACATCCAGATGGCCAACAGGCACATGAAAAAGTGCTCCACATCACTCAGCAGCAGGGAAATACAAATAAAAAAAACCACAATGAGATACTACCTCACACCAGTCAGAATGGCTTAAATTAACAAGTCAGGGAATGGCAGATACTGGCGAGGATGTGGAGAAAGGGGACACTGTTGGTGGGAATGCAAACTGGTGCAGCCAATCTGGAAAACAGCATAGAGGTTCCTCAAAAAGTTGAAAATAGAGCTACCCTATGACCCAGCAATCGCAGTACTGGGTATTTACCCTAAAGATCCAAATGTAGTGATCGAAGGGACACGTCCACCCGAATGTTTATAGCAGCAATGTCCACAATAGCAAAACTACAGAAAGAACCTAGAATTCCATCAACAGATGAATGGATAAAGAAGATGTGGGGTGTGTGTGTGTGTGTGTATATGTTTATATAGGAATACTATATTTATATAGGAATATATATATATTTATATAGGAATACTATGCAGCTATCAAAAGAAATGAAATCTTGCCATTTGCGACAACTTGGATGGAACTAGAGGGTATTATGTTTAGTGAAATAAGTCATTCAGAGAAAGACAATTATATGATCTCCCTGATATGAGGAAGGTAAGAGGCAACGTGGGGGGTTTGGGGGGTAGGAAAGGAATAAATGAAACAAGATGGGATTGGGAGGGAGACAAACCATAAGAGACTCAATCTCACAAAACAAACTGAGGGTTACCGGGGGGAGGCGGGTAGGGAGAGGGTGGTGGGGTTATGGACGTTGGGGAAGGTATGTGCTATGGTGAGTGCTGTGAAGTGTAAACCCAGTGATTCATAGACCTGTACCCCTGGGGCTAATAATACATTATATGTTAATAAAAAAAAATTGGTTCAAGATCATGGGACACAGTACAGAGTCGATGCTTATAAAATCTATGTGAAAAGGTTAGGTAAATACATACTGGCTTTCCTCCGCATGTTACTCAATGTAAATTTGCTTTGCTCAGAAGTAGTAGTGAATGATTTTTTTGTTACAGCTTTGGACATGGTACTAATTTGTGCCAAGGAGCTTTTTTTAAAAATGCATACTATGGCCAATTAGGATCTTTGTTTTGATCTTTTTAGCATAAGTATATAAAACTAACTTAGAGCACAACTGATTGGCCATATGGAGAAAAAATTTGGTGCATCTAAAAACACATTCTGTTCTTTCCCTGTATTCTGTGCTTCAGGGGATGAACATTGTATTGCTCTTTAAACTTATTTTAAAGGTAAAGCATTCAGCTTATCATATGGTTGATTTAATTTTATCTTTGGTTTATAATATGTCTTATATTTTAAGAAAAATATATTTTTATATGTCTTATACCATGACCAAACTATTGACCTGGATGAAATATATTTATAAAAAGTCATGTAGACTGCGTTCTATAGATATCATTTTATTTCTTTTCTTTATAGGTTATTTCAGACTGTAAGTGCATCATTCCAGCAACAAAGCTAAAATTCTGATTCCCAGTGGTCTTGTCTACTCAACCTACTCATTCCCTGTTCTGAAACCTAGAGAAGACTTCTCCACAAGACTCCTCCACAAATTGCTGCAATGTCTGTATCTAATTTATCGTGGTAAGTGAATCGCCTTCTAACCTAATCCAAATGCATGCATATCCTCAAGCCATATTTTGTGCGAAAGTTGTACTATCAGAACTGGAGCAGAAAAAGAACTTTAAAAGTCTGGTTTCCAGAAATTGGTGTCCTGGATTAAGGTAAGGAAAGCTATCTAGAATTTAAACTTTAGCTCTTTCAGCACTGTGGTATCGGGGCACTCTGGAAAGGGTTCAAGCCTTTTATGAATCCATAATTTCATAGGATGAAAGGTGACATCCTATGCCTTTCTTTCCAGACATCCTACTGGAGAGATAAGTAGGAATTAAACACTCATTCAGTGGTCCTAGCTACTGTTATAATCCCAGCTACAGGAATAACAGGTTGTAAGGGAAGCTGTAAGGATTGGATGGGTATTTTCTCATCAGTACTTTTCTTTAGACTTCCTCTTTCAGCAGATCTACCCAGACTATACTGAACAGAAGTCTAATATGGAAGAGAAGACTCCCTTGTAGACTCATATCTTTAAATAGCTGACATTCTGAATAATCTTTGACTTCCAGTTCATGTTTAAATGCTATTTGTAATTTATAATAAGAAGTATGAAGATTTTTTTGGCATATAATTAACAACTTTTCTATGGCAACCAAGAGCAATACTAGTGGGGATGAATTGGAAGCCATTTTTTAGGACTTTGGATTTTTTTTAATAAATATAAAGAGCTGAATGTATGTAAATATACAAATATAAATATATAAATATGTAAATATAAGAAAGACCTGGTAGTCTTGCCCATTTTCATTGGAGCCTATCCCATCCTTGTCTTTGGTTTGTGCTGGAAATCTAGATAGCTTGAGAGACTGGTTTCTGCCACTTAGCTCCATCTATTTATTTTTAGTTAAGTAAGAAATTTCTTTAGGGCAAACGGTAAAACCATGTGATTAGATGTAGAATAGTGTTTCCAAAGGACCCAGTTTTTATGGATTCTCTAAAATATATATCCTTGGATTCCCACTGGGTGCAAAAGATCTCAATTTGAAAAAAGAAAAAAAAATGAATTAAAGAAGCTAAAATATATTCTGTAAAAATAAACGAAAAAAAGTAAGTTATGAATTATTACTGTAAAACATATTATTAAAATAAAATCACCATTAAAATAAGAAAAAGTGGGGCGCCTGGGTGGCTCAGTGGGTTAAGCTGCTGCCTTCGGCTCAGGTCATGATCTCAGGGTCCTGGGATCGAGCCCCGCGTCGGGCTCTCTGGTCAGCAGGGAGCCTGCTTCCTCCTCTCTCTCTGCCTGCCTCTCTGCCTACTTGTGATTTCTCTCTGTCAGATAAATAAATAAAATCTTTTAAAAAAAAAATAAATAAAATAAAATAAGAAAAAGAATTCCGTAGAATATGTGAACCCCTTCAAACCCAGAGAGAGATCAAGCATGAGCAGGGGTTGGGAGAGAAGCAGGCTTCCTGCTGAGCAGGGAGCCTAATGTGGGGCTCCATCCCAGAACCCTGGGATCATGACCTGAGCTGAAGGCAGATGCTCAACTGACTGAGCCGACCAGGCTCCCCTTGGAAGATACTTTTTTAAAAAAGATTTTATTTATTTATTTGAGAGAGAGAGAGAGAGCACAAGCAGGGGATGGGGTGGGGAAGAGCAGAGGGAGAGGAAGAAGCAGACTTCCCAATGAGCAGGGAGCCCAACATGGGACTTGATCCCAGAATCCCAAGATCATGACCTGAGCCAAAGACAGATGTTTAACCAGCTGAGCCATCCAGGTGCCCCCAAACCCCTGGAAGATATTAAAAACACATTTATTTAAAGA
This sequence comes from Lutra lutra, assembly GCF_902655055.1. Classification (NCBI taxonomy): domain Eukaryota; kingdom Metazoa; phylum Chordata; class Mammalia; order Carnivora; family Mustelidae; genus Lutra; species Lutra lutra. Next base: position 32,357,153 of record NC_062281.1, on the reverse strand, counting down.
AACTATACCCCTGGCAAATGCATGTGTTGGAGATGAATCTTTGAAAGTGGGCTGCATGCCAAAGAAGAAAGAAGAAGATGAAGGGGGGAGACAGGAAGGAGAATGAGGAGGAGGAGAATGGGGAGAAGAGACAAACAAGAAGCAGGTGAGGGTGGAGGAAATTAAAACGCAGGTATGATTGTCATATCTCAAGACGGTGTGGGTGGCCTGGCTCCCAGAATCAGGACAGGGCAAACATTTGAACCTGTCGGTGGTATATATCTCAGTTAACATCTGACTGGATGTGATACAATAGTTCGGTCAAAGGCCATCCTTTCAATGGGATGTTAGGACCATTCAAAACACAGTGAACTCCACTAAAAGAGATTGTGTGTTGTGGTCCCAGCCCAGTTGTCTAGCACAGCACTTAGAATTTAGTAGCTATTCTATATATTGATGCTGTGCAGATGGGTGAAAAAATGTAAAATAGGTAATTCAAAGGCAGATTAATACTTTCATTCTAAAAATTTTTTTTGATGCTTACAGAATTCATATACCTGAAATTTGTTAGAATTCTTTCAATCTCGCAGGTACAAATTTTACAGAAATAATTCATCCAGTTGTATCCTTAATTCTGGCTACAACTGACATTCCCCATTAGATTTCCATGCAGAGAGCTCTTAATTTCTTTTACCAGTCTTACTGCATTATACAACAGTGTGGAGTTTGGCCATAGTGACATTAATTTGGTGAAATTATTATAGTCCAGGGTCTGGCTCTCTGTTTTGAAATTCAGAAACTAAGACATAAGGGACGCCTGGGTGGCTCAGTGGGTTAAGCCGCTGCCTTCAGCTCAGGTCATGATCTCAGGGTCCTGGGATCGAGTCCCGCATCGGGCTCTCTGCTCAGCGGAGACCCTGCTTACTCCTCTATCTCTCTCTCTGCCTGCCTCTCTGCCTACTTGTGATCTCTCTCTGTGAAATAAATAAATAAAATCTTTTAAAAATAAAAAAAAAAGAAACTAAGACATGAAAATATCGACATTGGAAAAGAAACTGGTTTGACAGATTATTGTTTTAAAATAAGAGATGTAACTTTTAACTGCATGAAATGCTTGATTTGGCCCCAGCAGTGCATTCTGTAACTGTTGTGGAAAACTCCGTGGGACCCTGAGTTGGAGGACTGGCTGATGGTCACATAATCATTGCAGGGAGCGTTCCATGCTTCCAGTGTTTAAGGGAATCCAGATAGGGACAGGGTACACCTGGCGGGATCTGTCTGTCGGTAAGGATGTATCTGCCAGACGCTCCCATCTGTTTCCCAGGGCAGCTTCTTCATATCTGGGAATTAGAGTAACCCTGTCAGTCTTTATCTCTGTGAGTTTTTTGAGTTCCGCTTTTGCCAGACTCCCCTCTGTTTGGCTCTCTCATTAATGTTAGCAGAGTTTATTGTCAAAACCCACTTGACTCTGAACCGTTTGGTCTACTTACTATGACATTGTATATATCTAACCATATTCATGTGTTGATTTTAAAAAGTTGACTCTGAGGCTTACTGGAAAGGGGGCCCTACATGCAACTGAAGAATTTAGAAATTCATGTTAACAATTATGCAAGCAATTCTCCCAGCTTTTAAATACCTAGTATAGGAAAATTATCTTTTTTTTTTTACATATTAAAAGAAACTTCCTTGCTCTAGTAGTTATGGGTATGGTATTTGAAAAAAAAAAGTGAAATAATCATAGTGAATCTCAAAAAGAAATACAATCTAGGACATGTCCAAATTTCTAGGAAACTGCATTGTGAATCAGGTAAGGAGACTGGTAAGAATTGATTATAAGAATCACATGGTGGGACGCCTGGGTGGCTCAGTTGGTTAAGCCGCTGCCTTCGGCTCAGGTCATGATCCCAGCGTCCTGGGATCGAGTCCCACATCGGGCTCCTTGTTTGGCGGGGAGCCTGCTTCTCCCTCTGCCTCTGCCTGACATTCTGTCTGCCTGTGCTCGCTCGCTCTCCTCTCTCTCTGACAAATAAATAAAATCTTTAAGAGAAAAAGAAAAAAAAAAAAAAAAAAGAATCACATGGTAACATACAGCAGATTGTTCATGAATCTTCCTGTTCAGTAAATAATTACCAGATGGAGGCAATGATTGAATTGACTTTGGTTGAGATAGAGACCAACGGATGTGCAGAATCATTGCAGACATCTGTGAACAGGTGACAGATTCCAAGCTATGATCTGAGGGAAAGAAATTGTTGCTGGTAGCAGAGGTAATTAGCAGGAGACATGAGGAAGCAGAGAGACTTGAAAGAGAGTGCTATTTCTCTAGCACAAAGAGGGAAATGGTATCATACCAAGGGGTATGTGAAAGGACTTTTAGTGCTTCTTCCCTGATGACCATCTTCAACCTGTGTTTTAATATTTTGATAAGATTATATGTAATATACATAATGCATGTATATATAATGTTTATGTGCATATATATAATGTTTGAAAAGATTCAATTTTTCTGACATGAAAGCTAAGTAAATATTACCAAGAGTGAACATTTATGTGGCATTTACTTTGTACAGACACTTTTTTAGACACTTTGTGGTTATTAACATACTTACCATACTCCACACAACTTTATTAGCAACATAGTGTTGCTATTCACATTTCCACAAGTGGAGAATTTAGACACACAGACTTCAGTAGGAAGTTGCCCGATACGACACAGCCACTAAGTGGCAGAGTTAGGCAATAGATGCAGGCAGCCAGTTGGTACCCCTAACCACCAAGCTACCCATATGAAACGAACACTATCTGGTAAAGCAATGCCCTTGCTGTGTGTGTGGCTTCACGGTGAGTGCCCTTGTTCCCATTTCCAACTAGAATGCTTCCCTTAATTTCCTCAATTATAGATATCCTGGGGCTTCTCTTGGAAGGAAGTGAGTATCTGGACCTGGGAACCCTGTCAGGCATTGGAATAGTATTGAGGGTAGAGTATGAAGGGAGTGGGTGAGCACCCACTAAGTACTAAGTCAAGTACTTTCTCCTCCCCCGGCCCTGTGCACCCCCAGCTCGCATTTACTAGCGTTACCGTACATCTGTCAACCAGTGTTCGGAGGGTGATCCTAATGGTGGCCTAACTGGTTTTGTCAAATGCCATCTTCTTGACACCAAATCATTTTCATTGTGTTGCCTGTGCGCATTTCAGCTTTTGTTCACCGTGTCTTAAACACTGGCACCTGAGAGAGGAGAGGGTAATTGAACTAGAACCAGGGAAAAAGAAGACACTGGATGAATGAAAGTAAGAGGCCAAGTAACCAGTCACAATCTATTGAGCGTCTGTAATATGCTGTGTTCTGGGCTCACTACAGGGATGCTGACTTAATGGGAAGTAATGACTCTTCTTATAGGAACTCATCTCTTAGCCAAGAAGACTAAGTAATCAAATAACTGACTTAATGTAGTAAGTGCTCTAAAAGGTACTTTCAGGGTGGGGTACTTCAGCGGCTCAGTCTGTTGAGCTGTCGACTTGTGGTTTTGACTCGGGTCATGATCTCGGGGTGGTGGGATCAAGCCCTGCGTCAGGCTCCACGCTCAGCGGGAAGTCTGCTTCAGGATTCTCTCTTTCCCTCTGCCCCTTCCCCCATGCTCTCTCCCTCTCTCTAAAACAAACAAATTAATCTCTAAAAGAAATGTATAAAAATAAGTAAAAGGTATGTCCAGGATATTGGGGGAAACAAAGTGGATATTTGTTTCTCCTATAAGGGAAAAAATGGTTTGTTATTCAGGAGTACAAATATGTCTTTTGTATTTACTTCTAAAAATAAAGGAATATGGCTAATTATGAAGAGTCAAACACTATAGAAAAATGTAAAGCAGCAGTTACAAAAAAAAAAAAAAAGACCAAAATCTTACTATACGTAGAAAGCCACAGTTATAAATGCTGAGACATATTCTTTTCTACTTATACTCACAAAGTTTTGCCAAACTGAACTCAAGCCATGGATGATATTTTCCCATCTTCCATTGTCACTGTGTAATGTCCGTGCTCCTCTCTCTGATGGATCTGAAGCAACAGAATCCTGTGTAAAGGCTGGGTCATACTGTGGGAGTAGCATTATTTATTTCACTCATTTAGATTATACCTTTTCTAATTTTCACTTTTTATTATTTTAAGTATTTCTCTTGTGAGGAAAATTACTAACTACTGGTGGGTCACAAGGTACTGTCATTCAGAGTCCCTGGTGAGGCCTTATTTTGTAGCTCTCTGGATTGCAGACATCAAGGCTAGGGAGAAAATACATGTTTCTGAGAAAGTGTCTTATCAACTCATCTCTTTTTTTACTTTAGGAAAGGACCTGTCTTGTACACTAGCTATTTTACCAGAGTTAGTTCCTTATAAATACTGAAGATGTGCTAATCAAGGAAGTATTTACTTACAGCTGATTAATAAATTTTATTAAAAGTCAACAAATCATTCATTCCATCATGGATGTCCATAGATTGGAAATATAGTAAAGTCTGAGTTATGTAAGTTATTGATATATTGTCTAAATTTAGTAGAGGTAAATGATCTCTATTAAATATAATTATAGTATAAAATATTATTGTGAATGCTGGCAATTACAGAAATGCTAATGGGGGGGAAAACTAATTTGACTTATCTTCTTTATCCAAAAGTAATAGTGTGTTAGAACTCTAGAAATGAGAAAGATGCAAAATTAGAAGTGTAGATACTTCCCTTTGTCAGAATATTCACATTATAATATTTTTATTTAAGTTCTTTAGTGAATAAAAGAAAAAGTGAATCCCCCTATACCATTCTTCGGCACCAGTATTTAGGAGGAAAAACCAGATTCTGGAGAGACAGAAGCAGTCTGTTTATACCAAAGACAGGGGAAAAGTCAGAATCTTTTCTCAAAGGTTGCTTTAACTATGATTCTGCAAAGTACTTTTCCTATTTACACTGTTAAGTGGCAGGCTCTCAGGGGCAATGTTTGCAGTGTCAGAGGAGGTAGAGGCTTGAATTATCTCTTTCTGAAGGGCTCAGAACTCACAGTGGGGAGAAATGTGGATAAGTAGAGAGATTGCAAAGGGAAATTTTTTTACCCTGTGTTGTGTAGTAAAGGGTAAAAGGCAGAATTGTCAACAGCCTGTTATGGGGAGAGAGTGAGAGAGAGAAGTTTAGACATAAGTATAAATATAAAGCTAGTGTTTCTAACCGAAAGACGAGATTTTCTGAGTGATAAGAAGAACTTAGGTGGCGAAATAATGTGTTTCCCAGAATGTAAGTGCATGTTGAATGAATGACTGTTATGTTAAGGTGCTGGAAAGAGAGAGTGGGTTTGCAAGCCTAAAATTTAAGAATCCTCGTGTGAGGGGATATTCAGCTGGTAAAGGAGCAGATCCAGAACACAGAAGAGTAATTGAGTATAGGAGAATATGAAGAGCAGATGACTTAGGAGAAGAAGGGGAGAGAATAAAAGAGCCAAAAATGAAAATTCAAGAGGAATAAAAACATGTCTTCAAAATCACATAATACTTTAAGTGTGGTGATTTGGATGAAAGTCAGTTTACCAGATTCTGAAAAATTTCAGTACGTCTTTGTAGTCGTAATATGCCTTTTCAAATAGAAATCCCTTCATTATTAACACAATTAATCCTATTTTGATTTGGGCTTGACACTTGAAGTAAACACATTATATTTTTAGCATCCTTGATCATATCTGGCTTTGAGCTATGTGCCCTTAGTAACAGCTTTTTAAAAATTAAACATTTATAGGAAACCTTCTGGATATTTTTCTCCACGTAGCAACCTCAAATTATTTCTCCTTGAATAATCAGATAATTAGTAAGACAGAATATTTTATTTTTGTTCTTAAACATTTGTGCCAACTAGACACAAATCACATTTTGAAGAAAATCGGTAAATTTTGGTCAGCTTAGAGGAGTCTGTTTTCTTGTAGAGTTAATGAATTTGGGTTTGCAGGTTCAATTCCCACAGAGACCAGTTAGTTCTACTCTCTTCTGTGACCAGAGCCTACACCTGTAACCTTGACCAGCCCTCCTTCCCAAGCTTGCCACTGGTCACAAGTCATTAGAAACAGGTGATTGATGATCACTAATTCACAGTCCATATTGGAAAAATGTATAAACACCAAAGTCAAGTGCTCTTCAGGGATTGATGATGGGCCGTATAATTTTCCTTTTGAATGTCATCCAGGTCTATAAACATGCTTTGAAATGCGTCTTTTCATCATTCTCAGGGGAATTATAATATACTTTCTCATGGAAGAACTATAATAAATACTTAAAGCAGTATTTCCTTAGACTGTAGAAGATTTAACATAAACCTGGGCAGTTCATTTCAACCCTTAAAGTCTAGAGTTACTAAACATTAGCCCTTTTTGGACTTGAGTAATTAAGATAAAGGCCAGTGAATGGTCTACAAGATAATTCTAATTATTAAAAGTTACATAGACTAAGGTATGATATTTTCAGCATGATCAAAATTAAATTTGTAATCTTAAACATCATTTGCTGTTGGTGCATAAAATTTTCAGGGACCATTTCATCCTGGTATATATCCCCCCGTTATCTTTTTTTGTTTGCTTATTGGATTTTATTTTTTATTTGTTTTTAAGATTGTGAAGAGAGTTTACCTTGATTTTAAAAATATTGCCGTATAATTAAGGAAACGAATTTTTCAGCTCAATTGGGTGGTCACTAAAAGGGTTATGTATTTGTTTATACTTGGTTTTATGTTCTTTCTTTCTTTCTTTCTTTCTTTATTTATTTTTTAAGATTTTATTTATTTATTTGACAGAGAGAGATCACAAGTAGACAGAGAGGCAGACAGAGAGAGAGAGAGAGAGAGAGGGAAGCAGGCTCCCTGCTGAGCAGAGAGCCCGATGCGGGACTCGATCCCAGGACCCTGAGATCATGACCTGAGCCGAAGGCAGCGGCTTAACCCACTGAGCCACCCAGGCACCCTATGTTCTTTTTTTAAAGAATAGGTTTGTTATAAGTTTTATAGGACTTTAAATGTAATTCCTATGCAGTTAGAGAGGTGGAGTAGTATAGTTTAGTTTTATCTAGACTAGCAGTACATTTTTATGTAAATTAGAAAATGTTTTCTTGCATTTATATTCATTCCTGTCTTCATTCAACACGCACTTTTCAGTGCCTACAATGTGTAGTTTGCAATGCCGTGGATAGGATAGAATGATGAATGCAATGGAAGTCCCTCCTTTCATTAAGCTTAACATTCTAGGGCTGAAGACAGATAGATATAAACAGATAAGCAAATATGTTTTGTAATATCAGAGAGTGATAAATATTTTGAAGAATAACCCAGCAGAATAAAAAGAGTGATGGTGGGGAGTGGGCAAGTGGCCAAGGAAAGCTTCTCGAGCAGGGTGACATTTAAGCAGAGAGGAAATAAAATACAAGTCTCAGCGGAAAACCATTTCAGGCAGAAAAACAGGAAGGACAAAGGCTCTGAGACTGAAATGTACCTGCTGTGTTTGAGAAAACACCAAGGAAGCTGGTTTGATAGAAAGAGCCAGTAGAAGGGAAATGCCAGGACCTGAGCTTGTAGAGGTAGAGGGGGACATGTAGATCATTAGAAAGACAGGATTATATTCTAAATGTGATAGGAAACTTTGCCCTCACTGACCATTTTATAGGAGAAAATTTATCTAAAATGTAAATTTAGTGAAATTTAGTAATGGCAAGAATTGTATGTTGATCTTATTTCTTGATCTTATTTCTATTTCGAAAGGAGTTCTCTGTGATCTTCAAATTTTATGAAAACAATTCATACTGTATTCTTAATGTAAACACTCAGCAGATGAATGTAATGTAGGGAAGAATGTAATGTAATACACTGTAATAATGAAAGAAATAAGTAAATGAAAAACCTTTTTCATGAATATAGCCTGTGTCTCATTATCATCCATTTAAAAAGATTCAACAAATCTGGTACATCTGAATAATTAGGGACATGATATAAAGGATATTTTATCAATAGAAATATTCTATATTATGTTAAGGAGTTATAGAGATCAGTGAACGTTTTTATAAATTGTGGAAATTGAAAATATATTATCCATTATCCAACTTATAGTTCACATATATTTTTAAATCTCTCACCATCATAAACTTTAAGGCTAATTCCAATATATAAACATAAAAGTACATTAATCAATGAAGTATCTCCTCTATACTGGTTGTTTGTGTGTGGTTTCAGTGAGGAACCAGATGACATAGAGCATCTGTCCAAGTGCTCACATATGTTCCTTCCTTGGAAAAGAAATTCACCTTTATCCGAAGACTGTTACCTTTTTACACTTTTTGTGATAAAATATGGTTTCCTTTATGGCACTGATTATAGATAGAAGTTAGGTTATTTCTCTTTATATCTTCACCTGGCAAAATAAAAATTGGAAATACAACCTTGATCCCATTCCTCTCCTGTGTGTGTGTGTGTGTGTGTGTGTGTGTGTGTGTGTGTGTGTGAATTACAAAATCAGAAAGCCTGGAACTTTTGGTGGACTGGGAATTTTTCAAACCGGCTCTAATCCAAGATACTAATTGTCAATGGTACCTGATCCAGATCAGAGAAGAAATCATCCATGGATATCTGCCACCTCCCTTTGGCACTGTGGGGTTGTGGATTTAGTGATTGAGAAAGCTTACAAATGACTTTATTGCCTACGGTGGGATAAAATGGTCTCACAAGCATATAATAATATTATTTTACTAGATGTGGGCAGGCCCCTGTCTTTGTAAGGAGGCGTGGCTAATCCGTCCTTCTTCCTGGAGTCATCATTACCATATGTGGTCCAGGAATTCCCTCTATAGGGTTATACTGACTTCTTTCCTGCTATTTATTTTTAGTCATGTTTAACATTTATGCATTTCCTTCTCTTAATAATTACATGTTCTTTATCAGATAACATTACAGTTTTCCTCCTGGCGATTCAGCAAACTCATTTTTTATTATGGACAAAACCGGCTCGTTGCTCAGTGCTGTTTGTTAAGGCTCCTCCTAAGTAATAAGACTATTTATATTTCATAAAAAGTAGCCTTGAGCCTTTGGATGTGTTTTGATTCCCCAGAATTTGGAAAGTCAAATGCTTTCACATTTCCATTTGCAGAGGTCACATCACTGATATTTGGTGAGAAGAAACTATTAATTATAGATACCAAGTTGAACGGAAGTGAAAATTTTCCTTTCATCTTGGTCTGCTTAGATAAAATGGTGCTTGAATTTATAACGTCAGTGCTAAGTTAGTATTCAGAGCAGCAGGGACTGAAAACCCTCCCCTGCCGGAGCCAGTGCACCAGGGCTCCCTGCTGCTCCTGGGAGCTTGTGGTAGAAGGCTGAAGTTCTGAGACATTTACCATCTTTTCTGACTGATAAATTTCATGTAGGAGGGCTATTATTGTTCCAGCTGGTTTTTCAGCTTTATATGCACACTAGCCTCGCAGATTCCTGCTGTAATCGAAAATTGGTTTTATGCCAACATTTGACAAAGAAATTAGATGAAGTTAACTACTCTTCACTTTTAGATAACTGATACAAAGTGCCTTCGTGGATATGACAGAAAAAGTTGAAATTCAAACTAAGTGGTGTCCTTGGGTGCATTTTCATTTAGACCTTTCCCCTGAGGTTTGTATAATATCATAAAATTGCATTCAGATACAGAATTTGCATAACATCAGGCTCACTGAAATTTTGATGATCCCCTTCAAATCCGTATTATTCTTTTTAGTTTTTTTTTTCTTTTTCAAGTGTATTTAAATTCCAGTTAGTTAAAATACAGGATAATATTAGTTTCAGGTATAGAGTTTAGTGATTTATCACTTAAGTACAACACCCAGTGCTCCTTACAACAAGTGCCCTCCTCAATATCCATTACCCTTTTACCCCATCCACCACCCACCACCCCTCCAGCGACCTCTGTTTCTTCTCTACACTTAAGAGTCTCTAAGGTTTGCTTCTGTCTTTTTCTTTTCAGTGTTTTTTGGGAAAACTGGCTAGATATTTGAAGTAACTGTAAGGATGATGATATGAAAGGATTTAAAAGACATTTGCTTGCATGGTGAGAGCATTCATTATGTTTATTACTTTTAGGTTCTTACAAGCTGAATAAGAGAAAGTCATTTTCTTGAAGTGAGAATTTTCTTGATATCCCTCCATATTTTTTCCAAATTTGGCATTTGGAGAATAAAACAGACATATAAAATGCTTATTATATTTGGCAAGTTGTAAATATGATCGATTGAAGGTAAGCTTTGAGTTATAGCTGTTAGCAGAAGATGTGTGATGAGATAAGTGAAACTTCAGCTTCCTAGTTAGAATGTGCCTTGACAGCCACCTGCTAAAACAGGGATGAGGTTATCCTACATGTTGTTGGCATCTGATACTGAAGGGTGCTGTGCACTGATGAGTGGCTGAATTCACCAGAGCACGTGGTCTGACTCCCCAACCAGGCATTGTAATGGGAGTATATTTATAGAATAGGTGGGAAGATTTGGGTTTAAAAAAAAAAAGAAAACAACCCTACATGGGAACAGGAGATGAAGTGATTCCACTGTTATAGGGTTATTCTGTGTCTAAAGTATGCGGACGTTTGTTACTGAACACTGAAGAGTTTTGTGGATATATTTTCAACTCTAAATTAGAGCTATGGCTCATTTGAGCTGATGTAGGAACTTTTCTGGTGTTTAAGAAAATAAAATAGCCCTGTTCCTATTCTGTACTATAGATTTTTTTACACTTTGGAGAAATTTCCTCAGTTCTGTGTTCTGAAGTCTGCCCATTTTAACTGCTTCTGCCTTTTCTCATCATCATCAATTATTGGCTGTCATTGACAGGGCATGTGCCTAAAAAAGTAGAGTATTTTCTAGAGGGAAGCTGTGAGGTCACATAGGGCATTGGTTACAAAGCTGGGCTTCATGGACAAAGGCCAGTCAGTGGCAAAGCATCCCGTTACAAAATAAAAGAAAAAAAAAAGAGAAAAAGATAATATTGCTCTGATTTGCTAAATTTCTTTCTTTAGCCTGAAATGATGAACTGCATGATTACTTGGTATTAGAATAGTCTTTCATGAGATGAAGGTGATAATAAATGATAATTATTATCCTTGATTGATAAAAGCAGAAGTGTTTAGCTCAAAAGTCTTCATTTCTTTTTTGAAGTCTCCACTTTTAATTTTCATATTTATGGTTCTATAAAATTAAGAGTCTGGGAACTACTTATCTAGTTTGATTAATTACCCAAACTGTGAATCCCATCAACAGAAACCCCAACAAGTGGCCCCCCAGCCTTTTCTGAAAACTCTTCCTATGAGTTCTTAGCCTCCATTTTGATCTTGGGTTTCTCTGCTACAAATTTTTCTTTACATTGGATCTACGGCGACTACTTTAGTTACTGCCTTCTTTTTATTTTACCCAAATCCATATGTGCTATGTCTAATATAACATTTTCCCAAACATCTTCTGAAGACCACTGATTTCATGATATGTGTTAATAGGTATCATGAGGAAAGGTGGGGGAGACCACAGTCAAGTTATTTGGGGAAGTGGTAGTTCAAACAGTAGATTATTTAATTTCATTACTTTACAAATTTTTTGTTGGGCTGAGTCATTCAATAAATATTTATTGAGCATCTACTACATCAGGCAGTGTTCTATATTCTGATCTATACAGGAGATATTTAAGAGAAATATAAAATAATCTGGGTCTCCCAAATTTAGACTGTGGAATCTTTTTTTCTTTCTTGTAGTTGGTGTTATTTGGAGTGGCATAAAATTATTGGATAAAATTTGTATCTTCTTCCCCTCATCTCCCTTTCTTTAAAGTTTCTCAAATTAAACCTGTTGATTCCTTTAACCTTCAGTTCCATGATTTCCAGACCCTTCTACTCTACTCTGGACATGTCTTAGTTTCTCTTTGATTCTATTAAAAATCTGGTAATAACACAAAAGTCAGGTTTGGTTTGACGTAGTACAGCATGGGATCCTTATGTTCTTTTTCTGGCTCTATATTCCTATAAGTGCAGGACAAATTCATTTTTGTTTTGTTTTTGTCAGTTTTATCATGTGGTTATCAAATATGAGCTCAAATTCCATAATGAGCACATATCTATATCAAGCATCATCTTGTTAGAACCAGCCCATCAACCCTGTCTTGTTAAGATCTTTTTGGAAATTTGTTCATTGGACTTTCAAGAAAAGCTGCCCACTCAAGTCTATCTTAAGTAGGGACAGGTTATTGTAGGAATAACTCTAGAATAATGAGGACATGCCTCTCAGTCACACAGGCAAGCTTTCTGTACTGCAGAAACAGCAGCCCAAGAAAGTGTCAGGGGAACACGAGACCCCTGTACCATTGGGTCACACAGAATTGAGAGTGTGGTTCAGGAACTGAAGGCTGGTTGGAATGCTCTAGTGAATGTCGCCTCATTGCCTTCAGGAGCAAAACTTTATTGATCTCTTTTCCTGTTCTTTGGCATTAGTCTGATTTACTGTTGCCTTTCTTTGGGGCCTTCCGATTCTATATCTGCTAGCCCTGCCTAGGTCTCGCCATATTTCAAGCTCAAGAGTTGGCCTATTTGGTACACTGCAGTCTTGTGCAATAGCTTTCTGTCCGTCAAGCAGTCCTTCTACTATGGCAGTTCTGATTTACTGTATTGCTCATAGCACAGTTTTGATTTCTTAGTATAGCTCTCTTGGAGCTGATCAGGGGAAATTAATCATAAATAAAACCACAAGTAAACTAAATAGTAAGTAGTATAGACTATTGAATGGTTCTTAAAATGTGGTCCCTGGACTGTCAGTCAGCATCAGCTGGGAATATGTTAGAGGCTCCACCCTAATCCTACTGAATCAGAAATTCTGGGGCTGGGATCCAGCAATCTGAATTTTACCAAGCCCTCCAGGTGATTCTGATGCAAGCTTAAGGAGAACAGATGGCATAAAATTGTCTCCTTGGAGTCTAGATTTATAGTGTGCTTACCAAAAAAAATTACTTTGGGAATAATTGATATGCAGAAAATCTTTCTGATAATATTTAACTAACAGTTTCAGCTGTTTTTTTTTTTATTTTCTTTTTGATAGGAGGAGAATATTGTCGGCATATAAGATCATGCTTTTTTCTTTTAGCTGTGGCTTACAACTGATGGAAACTTGGGACCAGTTTTTTGGTATACAAATTAAAAACAATAATTCTTATTCCTTAATGTTTAAAATGAACAGGAATATGTGCTCCTGGAGGCCATTCCTGTCCATTCTGGTTTTCATGGTATTTTAAAATATATATGCTATATACTGTTTTGAAATAGACTTCATATGTCATATAATACCCTCATTTAAAATACGGTTAAGTAACGTTTAGTACATCCAGAATTGTGCAGCCATCATCACGATCAATAGAATATTTTCATCACCCCCAAAAGAAACCCCATTCCCACTGGTAGTCACTCCCCAGTCCCTCCCTTTCGAACTTCTCATTAGCCACCTGCAACCACTAATCCACTTCTTGACTTTATGAATCTTCCTGTTTTAGACATTTCATATAAATGGTATCATATAATATATGATCTTTTGTAACTGGCTTCTTTCATTTCACATAATGGTTTTAAGGTTTATCCGTGTTGTAGCAGGCATCAGTACTCCATTTCTTTTCATTATTCCAAATCATTCCAAATAATATTCTATCAAACAGATATACTCTATGTGAATATAGACTATATTCTTATATCAATAGATATACATTATTTATCCCCTCATCAGCTGATGGACACTTGGGTTGTTTCCACATTTTTGGTTAATATAAATAATGCTGCTACGACCATACATGTACCAGTTTTTGTATGAACATTATTTTCATTTGTCATGGCATATAATTAGGACCGAATTGCTGGGTCACATTGGTAACTCTGTATTTAATTTCTTAAGGAACTGGCAGACTGTTTTTCAAGGTGGCTGTGCATCATTTTACATTCCCACCTCAGTGTATGAGTGTTCCAATTTCTCCATATTCTTGTCCACATTCATTATTATGTGCCTTTTTAATAGAGCCATCTTTATTAGATATCTAATAAACCACAGAGTGGTATCTCTATGGTTTTGAATTATACTTCCCTAATGATTAGTGATGTTGATATTAAACATTTTTATATGCTTATTGGCTATGCCTTTGGAGAAATGCTATTCAGATCCTTTGACCATATATCCATTGGGTTATTTGACTTTTCATTATTAATCTACAACAGTTTTTTCTTTTATATATCCTAGATGCAGGTCCTTATCAGGTATATGATTTCATGATAGTTTCTTATTTGATAAAAGCTTGAAAGACTAGATATGATTTCTGTGTATGAAGAAGGAGATTAATGAGAGGTTAAAATTATATATATGTATATATATTTTTGTTTTGTCTTGTTTTATTTATTTATTTATTTTGCAGTGAAACATAAAATAGCTATGGTCACTGCTATGATAATTGAATTGAAGGATTTTGCTTCAAATGTATTCAGGAGAAAACCAATGCATAATTTTAAAGGAATGAGAATTTCCATACAGAGTGGATAGCTAAATAGTGAAGGGTTCCAACAGAATTAGAAGGAAATATAAAATATTAAGTGTGGAAGTTAGGATTTTGGTTATGGTTGATACAGAAGAATTTCTCTGGTAATAGGGCAAGAACCGCCGCGCACTCAGTTTATGTGTGAGGAAGAGGGTGGGAAAGGAGACACTGTGGATTCGCCTTATTAAATAGAAGGTGATGAGTAGGAGAGAGGAGGCTGGTCATGAGGTGAACTCAGAATCAAGGCAAAAGAAAGTGTGTAGATTGGAAAGATTTGGGTATGTTTGAAGCAATGGAAAAGGAAGCGTGTGGGAGAGGAAACAACTGATGGCGCCTAAAAGAGGGTGAAGGCAAAATCTTAATGAGTCAGGGTGGGGCAGAATAGAAAACACAAAGGAGAACCGTTTAGTAATGACTGTCAGGCCAACTCTTGAAGCCCCTCAACCATTCTCAGATAGGAGTCCCAAACAAACAGAATGTATCTTTACTGTTCACATCATTTATTGCTGATCTGAATGAGACCTCTCTCTCCTCACATTCTCTCATAATCTATTCAACTGAAGTTTCCATCAAATCATCAGGGTTGATTTGTTCAGGAAGAAATGTTCCTTATTCGAGAATATTCTGTATTATTGAATTTTTTTATAGCAACATTCCGTTTTAAGGCAAGCTTTTAGTTAAAAAAATTCACCTGATGTTCCTTACAATCCAGTAGTTCCGTAGCCTAAATATACCTCTAGTCATGCCACAACTCCAGGTGGCATATAGATGTGTGAAATGATTACTAATTTTAAACTCTTAGCTGTGGCAAAGTTAATAAACAGTACTCTAGGCTTTTCTTTCTAAATTATGACCCTCCCTCAAATGATTTTCTCTTTGTTTTTATGGCTTCTATGTGAAGTTTTCCTGTTGATGTGATATCAATATCTGGAGAACAAATGTATGGAAATAAAACTTTTAACTCACTAAAAGTCAGGAGACCCAGCCTTAAGTCCTGGCTGTGCAGGAATTACTTGTGTCCTTGGTCAGCTCACATTCTCTCTGCACACTTTGTTTCTTCGTGGTAAAGTTAAACCATTCCATTGAAAGGAAATTGAAAGTCCTTGCAGCTTTGTTAGTGTTAGTGAGTCTTTCTGTAAGTTGGGAGTTGCATTGTCTCTCTTTGTTTTCTGACCTACCTCCCCAAGTTTAATAGATAGATAGCATTCTGATTTAAAGATAACAATGTTCTGCATATTTTCTCACTGCTCATTTTTTCAATTGATTGTAACTCCTTCAAATAGAAATCCTGATAATGTTTCCATCCTGTCCTTGAATTTTTTTTCATGTTGCATTGATCTAGACCTCCTTGCAGCCTGGCCCCAGCTCAGGCCTCCCCAACAGCGCTGATGCACTTGCTAGGACCTTGACGTCCTAATCCACGTGAACCGCGATTATAACAACTACGCTCTCACCCCACAGTCCAGCCCTGTCAAAGGGTCCCAGTAATTTGATATTGTCTCCCTTATTCCAAATTCTTCTGTCCAGGTCTGTGAACCACAGTGATTTTTTTTGTTTTTGTTTTTGTGTTTTGGTTAGGAGAGTGGGGGTTGGGGACTATAGGACAGCTTTCCATACTAAGTACTATGTTGGTGCTCTGTAATATAAACCCAGTAAATTTTTATACCTGTCCTGGGCATTGGGTAATCACTGATTTATGCATGAGGAAACTAAAGTGAATTCAGGTTAAATAATTTACCCACGTAGGTGGAAAGAAGTGGTCTGAGCCTCTGACAGGTAATATCCAAATTCTTTGCTCTTAGCTTCTCTGTTTTTGTGCATCTAGGGTGACTCTGGGAAGGGAGAATACTGGGCTTACCTGGAAGGAACAACTTTAATGGTCTTTTCACTTTTTTCCCCCTGGTCGCCCCCAAAGGCGGAGAGGATGGAGACTTGAATGTGGGGAAAGGAAAGATTGATAAGCCTATCTTTGCAGAGCATGCCGCTCACTTCATTTCAAGGTGTCTCTTCTAATGAAAATCATGTTTTCCCATTGTTAGTAGTAAATGATCATAAAAGCAGTTGTCATTCCTTGAGATGCTCATCTAATGAGGCAAGAACACTGTTGATCAGTATTTTAATTAGGTTATAGCATGAAAAGTTTTTAAGAATTTCTCTATGTAACATGTCCAGGCATTTTACATAGTTAATATCATCAGTTTCTGTAGATCTAAATATACTTTCACCACTTGCAATAAGCCATGCTGAATTAGTTTGGAAATGTGTTATCAATGACATGTGTTCCATCCTCCCAGCAGCTATAAGATTGCGTTAAAATGAAACCTGGGTTGTAAACCAGATGTGTGCCTTGTCATTGCATCATTTGAAACACTACATTGTGAAGGAATTGAAGCAGTGTTCGCAAATCTGTCAGGTTGTCTTGCACGTGGTTGACGAAAACAAAGGAAACAAACCATTACTTTACTGCACAGAGGTTAGCAGCTCAGCCTGAACCGAGGGCACACTTTTGGCCGAAACATAAATAGATGATCAGGACTCAAACTTGGGCTTCATGTAGCTAATAGCCTGGTGGAGGAGACAGATCATTGGTTTTCAATACCATGGCAATCATCTTTATTGGGTTTATCCTATTTACCTAAAGGGTCTGAACCTATAAATCATACCAGTCAAGTCAAAGCTGTCTCTAAGCAGAATTCTTTTATCATGTAGCACTTGGGATAAAATTAAAGCTCACTAGGGATGCCTGGGTGGCTCAGTTGGTTGAGCAGCTGCCTTCGGCTCAGGTCATGATCCCAGCATCCTGGGATCGAGTCCCGCATTGGGCTCCTTGCTCATCGGGGAGCCTGCTTCTCCCTCTGCCTCTGCCTGCCATTCTGTCTGCCCGTGCTTGCTCTCTCTCCCTCTCTCTCTCTCTGACAAATAAATAAATAAAAAATCGTTAAAAAAAAAATTAAAACTCACTAATAAAACTATAGGATGAGAGATACTTGGAATAATAGCAGCTCCTCAGGAAAAGACCCAGGGATTTTATGTGTCTATATAGTAATATAAACCAGACGTGATGAACTCCCATACGTATTGTAATACATGACCTTAGTAGAAGTATGGGACAGGGACAGATGGGCAAGGAAGAAGGCTTCATCTGTCTGCTATAAGAGTTAAATCACATGCAAAGGATGATACACACTTAACTACCACATCATGGAGGAGACAGGCAAAAGGAAGCCTATCTAGGAGAGGTAGATAAAAATAGAATTGCATCTCATAAAGATGTTTTAATTAAAAAGTGTTATTTAATCCTAAGACCTATTTGGAATCTGTGATGTTGGTGATGGTGATGATATCATTAATGATAACTAATATTAAACGATCTCATTTGGTGTTCTTGCAATCTAGGGAAGTAGGCATACTTATTACCACCATTCACGGATGATAAAATGAATACAGGAAGGTTAAAGCGCCTCCCAGAGATCACACAGGAAGAGAGAGAATAAGCCCGTGTCCTCACTGACAGTGCCATACGGCTCCATATATTAACAGCTGCTGGTCCTTGACAGTCCTATTCCAGGACTGCAACGCCTGGTGAGAGGAGAATGATTTCATAGAGTACCAGTTTGCAGAACTCGCCAGTCGGTTAAATTTGGCAGACGGATTCCTGAACCTTATGTGAAAGAATTTTCTAATGAGCAGAGATGCTCAAGAAATGGCATGAGGAGCTGTTTTAGGTATTTGCCCAAATCAGGGGAGGCTCTTTTCTTTGGCCCAGCCCTAATTGCATTTCTTTTAGTACAGAGATGGAAATTTCCAGTTATCTAGCTACCAAGAGTTTTCTGAAGCTTTTGTGGTGGTTATTGTTGTTTTACTGTCCTTAAATTCTTGACTCAAAACAATATTAAATATCATTTTGTTATTACCCGTTCTGGTTCCAGTCTACATGCTGTATTTTTTTTTTTTTTCAGGGTTAGAAATAGAGTTTTGTTCAGGCTCAGAGTCTGCACAGCCCTGAGGCAGAACTGTGCAATCCTTTCAAAGAAGAAAGGTATCTGAACACTTCGGTTACCTTCCCAGGGACAGCAGTCATAGGCTGTGGCAATTACCTAATATGAGACAGGTTGATGACAGATTTTTTCCCCCCATTCTTTCATATCAGCATTACAAAAGCAAGCTGGCAAGAAGTCTAGGGAGAGAATTCTCATTGGTACTTTTCAAATATCATGTGTTGCATTTATTGCAATCCATATACCCCATCCTCTGATAAAGAAGCACATAGATCTTAGTGCAGCTTATATAAGTTTTTAAAAAGCCACAATTTCCTAGAAATGATGATAATTAACATTTATTGAGCACTTTTTGTAGTAGGCAGTGTTCCTAGCACTTTACATTTTAATGTACTTTATGGTCACATTAAGCTGGAGAGTTAAGTATTACAAATATCCCCTTCATAGACAAATGCACAGACCTAGTACATGATGCCCAAGATCACACAAGTAGGGACTAAGATGTGATTTGGACCTCAGTTGTCTCAGTGCAGGGCCTGCAGTCGTAACCCAGTCTGTATACGGCTTCATTATACGGTGTGTTACCCACAAGAGAAGCAGACTCATTCACTGTACGGTGAGTGCATGGGCCAGATTCTGCAGATTGGCTTATTTGATACCTGCTGCTCCCATTCTAGCATATCTTCCTATATACAGAGGCTGGAAATTCAAAAAGCACCTCTAAGACTCCCTTGCCACTGGAGTTCCACTCCTGCTCTGGGCTCTGCCAAACAGATTCCGTTGTCTGACTTGGAGTGTACGGGAATGAGATGTAGGAAACGCAGCAAAGTCCTTCCTTGTGTCATTGCTGGTCTGGTCTTTGGCATCATAGCTGCTGAGCAGGGGGTGGCGGCAGCTGCAAGATTTTCTCTAGAACATTCTTATGTTGTGGTTGGGAATTTTTATAACTACTTACCAGCCTATAATAAAATTTTCTCTACTTAAGCTAGCTATATTGCTTTCCTTGTGAACAGGAGCCCTAATTAATGCAGAGGACTTGAAGCCTGTAAACAGATTAGTCTAAGGATCTTTCCGACCTGTGGTGTGTCCCTCCAGTACTGGGAAGTTGACTAGAGGAAATGCATTTCTCCAATATTAGAAAGTTGGACTAGAATGCCCATGGCAAGTTTAAAATCATCTCATTTTTAATGTCAAGAACCAGAATGGGGCACACAGGAGATTCTTCAAGTATTTCCTTAAGTTGTCAGTGAAACGGCATTGCATTTCTGGGTCTCTTATAAAAAATAATGGAGGTTATCTTGAGGAATAATCAATCTAATCATTAAGAAGGGCCCCCAAAAGCATTGCTTGTTATGTTAATATCCTCAATTACAGAGGAGCTGTAATGGAGATTTTTCTCCTTTTCCTCTTGGCTTTGTATTTCTTCTTCTGCCCTCCCCACTCCCCATGTCTAGGTCTAAGGGTGGGCAGGATCACATAGGACACATCCCTGGTGGTGAACAGTCACAGAGATTGGCAGGATGACATTGAGACAGTGAGTTTCCAGGTGTAGCAGAGGAGAGAGAAAGGCAGAGAAACAGGAGAAGGTAAGATTGGAGGGAGGAGCTTAAAACTAAGGAGATACTCATCTACTGTGTGGACAGGCTGATGGGTGTTAGCAGATTTTTTTAAAAGGCTCTTTTAAGAAGATGATTATGAATTAGTAAGCTGGATGATTGGAGCTGGGTAAGAGATAGAAGGGAGAAAATTATGAAGCTATTTCAGTAACCCAGCAATGAGGGATAAATACCTGAAACACACAGCTAGAAATGGGAAGTTCAGGAGTTAGTAAGGGGTGCTGGTCCAAGTTAGGAGACTGTTATGGAAGCTGAGCACACACACACACACACACACACACACACACACACACACACAAATTGTAAAAAGACAAAATTGGTCATTAATGCCATGCTGCAAGATATAAATAAGAATAAAGGCATATGGGGCACCTAGGTGGCTCAGTTGGCTAAGTGTCTGCCTTCAGCTCAGGTCGTGATCCCAGGGTCCTAGGATTGAGCCCCACATCAGTCTCCTTGCTCAGCGGGGAGGTGCTTCTCCTTCTCCTGCTGCTGCTCCGCTTTGCTATCTTGTGCTTGTGCTCTCTCTTGCTGTCTCTCTGTCAAATAAATAAAATCTTAAAAAAAAAAAAAAAGAATAAAGGCATATAAACTACTGGATTTAGAGATCAGCCATTCTTGAAGGATAACTTCAAATGCAACATAGTGGGTAGAGGGCAAAAAGGTAGAGATGCAGGTGTACACAGACCCCCCCCCCCCATTCTCTCCAGTTGCTTGCTAGTGGGAGTTTCAGCTGAAGTAACCAGCACTGAACACGCAAACGCTGCTGGAAATTCCATAGCAACTCTCTTTTGCTCCATCTTGACATAATCACATTTTCCAGTCTGTGCTAGGAGGAGCCTTGTGCTACTGTTCTCATGCATCTGGGAAAGAAAGTCATTCTTTTGAAATTGGTGGGTGTTTCTCTGAGGTTATTGAACTAGCTTTTACTTCTTTTGTTTTTAAATAAATCTTTTTAAAGGTGATATTGTGAAGGCATTGGGATATTTAGCAGATAATGGAAAAACCCAGGGGTTATAAGTAGAACTCAAAATAGCTTTTTCTTTTCCTGCATGGAGAATTTTAGGAGAAACAAAAAAGCATTTTAAGCCTAGAGGGGCATCTCTTTTAGAGTTTAATTTTTGCTTAGCTTATTGGAGGGCACCTGCTATAGACAAGTCATATAAGTGCACTCAATTTTCCAAGTAATGAGATTGCTCAGAAAGTGTTGATTATGGTCAAAAACTTGAGTGGCAGGCATCAGATCAGTACTAAGATGTTGACTTCAGGGGCTCTAAATCTACTTACAGCAATACCTTATTTATCTGAGGATAATTTATTTTGCAACTTTAGCCATCCTAGGACACATTCAGAACCAGAAATCAAGTTTAGAATTTTCTTACATCCTAAAATAGATCGAGCGATATCCATTGCCCCTGTACTTTCCATGGGTAAACCCCTCAGGCAAATATCACTTTTATTGTAGATCCAGTGTTAGAAAGCTTAGATGGTGGCTTTCCAGACCATAACAAATTAGAAGCAACAAATTGCAAGGGGGAAGAGGTGTTATGGTAAACACAATGAGTTCATGAAGTAAAAGCTAGGAGTTTCACTTTAAGAGTGGATGAGAATAAATATAATCCTCATTTCTCCAGTCTCAGAAAAAAACTACTCAAGGTCCCAGTAAATAAAATACTTGACTAACCCTGGGCAAGTGCTGGAACAATAATGTCCCCTCCTTATGCTTATGCATATGGGTTAGTCCTTCAAAGACTCTCAGCCCTTGCCCTGGGCCTAATACTGCTGTTATGCCACCTGTTACCATCAGGATTCATGGGACTTTAAAGTCTTTAAGTTGAACTTCGGATGCACAGCATCTAAGGAAGTCTACCATTTTGCTTGCCTTGAGGTTCATAGTTTCCTATTGCTAAAAGGTAAACTGAGGCACACTAAAATTTTTCAAGAGTTTATTTGGGCATACATAGATTGAAATGGGGCACACCAAAGGTAGGAGCACTCTGCCAATAGGACCTATGGGTAAAGTTTTCATAGAGAAGATGCAGATGTTTTTGTAGAGAACAAAGCAAAGAAATTATTTGATTACCTGTACCTTAAGCTTTTACTTTATTTGAGGAAGCCTAGTTGGCTGTTCATGTTTGATTCTCCTTTTCTTTTTTTTTTTTAATTTTATTTATTTATTTGACAGACAGAGATCACAAGTAGGCAGAGAGGCAGGCAGAGAGAGAGGGGGAAACAGGCTCCCTGCTGAGCAGAGAGCCCCATGTGGGGCTCGATCCCAGGACTCTGGGATCATGACCTGAGCCGAAGGCAGAGGCTTTGACCCACTGAGCCACCAAGGCACCACAATGTTTGATTATTCTTAAGTTTTACTTTCTTGGATTCCAGTGCACTGACTTTGGCTTAAGTTTGGTTTTCTGATAGATGCTACCAAGGAATTAGAGCCTACTGGCCTCTGTCTAAGTCACTAGCA
This sequence comes from Lutra lutra, assembly GCF_902655055.1. Classification (NCBI taxonomy): domain Eukaryota; kingdom Metazoa; phylum Chordata; class Mammalia; order Carnivora; family Mustelidae; genus Lutra; species Lutra lutra. Next base: position 32,334,500 of record NC_062281.1, on the reverse strand, counting down.
GGCAGTTGGTTGGACTACAGGATCTCTTTTGTGATCTTGCCACCTTTTGGAGCCCCTAAAAATCCTCTCTGTAGGAGACCACCAACTTTGTAGCTATGATTCTACATTTTGTTTAAGAAGGGAGACATCAGTGTTACTAAATTGAAGGTAACATTTAACCTAATGTTTGCCATTAGTCTCTTATTGGGTTTGCCATTGAAAACAATGTAGAAATTTAAATGTTATGAAGTCTGGGATATGCTTAAAAATAATTGGAATTGGGGCACTTGAGAGGCTCAGTTGGTTAAGCATCCAATTCTTGATCTCAGCTCTGGTCTTGATCTCAGGGTCATGAGTTCAAGCCCTGTTTTGAGTCCACTGTGGCACCTACAAACTCACAAACAAATACCAAGAATTGAAGAAAGTGAATGGAGGTATAGGGAAGACAAGATTGGCTATGAGTTGACAATTATTGAGGATGTGTGATGAGTTGTTAATTGTTGAATTAGGGAGGTCCATTATATTATTTCCCTACTCTTGTACATAGTTGACACTTTTCATAATTAAAGCTTTTTTAAAAATGCAGAGATTGTATTTAATGAAAAATAATTTAACATTTTGCTCTATATCTGATTTTACTAGGTTAATATCCCAAGTGAAATTTGTGGCATGCTTTGCTAAAAGTTTATGTAGATGGTATTATGCATATGCTAATATAAATTAAACAATTTTCATTAAAATGATGTCCATATTCCATGACCCAGACATACACTCTTTGACTTGAGTCATGAGGGAACATTGAATTCCTTCTTTAAAATATTTTCTGAGTAGTGAATATTGATATGTAATGAATAAAAACATGTGCTCTATTTTAAGGAATATTTCAAATCTGTGCCCCTTTTTTTTCATATACCACAATAAATATTCTTTATCACATATTGATTTTCTATGAAGTAGAACTATATTTGTACATTTTTTTGAGATCTGTGAGCTCAGAATTTTTTTTAAAAACCAATACTTTTTAAAAATCCCTGGTTGTTTTTTTTCTTAGTGTTTTTCCAAACACTAATTGCTTTTTTGATGTTAAAGCAATACATTACAAAAGAGAACATTTTAAAGAAGGAATATGTCACCTGCAAATCTATAATCCAGAAATAGCAAACTTTGCAATATTCCTTGACACTACTCTGGAGGTAGGGAGGCATCAGCAGGCCACACTGTACCACAGAGGACCCCCAGACTCAATAAAGACTTCCCCCAAGGATGACATGTAAGAGCAGAGCTGCAGGACTTTGAAAAGAAACAAGGCAATGAGCACTATCCTGTGTGTGATACTCATCTATGGCAGTAGGGCCCTCACGGTGCTTTGTGGTCAAAAGAGATCACAAGACTGTTGAATAACCAATGGGTGCTGAGCCTCAGTAATGAATGACAGGGAATTTCTCTTACTGTGCAAAAGTTTTCTTGCATATAGGAAATTCTTGCTTCACACATGTGTTTATTAGAGGATAACCCCATTTACTATGGTACAGGGCAAAGGAAGAAGATAGGGATGGTGACAAGGATTCAGGAGTTCAGTTTTGTTTTGTTTTTTAAGTATATATATATATTTATTTATTCATTTATTTGATTTAATTAATTAATTTATTTATGTGAGTCACCATACAGTACATCATTAGTTTTTGAGGTAGTAGTGTTCCATGATTCACTGTTTGCGTATGACACCCGGTACTCCATGCAATACATGCCCTCCTTAATACCCATCACCAGGGTAACCCATCTCTCCACCCTCGTCCCCTCTAAAACCCTCAGTTTGTTTCCTGGAGTCCATAGTCTCTCATGGTTTGTCTCCCCCCCTGACTCCTCCTGTTCATTTTCTCCTTCCTTCTCCTAATGTCTTCCTTGCTTATTCCTTATGTTCCACAAATAAGTGACCTCAACATTCCACGCTCAGCAATAGATCATCTAAGCAGAAAATCAACAAAGAAGCAAGAGCTTTGAATGACACACTGGACCAGATGGACCTCATAGATATATACAGAGCATCTACCCTAAAACAACAGAATACTCATTCTTCTTGAGCGCACATGGAACTTTCTCCAGAATTGACTGCATACTGGGTCACAAATCAGGTCTCAACTGATACCCAAAGATTGAGATTATTCCCTGCATATTCTCAGACCACAATGCTTTGAAACTGGAACTCAATAACAGGAAAAAATCTGGAAGAAATTCAAACACTTGAAAGCTAAATTAGACCATCCTGCTTAGGAATTCAGTTTTGATAATGCTGAATTTGAGGTGCCTTTGATGCATCTAAGTGGGATGTCTGGTAGGCAGTTGAAGAAGGTAAAACTTGACCTGAGTTAGTGAGCAGAGGAGGGTTCTTAACCGTCTGAGTTACAGTGTAAGTGAGGTCACAAAGGAAGGGATATGAGGAGCTATTAATAGAGCTTAAGGATCTATTGAAAGTTCACATAAATAAATAAAGTAAAGTAAATAAAGTAGTCAGGTATTACCACAATATGTAAAACACGTTATGACATGATGATCTGCAGTGATATCATCAGTGATCTCATCACAAGATACACAGGGATATATATCTTGTGATATACAGTGATGGTGTTCTTGATTTATCATCATTTAAAAAATGGTAACAAAGGGCACCTCATCTTCCTTAAGCAAGGAATGATAGAATGAAATTATTGAAAAAATTTCTTATAACCTCATCATTACCCTAAAGTATTTAAATGTATTATAGAAGATATGGATAAATGGGAGGAATAATTTTCTAGAAAAGATAAATATGGCTTGGTATTTCCTGACAAGATAGGGTTGTCACCCAGTAGGTGTACAATTCAAATAACATTAAGTCTAAACAGAAACAGTATTCTTGCTGCCACAGCTTTAAAACAATTTACTCAGGTCCCTTTTGAATCATATTTCTCCCAATGTAGGAGAGCTGGAGGATCTGCCACTGTTTCCTCCCCCTTCCTGTTCCTCCCCTTAATTTAGACATTATTTTCCTTTCTGAATCAAGGCTTCCATATGGTTTCTGTTTCTGTACTCTTATATAATGAGTTGATTACCCTAAATCTTTTCATCACCACAGTCTGTACCTATAATTCAAGCGGATCTCACAAATGTATGATAAAAAGAAAATAGTAGGAACAATATGGATGAACATTAGCTTATCTATTCTCTTTAAAACAAACTTTCTACTCATAAATTGATAATACCATCTCTGTGCATCATAAGCTATGTGGGATAGTTATTCATTACTTAGATTACTATAGCATAATAGGGCCCGTATAGTCCCACAACACAGTTAAGAATGGGAATCTAGTCACCAACTCATAGCAATGCTTTGAATTTTTCATTCACATTACTAATTTGTGTAATGAATAAAAGTACAAATTACTTGTAATCTATTTTATAATCTATTTTTAATATATATTACTCATATAATCTATTTGTAAACAGCCTTGATAAAATAGTAGATAGGAAAAACCATATCATCTAATTCTTTGAAAATCTGTAAACACTTAAATGTTACCAAAATAAAACTTGGGATACTTCTCTATTCTACTTTCCCTCTTCTTGGAAACATTCATGAGTAATGAAATCTATAATGTAGGGTGGATTAAAAAGTAGCTATATTTTATATGTGTGGTTATATATATATATATATGTATATATATATATATATATATACATATACACAATAGAATATTATGCAGCCATAAAAAAGAATGAAATCGTGATATTTGTAACAATGTGGATGGAGCTAGAGAGTGTAATGCTAAGCGATACAAGAGAGAGAAGTTAGAGAAAGACAAATACCATAAGATTTCACTTGTTTGTGGAACTTAAAACAAATGAACAAAAGAATAAAAGAGAGAGAGAGGGGCAGACTAACAAACAGACTCTGCAATTATAGAGAACAAACTGATGGTTACCAGAGGGGAGGTGGGAGGGGGGAATGGGTAAAATAGGCAATGGGGATTAAAGAGTACCTGTACTGTGATTAGCTCTGAATAATGTATAAAATTGTTGAATCACATATTGTATACATGAAACTAATATAACACTGTATGTTAACTAACTGGATTAAAACTTAAAATTTAATAGAAAAAGATAAGAAAAAATAGCTATAGTTCAGATTATGATTGTAAAAAGTACCTTAGAAATATATCTATAGCTTAGAAGTATAGGAGCTTTGAAAATGTAACTACTATAGTCAATTTTATGTACATATTACATAGAACTATATAATTATCTTCCTATATATGTTTTTATTATCAAATTATACTGTTTGACATAAGTGGGTAATAGACTATTCTCGTTAGAACTTCATATTCCTATATATTGTATACTGTCAGAAACACAGTAAATTATTAGCCAAGGAAAAATTACTTGCATATTTATTAGATGATTTTAGCTAGTTCAGTTAAAAGTACATTTTATTTTTTTATTTATTTTTTTAAAGATTTTATTTATTTATTTGACAGAGAGAGACCACAAGTAGACAGAGAGGCAGGCAGAGAGAGAGAGAGAGAGAGAGAGAGGGAGAGGGAAGCAGGCTCCCTGCTGAGCAGAGAGCCTGATGTGGGACTCGATCCCAGGACCCTGAGATCATGACCTGAGCCGAAGGCAGCGGCTTAACCCACTGAGCCACCCAGGCGCCCTAAAAGTACATTTTATGAAAGTAGTAGAACATACACGTTAGGAAAATAATAGAAAATCTTTTTTTCCCCCCACAGAATCCCTGCCTAACAAAGCAGACCATAATTATTCTAAAGATTTACTATCCATTAGATGATTAAATAACCAATGACAGGGCATTTTGAGACACAATATTTTATTCTAGAGTTGAGTGGGGAAGGAACATATTTCTAGCAACTGACACACATCCACCCACAAATCATGACATGTTGCTATTTCTGAAGGATGGAATCTTTAAAATTAGAAGACAATTTGAAAGGATATGTTGAAATTTCTGTTGGAATGGGGGAAGAAAATGTAAAAGGAAACAATTTCTTACAAAATTAAAATCATATGCTTGACACGGGATCCAGGAACCCCACTCCCAGGTAATTACTCCAGAGAAATTAAAACCAGTGTTCCCACAAACACCTGTATGAAGATGTTTCTAACGGTTTCATTGACATTCACTAGAAATTGGAAGCGACCTGAATATCTTCAGCTGGTGCGCGGATAAGCCAATGTCATACAGCTATACAGTGAAACCCTACGGGACCATAAAAATGATGGAACTGTTGTTGTTAGCAACACCATGGATGAATCTTAAGTATGTTTTGTTATGTGAATGAAGCCAGACTGAAGAAGCTGTATATTTTATGACTCCACTTGTTTGACATTCTGGGAAAAGTATAGGGATGGAGAATAGATCCGTGGTTGCCAGGGTTGGGGGAAGGGGCTGTGGTTGAATAAAATGGGTGCATGAGGAAATTCTTAAGGAGATAGAACTGTCCTTCATATCACCTGTATGGGGGATAAATGACTCCATGCATTTTTCAAAGTCCATAGAAATGTGTATCACAAATGTGAACAACGGTGTAAGCAAATACATTTTTGAAAAGACAACCAGGATGTCAAGGTATCCCAGGATGGAACACAGACTGACAAAAAATTCTTAACTTTTTTGCAAGTGTATGACTTAACCTTACTGAAGGTAGTGAGGAAAAAAGTAGTTTACCTAAATAACTCTTAAAATCTCTGTTTTGATTGGATACAGTAAAGCCAGAAACAAGAAGAACTATGCATGAACATTATATTCAGTTGGCAAATTTGTTTTTATAACTTTATTTAAATAGATTTTGTTTGAGAGAGTGCATGAGCAGTGGGGAGGGGCAGAGGGAGAAGGAGAAGCAGACTCCCCGGTGAGCAGGGAGCCTAGTGCGAGACTGGATCCCGGGACCCTGAGATCATGACCTGAGCTGAAGGCAGATTTTAACTGACTGAGCCACCCAGGCGCCCTGCAAATTTGTTTTTCATTGGAGTACCTATTAGTGATTCTGAAATTACTTTATATGCATTATGTATATATGTAAATTACAGATAATGAGAGCCAAGTGTATTGCTGTCAGAGAAATAAGTTACAAATGGGCAAGAGGGGCATATGTCTCTTCAATAACCTGCTTTCATATTTTTTTTTTGTATATATACCCAGAAGGGAGATTACTAGATAGCAAGGTAGTTCTATTTTTATTTTTCTGAGGAACCTCTATTGTTCTTCATTGTGGCTGAATATGCCAGCATTGCAGAAGGGTTCCTGTTTCTCCACATCCTTGCTAACCCTTGTTGTCTCGATGACCACCATTCTCGTAGGTATGAGATGATATCTTGTGGTTTTGATTTGAAGTTTCCTGATGATTAGTCGTGTTGAGCACCTTTTCATGTACCTGTTGGTCATTTGGATATCTTTGGGAAAATGTCTGTTTAGTTCCTCTGCCCATTTTTAAATTAGATTTTTTAAATTGAACTGTAACACAGATGTCTGAGAATAAACACAGCTTCTTTTCCCTACTGATACATCACTGCTTCACTGATTCTTACTGTTCTCTAAAATTATTCCTTGTACATCCACATCTGGGAATTTTTGGTCTCATTTCTTTAAAATTTCAGTTGAGTCCTTCCCCTCTAGATAGTTACATTCAATTTGGAATACTAACTCTTAACTTTTATCCCTATTGTCTTTATTTATACCTGCCATAATGGTTTTGGTGCCCCCAAAGGCCACCTGAAAACACTGGAATGTTTTGAAGTTTAAATTAAAGCAACTACCAGTTAGATATTAAGCATCCTAAGTAGTCCAGACTCAGTTTCCCCATGTCTGACCCTGATACAGTAATTCCACAATGATCCTACTTCATTGTGTTTGCGCAGAGATGAGTAAAGATTTGGCAAATGTAAGACTCTATCTCTGTACTTTTTATTATATTTAGTGATACAGCTGTGACAGTAACAATCCTCACATTTAATCATCATTCTTCCCTCTAGTTCCCAGCTGTTCACCCAGCTGAGAACAGTTGAAATAAAAATGAGTGTTACAAGCTCATCTTGGGCTTCATAATCTGTTGCTCTCTACCCCATCCAGGATATCATTTTTTAAACTCATGATTCAAAAAAGGATGCTCTAGCCATAGATGTGAATACTTAGTGAACATTATTTTAACTAGCATTTCACTATCCCCAGAGAAGCTTTTCTGAAGTACAAGACAGTCAAACTGTGATCAGAATCCCTATTTTTTTCTTCTCCTAGTATTTCATTTGATTCAGGTGATAATGAAAAAGGTAAAGAAATCACCCAATGAAAAATGGAATAAAAAATAAGTTATATAATTTCTTTTTAGGACTACAAATATATGTGATATACAGTATAGCGATGAAATGCTGAGTAGTGAAACAGAGTGCATATAGTGCTATGAGTGGGTAATTGCCAAAATTCTAGCTAATATCCACAGCAGAGAGGAACAATAAAATTTTTTTAAAATTTTTTAATTTTTTTAATATTTTATAAACACATAATGTATTTTTATCCCCAGGGGTACAGGTCTGTGAATCGTCAGGTTTACACACTTCACAGCACTCACCATAGCACATACCCTCACCAGTGTCCATAACCCCACCCTCCTCTCCTGACCCCCCTCCCCGCAGCAACCCTCAGTTTGTTTTGTGAGATTAAGAGTCACTACTGGTTTGTCTCCCTCCTGATCCCATCTTGTTTCATTTATTCTTCTCCTACCCCCTTAACCCCCCATCTTGCATCTCCACTTCCGGAACAATAAAATTTAATGAATCATGCTCCTTTTTATAATTCTTTCCAGTACAGGTTTCCATATCCTAAGTAAGAAAAACCTATTTTGATTATATGTTCCTGTTCCTTTGATTATATGTTTCTTATATGTGTGTTTTCTCCTGACATGAACTGTGAGGTCAATTGCAAATGCACTTTTTTTCTTTTCTTTCTTTTAAAGATTTGTTTATTTATTTTAGAGAAAGAGAAATTGCAAGTGCATGAGTGGAAGGAGGGGCACAGGGAGAGGGAGAGAACCTCAAGTGGACTTCCTGCTGAGCACGGTGCCAGACCTGGGGCTCAGTGCCAGGACCCTGAGATCAGGACCTGAGCTGAAATCAGGAGTCAGGAGTCGGTTGCTCAACCAACTGAGCCACGAGGTGCCCCACAAATACCTTTCTATTAACTAACAGGCATTTATAACTAAAGAAGTCAGAACAGTTTTTTATTTTAAGTATATAGTTAACTTTGAAATGGAAATATAAGCAGGACCTTCATTATTTAATTTTCTATTATTTTCTCTAATATATAGACTATTAGGATTTTTAATTATGATAAAACATCTATGGTCAAAATGCTAGTGTTACAGCCTGGCATGGTGGCTAGGAGTTTTCTCTCAGCATGCTGGAAAGTGCTTGCTATCTCTGCTGGGATCCCCTGTGAGAGTGCCTGCTTTTCATATTACTACATTTCAAATAAGATACTCACCATTTCTACATGAACTTTGTTTTATTTCAAGGGCATTTAGGAAATCAACTGGTCTTATATATGGGAATCCTAGAATGCTGAAAGTATATTTTTTTTAACAAGAACAAATTCAGACTTTTTCTTTTCTTTTTAATTATTTTTCTTTTTTCAGACTTTGAATTTGGAGAATAAAGTAAAATATCAGTCAGCCATTTACAAAATACCTAATAATATACTAGACACTGTTCAGATAGTTCCATGTTACTTCATAAATCTTTACAAAAAGCCTGTCAGGCTATCATTACTTCCATTTTACTTTTGAGGAAAATTAGGATCAGGCTTGTGAAGGCCTTTGCTCAAGATCACACATGAGGACACAGAGTCAGGGATGACATGCAGATTTTTCTAGATAACAGAACCCCCAATTTTTCCACTGTGTCAACATGTGCTTTCTCATGTCACTTATAGCCTCTTTGGCCCAAGAAACATGTGCAACCAGCAGCAACAATGGTCTTTCTGTAGAATAGAATCTCTCAGAATCTCTAGTATGTTGTGAGATTTCCAGGCCTCATAGAAAACACAGACACCAGGAATGTAGAACATTGTGTTTCCCCGTGTATTAGACGCACCTCCCAACTTCAGTGACTAGAGACATGGGGCTTTATTTCCTTCATACATGGTTTCCTCGCTACATCTTATTGTAGAATTGGAGATACTTCATGCTCATCATGAATCTCCTGTGCAAAGCAGAGAGAATAAATACGTACCTCACAGGATGTTTGTGAAAATTACATGAGATGACCTATATAAACGACTTAGAACAGTACCTGCACATCGAAAGCACTCAATAGATAATATCTGTTATTATTCTGTCAAAAGTTCCTAATTGCCTATTACTTTGGTTTATTACTCACTGTATTACCCCATGTTGGAATTCCTATACCCTAGTTATCTGAACTGCTGTACATCACAGAGAGTACTGCCGCTTGTCATCCTTTTTCTTCACAGATTTTATTTCTTCCTCATTTGCCCGATGCTAAATGAATTAGAGATTATTTTATTTAACAAGCATTTTTGTAAGTATTGACTATATACCAGAAACTATGCTAATAAGCGTTTTACAAATGGTAAATTTGTAGGTGATACTCACAAAACTCTGTGGGAAAGAATCTCAGTCAGCTTTTGTTCAGGGGATCCGTCACAATAAGCATTATGCCACAGAGGGCCCTATTATAGGAATTCGGTCTTACACAATTGGGAGGGGAGCTGGAGACATGAAGTTGCAGAAGAAGAAATGTAAGATCAGGGAAGTCACCTGCCGGTCAATCTGAGAAGCCAGGTAGCAGCTGAGTGACAACATGAAGGGGAGCTGATGGGGAGGACCTGTTCGTAGCTTCCATCTCTGTGCATCTTTAGTCAGGTGCCCGCTGACAGACCTGAGCCTGTCACTGGTCAGCAGCATTCCAAGTAAGGAAGAATTTCAGGGGAGGGGGTGAGGAAAAGCCAGGACAGGCTGGAGTCCACACATCTCTGTGTCTGTCCATCCTCACCTCAAACCACAGAGATTTCCAGAGATGGCCATTGCTTCCCCTCCACTCTGCATCTCTGGCAAATTTCTCATTCGAGCTGAGTGATCAGAACCATACAAGGATGTAACGTAATTCCTGCCTCAACCAGGTTGACAAAGCACAATCCAGCATATAGGAAGGTGCTATGATTATCCTTGTTTTACAAATAAGGAAATGGGGGCACAAAGAAATCAAGTTAAGTTGCACACGTTGCACAGCTAGTGAGTGGCAGAATTGGGTTTGGTTCCAGGCCATCTGAGTCTGATTCCAGATTGCAAGCTCTTGACTCCTGTGCTTTGCTCCCTGTGCAACAAAATCGGGTTCTATACAAAATCTCAACGTATTTTTTTTTTCTATGTTTCAAGTCTCCTTGTTTCTGGCTAATCAAGAAAATTCATCATCAGGCAGCTATATAAAGGAATGGTGTGTGTTCATTCTGTTCTATTTTCATCAACGCCCCTAACACTTTAGTTTTTCTCACAAATAATTTGTATTTTGCCCTTTCAAGACTCACTTTTTTCTGAATCAGTTCTTGATTATTAACCTTCGAGCTATTTTGATTTTTTTAACTCTGTATCTTTTAGCAGCTGCATATTTGAACTGTTTTAGTGATCTTTTGGATTTGTGTTCTTGTGTATATCCTTACATCGTTCATGTGTGCGTGTTCCATATTCCTGAGCTTACTGCGACATCCTTAAATCTGGAACATTGCCTGCTTTCCTTTGTATCATCACCAAAGTGTGAATAGTAGGTACTCAGAAGTACTTTTTATTAAATGCTACATATCCCTGTTGTAAATAAAGGAAATTTCATCTGAATGACTGGAAATCCTGTTCATACTGAATAAAACTACTTTCTACACATGTATGACAAAGTTATCAAGTTAACTCCCACTGGGTTTTATTCTGGTTTTATGGCTGTCCTCCTAAAAATACCCTCAAAAGAGAATAAAATAGAATGAGCAATTTTGGAATGAAAGAATACCAGTATTTATCCAGTATGTACAAAAATGTTCCTTTCAAATCAGTTTTCTCTTTTTCTGAGTATTAAAATATTCACAATAACATTTTGAAACTTTTATTTTCAAAATTAACACAAATTGGTCTTGTATTATGATTTTACAGCTAGAGTTGACAGATGAATTTAGTGATTAAAATACTGACTCTCCCATTTTGGATTAGGAAAATGAGTAAGATTTAAATTTGTTGTGTTAGAAAATGAAATGTCTATAATAAAATATCTCCATGACAAGGTTCCACTTTGAATCGCTCTTAGAGACAGAATCTCTCATTTTAATATGTAAATAAAGCATGCTTAAACTTACCTGTTGAATGGATTTATGACTGATAGATACAAGTAGGTATATATTTTGGAGGATTAAGTGATCCTTTTTACTTCTTAATTTAATTTAATTGCTTAGTAGCTACTTCTCAAACATTTCAGTGTGTTAGCATGTACGGTGAAAGTAAATTTAAGGAAGTAAAAAGCTAAAGGCAGATGGAAAGGCAGACATACAAATATATTTTTACTTAAAATCTATCTAGCAAATGAGAAATTTTATGATTCTGTTCTTGTCACTGAAAATGGGAAAAAAAAAACGTTCACTATAATAAAAATGAAAGCTAACTAGAAATAACTCCTCTGCTCTTCCTATGTACTTAGAACTATGACTTAAACAAATGAATTAAAGATGAATTCTTTGAAGGGGAAGGCATTTTTTCTCTTTCTGTCCAAAGTAATTTTGTTCCTTGGAATGAGGTAAGTTTCTCTCATAAGAGATAGTAATGATAATAAAACAATAACATGAAAAAACATTTACCAGATGCTTTCTTGTGCCAGGCAGTGTGCTTACCACTCATGATTACACAATAAGGTAGTTACTGTTCTTATTTCCATCTTACAAGTAAAGTGATTTAGGTTTTGAGAGGGTAATAGTACTTGGCCAGCGAATGGCAAAGCAGGGATTTGAGTTTCAGTGGCTGATTTCTGAGTTCAAAGTTTAAATCATACTATTGTCCTGGTAGTGTGGTAACCAAGATGTAACAGATTATAAAAGTGGCCAAATCCTTCACTTCTTCCCATATCCATGCCCTGCATGAGGTGACTTTTCAGCTTTTCTCATCAAGAAGTGAAGACTATGGACTCTGAAAAACAATCTGAAGGGTTTGAAGAGGTGGGGGGGTGGGAGGTTGGGGGAACCAGGTGGTGGGTATTGGAGAGGGCACGGATTGCATGGAGCACTGGGTGTGGTACAAAAACAATGAATACTGTTATGTTGAAAATAAATTTTAAAAATGATTTTAAAAAAAAAAAAGAAGTGAAGTTTCCTCTTCCCTTGAATCTAGGAAGACCCTGTGACTTGTTTCAGTCAGTAGAACCCAAAGAAGTGACTTGGTTGAAGGTCAGTGGATAAGCTACGAGAGCCTTCACGTGCTTCCACTCTTGGAACTCTACCTGGACGCCATGCTAACCTGCTGGAGTGTGAGAGCATATGGTCTAGACTTGTATCAGCGCAGTTGTCTCAGCCACAGACACAGGGATGTGAGAGATTACAAGAGATCACCAAAACCAACTTGCACCTGAGAGCTGATGAGCAGGGAAGACACTGAGGAGGAATGTGACTCACATTAATATCAGTTCTTTGTTGGTGAGACAAAAAGAGATCAGCCAAATCATTTATCCACAGAATCATGAGTTAAATAAGTGGTCATTTTTAGCCACTGTGTTTCAGGATGGTTTTACAGCAATAGCTAACTGATACACCAAAAGCGTTCTGTAAATGGAACAAAAAAACAATAAACACCATATTAAAGAACTCTATCCTATATATTCATATACAGTGAACTCTAAAAGACATGCAGCATATTCTGAAATCAGTCCCTCATTCCTCCTAAGAAAGTAGGAAGCATCTACAGTTTGTGCAGTTAGAACATACTTGGGATTTTCTTCCCTGTATCTTACACCCATCTCATCTTGTCTCAGATGCTGCTTGCCATACTGCTTGCTTTTATACTTGTGTGAGTACTTAGTACTACAGGAATACCTTTTGCTTCTGGCTTGCTAATGTAACTGCTGAGTTTATTCAGTAACATGTAAATTAGAAGTTTGCTTAATAGAATTTGACTTCGTTTTCAGCCAAAAATACAAGCTGTGATATTTATTTCTGGCTTGCTTATTCACATAGATCAAACTGCATTTTTAAAAGTATCAGATCATGTCGGAACAAACCCTGCGCATGGATGTTCATAGAAGTTTTATTCATAATTGCCAAATCTTGGAAGCAACCAAGATGCGCTTCATTAGGTGAATGGATAAATGAACAGTGGTACATCCAGACCATAGAATAATTGTTCAGCACTAAAAAGAAATAAGCTGTCAAGCCATGGAAAGCCATGGAGGAAACTTCGATGGATATCACTAAGTGAAAGAAGCCAATCTGAAAAGGCCACATGCTGTGTGATTCTAACTATGACACTGTGGAAAAAAACAAAACTATGAAGACAGTAAAAATTCAGTGGTTGCTAGAGGCTAAGTGTGGATAGGCTGAGCACGGAGGATTTTTAGGGCAATGAAACTATTCTGTATGATACTATTAATGGTGGATAGATGCTATTATACATTTGTCTAAACACATAGAATGTATAAGGCCAAGAGCAAACCCTCATGTCAGCTGTGAACTTTGGGTAATTTACAATGAGGTGCCCTTGTGGGTTCATCGGCTCTAACGAATGTACCCCTCCGGTGGGGATGTTGCTGGTAGGGGAGGCTGTGCGTTTATGAGGTGAGAGAGTATATGGACACTCCGTATTTTCTGCTCAGTTTTGCTATGGATCTGAAACTGCTTCAAAAAATAGTGGGTTAAACAAAGTTCTCTGAAGACCATGGTTTATATAACAAACTAAATTCTTCCCTTTCTCTCTATGTGGAACATTTCAGAATTTTTCAAGTATATTGATATGATACATGTACACATCTGTGACATGACGAGGTTGTGACTCTCTGAGGTAATCTTGGGCAGTGTAATTCATGGTCAGTGCAGTAACACTGGGATTTGTCTAAAAGGCGAGCGATTTCTTCTTTGAATCCTGAATAATTGATGCTAGAGGGGCATGAAAACTGAGCGTGCATTACTTATCAGTTTTCAGTACCCAGCTTATTAGAACTACTGTTTGATTACTGCCCACTGAAAATCAATATAACATAAAAGGTGTCCATTTTAATGAGCACAGAGACTACTGTGAGAAACAAGAAGGATGGATCAAAGAATTTCTTAATCTGAAGGGGCATTGGAGGTCATCTGCTAATTGAACACCTTCCTTTTATAAATGTTGGCACTGAAACTCCCAAAAGTTAAATGATTACATAGTTAGTGATTTAGTCACTACCACTGTTTACTACATTTTACTGTCTTTCATCAGTGTAAAGTTTGCAAAGCACATTGTGGTGAAGAAAGGAGAATATGGCGGAGCAACTGTGCCTGTGTAATTTGGGGAGTGGTTTGGCTCAGAAATGGCTAGTGCTGACCCTGAACGTTTTCGGTTTTGAGATCATACCAATTAAATTTACTCATGGGCAAAGGATTTATTTTGGCCTTCTGGACAAAGTTTTGCTCACCCTCAACTTAAGCACCACTGTTTGGGAAGCCTTCACTAATGTCCCAGGTACTGTTGACAGTGTCCCCACAGTTATAATCATGGTTCTCAACCCAGAAGTGGTTTTACCTCTCAGGGGACGTATGTCTGGAGACAATTTTTTTTTTTTTTACAGAACTTGAAGCTGCTACTAACCAAGTGGGTAGAAATCAGTGATGCTACTGAACGTCCTGCTACTGATGCTACTGAATGCATAGGACAGCCCCTCTACAGCAAAGAATTATCTGGCTAAAATGTCAACAGTCTTGCTCTTGAGAAACCCTGAATTGCAACATTGTCTTAGGGGCTTGCCAAAACCAGAGGTGGTTCTTTTCTGTAGGTTACACTTAACTTTTAGTCCTTTTACAATTAAGCAATGAGATGGACATTTTAGGATATCAAGAGATATACATTAATTCATTGGTTTCCTTTTTGCTACCCTTGCAATTTTTTAAATCCAAAAGTATATTCAGCCATATCCACATATGACTCATGTTAGTATCAGTTCTTTGTTGGTGAGATTTCTTTTCTTCCTCCTCCTTCTCTTTCTCCTCCTGTTTCTGTTCCTCCTCCTCCTGTTCCTCTCCCTTCTCTTCTGGGTCCCCTGATCTGGAAGGTTTTGGATACACTAGGGTTTTACTTGGAAAAAGTTTTGAGTTTGCGTTTATGCTTGGTTTTCTTTTCTTCCTTTCTTTCTTTTTTTTCTTTTTAAGATTTATTTGTCAGAGGGGGAGGGAGAGAGAGAGCGAACACTAGCAGGGGGAAAGGAAGAGGCAGAGGGAGAACCAGGTTCCTTGCCAAGCAAGGAGCCTGATATGGGACCCAATCCTGGGACCCTGGGATCATGACCTGAGCCGAGGGCAGATGCTTAACCAGCTAAGCCACCCAGGTGTCCCTTATTTATTTCTAGAAGGAAAAAAATTAATACAAAATAATTTTTTACTGAATTATGGTTTTGGTACTCTGTAAACATCTTTCTAGCTTTGATACTCCATTTGTCAATGAACAGAACTTGCCTGAAAAGAGTACTAAATTAATGCAGCTTGAAAGTTAAAAATCCTGTTACTTTCTTGCTTTCCTAATTAAATCCAATGACTATTAAGTCTCTTTTGTATGTGGAGTTGCCTCTTTCCTAGCAGCACATGGGAGAAGAATGAGGCACAAAATAGTCAGCTCTAAGAGAACGGGAGCAGGGGACACAGCTTGAAGGACTGTCTCCCTAAACAACTCCTCAATCCCGTATTTATTAGATACAAGATAACAAAGGAGAAGAAAAGGTTATACATTAGCCATATGTCTAGTAGGTAAACAAGAAGGAATGTGAGTCATATGTCAGTCACAAGTTTTAAAGGTAAAGACGTAAACAAGAAGAGGAGTAGGGTGTGGCTGGTGGACCAGCATGAGATTTGTAGTTGTGCAAATGCCCTTAAAGGGATTACCTTAACAGGAGGCTTTCTCTTCTGTAGGGGAGACTAACAAAAAGGGAAGCATGGCAGCCTTCCACCCTGAGCCGGCTGGCGTTCCCCCGGCTGCTCCGCTTCCAGGACATGTATCATCCCCTCCACTAGAGGCCTTCTGCTAGTACAGGTTTTTCTCAGTGTCATCTTTAAGTATGCTTGCGTGACCAGTACAACTCCTCATTAGTTAAAGTTACAGTTTAAGCAGTGTATTATTCTGAGGGACAGTTACATGGAGTAGTGGTAGATACTGGCTATTAGTGACATCCTTAGAAGAAAGGTGTGACTCATCATTCAATAAATCAGTTCATTAGCATAAAATCAATCCAGAATCTTCTTTCAAAAAGAGCTCGGAGCTTTGCAAAAGGGCCTTGGCCTCCTTGAACACTGAATTTGTTTCAATTTCAAGGTAATTCCTGCAAATGGGTGCTGAGCCAAATGAGGATGCCACTGTGTATAGACAAAGCAAAAAGGTAGTAAAAGCCTCTGACTTCACAACCTAAACTGTGGATGAACTAATGTAGGGTGAGGCCTGAAAAATAGTAAATCATTAAATGGATGACTGGTGTAAGCGAAAGAAGCGTGGTGGAATGTGTCTATCAACCGACTCTAAAATGAATGTCTCAGAGAAAACAGCAATGATTTCTAATGACTCTGCTTTGTACTAAACTCTAAGCTTCTCAGGATGTATCTATTTCTGTTGCATCTGTGGCCTCTAGAAATGATTGATTATACGTTTGTTCTAAAAATGGTTCATTTGGGGGTGCCTGGGTGGCTCAGTGAGTTGAAGCCTCTGCCTTCGGCTCAGGTCATGAAGCCCCGCATTGGGCTCTCTGCTCAGTGGGGACCCTGCCCCCCCACCCCGCCCCACCTCTGCCTGCCTCTCTGCTTGCTTGTGATCTCTGTCTGTCAAATAAATAAATAAAATCTTTAAAAAAATGGTTCATTTTTTCAGAAATACTTATTCTTCTTCACTCATTTATTCATTGAATAGATTGCTACTGAGCATCTATCTACCAGGTATTAGATACTAAGTTAGGTGTGGAGATTATGGCAGCGATAAGACCTACACTGTTTCTGCCCTTATACAATTAATTACAAAAATGAGTGTTTAATTATATTTCAGAGGAAGGAAACGTATCTTACAAGATGGGAATGATATATAGGGAAATATGAACTAATGTACAGAAGAGAGATTTCTCTGTGAAAATGGGTACTTAAGCTGAAACCTCCATGTGGGCCAGCTTCCTGCATTGGGGAACTGCTGATGTCATCATCAAGGATGATACAGAGGGAGGGAAGAGAGTGCAGCAAACTGAGGCAAGGCAGGCTCGTGCGTAGCACTTAAGGCCGAGTTAGACATGGACACTTTTATCTAGTGGATACCCATTATGTACTATACTGTGAAGGCTCAGAAGTGTGAAGGACATACCTGGCTCATTCAAGAAGCTCTTGGTATCATAAGGGAGATATATAAATGATGCTTTTTTCCTCATATGCAATTTCTTTTCTTTTTTTTTTTAAGATTTTATTTGACAGGGATCACAAGTAGGCAGAGAGGCAGGAGGGGGGGTGGGGGGGGTGGGGTGGGGTGGGGAAGCAGGCTCCCTGCTGAGCAGAGAGCCAGATGTGGGGCTGGATCCCAGGACCCTGGGATCATGACCTGAGCCAAAGGCAGAGGCTCAACCCATTGAGCCACCCAGGTGCCTGTAATTTCTGCAGGAGAGGTTTCTTTACCCTATACTTCATCCCCTGTTTCTAATGCAGTAGATTTGTACTGAGTAGTAAATATATGTTGGTTGCATATAATTATAAATATTCATAATGCAATAGTAAGGCTTTCCTTATGCAAGGTTCTTGATTTCTGTACAACACTTTAAATCCTAGAACTCTGGCCTTTTAGCATCCAGAAAATTAAGGTTTCAGGCTACTTTGCCTTTGATCCTTTATGATCCTTTGCCTTTGATCCTTTATGATTATATCCTTTTTAGATATAGTGACACCCAAGGGGCCTGTTCCATGTTCAGGACAGTGAAAGTGCTAGACTGTAAAAGACATTGAGCATACAACATATTAACAGTAGCATCATAGCAAAGTGAACACTTAGAGGTTAAACTGTTTAGGACCTAGTCAAGACTGCTACTCACTGGCTCTGTGACGTTTTAATTTTCTTACCCTCAGTTTTGCAGCAATAAAATGGAGAGAAACATAGAACCTACTTTATAGAATTATTATGAGGATTGGATGTGAAAATGCCTATAAAGGTTTATTTTTTTTAATGATTTTATGTATTTATTTTAGTGGGGTAGGGAAAGAGAGTGTCAGCAGGTGGGGAGGGTAGAAGGGGAGGGAGAGAAAGGGGGGGAAAAATCCCAAGCAGACTCCGTGCTGAGATGGAGCCTGGATCCAGGACCCTGAAATCATGACGAGTGAAACCAAGAGCCAGATGCTCAATCAACTGAGCCACCCAGGCTCCCCCCAATAAAGTTGTTATTATATTTCCAATACATATTAATATTAAACACTTAAAATGTTATTTTTTATTATTTTTGTTATTAAGTAATTCTCACAATTCTTGTGAGATGCTAGTAGTTTTAACATTTGAACCTAGGTTTTTTTCTGACAACTTTCACTTTTGACTGTATCAGGCTGCCCCAGGTTTTTTGTGTCTCTCAGGAAATTTCCTTAGCCATATCCGGTAGCATAACGATCAATCCTCAGAATCCCAATAGGCAGCCTATCCTTCAAATGCTGGGTTGGGGAAAATTGGCCCTGAGACTAAAAGCGAGCTACATCTCCTGTCTCAGACTGAGCTGTAAATATGAATGCTTTTTAAGGTCCAACCTTGGAAACAATCACCAGACATCTTTAAAACTGTCACCATACATAACAGTGTACAGCTTTTAACCTCCAGAACCAAACAGATCTTTGGGCTGTGAGCAATTCCTACATAAATATTTTTATCAATTTCCATAACCTAATTTATTTTGGCACAGAAAATTCCTGAACAAATATAATCATTTTTCAAGATGAAGTACACAGGGAGTCAGGAGCTTTTAGACCCAAAACTGTGACCTGAAATAGAATTATGTTAATGATCAAGTCAGGCAATGTGCACCTCTATTTTTCTTGATTAACTGAAGAGACTGAACTATGATTCTTAAATGTATTCAAGGTAATTTCTCTTCTGGTGTTTTCTTATATTTTGCAAAGGCTTTATAATATATATTATTTATGTAATCAGATGAAACATTTAATTTTAAAAAAGATGTATATTTCATTGCAGGATAATGATGTATATATTTCTTCCATAATCCTATTTGTTCTTATTGTCCTATAAAGAGAACACTCATGCTTAACATATTATAGAAATTCAGTGATAGATGTTAACTTGCTATTCTAAAAGCTATTCTTGATAAATACCATATGAGTTTCCATTGGTTGCCAGGGCATCCATTTGGTTGTCTGTAACTGACTTAGAACATTTTTTGACAAACAGTTTTGACAAACAATTCAAGAAAAATTTGTTTTAGATAAGGCTCAGCTTTGCTTTCACTTAAAGCTTTTAAAAATGGGAGAGTCTAGGTGGCTCAGTTGGTTAAGCCACTGCCTTCCGCTCAGGTCATACTCCTGGAGTCCTGGGATCATGTCCCATATCGGGCTTCCCCTGCTCAGCGGGGAGTCTGCTTCTCTCTCTCCCTCTGTCTCTCCCCCTGCTTGTGTGCTCGCTCGCTCTCTATCTCTCTCAATCAAATAAATAAATAAAATCTTAAAAAAAAAGAAAGCTTTTAAAAATGGATGCCTTGTTTTTCTAGAGTTGTTACTAATCTGCATTTATCATACACAGAGCTGTTTTTAGTATATTCATTCTATGATAATGTTTGATTTTGACTTTGACTTTTTTTTATTTAACATAATGTATTATTTGCTTCAGGGGTACAGATCTGTGAGTCATCAGTCTTACACAATTCACAGCACTCACCAATGTACATACCCTCCCAAATGTCCATAACCCTGCCACCCTATCCCTGCCCCCTACCTTTAACTTTGATCTAACACTGCTTTTCAATATGTGGTCATTTGATATTGGGCTAAAACATGTATTCAGCACATATGCAGGTACCTGAACCTAGGGATTCTATTGTACTCCCTATGCACTCTTCTTAGAATTAACTAATCCTTCCAATACTTCTTGTGATTTATTAATATGTGCACTGATATTTTTAGAAAGACATTAATCTATCAAGATTAAGACTCTAAAGTCTTTAGAATTTTACAGTATCCTACATATAATTAATGAAATTGAATAAGAGCTGATCAAATTTTCAGTAACACTGAAAAGAGCTTTTAACAGGTTGGTTAAGGGTCAGTAATTAGATTTTAACTCCATGCTATCTGGAAAATACTCTTAATTGGTTGTTTTCTAGTTTTGTTTTGTTTTTTTTTAACAATTTTATTTATTTGAGGAAGAGAGAGAGAGAGAGCATGAGAGGGGAGAAGGTCAGAGGGAGAAGCAGACTCCTCACGGAGCTGGGAGCTCAATGCCGGACTCTATCCTGGGACTCTGGGATCATGACCTGAGCTGAAGGTGATGACTTAACCAACTGAGCCACCCAGGCACCCTGGGGGTTTTCTAGATTTTAAAGCAGACCCAGTTTTCAGTGTATATGGTGGTTAGCATATTGTAAATAACAAATTTAAAATACAGCTAATGCTATATCTACTTTTAATTGAATATCATAATAATTTTGTCGTTTGTACTGCAGTGTCCTTTCTTTTCTCCTTAACCAATAATATTTTTTAGTCCTAATAAGGAGCTAAGGAGCTATGTTAAATTTCTGAACTTTACAAACTAATTTTTGATATTTGGGATTTTGCTTTCTGACATTAATTTTTTGTTGTTTGTTTCTTAAAATGTGCTATCATGGATTTATCACTGATGAAAGGACAAATGTTTCTTATGTGACAAGTGCTAAGAGATCATGCATAACTCCCAGGTGACACAGTTGGAGTGTTTTCTGTCATATGTAATACAAAGAAAAAAGAGACCATGTTGACCTGGAGAACTCAGGAAAAAGGAAACCAGTGTATATTGATTTTCTGTCATGTGCTAGACACTATGACAGGATAGGTACATGTATGATCTTATTCAACATACCCAAGGTCATCAGCAAATAGAAAAAAATTAGAGTTCAGAATCATATCTATCTCACCCAAACTTGATATTTTCCTCACTCATACCACTTAAATTCTATAATAGGGTATTTTTGAAAGTTTGGTAAGTTAGGCAAGTATTAGTCACATAGGGAGATGGTATTGGAGGAGGTCATGAAGGAAACATGACCACCAGTTGACCCACAAGCTGGACCTGGGGATCTCCTCAACCTCTCCCCTATCCTTGGAATGTGAATTCCACTTACCTTCTCCATGCTAGAAGCTTCCCCCCAAGGGTACACCTTTGAGATAGAAATGTGTTGCTGAGACCATCTGGATAATATATGTGACTAAACCTAGTTAAGTCCTCTTATAAATTTTAGAGATTCTGGTGGGCAGGCACAGAGATCTACTCATCTTACAGCTGCCTAAGACAAGCCTCCTATGTACATTGCCTTGCTTATTCAGCCTACCACTACCACTCTGGAGTGGTCTGCCTTTCTTTGGGCTCTCCGTGAACTCTGTATATGGAGACCTATTTCACATTTCCCTTGGGAAGCTCCTGAGGTGGCAAACCAACAGATGGTTGGGAATGGGATGATAATGATGGGAAGCAGAAAGGACATTCTGGTCAGAACCACCTGGGTAAAGGGTGGGTATCAGGAAGGGTGTTAGAGCAACATGAAGTAGTTGAGACTACTACCAGATTGAACAGCCTTTGGCAGAGTGGTGAGCATACAGACTGGAGAGGAAGGGTAGCAACATATTGTAAAGGACTTTTAAATGCCAAGCTGAGGAGTATGGACTTAATTAGGAAAGCAGCAGGGAGCCACTGAAGGTTTTGTGTAGAGGAGCAATATGATTAAAGCTGACAGCAGTCTTAATAAGGCTTAATAAATAGTACAGTTTATAACCTTCGGCCAACTGCTGCGCAGAAGCCGAAAGCTGGGCTGCGGAATTAGCAACCCAATTACCGTGAGGAATGACGGCCTGGATTTAATCTGAGTCATCCTTTATAACAAAGTAGAAACTCCTGGAAATAGAAACAAATATCTGAAGTGACAGGTGCCATGTCTTCTCAGAGCTGACTTCCTTTATTTGACTCCATGGTGGCACACTGTTAAAATGCCTTGACAGTGCCATAATTCACTTTTCACCCTGTTTAAAGCCTCTCTTCTTTGTAAATATTCAGTGTATTTTTATGATTTTTCGGTAGGCCTAAAATCTATTGCCATCTGTCTCATTACTTGCAATAAGGCCTCCTTTATTGGTATTAACATACTTTGCCAAAACGGAAGACATCATTATGTTATCTGCAGTTTGATTTAATAGCTGATGTTGACTATGGGACAACACTGAAATTTCAGTTCTAGTAACCAAGATTTTTTTTTTTTAAATTAGAGAGTAGGCTACATAAAAGCCTATTAATTTCCTTTATCTTTTGATTATTTTAAGAGGTGTGTGTGTGTACGCGCACATGTGGGTGCAGGGGCAACAGAGAACAAGAGAGAGGGTATGCATACATGTGTGTAGAGGGAGGGGTAGATGTTTATCATATGGCTTCTTCTGGGGAACAGTTCCTGGCAAACAAAAAAAAAAGCATAATTAAGTTTCTTATGCAACACACGCTCTTTCGTACATTCTGCTGATTTCATAGTCAGAAAATTTTGCTCCCTTATCAGAATTCCAGTATCATTTTGAATTTAGGCCATTTTGCTTCTTATCTTGTATAAGTTTTTTTGTCTTTTCCCTCTTACTGGATTGTACAACCCTGGAGGGCCTGTTTCTACTTTTGCCCATGGTGTGGTACCTGACTCAATGTATTATCTTCAAATAGTTCACTCCATAGCTTTGAGGTTTTCCTTTCTTAGAACAATCTTGCTTGAGCTTTCTTTCACTCAACAGATTTTGAGAAACTCCTAAGTAGTTTGCCAGGTAAACAACACAGGCGCCTCCCTTAAGTTTATAGACAAGGGCACCCAGCTGACTCAGTCAATAGAACATCCGACTGTTGATCTCAGGGTGATGAGTTCAAGCCCCATATTAGGCATGAAGACTAATGGGGGAAAAAGCTTGTAGACAAATAATCATATAGTTACAAGATAATCTAAAAGTGTTGTGATTGGTGTAGGTACAGTGTGGAGGCATCCCAAGATTAGAGAATGTCTCGTTAGGAGAGATGACCTTTTTTCCGAGTTGTAATATACTTAAAAAAGGAAAAATTGTAAAGATGAAAAAGCAGGAGAGATGGTTCTAACAGAATATACACAGACCTGAGCGTATGAGAGTATGGTGACATCAGATTGCTGCTAATTTAGGACAAACTGACGTGAGGACTGGCCATTTATAAAGCTGGAGCAGATCCTGAAGGCATTTTTGTTAACACACTATCAGATGTCACTAAGATTTCTTTATTATAATTTAAAGTTAAAATTGAAAATTAATTGGATGCTAAAATCTTGACAAGGAGGGCAGTCGGTGCAGTTCCTGTTGCCGTTTCTTTGAAAGAAGAAAGGTTGTTTGGTTGAAAATGGTTTTATTTTGTTGCATTAGACTTTACAGGCACATTTAGAAAACATTGGGAATTAGGGTTCTAGTATCTATTTAAGAAGAATAATAATAGTACCTACTTTCAAGGTTATGAGTTTTCAGTGAGCTAATGCAAACAGTGATTAGCACAGTGCACAGCACACATAGGACCCAGTGCATTAGGGTTGTACGAGGGATGGCGCGAATGCTCTCTTACAGCCTAGTCCTTCTGGACTGCTCTCTTTTAAGTAATGTTTGCACCTTGGGGCAAAGTGCTGCTTATTAAGCTACTTCTGATCTCCAGATTTAAACCAAAAGTAGCAGCTCTTGAAGATTTTATTTTATTGCATGACTTAGCCATTTGAGGCCAGTGAGACTTGATAGGGCCCTTTGCCCAGGATTTAGCAAGTTTTCTCTTAACTTAAAATGTTTATTAACATTACAAAGAAATCAGACTGATGCCTGGGAAGGGTTATAAAAAGACTTAAAGGAATATTTCACATCAAATAGATTTTTCTTTGTGCCTAAGTTTTTCTTTCCTTTTTTTTTTTAAAGATTTTATTTATTTATTTGACAGAGAGAGCACAAGTAGGCAGAGAGAGAGGGGAAGCAGGCTCCCTGCTGAGCAGAGAGCCCCATGCAGGGCTCAATCCCAAGACCCCAAGACCATGACCTGAGCCAAAGGCAGAAGCTTAACCCACTGAGCCACCCAGCCACCCCTAATAAAACATTTTTCATGTCTTATACTTGACATGTGTCTTGAACTGTCAAGTTTCACCTCTGCCTTATATCAGCTGTGTGATTGCATCTGAAAAATGGCAATTACAGTATTTATGTCATATGACCATTGGAGGGTCATACAATATTTCACATGATATACCGAACATGGTGGCTGTCAGATATTAAATATTCCATTGGTCTTAGCGTTTGGAACCCTACTACTATGTAAATATGACAGACTGTCATTTACTTACTGCAAGTGAGACAATATGTGCAAATCAGAGAGTATGTACACGTCTTAAAACTTTAGATTTATCACTCAAATCTGAGTAAGGTTGATTACACTATGTTATGTATAGTCCTGTTCTTAGGAACTAATTATTTCTCACTTTAGACTTTGAGCCTGAGGAAATTCATTCATTTCAAACGTGATCAGAAAACACCTAATACTCTAAGTAAATTTCAGTTGTGTCTTAAGGCCGATAGACTCATTTATCAAAATTTCTGTTCCAAATATAGCTACAAACACTATTACTGTTCACAGAAAAATATTTTAGTTTCCTAGTCAGCCACATTTTGTGATGAAAACAGGGACTGCTAGAAGTTTCAACTTTTACCGTATCATATCAATGTTCCCGTAGTGTCTTTACACCTATAAAATATGTATGGTTCAGGGAGAGTTCCAACTGGAAACAGATGGCATACTCAAAATGAGAAACTTGAGGAGAGTTTAATAAAAGGATGACTGACAAAGGGTTGACCAGAGTGTAGGAAATTACAAGGGAGAGCATAGTTACCTTGAGGGACTAGGGACAGCCGTGGTGATGAGTGCGTCCTTGACTGCTCCCAGGCATGAAGTGGCCAGAAATGGCAGAGGACAGAGGGCTTAGGGAAAGGGCTGTTTCACTGAAGCGGGGGCCTTCTCAGAGATGCAGCTGTCCACTCAGGATCAAGTGGCCAGAGCTACTAAGGAAACTCCTAAATTTCAACTTTTGACAAAAATACCAGGATCGAGAATGTGATTTCAAGAAAGTTTAAAAAAAAAAAAATGCGAAATCAATCAAGAGGAGGTTCATTTTTGTGTTATCTTTAATTTTTATTTTATTTTGTAAATGAACTACTCTATATATTTAATATTTGCATAAAATAAGATATACATGATTCATTTTAAGTATACTAATATGGTCATTTACTCTCACCATTTTCCATATATTTAATGTTCTTCTCTATCTTATAATGTCTCATTATTTCCTGGCCCTTTGTTCACAACAAAATGTCTGATCTTTTGAAATGGTGCCAAAGTTCTTTTCTGTTGATGGTGGTTTGTTTTTTGGAATGCTTTAAGAAAAATATCGGTAGTGGAGGTTAGTAAAATAGTGTTTATCCTTGCTATGGAGGAGAGTTCAGCAGCAGATTGAAAATCACTCTGTTAACCTATTTATTTTTGGAAGAGGAATAGAAACCTACAACAACTGGGGAAAAAAACCAGGTCACAAAATAGCATATACTTAGGTTGATAGGTAGGTGTGATTTTAAATATATGTATAGTTATGTACATATGTGTATATGTATTGTATGTGTACATCCATAAAGATACCTAGAAGAGTCACCCTGATGTTGATAGTGGTTATCTCTGGGTGATGGAATTCATAGTCATTGTTTTACTTCATGCTTTTTTACGTAATTAAAAAATATATAATGGACATATATTATATTAATCCTCAGAACATAAATCCTTCTGAGTTTTGGAAAAATGCTGATACCCAAACCTATAACCATTAAAAATATATTAGCATTATCTGGAAAATGTAGTAAGTAAAATATTCCATTCCTATGTTTATCACCAAAGACACTGCTGACTCCGTTGACATTGGTTGCATTTATCTGTTCATGACACATTTGCATGTGACATTTTGAGAAAGGGAAGTGCAGAGGCTTTGTGTGGAGTGGTGAACTATGACTTCAGTCGCTCTGAGTGCTCTGGGGGAGAACATATATCTCATCTGGACCAAGCATCTTCACTGATCGGAGCCTACGTGGACGTGACAGGATGTGCTCATTCAGTCTGCTCACGCTGTGGTGAGGCAGCCGCACTGCAGGCTATTGTTTCTGCTCTGTTTGCACAGAGAGAACTTCGAAGAGCGAAGGGGTGTATTGATGGGCTTCATCGAGGTCACATGGTGAGTCTGTCTGAAGATCTTCCAAGAAGATCTCAGTCCCCAGAGCCTGCATCCAGTCAATATCCTATTGGCTGAGAAGCTAAGTGGATGACGGATGAGCCCATAATCTGGGGAGAGGAATGGGGAGCTGAAATCCATGGGGCCTGTGAGGAGACTTGTCCTTCTACATCACGGCCCACTCCCTTTGTGGATCCCTTAGCCCTGTTGTCTGTCCAGATTGCTTTGTTGTTGGGGGACAATGTCTTAGCCACAGTCTGGTTCTTTGTTTCTTATGTGGGCAGTAAGTCAATGAATTTTCTAAATAAACTGAACTTTTTATTTACCAGTCCAAGTGCAGTAGTCTGAACTGAAAGATTAATTTTATTTTATGGGATTAGACATGACTCAAAACATGATGGAAATCAGTATGTCAATCAGACTTTACACTAAGCTCTTCTTTTTTTCCAGAAATAATACAACTCATCTGGATAAACATGTACACAGTATTCCAACCCTCCATTAAAGGGTTAAAACTGAGCTCTCAGAAAGTCAGTAGCCTATGATATTTAACACTCTGGGGCAGAAAAGAAGGAAAACATTTTTATGTGAAGGGGAGAAAAATCACTTGTGTTTTAAAAATACCTTTAAATATGAATGTGTACAGACTGGGCAGAATGATGTAGGGGGGGAAGAAAATATATATGGTAGCATTAGGAGAGGAATTTAATATATAAGAAAGCCATTCTGAAGCAAATTTGACAGTTTTAAATTACTTTCCTTTTAAAGATATAGCACCTTGTAAAATTGGTTATGAAATGGAGGTCATATATCTTTATTTGTTAATTCGTAGAATTTATGTTTTAACATTTATCTTTACTCTCTAAAGTCATGAAGAATATATCTTTCTTATCAGTTTTCTTATATCTGAAAAATAAATATGCCATTCCTTACTGTTTCACTAATGGATCATTTTAGTTTTAGTTGCAATGAAGAAGTTATTTTGGAGTTTATGTGAAAAAGTAAATTAGCTGCATTTTAAAACAACTGTAAACCATTAATATGTACAATCTCTTTTAAAGTCACATACTCCTAAATCTTTATACCCATTAAAATAATTATGTTGACTAGTATTTGGCAATAAAAATAGTTTATATGTAATATAGCTTAAAGTATTAGTAAGATACCACACCATAACTGGTATGGCCAGTGAAGGTATTAATATTTGAGAAGTGTTCTCAAGTCAAAGAGACTGTGGTCTGTTTTACCAATGTAGTTGTTCTAGACACTAACCATGCATTAAAAAAAAAAAAAAATCACTATACAGTTACTACGTTTATTTTTCAGTCTACCTTAACTGAATACTAGTAATTTTTTTTTAAAGATTTTATTTATTTATTTGATGGACAGAGATCACAAGCCAGCAGAGAGGCAGACAGAGAGAGAGGGGGGAAGCAGGTTCTCTACCGAGCAGAGAGCCAGATGCGGGGCTGGATCCCAAGACTGCGGGACCATGACCCAAGCCAAAGACAGAGGCCTTAACCCACTAAGCCACCCAGGTACCCCAATACTAGTAATTTTTAAAAATACTTAAAATCTCGTCAGATTCAGGGGCGCCTGGGTGGCTCAGTGGGTTAAAGCCTCTGCCTTCAGCCTGGGTCACGATCTCAGGGTCCTGGGATCGAGCTCCGCATCGGGCTCTCTGCTCAGCAGGGAGCCTGCTTCCCTCTCTCTCTGCCTGCCTCTCTGCCTAGTTGTGATCTCTGTCTGTCAAATAAACAAATAAAATCTTTAAAAAAAAAAATCTCATCGGATTCAGAAGAGAAGAATTACACCTCACTGATGAATTGGTCTTCGTTCCTGAAGAGATGACCCATCATGAAAGCCCAAACTGTGAGAAACTCTTGCTGAATAGGAAAATTACCCTGTGTAAACAGAAGCAAGATCAGTCATCTCAGGACTTTTTTGGGAGTACATACCTATCGGTAAAATATGTGCCCCTAATACATGTTTGTATATGTTAATAAATATAAATAATATTTATAATTATATAAATAATTATATATATAATTATATATGTATAAATAATTATATATACACGAACTACTGTAACATATTCTATACGTAATAAAACATATTCCCAGAATAGAATTATTAACATAAATAGATACGTTAACATCTTTCATACCACTCCCAGATAGGTGATTTTGTGAAATACCAGGTATACCCTGCCCCATACACGCATACACACATGCACACTGTGGAAAACATGAATGTAGAATGCCCATCTTCCCTGGACCTTTTAAAGTAGTTCTGAGTTGTATAATTAGAAGTCCCAATTGGAAAACCCAGATTTTTTTTTACCTATTTATAAGTATATTAATAATCTATCACCAAAATAATAAGATGTAATGACCCTCCCAAAACACAGTAGTTTAATTCAATAAGCCTTCATCGTTATTTACATGCCTGTAGATCAGCTGGTTGGTTGTGGGCTCAGCTGGGCTGACTCTCTGTGGTTAGTTGCTGTGGGGGGTGGGGGCTAGTTTGCTGATCTTGGATGGGTTCTCTTACATGGCTCGCTATAGACTGGTTCAGTATTGCCTCAGTTGGGACATCTCAGCTCCCTTCTCTATGTTTGTCTCTCAGATCCCTTGGAAAGGCTAGATTGGGTAGGTTCTCACTGATCTTAGAGAAACAAGATTGGAAACATAATTGACCTAAATGCTATTTCATGCCTCTGCTTTTATCAAGTTTGCTTCTATTTGGCCGAAGTAAAGCAAGTCACTTGACTGAGCTCATTCAGATGGGGAGGGGAATGCAAATGTAAAGAGGAAAAAGCATGAATATGAGAGGCCAGTAATTAGGACCATTAATTCAATCAATCTACAACATCAAGAAAGTCTCTTTTCCATTAAATATGTGCAAATGGACTGATAATTTCCAGATAGCTATAAGAGCAACCAGCCAATTATACCCAGTGTTCTGATTATTTAGGGTAGTCCTCTGCTAGAGGCTATAGATGTTTAATTTTTAAAAAAAATTTTTTTAGCTCATTGAAAGTTTAAGTTAATGTTAAAATTGTATTCCCAAAGGGTTTTGTCATCACTGACTTAGGTTGTCTGGGCTCCAAGGATGCAATAAAGGTAGAATTGTGACTGCCATGATAATGCATTCATTGGTCCCCAGGTTGTTACTGCTGACTAAGTCTATACAGGGAACTGTGCAATAGAGAAAGTAAGCCTCCTTTCATGAAGCATTGACCTTTTAAAATTAAAGAAGAAATGCAATGAAATTCTATATAAGTTAAGTTAGAAATTGATAATTCCAAAAAGGAGACACGGTATTCTGTGTCCTATAGTATATTTTACACAATACATTATTTAAAGAACAAATACCCACCCCCCCAAAGTGGGAAAAAAAAAGAGCACCTCTCTTTAAAAAACAAAAATTCTGAATGATCACTTTGTATCTATTTTTGAGGTAACTGAAAAATGTCCCAAATTCTGTATTACCATCTTAGAAAAAATTGTTCATTTAAAGCATCATAAAATACTCAAAAGTGTAGGAGTAATAACATCTTCATCTTAAGTCATGTTATATAGTTTTCTGTGTTTTCTAGAGGTACTGGTTCAAATGAAGAGCTAAAGGACTTCTCAGAGTGCATATTCACCCTTACAGCATTAACTGTCATTTCTGGAATGCTCATTTTATGCCATTTTAGAGCATTCATTTAGTACTCATTACTCTGTAGCTAAGTTTATTGCCCCAGATTTACAGAATAAAAGGATTGGGGGAAGTTAAGTAACTTGCCCAAGGTCATAATCAGTTGTGGAATCAGAACTTGAATCCATTTCTCCCTAACACCAAACCCGGTGGTGCTGTCTAATCTTAATCATTACACTGTATTGCACTTACTATTACATAGATTTTTAAATATTATTCAGAACTTTTTAAAAGGTGAGTGATCTGAACAGTGCATGCAAAGGAAGTCAGAATGGTCCTTGGTATTGGCCAGGACAGAAGGTCCCATGGCTGGCTGGCATAAATATCCAGCATTTCTTTAGGGTTCTAGATGCTCTGACCCCCAGAGCTCAAAAACGTTAATGTCTCTCCTGCCATGATTGTGCTTTCACTGAGCCACCTTTCATTATTATTTGGTCCCACAACAAGCAATAGTTTCTGACCCTACGGAAGTTTGAATTCTTATAACTGATGAAATTTGCATCTAGTTAAATAAAAACTAACCAGGAAAAAATTTTCAAGGGATTCCTTGGCTTTTATCACTGGACACTTAGTCCTTCTAAACTATATATGTCACCCTCAAAGTGCACTTGATGAATATCCTCAAAAATGAAGATCTGTTCTAAAATGTAGTTACTAACCATCCTCTTGACCATCCTTTATAAGTAAAATAACGCCAGGTATTCAATTTTGGAACTGTCATTCAAATTAAGTGATTGGGCTTCATTTAAGGAGCTATTTCTGTATTTCTGGAACTATAGCTAAGATATATTCTAGGAGCAGTTTGAGAGAATAAGTTGACTAAATTCTGGCAGGCAGATTAGCTATTCCCAAGATGCTTCTAAATAAAGTTTACTTTCTAAGCCTCTGTTGGGCTAACTTAACTGTGCCAGAACAGTTGTTTATTTAGTGGAATTCTACCATGATTTAAACCTTTGCTAAGGCAAAACTGGATTTTTTTAAAAAGTACAGGAAACATTGGCTATGCATGTGGGCAGCGTTTTTAACCACAGAAGATGAGGATGGAATGAAAAGCTGTACATCTCTTAAGAGCTTGCTCGTCTTTCTCTGAGAGATGAATCCTACCTCTTTACCCTCAGGAGCCGCTATCCATAGAAAAATAATTCCATCATACTACCTTAGATAAATATAGTGAAAAGGCAAAATCCCTTAAAGTCCTTTATCAAGAAGCTTTTCAATGAAGTAATTATTTCTTTCTTAGTAAAAAACTAATCTTTATCCTTTGGAGAAAAATTAGAAAATACATGTAAACAAAAGGGAGAATATTAGAATGATCTCTAATTCAATCATCTGAGTAAACCTATAACTATTATTGTGACTTTCCTGGGATTTTTCTGTATGTTCAATGGAGTCATACTGTTGTGATTTCTCATTTGCTTTTTCCTACTAAAATATATCCTGTAAATATTTTCCATGTCATTAAATATGCTCCAATAATATGATTTTAATGCCTACCTAGTAAAAGAGAGCAAACATTCTATTACATATTCCATTATGTACTTAATCAAGTTCTCTGTGTCACAATCAGATTGTTTCTTAATTTTTCATCTTTAGGATAACGCTACAATAAGCATACATCTAGCAAAATCTTCCAACATCCAGAACTATTTCTTCTGCATAAATTCATAATAGTGGAAATGATGACCAAGGTATGTAAAATTAGAAGTCTGTAATGAATTTTGTCAGATTATCCTTTTTTTTAAAAAAGATATTTATTTATTTATTTGACAGAGAGAGAGAGAGAGATCACAAGTAGACAGAAAGGCAGGCAGAGAGAGAGGGAGAAGCAGGCTCCCCGCTGAGCAGAGAGCCCAATGCAGGGCTCAATCCCAGGACCTTGAGATCATGACCTGAGCGGAAGGCAGAGGCTTAACTCATTGAGCCACCCAGGTGCCCCCAAATTGTCCTCTTTAAGGTCTTACCTTCACCAGCAGTTTTATGAGATTCAAATTTCCTTAGACTCTCTCTTTTATTGATTACTATAATTTAATTTTTTTCTCCATCTGATGACTTATTTTAAGTTATGCCTTATTCATGTTTCCTTTATTAGTGAGAATGAACATTTTTTCTTATGCATTTTAGTGTTTACATTTCTTTCTTTTGAAAATACAGGTTTCTCTCTAAACCATCTCTGAGATTGTTAATCTGTTTATAGCCTAATGTGAACTAACATTTCCTTCATCATCAATCAAAAAAATAATTTGAAGACTAATTTGAGATTAGCCCATGAAAAGTGAGTGATGCAGTTCACCCAGGTTTGTAGGTATTTGGCATATTTTTAACTTTAGATGATTTAGCTTTTTTACTTTAGATTTAACTTTAGATGATTTACTATTTTTTATTTTGTTACATTCTTACAAAGAATATTATTATTTCTTTGTTCAAATGCATTTTGTGAACATGTTAGATTTGCCACTGAATAGCAACAATACAAAAAATTAAAATAAAAATAAGTAAAGGTGTAAGTCAGCCTCTATTCTTACTGATCCTATGTCCTTTATCTTTTAGGATAGTAATAGGGACATTCCACCTATAGTAATACGGCTCTGTAGACCAGTTTCTGTCACTGAAATTATCTGTTGTTTTCTAAAGTTAGTCCTTTATCTTGGAACCCTTAGCTCCCATTCTTTAAAAAATGACCTCAACAGGGGCTCAGTTGATTACTATTTTTTAAATTGCTACCCAGACCCTAAAGACTTGTAATTTATGGCATATCCATCCCACTTTTTTTATTTTGTATGTCTTCTTAATTTCGGTCTTTTAAGATAATCATGCCTGAATCTCAAGTAACTTTATGTTGTGGAAAATATTCATACTCACAAACTATGTTTTCTGTCCTTCAAGAAGTGGGGTATTGGTGATGAAAAGGAGTTTCAGTGTGGTCCTAGACTTCTTCTGGAGCATCTCAGTACACGGATGAAAGTGATACTCTCTGCATAAGTCACTGAATAATTCTTAGCTTATTTCTTTAGGAACATGATCAGCTTCAGAGGATATAGTGATGAGGAGTGAAGGCCCTGGAGGCAGATTGTGTGGGTTTGAATTTGAGCTTTGCTGCTTACTCAGTGGTAGTGTTGGGCAACTTTTTAAAACTCTTTATGCTTGAATGATAATAGTACCTATGTTAGCATCCTTTTTTGAGGATTAAACGAAATCATATGGAATATGACTTAACAATGTTGCCTAGGTTGTAGTAAATAATAAATACTAATGACTATTACTAGAATCCGTATACCTACCAGTAAATAAGTAAATGACCTACCAGTAAATAAGTAAATGAAAATTGGAATTACCACATGAGGAAATCTGTCAGAAATATCTTTGACATTTTCATATTTTCCCCTCTCCCACTACAACTAATTGAAAATTGTGAGAAATTGCCTCATCAGTGATTTCTTCCCATTGACTTTAATGCTGTGATGTGCTTCCACATTCGGTGGACTGATTCAGGACCACGTCACTGAAGCCAGGAGATGGTAGGACGTGGCTTCCTGGAAGACTTCAACAACCAGGCTCACAGCTGTGGGTAATGTAGGTCTCAGATTCAGCTCTTGTTCTAGATACATTTTTAAGAAAATAAAAGAAATTGGCAAATTCTGAAGGAAACCTTACTGTGTATTGAAGTCAGTTGCTTGGCAGCTGCTGTTATGGTGCCATGGCTGTGGCTGTTTTTCCTTTTTTCCTGGAGTATTAGCAGAGGAATATTAATTTCCTTAATTCTGTAATTATCTGCAAGAAACGTGCTTAAGCATTTGGAGCTATGTGAGGAAGAGGTTCTGTGAAGTAATATAATCCTCTAAGAGTGTCTGAGATAAAAGGCTACTGATAAATCAATGTGTGGTATCTCAATATGGAATAAATAATCAGATACCTGGGGGCTAATGGGCTTAGTTGGGAGACAGGGACTGGAATGTTTCTGCCCTTACCTTAGTGATGAAAGTAATAGCATCTGTAGCATTTACAATACATTTGGCTACAAATAAAAATATCTCTAATGGTGTTTAAATAGAAACTTCTGGGGCACCTGGTGACTCAGTTGGTTAAACATCCAACTCTTGATTTCAGCTCAGGTCACGTTCTCAGGTTCCTGGGATTGAGCGCCATGTCAGGCTCCAGGCTCACGGGTGTCTGCTTGAGGATTTCTCCTCCTCTCCCTTTCTTCCTAACCCCATTCATGTGTGCTTGCGCGTGTACCCATTCTCTATCTCTCTAATAAACAGATAAATCTCAAAAGAACGAAAGAAGAAAAGAATAGAAAGAAAAGAAAGAAAAGAAAAATGAAATGTAATAAATCTCGAAAGAAAGAAAGAAGAAAAGAAAAACGAAACGAAACTTCTGTGATGATAGAAATGGTCAATAATTTCACTCTTCCAGAAGAACCAAGTTTGTTATCTTCTTTAATCTTGCTTAATTCAAACTTTAAAGCCATATGTAGCAACCATATTGGGCAGTGTGGTCACTTAAGTATAAGGTCTATTTTTCTCAAATAAGAAGAAATCTGGAACTAGGAAATAGAGGAATACTATAGGTACTTAAAGATATTATTGAGGCAATGAGTGGATAGAATTTTAGTGCTTTTATTTACATAATATACTGGTATCTTTTATTCTCTTTAAGCATTTTTTCCTGAAGTTATAATCCCTTGTAAAATGAATGTATCCAAAGGCCCATAACAAAGAGTTGAAAGAAGCTTCCTGTATTATATAAACCAATGGACCAGTTTAGTTTGCCTGGTCTTAAAAGAGAACCAATAGGATGAAATCACCATTTAAAAATACAGTTGTATATAGCACAGATGGGAATGAGAGTTATGTTTATCCCATATTCTCTTCAAATATAGAATTGTGCTCTTTACCTATCTGACTTCATTTCAGAACTAAGTGAAGGAACATTCATTACTATGTTTAAAATAGCTTGGTTTTAACAGCTGCCTCAGGAAGTAAACTTTATTGATTTTATAATTCTAAGAATAAAGACTTCACTTACCTCTTTCCTCTTCCAAACACCTGCTGGGTGTAAAATTATACCCTACCTTTTCCAAAACAAAGCTGCTACCTAGTTTATAGAAGTCATAAAACTTTGAGAACTAAGACAGATGTATGAGTTTAGAGTATCTTAGATCTGGCTTTTCCATTTATCTTCTTACCGTGGTAATCTAAGTTCTGAAAAAAATGTTGGAGCCTTCTTATGAATACCCTACTCTTACAAGTAGCAGTGGATTTCAGGGATTTCCTGGACCCTCCTCATCTCAGGTAAAAATAGTTTGGAAGACTCTTAGTTAGTCCCCTGTCAGTGTACAGGGACAAAACCTTTTTCAAAATCCTGTTAGCTACCAGTCAGTTTCCATAGGTTGTTTCTTCTTATTATAATGCTTTGAAGGAAACATTATAACATTATTGCTCTATTTTATGGACTAAATAAATGCATCTTTGAATAATTAAGTAATTTGCTGTGGTAGATTAAATTCTTCGAATCCTCCTAACGAGAGTTGGAGTTTAATCCCTTTCTCCTTGAATTGGGCTGGTCTTCGTGGCTTGTTTGACCAATTGTATTGGCAGAAGTGATATTCTAGGAATTCTGAGACTGGGTCATAAGAAACCTTGTAGTTTCTGCCCACAACTCCTGGGACACTTGTTCTTGGAGCCCTGAGCTGACATAAGAAGTCCTACTATCATCAGGCCGTCATGTTCTGAGGAAGCCCAAGATATGCTGAGTCTTTGGAGCCACCCCAGCTGAAATTCCAGTATCATGGAGCAGAGATGAGTTGTCCCCACTCTGCCCAGTCTAAATTCCTGGCTTATAAAGTCATGAGATTTAATAAAAAGAATAAGATGAACATGGTGGTGAGGAGGATAATTTGTTGTTTAAGCCAGAGCAGATAACCGGAACACTTGCCAACTTCTAACCAAGAGCTTCTGACCCCAGAGGCCATGCTCTGTAATCTCCCTATAACTGTCAGCTGCTCACGTTCCTGTGATGCTTTATTAAGTTTGTGATTTATAAGCACAAAAATAGAACTGAATGTTGAATTTCTCTTATAGGAGAATTAAGCTAAAACCAGTTTAAAGTAACTCTGGTGTCATACTTCATTTTTCTTCATAGCCCCTAATCCAAAATGGCATTATATTATTTATTTGTTTCTTCAACTGTCTGTCTCCTCCCCCAGAATATAAACCCTGTGAGGACTTTGTAGCTTCAACGGCATCTATACCAGTGTCTTGCATGAGTAGGTGCTCAAGGAATATTAGTTAAATACATGACTTAATGATTTACAGTGGAAAGAAAGCATAGATACTATTCTTTCTATGGAATATATTCTTCTGGAAAACTATGAAAACCAGAATCTTACAAAGATGATAAAGCAAACATCTGGATGCCCCAAGACCAGATTTAATAGATATTAAGATTATACCATATTCACATCAACAGCTTTTTCCTCTTAAATATTCGAAGGTTGAATCTGCCTGTACTTTCTTATTCCCCTTTCTCCTGTCCCAGAGGCAATGCTATGTGTACTTAATACATGTATTCTTAATGTTGTTACTGCATATAATTTTATGAACAAACAATGTTAATTGACTTGGTCTCTGAAGTAAAGTTTATCATAATTCCAATGCCTTTTCACCTGATCCTGCTGTGCCCCTAGTCCAGTCATCTAGCCTGTCATCTTTTTTGTACCATCTTGCTACTTGTTCCTGGCTTCTTCCTTTCTCACAGCAACACCCACCAGCCAAATTAGTCCTTCAAAAACATAGTATCAGATTCATAAACCTCTCTCCTCCTAGCCCTTCAGTGGTCTCTAGCATACCTGGAACAAAATGCTAAGTCCTTACAGTGCTCACCAAGGTTCTGTATGACCCACTTTCCAGCCTAACTTCTGACCTCCCAGTGTCCTTCCTCCCTGTGCTTCAGGTGCACAGGCCGCCTCTAGCCCCTTTGCCATTTAGGGAGCATAGTGGGCACATTGCCAAGCACATTTCCATCTCTGGGTCTTTGCATTTGCTCGTCCTGCCCCCTGATTACCCGTGCATAGGCCTGTCTCCTGTGACTCCATCAGGTCACTGACTGCATGCAGATTTTGTTCAAAAGTCATCTCCTGGTGGGGGTGGGAGACCAACCAATGTATAGTTGAACTGTGATCAGGATCCTTTACTAGGCTTTCCTTTTCTCCATAAAGCTCCCCACCACCTGATAGAATCTGGATATGTATATATGTATGCATGCATTTATCTGTTTGCTCTTTTTTTTTTTTTTTTTAAAGATTTTACTTATTTATTTGACAGAGAGAGATCACAAGTAGACGGAACGGCAGGCAGAGAGAGAGAGAGAGGGAAGCAGGCTTCTTGCTGAGCAGAGAGCCCGATGTGGGACTCGATCCCAGGACCCTGAGATCATGACCTGAGCCGAAGGCAGCGGCTTAACCCACTGAGCCACCCAGGCGCCCCTATCTGTTTGCTCTTTACTCCCTCATCAGATTATAAGCTTCTGTTAGGTTAGGGATTCTATGATGACGTCCTTTCTATGATTCTCCTATGGTTACATCCTTTTGATGCCCAGAATAATGGCTGACATGAAGCAGATGCCCCCCAAATATGTGTTGAATAAAGAAACATAGGAATATACTGTTCTATGCTCTTAAAAACTGTATATAAATTATATCATATCAAATGTATCTTGTGGCAATTTGCTTTTCTCAATCAACATTGTTTTCAAAATATGTCCCTGTTCAGATCTATCTACCTCCATCTATCTATCTATCTATCTATCTATCTACCTTTCTGTTATCTCCATCTACCTTTCTAGTCCAGTCCTTTTAACTGGGACGTATTATCCCATACAGTTTATTTATCTGTCCCTCTACTTCTAGAATATGGTCACTTTCAGTTTTTACTTTTAGAAACAGTGCTGAAAGAAACATTCTTTTAAATATGCTTTCCAGGGGCGCCTGGGTGGCTCAGTGGGTTAAGCCACTGCCTTCAGCTCAGGTCATGATCCCAGGTCCTGGGTTCAAGCCCCACATCAGGCTTTCTGCTTGGCAGGGAGCCTGCTTCCTCCTCTCTCTCTGCCTGCCTCTCTGCCTACTTGTGATTTCTCTCTGTCAAATAAATAAATAAAATATTTTAAATAAATAAATAAATAAATAAATAAATATGCTTTCCTTATTCATTTTTCCTTGTAGGCATATAACAGAATAAACATCTGTGTTTCTCCCTCAGTAGTTAGAATCATCTATAGAAGTGATTACATTAAATTCTTTTTTGCTCTGAGTATTAGTCTACCCCCACCAGAGGTCCATGTGCAAACCTAAAAGTCATTTTAGGAAGGGAAAAAGACCAACATCACAAAAACTTTTTCCTTAAAGAACAAGTTTAATATTACCTTTAAATCTCATTCATTTTTCTGTTATCATGCCCTAAAGCTGTATGTGTTCTGCGGTCAAAATTCAAGCGTAATGTTACCTCTGATTAAATTATTTTACTCTGATGTTATATGCATGCGTGTTTGTGTGGGTGTAGATGGCAATAATGATCATTTGAATTACTGTGGTCCCAAGTTGCTTAAGCAGAACTAATATTCCACTAAACCATAAAGAAACTTTTTAGCGTTCTGCATTTTGCTTGCTAAAGTTTAAGAAAAGCTGATTTTATTACAAAACTGTGAACTTTGTTAAATGAAGAGGTGATGAGTAAAAACACTGCAAAAACCCATTGATACCTATAATACTGAGGCATAATATAGACAATTTCCAAAAGAATTAGAACTTCCAATGTGCTTTGAAATAGCATAGTTTACCAGTGATGTCATGTGTTTTGACTGTGAAGTTATGAATGTCTAAAAGCGAGAAGAAAAAAAAACAAACTACTTTTGGGGGGTGATGATTTTGCCTTCCTCATTGTTAAATGATTCTGGAAAGAAAAAAAGCTGAGTTCAATTCACTTAATTTATAATTTGTAAAACTTTGGACAGTCATTGATCTAATCTTTACTTCAACATTTAAAAAGTTGATCTGTGCTTAGGAAAATTAAAAAGTAATGTTGGGGTGCCTGGGTGGCTCATTCAGTTAAGCGCTGCCTTCTGCTCAGGTCATGATCCCAGGGTCCTGTGATTGAGCCCCACATTAGGCTCCCTTGTCAGTGGGGAGTCTGCTTCTCACTCTTCCTCTCCCTCTGCCCCTCGTTCCCCACTTACTTTCTCTCTTTCTCTGTCTCAAATAAATAAAATCTTTAAAATCTGAACTAAAAAAATAAAAAATAAATTAAAAATGTTAAAGATTAATGACAATTATACCTTAATAAAGCTGGAAAAAAAGTTGAATGGATTCAGAAGACATCATTCGTTCATTTATCAATCAGTTATTCATTGAGTGCCTATTAGGAATCAGGTGATATCCCAGATGTGGGGGACACAAGTGTGGAAAAATACTTGAGGTCTCTCTGCTCCCTGTGAGTTTACTATCAGTGGGTGAGAGAGATAAGAAGCAAACTAATACTTAGATGAGGTAATGCCCGAGGATGCTGTGAGGTGCTGAGAAGCTGATGACACAGGGCGGTGTGACTGGAAGTGCAGTGCGGCTGGGGGAGGGGAGCAGAATTGCTTGAGCTGTGGAGGCCATGTGGAACCTCTGAGGGGGTGATCCTTGAGCTGAGAGAGGAAGGAGGTGTCAGCCATGCAGACATCTAGTGACAGTTGGAAGGAGGATGGAACAGCAAGTGAATGGTGGGAAACACCATTGAAACATTGATGTTTCAGTGGGAAACATCCCACTGAAAGGTGGGAACAAGTTTGCTGTCCTTGAGGAATAAAGAGGTCTGTGTGGCCCAGGAATTGAGGGAGGGGGTGGTAGAAGATGCAGTTGGTGGGACAGCGAGGGGCTTTAAAGGCTTGGGTAGGACCTGTATCCTATGCTAGGAATTCCTAGATATTCTTGTAAACCACCAGAAAGGTTTATCTGGGAAAGGGGGTGACCAGATTTATATTTGTGTGTGTGTGTGATATTATGCATATATAACATTATTTATTATGATAATAATGACTAGTAATATAATAATTATATTATAATTAATAATACTGATGGGAGGCAAAATATGACTACCACCTTCTTAGGATTTTTCAGCTGATTTTTAAACTGATGTAACATAGAATAACAAGAAAAACATGTGTGTTTTGCATGACGGGGGTACCCTCCTTAGGAAATGAAGACCCAAAGAAGTGGTAAAACCATGCATTTGTGCTAGGTTGCACCATGTGGAAAAGCAGCTGAAATACACAGGAGGCCAAAGAAAGACTAGAATTATTTTATCAAGTCCTGTGTGAACACAGTCATCTCAGCTTTGACTGCAGGTTGAAGAATGTTTCTTTTCTTCTGGTGCAGGGAAGCCATCTTTTCCATGGCAGTTTTTGTCTCCTTTTTTTTTCAGGAAGAGAAGGGAAGTTCAGAAGGTCCTTCCTGCACTGCTGTTTCCAGGTGCCTCAAGCCCAGACTAATTCCCATGAGACAGTGACATACGTATAATCAATATAATAATACATAACATATGATGTGCAGAGATAATATATAATATTCATATACAGTTGATCCTTGAACAACAGGTTTGAATGGTGCAGATCTACTTATACGTAGACTTTTTTCAATAAATAAAGTAAAATACTGTAAATGAATTTTCCTTGTGATTTTCTTCATTACATTTTCTTTTCCTTCCACTTAACTTTATTGTAAGAGTACAGTGAATAATACATATACAGATACATGTTAATCAACCACCTATGCTATTAGTAAGGCTTCCGGTCAACAGGAAGCTATTAGTGGTTCAGTTTTGGGGGAATCAAGAACTATACTTGGACTTTCGACTGCACAGGGGGTCAGCTGCCCTAACTTCTGTGTTGTTCAAGGGTCAATCTGTATAATATAATAAGTATATACAACATATTTATACGTTTTTATTTTATGTATTTATATACATATTAGTGACCTTTCTGGCTACTAGCTGGAGAGTGGATTGTAAGGGGCCCTTAGTTGGGGAGGGCAACTACTGAAAAGGAGTAAAGCTT
Organism: Lutra lutra; assembly: GCF_902655055.1. NCBI lineage: Eukaryota > Metazoa > Chordata > Mammalia > Carnivora > Mustelidae > Lutra > Lutra lutra. Next base: position 32,292,986 of record NC_062281.1, on the reverse strand, counting down.
TCCAGCAGTCCAGAAGAGAAAAAATGCATTAGTGAACTAGATCAGGCAAAATTTTTCAGCCCAGGCACTATTGACATTTTGGGCCAGACCATTCTTTGCTGGGGAACTGAGGGGCTGTGCTGTGCATTGTAGGGTATTTAAGCACCATTTCTGGTCTCTTCTCACTAGATATCTGTAGCATCACCCACCTCCCTGCTCAGCTGTAACAGCCAAAAATATCTCCCTATACTGCCAAGTGTCCCTGGTGGGGGCAAAATTGGCCCCAACTGAGAACTACTGTTGAGGTGATAATACTGGTGGGAAAAGAAGCCAATTTTAATATATAGTTGGTGATGGAGTGTAAATGACTTGTTGGCTAATTGAATTTACAAGGTCCAGGGTAAAGAAGACATTGGTTCTTGTACATGACCTCCACTTTCATGCAAATAACAATATTCTTTTTGCAAATTATACTTATCTTAAGTATCCTAATACAGGCCCTAAAGGACTCTTCTTGACAACAATATCTTACTTGGGAGTTTTATTGCTATTTACATGTACATCTCTGAACACAGAGAACCACAGCATTATCTACTAATCTGTGCTTCTCTGTTGTTCAGTCAGGTGTTCTCCCTGATTACTCTCAGTTGTGAGGATCTTTGATGCTATGAAAGGAAACTATCTCTTCCTGATAAATATCAGTACATCTGCTTCATCATTTATAATGGCCTGAATGATTCATGTATATTTGTGTGACTTTATAAGCACCCTGAGGACACATAGGTATGGATTTATGTCCCAGATGAAGAGCTAGTACATTCTCTAGCTATAGGATGTGAAAGGGGCAGAGGTGACCATACAGCTATGGAAAGTGGGTATGGTTTGACTTGAAGTAAACAGGGAAATAGTCTCCATTCTTTCACTCTGCTGTCCAGTCCTCTGGAACCATTCCGTCATCATACCTGGAGAGTGTGGCGCTATCACATGCCCTCTGTGTCTTCCTTAAGCTCAGCAGCCCCAGATATGACAAGTGTCCTTCCTGTGACATATTTCCTCACCTTTCCGTGCTCTGATCACTTACTGTTTTGTGGGATGTGGTTGGGCATATCTGCATGATCACCCATCTCCTGTGGGCACCCAAAACTAAAATCGAGTTCCAAAAGTGATCAGATAGAGGAAGAGTAAAGTGAGGCTTTACTTCCTTTATTCTGGGTGTTACATCTGTTTTTAAAAATCACGCTAGGAGGACGCCTGGGTGGCTCAGTTGGTTGGACGACTGCCTTCAGCTTGGGTCATGATCCCGGAATCCCAGGATCGAATCCAGCATCGGGCTCCCAGCTCCATGGGGAGTCTACTTCGCTCTCTGACCTTCTCCTCGGTCACGCTCTCTCTCACTATCTCTCTCTCTCAAATAAATAAATAAAATCTTTAAAAAAAAGAAAAATCACGCTAGGGTTTTTGTTTTTGTTTTTGTTTTTTTTTTTTGAAATCCACATGACTTTTTTTTTTCCCTCCAAGGAAAAATTTAAAATAATCATGACTTTCTGTCTAAAAAATGAAAATGGATACTATTTATAATGCTTTTGCTATAAAAATATATTGGAGTTAGTAATTATTGAAATTAGCATCAACAGAAACAACTATCATTTTATGACTGCTGGTCATGTGCCAGGCAGTTAGCGAGGCCCTCGCATGTGTTATTTCTAAAGGCCTTGATGCTTCTATCAAATGGGTATTATTATTCTCAGTTTATAGATTTGGAAACCTGAATTGAGAGGTTATGTAATCTCACTCAAATTTGTATCGCTGGTGAGTAGTGTAACTATGTTTCAAACATACTGGGTTTGCTTCCAGAGCCTATATTCTTAACCATCTCCCTTTCTGACCCTTTCAAAGTCAAATAGCCACAGTTGACCAAGGGCTTCCCACTCTATTCCGGGGATTTTATGAATCTCATGTCAATGACTTCTCACCGCAACCTAATAAAATGGGTGATTTGTTCTTGTTTTATCACTAAAAATATATAAGGTTGAGAGAAGTTTCATACTTTACCATTTTTATCAGGACCTTACGATTTCAAGAGACAGAAAACCTAGATATTAATAATTCATGTAAAGGGTAGAACTGGCTTCTGTCATGCCTGACACCAAAGGATATAACTTCCTTCTCTCCGTCTTTTGGCTGTGTTTCCCTGTGTTCTTCTCACACATTGTCTTGCCTGTTAAGGTGGCTGAATGGTTTCCAACAGCTGCCAGTTTATATCTTTTCTGCTCTCCAGTCCTTAGCAACCAGCCATGCCTCTTCCCTACAGCTCTTACACGGCCCTGGAATTGAATGTATTTTCCTTATTGGCTAGAATTGAATCACATGCTCCCCTGGGGCAGGGAAGTGGGGTCAGCACAACTCAAACTCCAAGAAGTAGAGAGAAGTGATACATTGTGTGTGGCGCCCCCCCCACCCAGGGATGACTGGGAAACAAAACAAATCAAAATATCTGTCCATTATATGCACCTCTGATCCACCAGCAGTAAGTGACATAGTCAGGATTCAAATTCAGATTTGTAAGGCTCCAAAGCACTTTCTCCAATCCTTTACATTGATCTCTTCTCCAGATAATTGTCTTTAAAAATCCATTGTGAGATAATTTCTCAATCTCTTGAGGTTTTGTGAAAAAAAAAAAGTCATTTTGTTAAGGAAATGACATTTCATAGCATCAGCATGCTTGTGATATATCTTTTAACAAAAGTAACAAGCTATCAACATACAGGAAAATTTTATTTCTAAAAGATAGACATCCTCTAAATTTAAGGTAAAAAAATGTAATGATTTTGTGTCTAATTTCATAGCATATTTTTGGATTGAATAAAATGTTCCTCTTCATATCCCCAAAATAAAGGATATTTAGCATAGAATGGACTTTCTCCTCACCTTTCATTTTAGGGCTGCATTACTATTTTGTATCTTTCCCACTAATACAAATAGTCTTCGGCATTTCAACAATCTTTGGTTCAGTATTTTTGACCTTTAGCTTTGGGGATAGTACTCTCCCCTTTGGAAAAATTAAGCAGAGTAGTGTAAGCAGAAAGAAATAATATAAACTAATAGAAAGTGTGGGATTAGGAACCAGGAAGCCAGGATTATGGTCCCAGTTTGAAATTACCTCCCTGTAAATGAGGGATGGCAAATGAGGTTCTTTCTGAAATGATCACTACAGCCCTCTTACATAATCTCTTTAGTGGCTGTGTTTTCACCCTGAGTGCAGTGGAGCTTTTCAAATTACCAGTAAAGCAACGTCCATTCATTTAGACACAATGAATTAAGTATCTACGACAAGGTACTGTGGTAGATAGGGTAGAGCCTGCAAGGTAACTTCTCAAGATCATCTGACATCCCTAAGATGCACTGAGTTTCTCGTATGTGTCTGACTCTGTGCTAGAAGCTACGGCTGTAAAGATGCTCACAAAAGCCCTAAGGGGCTTATCATTTAGCTGGAAAAATGTGGGCAAAGAGAAAGAAAAATACATAGGGGAGCATATACAAGGTGCCATTTAATAGGGCAAGCAAGTGCTTCAGGCATTCAACTTCTAATGAGCAGTTCAGACTTTTGGGCACTGTTCACACATAGACTGTAATAGGGTGAATCTAGTGCATCCATGAATATCAGCGTAAAGGTAAACGTTAGGAGATCGAGTAGATATACAAGGACTAGACTGTTGACTGATTTTGTCCACATTCAGAGTGGACTAAACAAGGAAAGAAAAGGTTTGAAAAACCCATCACAGAACAGAGAAATGGTCATGTCTTCATATGTTATACAGTCCAATACTGGAGGCATGAGCTCATATCAACACGTCTTGTAAGTGAGAAATACACCCTGAATTTCTAAGACGCAATATGAGAAAAAATGCAAAATATATCATTAGAAATTTTTGTACTGACCACGTGTTGAAATGCTAATATTTTGGATGCACTGGGTAAGATCACATCTTAATAAAAGTAATTATTTTTATTGTGGATTTTAAGAAACTTAAAATTACATTTATGGCTTATATTATATGGCTGTTGGATAATGCTGTTCTACTTGACCAGAGTAGGAACTAGGAATACTTCGTAAATTCTCCTTTTTACCAGGTCTTTACTCCCAGCTGTAAGGAAGCTCTAGATTCCTTTATTTCTAAAGCTTGGTCACTAATTTCAAAATGTGTTTGAGGGTCATTGGGTAAGAGAGTTAATACTGAGCACCTGCTCTTTTCTGGGCTGCCATATAAGGTAGGTTTCATTATCCTCCGTTCAAAGGAGACTCATTCAGATTAAGTAGCTTCTCCTGGTCCATAGAGAGCCAGTAGCAGAATTCTAACTCAAGACTGTCCTGCTCCCAGCTGGTGCTCGACTCTGCACCCAGCTGTATGCCTCAGGTCCTGCTACTGAACTGGCATTAACTGAGGACTGGGCTGTTAGGATGTCACTAGTGCATTTTCATACCTTCGCACAGAAAAGAAGGCAGTACAGGGATAAGGAGCAAGCCAGCGTGGGACTCTAAGCTTGAGTCTTCTGCTTTGCAGCTGGACAAATTATTTAACCATTCAGAGATTGGGTTTTATCATCTTGGGATGACAGTAATGCTTTTCTCACAGGTTTGCTGTAAGTGTTAAGTCTGATGAGGTTTATTAAGTACTTAAAAATGCCTAACAGTGCCATCCTTAGGATTCAGTAGATGGCAGCAGCATATTTAGGACAGGAGGCTAGAGATAAGGCCTATTGGTACAGGACCCTATAGCTTGTCTGATAGGCCTGGAGCTGGGTTAGCACCGTTCTTAATTTCCCAGCCATGTGAACTTGAGCCAGTCACTTAACTTCCCTGTGCCGCTGTCACACCTACATATGAACTGGATTTAATGAAAGTCCCACTCCCACTGTTGTTGGGATAATTCAATGACATAATGCATGAAAGGCTCTTAAAATATCACCTGGAGCAAAATAATGGGAAATGACAGTTTCATTGTTGCTTTTGCTGTTGTTAATATTTAGAAGACATTTGCTTTTTTAAATTGTATTTATATTTTTGGCTTTTTAGTCTTTTAGCTTTTATTTTTTAATTTTTTTTTTTTTAGAGATTTTATGTATTTATTTGACAGAGAGAGAGACAGCAAGAGAGGGAACACAGCAATGGGAGTGGGAGAGGGAGAAACGGGCTTCTACTGAGCAGGGAGCCTGATGCGGGGCTCTATGCCAGGAGTCCTCGGATCATGACCTGAGCAGACACTTAAGGCAGACACTTAACTGACTGAGTCACCTAGATGTCCCTTTGTTGTTTCTGTTTTTTGTTTTGGGGTGTGTTAAGTTTTATAAGTTCTTTCCGTGTTTTGGATACTAACCCTTTAACGGTTATGTTATTTGAAAATATCTTCTCCCATTCTATAGGTTGCCTTTTAATTTTGTTGATTGTTTCCTTTACCGTATAGAACCTTTTTTATTTTGAATGAAGTCCCAATAGTTTATTTTTGCTTTTGCTTCCCTTGCCTCAGGAGACGTATCTGGAAATAAGTTGCTTTGGCCATTGTCACAGAAGTTGCTGCCTGTGTTCTCTAGGCTTCAGGTCTCTCTCTAGGTTTCAGGTCTCTCATTTAGATCTTGAGCCCATTTTGAATTTATTTTGGGGTATGATATAAGAAAGTGGTCCAGTTTCATTCTTTGACATGTCACTGTCCAGTTTTCCCAACACCATTTATTGGACAGACTGTGTTTTTCCCGTTGTATTTTCTTTCCTGCTTTGTTGACGATTAATGGACTGTGCTTTTCTGGGTTTGCTCTTATGTTCTGTTGATCTCTGTGTCTGTTTTTGTGTCAGAACCATACTGTTTTGACTACTGTAGCTTTATAAGTTGTTGTCCATAATTGTGATGCCTACAACTTTGCTTTTCTTTTTCAAGTTTGCTTTGGTTATTTGGATTCTTTTGTGATTCCACAAAAGGTTTGAGATTGTTTATTCTAATTCTGAGAAAATGCTGTTGGTATTTTGATAGGGATTGTATTAAATCTATAGATTGCTTTGGGTAGTATAGATATTTTAACAATATTTGGTTTTCTAATCCATGAGCATGGAGTATCTTTCCATTTATTTTTGTCCTCTTCAATTCCTTCATCAGTGTTTTATAGTTTTTGGAGTGCAAGGCTTTCTCCTTATTGGTTAGGTTTATTCCTAGGTATCTTATTACTTTTTGTGCAGTTGTAAATGGGATTGATTCCTTAATTTGTCTTTCTACTGCTTCGTATTGGTATATAGAGGTACAACAGATTTACATTACATTTACGTTACATTACATTATATTTACATTTACATTGATCACGTACCCTGTGACTTTACTGAATTTGTTTATCAGTTCTAGCAACCTTTTGGTGGAGTTTCTTGAATTTCTATATGCAGTATGTCATCTGCAAGTGGTGAGAGTTCTACTTCCTTCTTGCTGATTTGGATGCTTTCCGTTTCTTTTTGTTGTCTTAGCTTCCAAGTCATTAAAATTTAGTTCTTAAATTTTATATCGGCCTAGGTATGCATCTGAAAAATAATCAGGCCACTGATGAATAGATTACTGTCTGCAGTTTCTACTCTCATTTGTTTTGTTTTAGGGAGGCATGGGATTTGGTTTGTAGTTATTAACTCTTCAGATGTAGGCAGTTAAATATATTGAAGAGACAATTTGGCAATTGGATTTTTTAAACAATAAAATCAAGGTTCATGTTTCATCCTAGAAAATCGTGTTAAAATATAAAGTACTGCTACAATGAAATCAAAATACCAGTACAGCACATTAACCTAGATGATCAGTGTTATTTCATCAAATATAGTTCTCATGTTAAATGCATAAAAATAATTTATACCTTCCCAATTTGTACCATTCTTCAAGCATGACTATTAACCATTGTGTATCTTCATACCTGAGCTTGGACTTAGAAACTTCTGTTAAGTATTTTCAATCCTTATTTGAGCTTTTTTTTAAAGATTTATTTATTTGAGAGAGTTGGGGGGGGCAGGAGGAGAGGGAGAGAGAGAATCTCAAGCAGACTTCACACTGAGTGCAAAGCCCCATGTGAGCCTCAGTCCCAGGATGCTGAGATCATGACCTCAGTTGAAATCAAGAATGGGACACACGGGGTGCCTGGGTGGCTCAGTGGGTTAAGCCTCTCTGTTCAGCTCAGGTCATGATCCCAGGGTTCTGGGATGGAGCCCTGCATCGGACTCTCTGCTCAGCAGGGAGCCTGCTTCCTCCTCTCACTCTGCCTGCCTCTCTGCCTACTTGTGACCCCTGTCTGTCAAATAAATAAATAAAATCTTTAAAAAAAAAAAAAAAAACCAAAGAGTTGGACACACAAGGGACTGAGCCGCCCAGGTGCCCCTCCTTATTTGAGTTTATTTTTTTAAAGATTTTATTTATTATTTATTTGACAGAGAGAAATCACAAGTAGACAGAGAGGCAGGCAGGCAGAGAGAGAGAGAGAGAAGCAGGCCCCCTGTCGAGCAGAGAGCCCGATGCGGGACTCGATCCCAGGACCCTGAGATCATGACCTGAGCCGAAGGCAGCGGCTTAACCCACTGAGCCACCCAGGTGCCCCCTTATTTGAGTTTTTAAGAAGGAATTTATCATCTAAAATATTTAATTCCAGAACGTTCATAGAAACTATGTGTACACACACACACACACACACACACACACACACACATTCCCCCCTTTTATACACGCATACAGATGTTAGCATTGAGAGAATTTAATATAAATCATGTATTTAAGAACAAGTATAAAGTACTTTAGCTATGACCTTGGGCAGTAGGCATTAGGAATTCAAGGAGAGTTCTTTTTCTGATGTTTCTAAATCCTTTGTCTAATGAGTCGACCAACAGAGGCTTTTATTTATAGGGAATTAAATGGAAACTGCTAAAGCAGTTCTGATAATATCCACCTGCTTTCCTCTTATTAAAGAACCTTGTAGCACAGTGGACTAAACAGCCTAATCTCACCTATTTTACTTCTAGTATAACTCTACAGGGTAGTGACAAGTCTGTAGTCATTTAAGAGGCTTATATAGGCACTAAATACCCAAGAAGGGTGCACTCTGAATCATTGTAAGATACACTAACAATGAAGATGTGACAAGTACCAAGAGGCCTAACTGCTGAATTCTAAGGGTCTGTCCAAACATTAGCGTTTTCCTAGTGCCAGCACATGCATCTGCAGGATACTGAAGCTAGCAGCCTCGTGACCGTAGTTTGGGAAGTGCTCATTATTAACTGGGTCATGTTTCAGGACAGCACCCCAGATGGTACCACATCCAGCTTGTGCTAAAATAATACCAGCTTTTGCTATGCCTGGTTCCTATGCACAGTCTCCCCATTTTTGCCAAGGCACAGGACATCCTCCTTGATTTCCGTCTACGCCCATCATCTGTTGCCTTTCTTCAACTTTTTTCTTGCCTTTTATGTTTACTCTAGATGTCCACTTATTCAGATTTTACCTGATTAAAAATGTTAGGGACAGAAATAAAAGGACACGCACGGTAATTGGTTCACAGCTTAACACTGTTTACATCACAAAGCCTTAGGAACATTTCTACACTTGGCAAGACTTGTCTTACTACTACTCTTCCCTCAAAGTGCAATGAAAACAGCTCCTCCGGAAGTAGATTGGCAAAAGTAGATATTTGTGTTGTTGTAGCACCAGGTTAAGAGTCCTACCTTACGAGCAAGTTGGCCTTAATGTCTCCTGGAGTAAGGTGCTGGTGATTAGAAGCATTAACAAGACCACAGTTTCGGCATATTTTTCAAACTCTAGTGTGTGCAGAGGGATGCCAACAGAGGTTTTTCTTATAGGCTGTGAAATGGAGGTTGGCTTTGTGACGGTTTCCTTCTCCAGTCCAAGCCAATGGATGAGCGTGAAAGATGTTGAGTGTGATGGGAGGTGGCTCAATTCCCCTTCACTGTAACCTTCTAGAAATCCATAAGGAGGACACTTGGTTGTGTGCAAGGGCGGTTCCCCAACCTGTTGGCCAATGGTTGAAGGAAACTACCCTCATTTCTTTTTTTTTTTTTTTTAACTACCCTCATTTCTACTTCTCTTTACCAGTCAAGGTGTGGTGATGCCCTGCGGCTGTCCTACTTCACGCTTCTCTGTACTCATTGGGAGCTTCTCCACTTAGAAATTGAACTTTTACAGTGATCTCTGGTGGAAGAAATCTTGGTTTTTATTCCACCCTCAACATCTCCTTTAAATGTCCGTATGTTCTGCTCTTCCTGCCCCTTCTATTTGTTATGAAGCTGGTCATTTACATCTAAGGACCATGCTTTTAGATTTTTTTTTTAACACGCTTTATTACTTTTTATTCTCAACTGATAAAAACTGTTCCAGTTATTGGTAGTCTTCTATGAAATGAAATTTAAAACACATTTTATCTCCCTATCTTTTATAAAGATAGGAATATTAACACCACGCTGCAAAGATTAAGCATATGTGAATAATGTTTAAAATCAAATATAACTGATTCTGAAATTAATTTAATACGTAGTTATTAATTGCACACTCATCATTGTTTGAAGAATTTGGGTAGAGGACAATGTCCAGCCTTTGGGATCAAACCACTCTGAGTTAGAAATCTGGCTCTGCCAATCACATGTTTTGTGAATTTGGGCAATTGACAAACTTTCAATGTCTCAGTCACCTATAAAATTGGCATACCAGTATTTATTTTTTCAGTGTTGTTCTTGATTATTAATGGCTTGCGCACAGTACTAGGTTATAGAATGAGTTCAACAAATGATTGATCATAGGTGGTAATGCAGGGATACCACTAATTCTGATATTCTGTCTGTATCAGAGTTTTCCAGATTTTGCATTTGCACTCCTTTAATTTGTTTAACAGACATTTGAAGAGAATCTATTATGTTAAAGGTTCTGAGGACTCCTAAACATTCTTTTTTGTTTTTTTTTTTAAGATTTTATTTATTTATTTGGCAGACAGAGATCACAAGTAGGCAGAGAGGCAGGCAGAGAGAGAGGGGGAGGCAGGCTCCCCAGTGAGCAGAGAGCCCGACCCGGGGCTCGATCCCAGGACCCTGGGATCATGACTTGAGCCGAAGGCAGAGGCTTTAACCCATTGAGCCACCCAGGTACCCTACTCCTAAACATTCTTAAGGGAACTTTATGCTTTTATAAGAATGATCAGCTCAGCACAAATAATTTTTAAAAAAACTTTGATGGGCAGCTTTCTAAAAAGTATGGCACATTTACTTGCCTTTTGAATCTATTGACAATGCAGGGCCATTGCTATGATCATTAGTTATTGTACTGAGAGGTACTGCCACGATTTTTCAACGTTATGCAGATGTGAAAGGATCTTTGTTGTTATACTTCTTGAATCTTATCATTTGGTGTTCATATTTGCTCTGTTTGTTCCTTAATGTTCTTAGTGTACTTCCACATTTCAACTTTCTTTATTTTAATTAATTAATTTTAAAAATTCAGTGTAGTTAAAAAATAAATAAATTCAGTATAGTGAATGTACAGTGTTGTATTTCAGGTATACAATGTAATGATTCAACAATTCTATGCATTAATGCTCAGCACAACAAGTGTACTCATAACTCCTTTCACCTGTTTCACACATCCCCCTGACCTCCCCTCTGGTAATCACCAGTTCCCTATATTGAAGAGTCCATTTTTTTTTGTTGTTCATTCTTTTTTCTTTGTTCATTTGTTTTGTTTTTTTATGTTCTACATATGTGTGAAATCAAATGGTATTTGTCTTTCTCTGACTGACTAACCTTACTTAGCATTATACCATCTAGATCTATCCCACTGTTGTTACAAATGGCAAGATTTCAATCTTTTTATGACTAAGTAATATTTTATTATATGTGTATATGTATGTATGTGTATACATATATGTAAACACACACACACACCATATCTTCTTTTTTTTTTAAGATTTTATTTATTTATTTGACAGACAGAGATCACAAGTAGGCAGAGAGGCCAGCAGAGAGCGAGAGGAGGAAGCAGGCTCCCTGCTGAGCAGAGAGCCCGATGTGGGGCTCGATCCCAGGACCCTGGGATCATGACCTGAGCCGAAGGCAGAGGCTTTAACCCACTGAGCCACCCAGGCGCCCCCACACCATATCTTCTTCATCCGTTTATCTGTTGATAGACACTTGGGTTGCTTCTGTATTTTAGCTCTTCTAAATGATGCTGCAGTAAACATAGGGGTGTATATATATTTTGGAATTAATGTTTTCATATTCTTTGGGTAAATACTCAGTAGTAAATTTACTAGATCATATAATAATTCTATTTTTAATTTTTTGACGAATCTGCATGCTGTTTTCCACGGTAGCTGCCCCAGCTTGCATTCCCACTAACAGTGCAAAATTCCCTTTTCTTCATATCCTCACCAATACTTGTTGTTTTTGTGTTTTTGATTCTGGACATTTCTTACAGGCATGAGGTGATGTCTCTTTGGAGTTTTGATTTGCCTTTCACAGATGATGAGTGATATTAACCATCTTTTCATGTGCCTGTTGGATATCTATCTCTATGTCTTTGGAGAAATATCTGTTCACGTCTTCTGCTCAGTTTTTTAATTGGATTATTTGGTTTTTTGGTGTTGAGTTGTAGGTTTTTAATATTTTATTATCTATACTCCAGATTTTGAAAACACGTTAAAAGCTAAATGCTTCTTTGAAGCATTTAAAACTTTTTGAGGGTATTAATTCAACAGTAACAGGTTTAGCTCTTGTAATGCCTCACTTTAAATTACTAAATCTACCTTATCTATGTATTTTTCTTTTAATTTTTAGGAGGAACATTCTGGTAGTATGAGGGCTTTTACTAAAGTAATGTAATAATGTGAGTGAGGGAAATGTGATAAAGTGGTCAAGAAGTCAGTCTTAGAAGTCATAAAAGTCAGGTTGCAAATCCTGTCTCTGCCATTTTCTAGTCATTTGACCTTGAGCAAGTTCCTCAGCCTTGCTAAATACTCCATTCTTTCTTCTGTTAAACGAAAATATGAGTAGTACCTACCTCACAGCCTACTGAAATTAATGAAGTAATACATTTAAAGCACTTACCACAAAGCCAGGGACACAGTAAGAACACAGTGACTTACAGTGAGAACAGTGTAGACATCAATGTCTGGTCGCTGGTGCGTCGAAGTCTGAAATGGGCTGTGTCTCTAAGTTGTTTCTGCGCTTTCTTTATATGCTACAAGGAAATTTCACTTCAGTGCTACCTATCAGTTACCTCTTACCGTATGATTTAAATTATGTGCTACAAAGAAAAATATACTTATGGAACATATTTCTCACATACTTAACCGAGAGCAATTGCATTTAGTACCTGCCTTCCTTGTATTTACCGAATGGCATCTTCTTTAGGTGGATAACAGCTTATCTTGTGCAGTTTGGGTCTCTTTTTTCCTTGGATGCTTTTCTGCATACCAGCTCCTCTCCCAACCATGCGCCCTTGGTGGAAGCGTGGGTGGAGCGTGTGAGACATCAAGTACCAGGCTCACAGGTAACACAACACTCATCAGATCAGACTGGGCTCCCACAGGGCTATAAGGTTGCCTGCTCACCTGCACAGAAATGACGAAGGACAAAAACATCCCCGGGTAGGTGGGATCTGCCAGCTCGCTCTGTTGTTACTTCCTCTGTTATTATGCAGAAACGTTTCCTGGTTCCATTATCAAATAGATCTCTGATTTCTGTACAAGTGGAAAATCAAATCTTAGTGTTTATGGGACCAAACAGATGGATTTCTATGGCCATTTGTTTCCTGATGTAATGGGACCGTGGACAAGGCAGCCTGCCAAAGGCATAGGTATTATAGGAAGAGAAAACCTTTCTAATGGCTTAGTTTGGTATATCCATTACATCCTGATCCCTTTTGAAAGCATAATGCTTTGTAATTTTTAAATGATGTTTTTCTTGTTTTTATCTCAGCACTACCATTTACTACCACCTTTTACTGTATGATTTAAATGGCATGGGGAGATCACCAAACCTTTTATTTTCCATTAAAACTATTATAAGCACTTAATATATATTTCAGTATGTTCTGTTGAGCTTATATTATTTAAAATCATTTTTAAGTAATTACTTGAAAGAACAAGCCAGGAAAATTTTTGTCTACATTTTTCTGAGAATTAGTTTTCTGAGTACTTTCTCTTTTAAACCAGCAATGGTGTAGGTCTAGTAACACAGAAATCTGTTGGGTATTCTTGCTTTTTCAGTTGTTCATCAGCAGTGGTAGATGCCCATTTGATCCTTTGGAATAGTAGATATAACAGAGGTGCAGAAACTCATCTCCTACCTCAGAAGTAAACTAAATTCCCTTTACTCACTAATTATCCTTTTTTTTTTTAACTATAAAAATTGCATTTTCTTTTTTTATTTTGGTAACATGTAGTCAATAGCATTGATATTTTTAACATTATTTAGGTATCAAAATTATCTTACAGTGTTACATTGTTTTAAATAATTAAAGCTTTTCTCCTTCTGATGTGGAGTTTTGAAGTGGGGGAAAAAAACATTGAGGGAGGGAAAAAAACATAATTTTTGCAACTTGAGTATTTAACCACTTTACTTAATTAGCATTTAGCTGCCTGGCTAGACTTTTAAAGGTGACCATGAATTTACATCTTAAAAGTCAGAAAACCACAGTCTTCTGGGAACTTAAAAAATTAAAAATATATAGATTTTGGGGTGCCAGGGTGGTTCAGTGGGTTAAAGCCTCTGCCTTTGGCTCAGGTTATGATCCCGGGGTCCTGGGATCGAGCCCGCCCTGAGCTCTCTGCTTCTTGGGGAGCCTGCTTCCTCCTCTCTCTCTCTGTTTGTCTCTCTGCCTACTTGTGATCTCTGTCAAATAAATAAACAAAATCTTTAAAATATATATGTGTGTGTGTGTGTGTGTATATATATATATACATATATATATTTTTTGTTTGTTTGTTTGTTTGTTTGCTTGAATTAAAAAGATACTTTGGGGGTTAAAATTTCCAAATTAAGAATTAATCTGCTTCAGCAGATGTTACCAGTTTGATCACTTTTGATTCTTTGTTTAATAATGAGAAAAACATACAGTTTTTGCCTTCCTTCCATCAATATTTAAATGAGGAAAACTATCCAAAGTTCTGAGCCAAGAGTAGGTGGCCACATTGAATATGCTTTAGTCACAAAACTGGTGGAGTTTCCCAGAAACCTTAGCAAATTATTTCTTCAGATAGCCCCCACTTATACTAGAAGATGATATTTACTGTTTAATATGAGTCACTATTCTTTAGTGTGCTTTACGTGTGTCAGCAGTGATCACAACCACTTCTGTGAGATTGGTGTGATAATCCCTGTAATAATCCCTATTGTCCTAGTCTTACACAACTAGTAAATGGTGGCAGTAGGGTCAATAGTAGCTTGGTAATAGATTAATAAAATTAAAAACAAATTCAGATCAAGATTAATTTTGAAAAATTCCACTTACACATTCAAATTACAAAACATGTGCTTACTCATGCAAAGAAAACAGTATAAAAATGTATAAAAAATGCATATCCTTTTTTTTCTTTTACATTTTTTTTAATTTTTCATATTTTTTTAAGATTTTATTTGTTTATTTGACAGAGAGAGATCACAAGTAGACAGAGAGGCAGGCAGAGACAGAGAGAGAGAGAGAGGGAAGCAGGCTCCCCGCTGAGCAGAGAGCCCGATGCGGGACTCGATCCCAGGACCCCGAGATCATGACCTGAGCTGAAGGCAGCGGCTTAACCCACTGAGCCACCCAGGCACCCTAATTTTTCATTTTTTTAATAAACATATAAAGTATTTTTATCCCCAGGGGTACAGGTCTGTGAATCGCCAGGTTTATACACTTCACAGCACTCACCATAGCACATACCCTCCCCAATGTCCATAACCCCACCACCCTTTCCTGACCCCCCTCCCCCCAGCAACCCTCAGTTTGTTTTGTGAGATTAAGAGTCTCTTATGGTTTGTCTCCCTCCCGATCCCATCTTGTTTCATTTATTCCTTTCCTACCCCCTAAGCCCCCCACGTTGCCTTTCCACATTCTCATATCAGGAAGATCATATGATAATTGTCTTTCTCTGATTGACTTATTTTGCTCAGCATAATACCCTCTAGTTCCATCCATGTCGTCACAAATGGCAAGATTTCATTTCATTTCTTTTGATGGCTGCATAGTATTCCACTGTGTGTATGTATATATATACATACACACACATACATACCATGGCTTCTTTATCCATTCATCTGTTGATGGACATCTAGGTTCTTTCCATAGTTTGGCTACTGTGGACATTGCTGCTATAAACATCTGGGTGCACGTGCCCCTTCGGATCACTACATTTGTATATTTAGGGTAAATACCCAGTAGTGCAATTGCTGGGTCATAGGGTAGCTCTATTTTCAACTTTCTGAGGAATCTCCATGCTGTTTTCCAGAGTAGTTGCACCACCTTGCATTCCCACCAACAGTGTAGGAGGGTTCCCCTTTCTCCGCATCCTTGCCAGCCTCTGTCATCTCCTGACTTGTTAATTTTAGCCATTCTGACTGGTGTGAGATGGTATCTCATTGTGGTTTTGATTTGTATTTCCCTGATGCCGAGTGATGTGGAGCATTTTTTCATGTGTCTGTTGGCCATCTGGATGTCTTCTTTGCAGAAATGTCAATTCATGTCCCCTGCCCATTTCTTGATTGGATTATTTGTTCTTTGGGTGTTGAGTTTGATAAGCTCTTTATAGATTTTAGATACTAGCCCTTTATCTGATATGTCATTTGCAAATATCTTCTCTCATTCTGTCCATATCCCCTTTCTAAACATACTCTCCTGGCAGTAGAGATTATCCTTCCACATTTTTCTTCATACTTAACACTTATATACTCTCTGACATCCATCTATATTTTAAACAAAAGTAAAAACATACTGTGAATGGGGTGCCTGGGTGGCTTAGTCAGTTAAGGGTCTGACTCTTGATTTTAATTCATGTCATGGTATCGAGCCCCATTGCTTAAGATTCTTTCTCTGTCCCTCTCCTCTGCTCACACACACTCCTTCTTTCTCTTTCTCTCTCTCTCCCCAAATTACATGTCATAGTAGAATGATGCTTACTCCAGTCCAGAAGAGTTATAGCTCAGGTTTGCATTGCTGCATAATATTTCATGGGATGATTAAGCCATAATTTATTCATGCTATGGTGGATGTTTGAATAACTGAATGTTCACTTGTCTAAGAGTTTGAAATAGACACCTGACAGAGAGTGAGATGAGCCAGATGCTAGATGCTTTAACCAAAGCCAAGGTGTCATAATGAAGATGTTCCTCGTAATACTGCAATTTCTTAGTGATTTCTTGATCAAAATTATGCCTGGCCACATCCCAAGGGCACATTTCTTAAAATGCTCCCCCTCACCTTAAAGTCTGTAAGTGATCTTACCGTATTGTGTGTAGTATCTTCAGTTTAGATTCTTTCTTTTTTTAAAGATTTTATTTATTGATTTGACAGACAGAGATCACAAGTAGACAGAGTCAGGTACAGAGAGAGAGAGGGGGAAGCAGGCTCCCTGCTGAGCTGAGAGCCCGATGTGGGGCTCAATCCCAGGACCTTGAGATCATGACCTGAGCCGAAGGCAGAGGCTTAACCCACTGAGCCACCCAGGTGCCCCCAGTTTAGATTCTTTAAAGCAAACCAAAAGACTTTAAGAAATACAAAAGTTAGGACATTTCCATTTAATGTTGTTTTTATTGGTAAGACAAAGACAAAAACAACACTAAGTCATTGCAGTCCTGAACTTTGGACTCAGAAGGAGAAACAGAAGCAATTAAAACAATAAACAAGGACAAGAAGCTCTGAAATAAACACATTGCCTGGGATAGTCTATGTTAAGAATATGTTTCCCATGACTAATGCAACAGTTTACTCTCTACAGCAAAGTCCCATGCCTCCTGTGGGACCAGTCAGCATTTCATGTAGAGCAAACAGACATCTCTAAGTCGTCCTGGGACCTCCTGGGTATAGATTATTTCTTAAATACATCTGTGTTTCCATTTCATGGAGCTCTTTTTTAAAAAATTTATTTATCTGACAGAGAAAGAGACAGTGAGAGAAGGAACATCAGCAAGGGGAGTGGGAGAGGGAGAAACAGGTTCCCTACTGAGCAGGGAGTTTGTTGTGAGGCTGGATCCCAGGACCCTGGGATCATGACCAGAGCAGAGGGCAGACGCTTAAGGACCGAGCCACCCAGGCGCCCCTCATAGAGCTCTTAAAGAGTTGTTTTGTTTTGTTTTTTTTTTTTTCTTTTTAGTTTGAAAACGAAGCTACTCTATAGCGATTAGTGTTTCTTCTTTGTGCCTCAGAAAACTAATTCCATTTTCTTATTTCTGAAGAATGAGCAGCTCATTGAGTTGTTTCTGTGGCTTTAACTACTTTTGAAGCTGACGCAAGTTTGCATAACTGGCTATGTTCTGGAAAGCAACAAACATACTCAGTACGATTTCTATCAAGAACTGGGAACTGGGGGCGCCTGGGTGGCTCAGTGGGTTAAAGCCTCTGCCTTTGGCTCAGGTCATGATCCCAGAGTCCTGGGATCCAGCCCCGCATCGGGCTCTCCGTTCAGCCAGGAGCCTGCTTCCTCCTCTCTCTCTGCCTGCTTCTCTGCCTACTTGTGATCTCTGTCTGTCAAATAAATAAAATCTTAAAAAAAAAAAAAAAAAGAACTGGGAACTGACAAAGAACACATTCTTTGTGCTCCTGTGGAACCCGTCAAAGCTGGAGGAGGAGCCTGACTTTATTCACATCTTAAATTTCTGAAGAAAAAAAATTTATATTGTGTTTGTTCACTCAGGGCTTGGTACAAAAAACATATGTTCTTGAGGTGATGACAAGAATACAATCATCTGAGAATGTGATGAAATGCTCAAAACCAGCACTATTTTAAAATCTATTCTATAAACATGACAGCAAACCAAAATGTTGATGTTATCCCATTTACAATTGCACCCAAAACCATAAGAATAAACCTAACCAAAGAGGCAAAGAATCTATACTCAGAAAACAATAAAGTACTCATGAAAGAAATTGAGGAAGACAAAGAAATGGAAAAATGTTCCATGCTCATGGATTGGAAGAACAAATATTGTGAAAATGTCTACGCTACCTAAAGCAATATACACATTTAATGCAATCCCTATCAAAATCCCATCCATTTTTTTTCAAAGAAATGGAACAAATAATCCTAAAATTTGTATGGAACCAGAAAAGACCTCAAATAGCCAGAGGAATATTGAAAAAGAAAGGCAAAGTTGGTGGCATCACAAAATGTTGATCTTAAAATAATCATTTGTTTTATAAATATATATATGCATATGTATATACATACATATATACACATATATGAGTATATATGTGTGTGTATATATATGTACATATATATATATGTCTTTATACTATGTTCAGAAATAGAAAAGAGAAACTTTGAATAAACTGAAAATTTTCCCCATATTTTGTTATCTTTATAAAAAAGAATCATTAGACCACTCTGTATATCTACAGATTAGTAGATATATAGATATAGATATACAGAATAGTAGATAGATCTACTATTACTTTGAACTGTATCGTGGAATAATTCTGAAAACAGAGCAACCCAAGGCTACTTGCTACTACACTTGTAAAGGAATAAAATTTTAAATTGGTCACCAATTTATTGCTCCTGGAACTTTGCTGTTTCAGAGGCATTCTCAATTAATTGTATAGTTTAATAGGACATATTAGTAATCACTTCCCTTTCTTTTATAATGTATTTTTTAATATATTTTATTTTTTTTTATTTGACAGAGAGAGAGCACAAGCAGAGGGAGTGGCAGGCAAGGGAGAGGGAGAAGCAGGCTCTCTGCTGAGATCCCTGAACCCTGGGCTCATGACCTGAGCCAAAGGCAGACACTTAACTGACTGAGCCACCCAGGCACCCCTTTATCATTTATTTTGAAACTTGATTAAAAACTCTTTTCAGAGTTGATTTTATGTGTCCAATTTAGAGTTACAACATTTTTTAAAGGCCTATTTAAATGATATAAATTGAAACATAAGCAATCCTTTAATGGGTCTGTAGTGCTCTAAAATTAAATTGAAGCACTTTAATGTGAAGTAAGGCCCTTTGGGTGGAAGGTCCCTTTATTTCTCCCCACTGTTGATAGACATATCCCTGTATTAAAAATTGCTCCAAATATTCTTTGCTCTTTCTCAGCTTTGGGTTTTTCCACAGGCTTACCTCTGACCAGAATGCCCTTTCTTGTAATGTCTAACTTGTGGGCTCTTTGCACTTCTGCAGGTCTCTGGTCAGATGTGACTTCCCCGTGGAGATTGTTCCCATCTCTGGGCATTGCTTCCAATCTGAGCTCTCCCAGTGCCTACCTTAGCGATTACTGCGCATAGTGACATCGGTATAATCACATCACCACTTGATCTCTTTCTCTCTCTCTCTCTCTCCCCGCTTCACCTGGGAAGACTCAGTTCTTTGAATTCCTAGGGCTTAGCACAGTGCCTTGTCTTCAGTGCTGGATGATTTCAGGCCAAAGTGCACATACCACTTTGAAAGTGAAAAATCTGTTTGGTGATTAAAAAGCTCTCAAATGCTGTACTATATTTCCACCAGTGTCAAGGGAGTTTAAATTGTCTGCTAGTTTTCTTTGATCAAGAACTATGAGCAGTGGCAAACATGTTGCTTAAATCCTCTTTCTTTCTCTGCCTGTGGCCATGCCTTAATTCGGGCCCCCATTATATCTTACACAAACTATTTCAAGATCTTTCTCTGTACCAGCAGTGCCCTTTCCTGCCTTCTGTCCTATATATCAATGCTAGAGCTAAGTTCCCTCGAAACATACCTCATCATATCATCCCTGCTCTTAAAACCCTCGGGGGCTCACTGTAGAGCACACAGTTCAGGCTTTTAGCCCCACATCGAGACTGTAAGCCGGGAGCAGTGTGAGATTCGGGATATATCCATTTTGCTCACTCATAGTCCCAGCACCTAGCGTAGAGAGTGGCAGATCCTGGGCACGCATTCCCCATGCCGAATAAGCTATTTCATCAAATCTAAGATGTCCGTGATCATGAAACCCACCATTTCTTATGGACCACGAAGGAAAAATAATCTGCAAATTAAACTATGGCATGATTCTTTCCTTCTTATATCCCTTTGAGTTTTTTTTTTAAGATTATTTATTTATTTATTTATTTGACAGACAGAGATCACAAGTAGACAGGCAGGCAGAGAGAGAGGAAGCGAAGCAGGCTCCCCGACGAGCAGAGAGCCCAATGCGGGGCTCGATCCTAGGACCCCAGGATCACGACCCAAGCTGAAGGCTTTAACCCACTGAGCCACCCAGGTGCCCCTATCCCTTTGAGTTTTAATTTCATTCTTCCTGACAGACTTTTTAGACTTCTTCAGGGAAGACAAACAAACAAAAAAAGAATTATCTGTCACTTCTTACATAAGTAAAAAACAAAAATAAAAAACAAAATATAAGCAAAATAAATTTAATTAAGTTTAGGTTGATCTTACAACTTTGTAATGAAAGCCTGCCTTTTCTGAATGTCTTTCTATCTCCGAGTTATTGGTAGCCACGTTTTGTGCCACATAATACTGTTCTCGCATCAGGAGTATTTGTGGTGAAACGTCTCTCTATTTTTTTGTTAAGATTTTATTCATTTATTTGACAGAGAGAGATCACAAGTAGGCAGAACAGCAGGCAGAGAGAGAGGGGGAAGCAGGCTCCCTGCTGAGCAGAGAGCCTGATGCAGGGCTTGATCCCAGGACCCTGAGGTCATGACCGGAGCCAAAGGCAGAGGCTTAACCCACTGCACCCCTGTGGTGAAACATCTCTTAAAAGAATCTTCTTCCAAGCTGCTGGCATCCATTTTGCAAGTGTTTACTTGCATTCACAAGGATGGCAATATAATAACTGCCACCTGCCTAATCACATCCTCATTTCGAAGGTGTTAAAGATTAAGAGAATAAAGTCCATCTGAAAAATTGATGAAGTGAGTTGTGTATGGACTGAATGCATGCTACTGTGACTCTTACCCCAGCCTACGCTTCCAGTCCATTCTCCCCTCCGCTCAATCCCACACACTCTTTCACTGAACTACAAGATTTTGTGAGTGCAAATAGATACTTTTGCAACCTTGTGCTTTTGCCCTCATTCCTACTCACTCTGCATGAAATTTACTTCTCTATTCTCAAAGCAACACCAGCCTTTCATGATCCAATTTAAATGCCATCTCCAAGCCCGCCTTCCTTGCTTCCCCAGATGATCTCAGTTTCTGCCTCATTGGTGCCCTCTGTGATCTCTCTCTGTCAAATAAATGAATAAAATCTTAAACAAAAAAATAGAGAGACGTTTCACCACAAATACTCTATACTCATCTGTAATTAGCTAACCATTCTCTGTCTTACACAGCAGCCTTTCACTAGGGAGAAGGTGGGCCAATATCTCGACAGGCCTAGGACCTAGCATAGCTGCTCTGTTTCTATAATGGCATGGCCTCATTAATCCATGCCAGGTTTTTCCTGATGCATCCATTGTCACAGTTTGTATTTCTTCACTAAAAACAATCTTTTAATTTAATAAAAGACACTCCTAGTGATCTAGTGAAGGCTGCCAGAAAAATGACGTCATGGCTAACCCTCACTGTTCACCCAGTGCCACCAGCCAGCTGTGTTGCATGTGCTGAAAGTCAAGGTGTGGCAGGTAGAGCATTCCTAGGTGTCTCCTTTCTGCTAGTTGTAGAGTTGACAGTCAGCTAACCGTAGTAAGTGCATACTGAGTGCCTGTTTGAGGCTAGGCATAAGAGACACAGTGGTTGACAAGACAGAAGTGGTCCTAGCCTCGTGGATTCCAGTCTGTCATCTGTAGTTCACTCTAAATTTGCCTTTGACACCAGCGCTTAGAAACAGTGCCTTCACGACTTGACAGTGACCCAAAGGATAGATCACTGAGGATATCTTTATGCCTGGAAAATTTGGAAAGCCTTTAAGGCTTTCCTTGAGGCTGCCACCATTAGTTTCCAAGGGCAGGATTAAATTCCATAATCATCTTTTTACGTATAAGAAATGTAACTCCCAGTACTCTGTACCCAGTGTTCTGCTTCCAGTTACCTGGGGACTGCGTGGAAAAGAGCACAGTGGATTCTAATGAGACTCGAAGACCTGGGCTGTTTCCTGCATGCCATTGCCTAGCATTTGGAAAACATCTATACCAAGTCAAGTGATAGGGCCACCCTGTAGCTTTGGTTTCAGAAGCATTTCTAATGGTAGCTAGGGACTTTAAAAAGCAGTCTCTAAAAATGGCTAAACCCCGTGCCATGTGCCTGGGCAAAATTAAGTACATCACTGATGAAACCTTTTTTTTTTTTTTAATTGTTATCATTTTATAAAAGTAAGTTAGTAAACATACACCATGCTAGAATGTTTCAAAGCTTGGGGTTTTCCTTAATACATCTCCTTAAGGAAAAAACTTGCTATAAGACAAAATCCTTCCCTGTCCTCAGAATGAACCAGGCATGTACACTGGCCTAAGACAGGTGACTGGCAGATGAACCAGAATCATCCCCATGGCGATTCAGAAATTTCCTAGATGCAGGTGTATGATATTTGCACTATGAAATGTACTAAGAAAGGTTGACACTTGCCCTTGTCTTGCACAGCAGAGATTTCAGACTGTCCCTGGGCTGTGCCTTTTTCCCTCTTTTGAAATTATCCCCCTCCATCCCCCATATGCACTGTGGTCAGGGTTCTTGTAGAGACATAAAGCTTTTACCATGGAACCACCAGTGGTTTTGCAATGAAAATTCTACGAACTTTGATTAAACAGCTTTCACTGTTCTATGTCTTCAGGCTCAGCCTGTGTAAGCTAGCCCCTACCAAAGAAATACAGAAAAGGAGCTAGATATCTTAGAGTAACTCTGCAAATGAAATATCTGAAAGTGAGCGGCACCTGGGTGGCTCAGTGGGTTAAGCCTCTGCCTTAACCATGACCTTGGCTCAGGTCATGATCTCAGGGTTCTGGGATCGAGCCCCACATCGGGCTCTCTGCTCAGTGGGGAGCCTGCTTCCCCCCCACCCTCTGCCTGCCTCTCTGCCTACTTCTGATCTCTCTCTCTCTGTCAAATAAATAAATAAAATCTTAAAAAAAAAATCTGAAAGTGGTATCAAATGATTGAGCATACTAAATGTGTGTGCATGTGTGTGTGTGTCTAGTTGTGACCTTGGGAAAAATATGTAACTTTTCTCTTTACTGTTTGCTTTGTGGAAAACAAAAAGCATCCCATACTATCCCTAGTTTTATAGAAGTCCATTTACGTCCCTCTATCATTACTGATGAGCAAACTGTAGTTTAGTTGTAGTATTAGTATTGTTATCATTCTTTGAGAGAGAGTTGGGGAGGGGCAGTGAGAGAGGGAGAGAGAGAGAATATCAAGCGGGCTCCATGCCCAGTGTGAAGCACTATCTCAACCCTGAGGTCGTGACATGAGCCCAAACGAAGAGTCAGATGCTTAACTGAGCCACCCAGGTGCCCTGATGGACAATCTATTATTATAGTCATTTCTAAACTCTAAATTTAGAAACCTGAAAGAGTATAAATTCTATCTTTAATGGGGCATTGAGGAATTTTATTGAAGCATGTTGTTATCCTGAGTCAAACTTCTTATAAGGAATTTCACTTAAAAACAAGTTATTTCTATAAAACCTATAATAATAACCTATAACAATAACAAAACTAGTAACAAATTTTGAGGAAAAATATGTCAAGCACATTTAACATATTTCTGTTTCCAGGAGTTAATTTAACACTGTACAGCTGAACTCCAGTAGTAACCCACCAAACTTACTTTTCATTACTTTTTTAATGTACTTCACCTACAGAAGGGTTCTAAAGTCCTGGGTCCAGACTCTGCATTCAGTACAGGTCTGTTAGCAATGTCTGCCATGGACAAGGCAATAGAAATTGTGGCATATGTGACCTATACTTGATAATCCTATAAATTCCTATTGCAGTTATTATTAGTATCAGATAATGGAGTATTTAATTATACTAGGATTACTCTGTGTACTTTTAAAATTGAATATCTCTAACTAGGCTACAAATCGATCGAAGAAAGTTGCCATACATTATTCTACTTTGTTTTTTTCCATAGGTGCTGGTCAAATTTGAGGTACATAGTCATTTCTCAAATATATATTGACTTGGTTAAACAATATAATCAAATGGCATTCAACTCTACTTCCATAAGCTTGTATAAAATCTCACCGAGAAAAACAGTACTTAGGACCTAGTACAGATTAATATATAGAAGATACTTATTTGTATTTACACAAATATATGTAATTATGCATTATATATTTTATATTATATACTTATTAAATAAAGTGATGTGATAAATTAATGTGTAAGTATATATTAAGTTAATATAAAATGTGTATTAGTTATATATTATATATATATTCAAGATAGGAAGAAGTTGAACAAGCAGTTCCTTCTTTAGCCTGAAGGAAAGAACACTAGGGAGACATAGCCAAGCACATATATTTGAGAATCTGTTCGTCCAAGAGCAGTTGCACCAAAGGAAGTTACTCCTTAATGAGTGTGAATTGGATCTGACTAATACTGCAGTTATTCATTAACACCTATAAGAAAACATCTAAAGATATTATATGAACTGTATTTTTGAAGCTTATGCTTAGAGAAAACGGTACTGACTTGGTTACTGATGGATTTATTTCCTTTTCATTATTCATTTTTTAGTTAGCAGTATTAATGTATTATTTTTATAATACAAGAAGATCTTTGGTGATCTCAGAGACAGGTTTTGGTTGGTTGGTTGGTCTACTGGTCTATTTTGCATGCCTCAAAAATATTTTGGGAAAGGATAATGATCAGTTTCAGAAAATTTTCTCTCTGTAAATAATTTAGCAAAATTAAGGTCATTTAGAGAAATGAAGTGAGATTTTTCACTTTTGTATGTTTATATCCCTACAATAATCTTTATTAACCTTTAAAGGTTTATCTGATTTTTAAACTTTAGGCAATATGTAAAAACATAAATGAAATATTGTGTTGAATTCATAATTGTAATTTCTGCATTGAATGTGTTACTTTATTTACCTCCCTCTGTTTTCGTCATTACCTGTTCATATATTCTTCAGTTCTTGTGGCCAACTTCTGAGAGAACACATGCTTCTCTGAGTGAACAGCAAATACAATACAAGACTTGGTTAAACTATTTAAAAATCTATGAAGAGCCCATGAAGAATAAATCTTAGCAAAAACCTTGTCATGGCGGGAATGTTTACTCATTTTCTCAAATTAATCATTTATTCTGTTGTTCTAAAACCAATTAATATATCAGAAAATCAATGAGATTTGCCACTTTACTACTGTACTGATGGTTAACAGAAAGATTTGCCTGGAAGAGCACTGCCTCAGGATAGAAGACATGGTTCTGACCCTCACTAATTGTGTGACCTTAGGTGATGCACTAGATTTCTCTGAACTCTGTTTTTCCTATGCACTCAAGAGACCTAGAAATTGATTGTTCCACTTTATTTTGAAGCTCAAATGAGATAATATATCAATGTACATTTATTTATTTATTTATTGCCTGAAGAAGAGTATATTTTTACTTAATTTTATTAGTTAACCTTTCTGGAGTAGAATTTCGTAATTTGTTACTTACCTACAATACCCAGTGCTTATCAGAAGTGCCCTCCTTAGTGCCGATCAGCCCTGTAGCCCAGCCCCACCTGCCTTTCTGAGAACAGCCCTGTTTGTTCTCTGTTGTTCTTTTAGTTTGTTTCCCTTTCTCCTTTGTTTTCTTTTCACCCTTCCCATATGTTCATCTGTTTTCTTTCTTAAATTCCACACATAATTATTACTGTATTTCAGTAGCACGACCACCGACATTCCTTCCAGTAATAACACTACCTGACATTAAACATACATCTTTGTTATTTATGCCTTTCCTCATTCTTTATTGCTTCCATTTTGTAGATGAGAGAATTGTTTGAAATGATTTGTCAACACTAGTAAATGGCGGACGTCCCCTCCACTCTTCTGTGTCCAAATACTGTGCCTTTTCCACTGCACTCTACTGAGTACTCGTTCTCCTAAGCCTGTACTTTACACATTTTAGGGAAACAAAACAGCAAGTCAAGGAGGCTGCAGGAAAAATGCAGGGAGAGAGGCTGGCTGTCAGCCTTCATAAAGGTGGATCCTCTACTTCAACGGTTCTTCCATGTGACCTTCAATTAGTCATCTCTTCAAGGTCAGGGGAAAGGATTTAATGGGATGAGGGTTTATTGAGTCCATTCTCGACTTAATACACAGAGTAAGAGGTATTGATCTGAGGCAGTATTTTCAGCACTTCTAATAATTGCCCCTCCTTTCTCATAAGGAGCCTTCTTAGACCTTTTTCATTATCTCTTCCTCCCTTTAGTAGAATTTTAATACCACAGACTTAGTGTATCTTTTTATTTTCTGTGGCCCTTTGGAGGTGCTGGACCATTGTGCTAGGATTTTTTCCACCCTAAGAACTAATTTTCCATGAGAATAAGACCGCTTGAGGAAAGGCTGACAGTCTACCTCTACTTAGAGAAGGAGCATAGAGATTGAGTGCGTCATGGGGCTGTTAGCTTGCCTGGGTTCAAATTCTAGTTGAGCCATTTCCAAGCTATGTGGGCTTTCTAAATGACTTAATTTGTCTTTGTCAAGACAATTCGTTTCTCCTGTCAAGGGAAGGAGGGATTGTAAGAGCAGCGGCATCATTGTGATATCCATATAAAGACTTAAAGCAATATTGGCACGTAGTTAAAGCTCAGTATGTGCTTTATCCTTGTATTTTAGAGTCAGGAAAATCTGAGTCCTAAGCCTGAATCATCTGGGTAACAATTAGTCAGTTATTACTCATAGCTTAGTTTCTTCATTGATACATAATCAGTTTCACTTAAAACCACAAATGCCAAAAAAAAAAAAAAAAAAAAGCACAAATGCTTCTGTATTGCAGAGTGCCTCAGGATAGAAGTGAACCTATCTTTGTTTTTGCTATTTATGTATGGATTTTACTTTAACACAATTATTTCTGGAATTCTCAGATTATATTCCCATTGTTTTGTCTGTAGCCTATGGAGTTGAACCTAGAACCTTTATGGGAAAGTATTCCACAAATGTTTCCTTTGGAATAATAAGAGCATTTAATAGTTTACAAAAACATTTTCAAGCCCAGTATTGTACTAATCTTCAAAATATCTTATGATGTAGGGATTTTTCAAATCTTATTTTGTCATAAAAAATTGGTAGTAAGAGTCAATGGAGTAAAATCAAACTATGAGGAAAATATATGTTGTTTATCTCTAGACCACACAAAATCATGGGTTATAGATGTATCTTTGTGAGAAGAAAGGAAGCCTGTTCCTTGTGGAGTGTTTTGCATACACACACACACACACACACACACAACCCATGCAAAGACATAAAATCAGAAAAAAAAATACATAAAAAAAGAAACCATTTATTTATTGACTTCTGTTATGGCTTTTTCTCTTCTTCATGGGCTGGAGGAATTTTGACATGACAGATATCACTCTACCATAGCCACTCTTTGAATTTTCCATGGTCCTTGACATTAACACCATGTAAGTTTCAGTTGGGGGAGACTCTTGGCAGTGCCATCCATGGGCCTTTTTTGTTGTTGACTTCATAGTTGTTAAGTAGCAGGTCTTATCCTGAAGCTAGAAGAAATCTCCTGTGTTATTATTAATATATTTACTCAACAAATAGTTGGGTACTAGTAGATGTTAGGCGTGGATTATCATCTCTTCTGTGGTCCCTACTCTCTATCACTGAGCATGGCTTGTTCTTTATGTATGTAAAGGTATAGGTCTTTTATCTTGGCTAATTTTATTCTTAAATATTTTATTCTTTCTGGTACAGTTATAAATAGGATTGTTTTCTTAATTTCTCTTTCTGCTACTTTGTTATTAGTGTATAGAAGTGCAGTAGTTTTCCACATACTAATTTTGTATCTTGTCACCTTACTGAATTTACTCATCAGTTCTAGTGGTTATTAGTAGAGTCTTTAGAATTTTCCATATAGAGTATCTTGTGATCTGCAAATAGTGAAAATTTTACTTCTTCCTTACTAATGTGGATGCCTTTTATTTCTTTTTCTTACCTGATGCTGCAGCTAGAACTTCCAGCACTCTGTTGAATAAAAATGATGAGAGTGGACACTTTTGTCTTATCCTGATCTTAGAGGAAAAGTTCTCAGTCTGTCACCATTGAGTATGATGTTGGGTGTGGGTTTTTCATAAATGGCCTTTATTATGTTGAGGTATATTTCCTCTTAACCCTTGTTGTGAGTTGTAATCATGGGTGAATTTTATTGTCAGATGATTTTTCTGCCTAGCGAGATGATCATATGGTGGTTACCTTTTTTCTTATTAGTGTGATGTTTCACATTGATTGATGTGTGGATATTGACTGACCCTTGTGTCCCTGGAATAAAGCCCACTTGATCATGGTGAATGATTTTTTTAATGTATTATTTAATTTGGTTTGCTAATATTTTGTTGAGGATTTTTGCATCTATGTTTATCAGAGATAGTGGCCTGTAGTTCTCTTTTTTTGTAGTGACTTTGTCTGGTTTGGGATCAGGGTAATGCTGGCTTGTAGAATTTATTTGGAGGCTTTCCTTACTTTTCCATTTCTGGAATATTTTGGGAAGAATAGATATTAACTCTTTTTTACATGTTGAGTGGTATTTCCCTGTGAAGCCGCCTGGTCCTAGACTTTTGTTTATTGGAAGTGTTTTTGGATTATTTAATCAATCTCATGTCTAATAATTGGTCTGTTCAGATTTTCTGTTAGTTCCTGATTCAGTTTTGGGAGGGTATATGTTTCTAGGAGTTTATCAGTTTCTTCTAGGTTGTCCAATTTGTTAGCATATAATTTTTCATAATTTATTTTCTTAATCAGAGAGAGAGCACAAGCAGGGAGAGCGGCAGGCAGGGGGAGAAGCAGGCTTCCCCACTGAGCAAGGAGCCCTATGCGGGACTCAGTGCAAGGGTATTACGATCATGACCTGAGACAAAGGCAGCTGCTTAACCCGTTGAGCCACCCAGGCACCCCTCATAATTGTTTTCTTATAACCCTTTGTATTTCTGTAGTATCAGTTGTTATTTCTCCTCCTTCGTTTCTGATTTTATTTATTGAGTCTTCTCTTTTTCTTGATGAGTTTGGCTAAAGGTTTATCAATTTGGTTTATCTTTTCAAAGAACCTGTTTCTTTCCAGCCCTTTGAAAGGACTTATTCTTTGTTGTCATGACATCTGTACTCATTTATTCCTTCACAAGTGTATAATGAATGCTACTCTATGTTAGGTACTAAGAATAAAGTAATGGAGAAAAAAGATAAAAGTTCTTGCCCTCTTGGAGCCCACATTAGAGAGGAGGGTTCAGACAGATAAGCAAGATACGTGAATAAATTATATGCTATGTTCAATATTTTTCAGTACTAAGAATAAATATAAAATAGGAAAGGGAGGTGGGAAATGGTGTGTGGGTGAAATTTTAGATGATTTAGCCATGGAACGCCTCACTGTGAGAGTGATTGATTATTGGATCATTACTGGAGGAAGTGAAGGATCTAGATGTGTGTGTGAATAAAAGAAAAATTAAGTACAAGGCCTAAGGTGGGAGTATGCCTGATGTGTTTGAAGAGTATTGAAGAGGAGAAGGTAATTGAAATGAATTTATTGAGAGAGTAAATGGAGGCAAGGGAGAGGAGAGTAGTAGGAGATGAGGTCAGAAAGGCAATAGGAGGTTAAACCAGATGGAGCCCTGTAGGTCGTTGTTAGGACTTTGGCTTTAATTCTGAGTGAAAAGGGAAGCCGCTGGAGGAGACTGAGCAGTTGAGTAACATGATCAGATTTACATCTCAATAGAATCACTTTGGCTGCTGTGTTAAGAATAGACTAGCAGAGCAGGGAGACCAGGTAAGAGGTAACCTTGTTTTGGACCATCGTAGAGGTGGCGAGAGGATGAGAGGTAGTAGAATTACGGATATTTTGAATGATTACCCTGCATGCTTGCTGCTGGACCAGTTACCCGATAGGAGAGAAGGAGACAGATCAAGGATGATACCATGATTTTTCACTTACCACCTTAAAGACTAAACTGGTTTTTAGGGGCACCTGGGTGGTTCAGTCAGTTAAGCATCTGCTTTTGGCTCAGGTCATGATCCCAGGGTCCTGAGATAGAGTCCCCGTCAGGCTCTCTGCGCAGCAGGGAGACTGCTTCTCCCTCTGCCCCTCCCCCTGCTGGTGTGCATGCTCTCTCTCTCTCTGTCAAATAAATAAATAAAATCTTTAAAAAAATAAAAAATAAAGTGGCCATTAACAATCTGAGGAACATCATTACCTGTCAGCATTCTCTCTCAATAGTTTAAAAATGGACAACTCACCAACTTGAACAGAGTGACAGGAAGTCATTACAGTACTTTATCCAAGAGACAGTACAGGGACTTGAGTTCTATCCTTGAATGTTCCATAAACTAGCCCTGTGATGTAGAATAAGCCACTTTATATAAGTCTCATACTTGTTCATAAATTGAGACTGACTCAGGCATTATCTTCTCTAAGAAGCCTTCTCTAACGTCATTGTCCAAAGAATATTAATTTCTCCAGTGCCCTACTTCTGTGACTCGTATGAACTTCTGCTATTCCACATATTTATATTTTGTACATTGACATAGTGTTGTCCTTCTAGACATTGTGCTTCTCAATTGAGGGCAAGACCTGTATCTTATGAATTTTGTATCTTGCACTATAACTCAGTTTAGACTTAGAGCTGCATACTTTACATGATTGCTGAATTTAATAAAAAGATGAACATTCATCGTTTTTTCATAAAATTGAATCTTCGTAATATAAGCTTGGAATATATTGCAGGATTAGGGAGGTAGTATTAATATTTTTGGTTTGAGGAATGGATTGTACCCTGTAGAGCTATAACTTTTTTTTTTTTTTTCCAGGAGGGGAGGGTGGCAGGGAAGAAGAACTTTCCTCAGTAACTATTCTTTTAACTCAAATAATTTACATTCAGTCCCAGTGTAATTTGACCATCTCTTGGTTATTCTTTGGAGGTTAAAAATAAAAGTTAGAAATTACATGACTTTCTTTTGATTTTGTTGTTTTCGACTCAATTATCTATAGCCTTGTACATTTCATTTATAAAGTAATTTACTTCCAATTCAATTTATATTTATTGATTTTTTTTTTCTCCCACAGGAAATACATTTCTATATTAAGTATAAAGAAGTAAATGTAGACATAGAATAAGAAGAAATGAAGCCCTGCTGAGCCTACTTTTGGCTTCAAGTGATTCAGTTAGACTTGGTGATTAAGCTAAAACACAGATTTCCTGGATCACAGTTTAGATTGCTCCCAGTGCTGAAGATTCTTCAAGGGCCTCACATAAATACAGGAGACCATCAAGCTAGTAATTCTGCTTTTCAAGTTGTTAACTTGAAACAGAACAAAGAGCAGTTTTAATTAAGTTTTAAAAAAAGTGTATTTGGGAATAGCTGAGAAATTGCAATTCGGGACAAATAAGCTATGATGAACCATAGGCAAGTCTGAAGAGACAAAGTGGGGTGGGGGGTGGTCAGCTTTTATTGTTTTAGGAGGAAATTGGGAAGGGTTGTTGTGAACAGGAGTTTATTGGACAAGACAGGGATTCAAGGCTGCGGCAGGTTTTCATTGGCTGCACGTGGTGGTTGGTGTGTGGTTGCTGGGTAGGGAGGGACCATCCTTCCTTTTCTTTAAAGCAGGAGATAAAATTCCTATGTGAAAAACATCCTTTCTTATTGAAATCATTCTTGTCTTCCTTATTCCTGCTGGTCATGCGGGCTGCAGAGTAGTAGTAGTAGTACCTTCAGGGGAGCGTCCCCTTCAGTGCTTCTGGACTCCATCTTCAGTGGGGTTTTTCATTTATTTTCACAAAGTAATGAGAGGTTTTTTGTTTTGTTTTGTTTTGTTTTGTTTTAAAAATTTGCTCTAGGGGCACCTGAGCATCTGCCTTCGGCTCGGGTCATAATCCCAGGGTCCTGGGATGGAGCCCCTCATGGGGCTCCCTGCTCCGTGGCTGCTTCTCCTCCTCCCACTCCTCCTGCTTGTGTTCCCTCTCTGGCTGTGTCTCTGTCAGATAAATAAATAAGCAAACATACATATATGCATACATATATCCTTGCTCTGAAGACAATTCTGACAGATAAATTCCAAAAATACTTATGCAATAACAACATCATTGGGGGTATATTCAAGCTACTTGGAAGAGGACAGTACTCTTTTTTTTAAATCACTCTATTTTAAAATAAATTCAGACTCTGAAGAAGGTTACAGAAATACCGAGAGGGTCCCCACGTGCCTTGCCTCAGCTTCTCCTAATGTTACCTTCTTATACTGCTGTAGTTCGGTTATTGAAACCTGTAAATGGGCGTGTACGCACTCTGTTAACTCATCTGTAGACCCTATTGGAATTCCATCAGTTTTTCCACTACTGTCTTTTTTCTAGTTCAGGATCTGTTCTGAGATGCCACATTGTATTCTGTTGTCATGTCTCAATCATATCTCCCAAGCTGTGTCAGTTTTATTACCTTCCATGACCTTGCCACTTTTGAAAAACAATGATCAGTTATTTTATAAAGTGATGTTTCCTCATGACTGGATTCAGGATATGCAGGAAAGCACTCTGTTGAATAAATAAGCCGGTATATATTTGCTCCAAAAGTAGCAGTAGGTCATATATAAACATTAACATTAGACCATGTTTTGAATTGTATTGAGCTATTATTTTTCCCCAATTCAGATCTACTGTGGATTTTTCATTCACAAATGAAAGGGTAAGTCAGTAAATCAAACAAAAAAATTTTGAGAATATGCTGTAAAAATATACTGTTAGGTGTCTTGGGAAATACAAAGAAATATAAGACATAATACTTCACCTCAAAAACTGTACAGTTAGGCTAAGGTGACAGTTTGTTCACTACCTAACTGAAGTTATTCACAATTAAAATGTATGTACACAAAAGATTAAGTGAATGGCATATTACTCTTATTTAATTTTAAGGCATTGAATCAATTAAGTTTTTTTAATGGCTTAATTAAACAGAGAAGAACTTTATTGACTCATATAGGCTGCAAAGCCCAGACCTCAGGACCTTCTGGATTCAGGGCTTTAAAAAATATCATCAACATTTGGTTCCTTTCTATCTCCTGTTGATGCCTCTTGTTGTGTTGACTTGAGTCTCAGTCTTCATGTGTTCTCCACACAGCAGCGGTAAATCCTGTCTCTATCTTCTGGGTTTTAGGGACAATGGGAAAGAAGAACAGAGAGATTCTCACTCCTGAACCCATAGCTGTGGCTAAGGCAAACACTCTGAGGACTAACTTAGTCCTGGATCACATGCCCTACCGTAGAGTTGGAATGTAGACTCAGGTTCAGTAGAGGCAGGTAACTGAGCAGAAGAGAGGTTGCTCCTGAGGGAAATAGGGATGGGATGTAGTTATGGGAAGGAAGGTAAATGAATGCTAAATGGTAAAAACAAACAAACAAAACCAAAAACAAACAAAAAAACCACAAACCCTAGGTGTTTACCGTAACCCTCAAATGTCAGTTGGTTTAATTTTATCGGAGTAAATACTCTTCAACACATGAGACAAATTTATTGTTCCGGTAATGGATACATCTACATGCAAACAAATAACTTACTACCCTATGCTTAGCTCATGGAGGAGAATTATATAATTAAATTATATTAATCTGTTGCTCCGGTCACTGCATGGAGATAGATCATGTTTTCTTCTAAAGTTGGTATTTGTGTTTTTTCAGTCATCTAAATATTAGTGTCCAGTGATTATATTTCTTGGGAACTTCTCCCTGGTAAGCTGCTATAGTCAGTGGTCTCACTCTGCATGGTCTGGTCTGGGCTGCAGATCCCTGGATTTTTGAAGCTGCTCTTAACTTTGTACTCTGAGGTTTTTGTTTGGTTGAGTGTGGGGGGTTTTTACCCTAACAATAAGCCATGTGGCAGACTGCCTAGCCGGGACAAGCACTGTGCTTTTTTGTCATCTGTGTGTGTGTGTGTGTGTCTTTGCGCACACATGCACACGTGCTGCATTACCCAATCTGATATGTCCTATAAAATCTGCTTTTTCACTCATGGTCAGTTGACTTAGTTATGAAGTGGTTGACAGGGAAAGTTATAAAAATATTGTATACCATTTGGAAAAGGAGCGAAAGGGGTCTCTGAATGGGTCAGCGTATTTTTTGGTTGGAAGCTCAGTTTGATAAGGTGACCACTCAAGTTTCCTTCCAACCCTAAGGCAGGATGGAACTTAACTCCGGGACACAAATAAGCTGCTGCCACCACCGAGGCGCCTGGTGGCACCAGGTGCACCACGAGGCCTGGTAAATGCCTTTTGATGATGGTGATTAAATAAAGGTCAAAGAATATCACTGTATCCTAATGGTAGTCATCACACAACATCATCCTTTTTCCCAGTGCCTTGGAAAACACTGCTTGAAAAGGCTATAAAAAATACGTGTTTTGTTTAGGCAGCAAATGCTCTCATTAGGCATCTCAGGGCTTCTTCAGAAAAATAAAACAAATGTTAGGATGGTGAGTACTAGATTATAGGTTTAAAAGAAAACTAATTGTAACCTTTTGTTATATCAAATAATAAATTCCTAAGATAACCAGAAAGCCTTTCTTTTCACACAAAATGTAAGTCTTTCTATTTTCTAGAAGTCTCTAAAAAGAGCCTTGTGATATGACCACAAATCTATAGGGAGAGGAAAGGACATTTTAATAAAGTAGAAGTTAAGGGTGTTTAATTTCTAGTGGAAAGTGCGGAGATTTCTAAAAGGGGATTATTTCCATTTTTCCATGGGTAAACTTGATTAGCATGAAAAATTATCACAGAACTTTTAAAACAGTTGCCTATTCAGTTGTTCCTATGCATTTAATGTTGGGTCTCATCAGAGGCAGAAATTTGCCTTGCCTATTTAATACTCTGTTTAGAAAAATCAGGTGAGAAGACCATGGTTTCTTTAATATTCTGACTGTGCTTTTCCTTGTCACTGACATGAGACTTACAACTATAAGTAGAAAGCAAAAAGGCTATCCAATTTGAAAGCAAAATTTTGATAACTCAGATGTACTATGTTATCATGGATGCAGTAAGAAATATATTTCATGTGGGGGCGCCTGGGTGGCTCAGTGGGTTAAATCTTCTGCCTTCGGCTCCGGTCATGATCCCAGGGTCCTGGGATCGAGCCCCACATCAGGCTCTCTCCTCAGCAGGGATCCTGCTTCCTCCTCTCTGCCTCCCTCTCT
The DNA here is from genome assembly GCF_902655055.1 of Lutra lutra. Classification (NCBI taxonomy): domain Eukaryota; kingdom Metazoa; phylum Chordata; class Mammalia; order Carnivora; family Mustelidae; genus Lutra; species Lutra lutra. Next base: position 32,257,501 of record NC_062281.1, on the reverse strand, counting down.
GCCTACTTGTGATCTCTGTCTGTCAAATAGATGGATAAAATCTTTAAATATATATATATATATATATATATATTTCATGTGAATTCCAGACTAATGTTCTCTTTGAACTGACAAGATTATAGACAATGTATTCTAAAGGATTTTTGTATTTGCCAGGCAAATCGGCACCCCCATAAGATAAGGGGTCACTGTTACTCAAAGCGTGCTTGGAAAGCACAAGTTTTTTCGCCCCTGGCTATGGACAGCAGCATACCATTGGGTGTGATTTCAGAGACTAGGAAAGGCTTATGGTAATCAAAAGAAGTGCATTTTAACAAGACTCCTATGTACACACAAGTTTGGGAAGCACTTTTTTGGGAGTAGAGTAGTTTGAAATGTGAACTTTGGACATGGATTACCTGGGATTAATAGAGCAGTACAATTACGAACCATCAGGGGTGGGCAAAGTATAGTTGGTCTTTCCAGTTTGGCCTGCTGCCCATTTTTGAATGGCTTGCACCCTAAGAATGGTTTGTATATTGTTGAAAAGTTTTTTAAAGAGACTTTTTTTGACATGTGAAAATTATGTGAAAGTCATAGTTCTGTGTTTATAAATAAAGTTTTATTAGAACACAGCTACACTCATTTATTTGTGTAATTTCTATGCCTGCTTTAGTGCTACCTGAGCAGAGCTGAAGAGTTGCCACAAAAACCCATGGTCTGCAAAGCCGAAAACACTATCTGGCCCTTTACAGAAGAAAATTTGCCTACCTCCGAGCTAGGTAGTCTTCATTCAGTTACATAAATTCCTTGTTTCTCAGTTTTCTCCTCTGTAGAGTGAGGATAATAGACTAGTATGGGTGTCATAGAATTGCCATGGGAGAAGAGACAGCATAGTGTAGTGGTTACAGGCAGAGATTCTGGAGCCAAATGGAGTTTGCTCTATTTCATAGCCTTTAGGCTAGACAAGTTACATAACCTCTCTGTGCCTCAATGTCCTCATATGTAAAATGAAGAAAATACACTAGTACCTACTTCCTGTGGTAGCTGTGGAAGTAAATAAGTCAACACAGATAAAGAATATCAAGTTGTATCTGGCATTATTAATTTCATTCCTGTTGGTGATGGTGCTGTGATTGTTTGCACCTGCCTCCTAGGATTATTTTAAGAATGAAATGAGATAATTCAGGTGAAGGTTAGGACAGCTTGATAAATGTTAGCTGTTGTTGCTGTTATTGATTCTGCACATTTTCAGCTAGAAGGTGCTGGTATAACTAGGTTCGCATGTTGGCTGGGAATTGGAATGCTATCAGAATAAAAGAGAGTGAAAGGGAAGTGATTTAGAAAGGCCTTTCATACAGTTAGTATAGTACTTACTCCTATGTTTAATTAGTGATGACTAACCTTAACTTGACAAGTAACTATTAATTAGTTGTGATATCTTTTAAAATTTATTTTTAATATATCTTTAATTTTTTAAAGATTATTTATTTGAGAGAGAGTGAGAGTGAGACTGAGAGAGGGAGAGGGAGTGGGAGAAGTAGACTCCCCACTGAGCAGGGAGCCTGAGGCAGGGCTCAAGCCTAGGACCCTGGGATCATGACCCAAGTCCAAGGCAGACACTCAACCAATTGAGCCACTCAGGCACCCCTAATGATATCTTTCTTTAAGTGACTTTGTTATATAAATAGGTGAGAGTGGTTTATTATTTGTGTGTGTTTTATGTAACTGGCATTTCCATGAGGATTGTGTGACTGAAGGAGTTCCTAATTTTTTGGCATTTATCATTATTTCACAACTCACCCCATTCTTAATATGTTTTTAAGAATAAAATGGCAAGCCCCTGACTAAAATTCATTAATTCAAAATTATTGGAGTCCAAGTAGTTTGCTTTTTACTATATTACATACTCAAATCACCAAAATTTGATCTTTAGCAAAAAAAAAAAAAAAAAAGTTAATTCGTACTTGCAAAGCAGAATAAAAAGGCAGCAAAATATCTTGTAGTTGAATTCTTTTGTCTGAACAGTAAGAAAGTGCCTGGCAGAAAGAGTACCTATAAAAAACAATGAAGAGCAGTGATTTTTGTTTTTGTCGTTTGTGTTGTTATTGTTGAGAGAAACACTGGATTCAGTAAACCCAGGAAAAGAGAATATTTAAGATAGGAGTGGGTAAAATACCATGAGAATTTGGTGGGAGGTCCTTGGTGCCTTTGAGCTAGTTAAGAGTTAAATTTAATATAATCTATATGATTGATTCTAAAAGTAATTTGATCTTAGGAAGGAACTCTTATATAATTTCTCCTGCTGCTTATTTTTCATTATAAACCCATTATAACTTTTAGCAGTAGGAAAGAGTTTTCTTGCAAGTCAGAGTTAAAAATTAGAATAGTTTCTAAGAAAAGTTCTTGGAGAATGTGTGTGTGTGTGTGACTGGTGTGTAAGTGTGTATACTTCTAAAGTAGAAGATTAAATTCAACTGCATTTAAATAATCTAGAGTTTAAGTTCCATATGCTTGAAGTGTCCTTCAAGTTCTAAAATTTTGATAATTTCTAGATACTCTTTATTGAATACTATTCAGTACTATTGAATACAGTTCAGTACCTGTCTCCTCAAAAGAGGAGAAAAAGTGTGACTTTTCTCCAGATTAATCACCTTTACAACTCCAGCCTAACATAATATGATACTACCTTTTAAAAAATATATTATCAATAATCAGTTTTTTTGGTCTAAGTATCTAGTGTATGCCCTGAACAATACAATGTCAGTATCTGTCTTATCTTGTCCATTTCCCTGGGACTGTGCTCGTTTAGATTATTTTTGGAAATTTTTACCGACCATATGCGGCTTATAATTATGCATGCTGTCATGCTACTATGCCTAATGGAATCATAAATCAAAATCTTTCATTCGGTTCCCATTGACATGCTCTGCAATGTCTCGTCTACCTATTAGTCTTTATTGCCCTCTACTGTATCACTTTAGATTTGCTCATCACATTTTTCTCACCTGCTAACTGGACACAGTTTCTTAGACTAGATTCACTTACAGAATTCCAGGGGACACCATTACATCCCCTGGGATTGTCAGCGCACATACACACATGGTCATACATGAAAGCCAAGCATTTACCTTCATTGCACCAATATAGAGGGATTCAATTTCAGGTGTTTATCCTTACTATTTAGAGATGGCCAATTAATTTCATAAACTTGCTTTTGCATGGAGATCCGGCATTCGATTATATCACTCAGTCACTGTGAACTAGTCAGTATTTGTACCTGTTTTATTCTGTTTAATTCATAGTTATTCCTGAGCTGCAGGCAGTGCTTGAGAATATAAAGGTTTAGACTTCAGAATTTACTCACAAAAGATTAAAATTTAACTTGATTTAAAGAACGAACTTAAGAGACTTTACTGGGAATGTAAATAGTTTTGGCATATTTACAGTGCAATGTTTTCAGTTGTGAAGTTGGCTTAGTTGTGTGGGTGGGAAGCTGTAGGAGTTGTGATAGTCAGTGTATCACAAGCATTTTGTCACTTCTTGACTTCTCTCTATTTTTAACAACCGTAGTAGCAATTCCTTGAATTTCTGGAATGTTCCCTTCCCCCACAGGATGTCCCAAAGAACTATTGTTGTTGTTGTTTTCATTAATCCTCAAGCTGTATGTGATGGGCAGTTGAGAATAGACGGGACAAAGACAAAGAAAAAGGTGAGAACCCCTGAAAGATGTGGGGCCCTAGTGGAGAAGTGTTTCCTTGCCTTTTCCAGTTTCTAGAAAATGTTCACATTCCTTGGCTCTGGTTCTCCTTCTTCCATGTTCAAAGCCAGCCATGTGTGTTCTGTAATCCTGTATTGTCTTTCTACTGTGGTCATAAATCCCCCTGACTCTTAACACCTTGTCTGGTTCTGAGGATCCTTGTGATTACATTGGGCCCACCCAGATCCTTGACCATTTCCCCATCTGAAGATACTTCATTACACATGCAAAGTCCCTTCTGCTGTGCAAGGTAATTTGTTCACAGGCTCAAGAGACGAGGACATAGGCATCTTTTCAGGCCATATTCTTCCTCCCACACTCCTCTGATTCCCCTCTCACCTCCATAGCATGGTGGCTAAGAGCACTGGCTTTTAATCCCAGTTTTATTAAGTTCTCCCTGAGGGACCTGTGTGAATCCTGCACCTCTTGGGGTTTCCTGTTTCTGACCTGTGAGTGAGTTGCTGTATTGCTTAACATAGTGCCTAGAATATGGAGAGCAATCGACAACTTAATGCTGTTTTTAATAACGGCCTGGTCATCACGGTTAGCATTGTTATCGTGAACATTGTCTGTTTCCTTACCTCCCTCCACATCTTTATGCTGCTTTAGCAGAAGGGCCGAGGCTCATTCATAAAATTTGCTATTGTGGTGCCCGGGACAGGGCCCCAGTAGAAGTTTTTGAGATCATTCAATAAACAGCGATGGAATTAATCAAGTAAAAGAAAATTGCACCAATTTTAGACTAAACTACTTCTACTGTTAGTCCAAGCCACTATTGTGCATGCTTCAAAGAAATGTTACCTACCGAGTCTTTAATTGCCTCTACTTTCCTGTTCTATGTTTAGCTTATGTCACTGAAGCTGCACCCTGTGTTTCAAATTGGTTTTCTTCCAGCAAATCGTGCAGGCATACTTTCTCTTAGATATGACCTTCTAGGTTTCTGAGCCAACTTCATCAAAAATTAGACATTTTAAAGAACCTGTCTTGGTAAAAATTTTCAAATCTGGCCTATCTTTTCTAAATTTGTTTAATAATCATAAAGGAAGAATTAGAGGAAAATACTGATAGTTGTTTTTTTTTAAACAATGCCCTTCTTTCTTTTTGTAGTATTTCGATTACATACATAATAAAATGTATGTTTATATCGTAAGTAGCCTGGAGCTGGAGGAAATAAGCCTGTTTGGTTTGTATTAAGAGTTTTCGAGATTTCTCATTGTTTCACATTTCATCAATATTCTTGTTTGATTTATATGCAGAAAATGAGATTTTTCAATTTGCCTTTTATCATCTAGGAAGAAATGGAATTTGTAGATTGTCAGCATAGTACTACAATTAAGTTTATGTACATAATTTCTTTCTGAAATGGAAATATGTTATTATAAGTCATAATTATTATATGGTAATAATATCTTTAATGTCAGTATAATTTTAACCTAAAAATTCTAGATGTAAAGAACAGCTTTGAGTAATATTGGGTATATATCCCCAGTATCGTGAGCCCTTCCTGAATATTAACTCATATTATTGAGTTATTCAAGCCTTTTTGAATATTACTTTTAAAGCTATTGTGTGACTTGACAACATCAGGATGAAGAGTGCAGAAGGAGTCCCAGGGAGCATTACCATCATCATTGGGGTAACTTTGGGCAATTGTTGGAAAATTTCATCATTTTATATTTTCTCAGGAAATAGATTCCCTTTAATAATTAAGGTTATGCACAAAAAACACACACATTTTATAATAGTGTATCTGACATTATTTTGCATCTTATATGTAGTAGCCACTAGGTAAATATTTATTAGTCACTTGATTTTGACTTTTTGAGAATTTATAGTGATATGTTTGGAATACTAGATAAACCAGTGATGATTTAGACAATACAAAACATTATTAAGGTATCTGAGGAGAATCATGACATGGTTACAAAGAGTAATACTTTCCAAAAACGTTCTGATTATTAATAAAATGTGTTTCATCAGTCTTCTGTTCTTAGGATGCTTATGAAAAATGCTTATATTTTATGCTTTTTGTTCAAAGTTTTATGAAGAATACTTGCCTCTTATTGACTTTGGCATATGTACTAAGGCTCCCTATACTGTATGATTTTTGAGGAAATAATTTAACCTTTCCTGCAGTATATTTTTCTCGCCTGTCAAACAACTTTTCTTCCTATAACTGAAGTGACCATATAATTTGTATCCAGATTGAAACGCTTAGGAAAGGGTTGGGGCACTGTTAATAATTGTTCCAGAACAGCTGGTTTAAACTGGACTGTTGTAGGCAAATGGGACATGGGATCACTACCCTTAACACCTGTTTCCTTCCTTCCTTCCTTCCTTCCTTCCTTCCTTCCTTCCTTCCTTCCTTCCTTCCTTCTTCTCTCTCTCTCTCTTTCTTTCTTTTTTAAGGTTTTTAATGTATTTATTTGAGGGAGAGAGAGATCATTAGCAGGGGGAAAGGTAGAAGGAGAAACAGACTCCCCACTGAGCAGGGAGCCCAAGGCAGCAACCCCAGAACCCTGAAATCATGACCCAAGCTGAAGGCAAATGCTTAACTGACTAAGCCACCCAGGTGCCCCGCAAAAGAATTTTTTTTTTTTTGGCTGTATACACTTTGGGTGGCGAATCTTGCTTACATAACTGGACTTGCTTTCCAGTTTTCCTTTCTTTTCTTTCCCACCCCCAGTTTATCTTTGCTATCTTTCACGAGTTTCCCCCCCTTATGTTTGTATTTTATTTGTTAGTAGACTGAAATCGGCACGTGAGTGTAGACACTTTCATTTACATGCACACACACCCCAAAGTGAGTATACGGTTTTTTCCTTGACCGACACTTTTTTTCATATTTTATCTAAACAGAATTCTTATTTTGGCCAGTACACACAATTAACGTGATGATGTATCTTTTCTTCCCAACCCCCACAGAAGGCTCCTACGAAATCTGTGACATTTCAGAAGTGTGAAAATATTGGAGGTGTGAAATTTTCAGTTTTCAAGTCTGTGAAAGAGCAGAGGCTTGTTGACTTACGTGTCACACATTGTCACACTGTTTGGTGTGGTCCTGGCCAGCAAGGAGCAGGGGTGTGGAATGAGAAGCACTAATGCCAATGACTCATGCTCTGAACATGTGTGGCTTTTGGGCAAGTGACTCAACCTCTTGTGCCCATTCCTCATCCATAAAATGAGGCTAAGAAGGTCATTCTCCAGGGTCGACTGGAATGATTTACGTGAATATTTAGATCCATGCTTAGCACTTCTAAGGTATCTGTACAACCACCTGTATTTTATGTTGCCTCCAGATTTAACAACAAAAAACATTTTTAAAAAAGTGAAAAATGGTATAAAATAACATGTGGTTATGTCTTAGAAGACTCACCCAAGGGTCTCAAATGTTCTGGGTTCATGCAGGCTTTTTTTTAATGAGGCTAAAAGAAATACCTAGCAGTTGGGTAATTAAGTCCAAATAACTGAGAGGTAGCCACGTGCATGGCAGCTATCAGATACCAGTGTGTTTTTCTTGAAAGTGTAACCACCGCACCTACAGCTGTGAGTTTGCCGAGCCCCTACCACCACCCGTGATGTGCCTCAGGGGCACGGTTTGCATAGGATTGAAGGTGCTCCCTTGTTCAGCGCTCGGATTCAGCAGGTGCCATGTACTGCTAGTTCATGATTTGTCCCTGATCTGTTCAGGGATGAGTTCGCTCAGAAAACCCTCAGAGGAAAACTTAAAAAAGAAAGCTGGGTCTTCAGGTAGGGTGTTGCTCTGTGTCTGAAAGCTTCAGAGAATCTAAAGCAAAATGAGAAGAAAACAAGAGACTCAGTTCCTCAGTGTGTTCACTGTATTGAGTACAGTCGCCCTTAAAACCTCGGGATTCCTGCTTTTATGACTCTCTGGAGTGCCTGTGCAGGTACATCAAGCAGAAGCCACCCAGTGCCCTCCTGCGCGGTGATGTGTGTGAGGGAACGCCTAATGCTTGCTGTTCTTCCCTCCAGTGCTGGAAACAGGCCCCAAGGCCACATTGTCCGCTGACCATCTTCCAGGTCTTCTAGTATGTTCTAAATTGCTGCTGTACTTGCTTGGGCTGTGTGGTGAGCTTAAGGAGCTAAGTCTTTGGGAAAGGGAAGCATGGCCTCACAAACTCTGTAGACTCCCGGGCCAATTTATTCCTCAAGACCGTAGGTTATAATTTCATTCATACCAAGTTGTCTTGTCATGCTTTAACAAAATCCCACCAGTCCAAATCCTAAATAACAGAGTCCAGGTTGAAGAAGAGTCTAGGTTTGTGACAACATCATCATGTTTTCTGCATTCTGGGAAGATACAGTTACATATACGGAAGTAGCCGCAGTAGACCTTTGGGATAAGCAACCTTCTCCACTGAGCTAGTTTTAAACATGAATTTCTCTGAAATGCTTTAGCGATTGTTCTACTTCCTTCGGTGCTATAGTTATACATACAGGTATGGCAGCGGGGAACTTTGGGGTTAAGCAATGTCCTACCACACGACAGTTCAGAGAGAAGCCACTCAGCCTGCAGCACAGTCCAGCCAGCGGCCCATCTCATGGCACATTGCCTCCCTCAGGTGCCAGTGTCCCACCTGTCACATACATACTCCCTGTATCCTCACATCCGTCTCCCCCTTTCATGCCCTCCCACTCTTTCCCCTTTCCCCATTTTACACACGGTTGCCTCCATATCCGTATCTTCCAGGACTCTGTTCTTTCCTGTCAGTATCTTTCTGACCTGTGCCTATTTCTTCTGGGGGCTCAGGGTCTGCTGAGGAATACCAAAGCCATTTTGTTTTGTTTTGTTTTTTAAAGATTTTATTTATTTATTCATGAGAGGCAGAGAAAGAGAGGGAGGGAGGGAGGCAGGGGAGAGGGAGAAGCAGGCTCCCCATGGAGCAGGGAACCTGATGTGGGACTCAATCCCAGTACTCTGGGATCATGACCTTACCGAAATAACCAAAGGCAGGTGCTTACCTGACTGAACCACCTAGGCACCCTGTTTTTGTTTTGTGTTCTGTTGCAAGTTGATGTTTATAGTCAGTATAAGAGAAGAGACTGAAAGAAAAATGACCTGAGAGTGAAGGTCAGTTTAGTATTATATTACCAAAACAGCTCTCTGAGGCAATATAAACTAATGGTAAGAACACGCTCTTTGAAGCCTGCCCTGTGCACCTGCTGTCAAGCACCAGTTCTTCCAGCTGGTGTTCATAGGATCCTGACTGAGATCTCAACTACTCCAGGCCTCATTCTTTATCTCTAGGAAGGGCATGATGAGATCTACCTTAATAGTCACTCTGAGAATGAAATCAGAATATGGTGAAAGAATTTGCAGTTGTGGAATGCATCAGTCATGCGGATGTAAGGTACGGCACAGGGAATATAGTCAGTGGTATTATAATAACGTTTGTATGGTGGCAGACAGTAGGCAGATGGTTGGCCGTGAACATAACCTAAAGTGTGGGATTGTTGAATCACCGTGTTGTGCATTAGAAACTAATGTAATATTGTATGTCAACTGTACCTCAATTTTTAAAAGTGATTAAAAAAAAGAATTTAGATCTCGGAAATAGTAAACACTGCTGGATTGTTATTATTGGCCCCATTTTTCAGGCGAGGCACCTGAGTACAGAGGTAAGGGAACTGGCTGCAGATCATGGCTTGTAACAGCAAGACCAGAAGACACCTCCCCACCTCCACCATCTACCTCTTCCTCAGCCCAACTTTTTCCTACTAGCTAGTCCAGTGCCGTCTAGAAGCTGAGGATTCGGAAGCACCAGGTGTTTGCAGTATGTGGATTTTAGTGCCCTTTCTCCCCCACGCCACCCCCAGCACTTAGTGAAATTTTAAGCTGAATATGTTGCTTATGGTCTCACTAGAAACAGTGTTTTGTTGTTTTTTTTTTTAAGTGGTTTTCCACACACACAGTAGGTACATACTGTGAGGAATGAAACAAGTTCTGAAAATGTTTCAGGCTTGCTTAAATAGCGCAGACAGGTGCCTGTAAAGCATAACTGTCTCCAGCTTTTATCAGTATCCTGATTTATCCCCCTGAAACCATAGCATGGGTTCAGTCAGTGAACATGCACTGTCACTAAATGAGTCAGTTTTGAGTGTGTACTGTGTGCCACTATGTAGTCACCCACCAGGGCTTTTTAAACAGAAAGATACAAACCACATGGGCTCATACTTAAATGTCAAGTCTGGTTCACTAGGTCTAGGATGGGACTTGAGACTGCATTTCTAACACGCTCCCAGATGGCAACAGTAGCTTTTAATTCTCTTCTAATTCTCTTTAGATTCTCTAACACGTTAGGGGGCATTTTCTGGTTATTCTTTCATTATTTTACTCATTACTTATATTCCCCAGCAGAAGTTAACTTCTGTGAGAGCGTAGATCTTTCTAGCTTGATCATCACTGTGTTCCCAGTCCCAGCCATACCTGACACACATAGGTTCCCCGTGGTGAGAGAAATCCCCAATTTCTCTACAGACCAGTACTTGATGATACCTGTGATTCAGTAAATGACCAAATGAATGTAAGTAATGGCAATAAACATGGACACATACATAATATTTAAATATTGCTTATATTAATCTCATAGCATTTTGAGGAATGTATTATCAACCTCAAGTTGTAAATATGCAGTCACACATATTAAATTAAGTATTAGAGCCAAGTACAATAAAACACTAAGACTAGGTAACTATTGAAAGTTTCAGGGAAGAGAGACCCCTTGCACTAGTCTTGAAAGAAGGTGAACCCTTGTATTTATATAGAGAAAGGAGGAGAGGAAGGTATTCCATTCCGTGTAGATGGAATGTGGTAGGATAATTTTTTGAAGTTTTACCTTAAGTTTATTCCCCTTGAAATCCTGCCCCCATTCCCAAGGAATTATCCAGTTCCCTAGTTTTCCCATCCTAGGGAATTTTGCAGTGTGAAAAGCAGAAGTTACTGAAAGCCTGCTCTTTTTTTATTTTCTGCAAATCCAATCTTGTTGAAGAGATTATGCAGTGTATCCTATGGTAGGATAGAAGAGAGAATAGTTCTTTTGAGGACAGTAGAGGAAAAAAGAATTATCCCAAGACAGGAAAGAATTCAGCCTGAGCTGAGCAGATGATGCTGTATTACTTAGTTTTTCTACGCCATGGTCTCCTTCGGTAGTTCAGAGAGAATTATAAAGGAAGCCTATGAATTTGAAATTCATTTGTCAGAATACTTTTAAGATTGAGATATGGTAATATCTGGTTATTTATTGATGCATAAAATAACTTCTAATAGCGTATCTAATAATTAATTTTGATATGGTGTTGAACACAGATTTTTAGCTATAAACTAAAATAAAAATATGTCTGCTTTTCATTCATGATGGATTTATAGGTATTGCTGATCCTATTGTGGTTTATTGCCTAAATTTGTAATAGAAGGAAATGCCAAATTTTTACTTAGAGGTTAATGAAAATAAAGGCACAGTCATTTTTCCCAACCAAGTCTATGGAACCCTTGAACATGGACTGCAGTTCAGAAGAAAGGCTTGTGTATCACTCCAAGGCAGTGTGTGTCAGTCAGGATAGCCTAGGATAGTGGTTCTCAATGTCTTGTCCTTGCTAAATACTTTAGTTAATGCCAAAGTAGCACTGGCGTCACATGGGAACTTGTTAGAAATATAAACTCATGGGTTCTCCTACCCCACCCCATTCCTACTGAATCAGACAGTCTGGGAACCAAGTGAAACAATCTGTGTTTTAACAAGCCCTCCAGGTCATTCTGATGCCTGCTCAACTGTGAGAAGCACCAGACTAAATTATTCTCCAGTAACAAACTAGCCCCAAGTCTCAGCAGTATTAAGCAGCATGGTTTATATTTCATTCAGGCTTGAGTTCCATTGTGGTTAGCATTGGCTCATTCTGCTCCATTGTTTCCTTACTCTGGGATCTTGTAGACAGAACAGCCACCATCTCCAACACTACTAGAACTGTACCAGAGGGGAAAAAGAGGTTTGGGAGGGGGTGTCTCACTGGTGATTAATGGACCAGAAGGCATACATGTCACTTCCACTAACAGCTAATTGGTCAGAATTTGTCACGTGACTCCACCCAATGGCTGGGGGACAAGACGTGCCTGGAAGCCAGGTGAGTTAGTGGTGACGAACACATTATAAAGAGATAGCAAGATCTCTGAAAAGATGACCCACAGGTGTCACTAACGGGACTGCCACAGCCATGTGAATGATTCCCATGATTGCCATAGGCACAAAACCGGCACAGTCACAGACTTTGAGGGACCCACGCAGCCTGGGACAGTGGGTGGACTAATGTGTTCCATGCCAACTGTGACAAAGGTAAACCAGTTAGACGAAGAACTGCAGTGGGCAAAGGGAAAGGGGTGCTTTGTTTTGCTTTGGTGATGTTTAAGACTTTTTTTGCACAATTCTGGGCAAGGGTTGAATTTGCTGCCACAGAATGCCCAGTGTTAGATTTAAGTTGATTTAAAGAAAAGTGATTATGTCTGACACACCCGAGCTTGTGGAGTCAGTTTTACATCCACTTGATCTGTCGTCTGGATAAAATGCACTAGTTCAATGCTTAACACAGGACATTTTAAAGGGGAATGTCTTAGATGCTTTTGATGATGATAAAATAAACTCTTGGAATACTCCAGCACTGACTAAATTGACATATTGACTTAAAAAAACCTCAGACCTATAATCATTCTAAATTCATACTGGGACTCAGTTAATGGGGCAGTGTGAGTCATTGGCACTTAATCATTTCTTTGTGATCATGACAGGTAATTCTTTTTCATCTATTAGAAAATTTTACACACATTCAGCTAGGATTTTTCTGTAATATTCTCTGCCTGCCTTGCTTTTATCTAAAAATAAAGAGAAAGTATTAGCCATGAAATAATGAGAAAGTAGTCACAGTAGAAGTGTCTTGTTAAAAAGTCTGGCTCATCTGGTGAAGATTTTATTACTCGAAACTCTTGGAAATACCTACTGGAGTCTCATCCTCCAGTTACCAAAAATGTGTATTTGATAAAGATTGAAATTTGCAATGAGAATGCTGGCATTTATATTTGTTAACCCTAATTTCTTTTTTCAGTTTCATTATAATGCCCCAGTAGGTGATTAAGCCCCACCCCCCCAGGAGAATTTACATGGTCTTGTTAATTAATTAATTAACGTTTGGTGGGGGAGCTTATCTTTACTGGATCAGACATATGTCAGTGTGTTTTATCTTCTCACTATGAAATATACACATTTTATTTTATTTTATTTTATTTTATTTTATTTATTTTTAAAGATTTTACTTATTTATTTGACAGACAGAGATCACAAGTAGGCAGAGAGGCAGGCAGAGAGAGAGGGAAAAGCAGGCTCCCTGCTGAGCAGAGAGCCCGATGCGGGGCTCGATCCTAGGACCCTGGGATCGTGACCTGAGCCGAAGGCAGAGGCTTTAACCCACTGAGCCACCCAGGCACCCCTGAAATATACACATTTTAATATTTGCCTTTTGTGGCCCCATTTTCCCCCCAGGAAAAAAGTATGTGTGTATTTATTGCCCAGGAAAACTCATTTATAGGATTAGTTAGTACTTTTAACTAAGTTCAGAAATCATGACTCATCTCTGACTTTTGTCCATATGACTCTTATTTTATTGTTATTGCTTGCTAGAAATTTTCTGGTAATTGTTCTTGGGCAATAGCCTCCAAAATTTCTTAGAGAGATTCCCAGAAATGAGAATGAGCAAATTTTGTGAGATTGTTTGCAGCCTCCCTGTTTTAGCTTCAGTCAAACCTTTATATGAAATCCAGAATCCTTTACATCACAGTATGGACCAAAAGAATATAGCTCACTTAAGTTAATCTTATTTAAGACTGTTGTTTTAAATCATGATTTCATCTTAATTTATTTATGAGTGTGTGTGTGCATATGTATTTGTATGTGTTACATGATATATCTTGGGACTCATTATAAAATGTCACTTAGAAATCTTTTTCAAAAATGCTTGGAGTTGATTTTTTTCCCCCAGGACAATTTCATTGCCATTAGTTCACTTCCTCATCTTATATGGTAAGGAACCAACTGATGCAGGTTTTAAATCTTTGGCTAGGAAATGAACAGATATTTTTAAAGTATGTAGTGTTCTGTTTACTTTGACAACTATAATTTTGGCCCAGGAGGTGATTACCAGAATAACTACTTGTTAATTACTACTTTTGCTTTGGGCTAATATTTATCCTCATGAAAAATGTTATTATTTCTTGTGGTCTTTATTGATGACTGATCAGTGTGGGGCATCCTAAATCAGGAAAGGAAAAGTGTGCATGTAATGTAAAGTATATTTATTTTAGTTTCTCCCCATTCTGTGACACAAATCTTTGTGTTGCATGGTTTTCCTTTTTTTTTTTTTTTTATTCTTTGTTGTCAGCAGTACATTAACAAAAGAGATTCTGCTTATATTTATAGGATTTTTCCTTTCAAAGTTATATGATATTTTGCTTCTAATATGTAAGAAAGATGAAAACTCATAATGAACCTATTCCTATTTTAAAAATTCCTAATCCCCTTAATCAAATGATGCATGATAAGAATTACGAACTGTTGGGCGCCTGGGTGGCTCAGTGGGTTAAGCCTCTGCCTTTGGCTCAGGTCATGGTCTCATGATCTCAGGGTCCTGGGATAGAGGCCTGTATCAGGCTCTCTGCTCAGCAGGGAGTCTGCTTCCCCTCTCTATCTCTGCCTGCTGCTCTGCCTACTTGTGACCTCTCTCTCTGTCAAGTAAATAAATAAAATCTTAAAAAAAAAAAAGACTACGAACAATCTTCAGAATTTTCCCTCTTCATACTTGATTCTTGAATGGCAAATAGAATCATATTCTACATTTTATGTTGGGTTAGAAAGACTACAAAGATAAATACTTAGTCATGTGGGTAAATGAGATAAAGAAATATTTCAGTTTGGGCTCCAGCAATATCCTTCAACTTAAATAGGACAATATGTGGTAGAAAAAAAAAAAAACAAACCCTGTTCTTCCTCTAATACTCTGACCTTGTTCCCTGTCTTAGAGTGACTTGCAATTTCAAATCATTATGTGAATTACAAAGCAGTATTTTTGTTGCCTGTGACGTCGAGGAATGAATGCTAAATATATAGTCATTGAGCTTTTATTTGCTTACTGTGACAAAGCCCAATGACCCAAGAATCACAAGTGACTGCTAATATCTAGCTATTGACTGTGGTGCTCTGTAGATTTTTATGATGCAGATTCTCATCTTTTGTAGACTACTTACATGAGCTCCTAAGAAATTGCCAAAGCTGTAAGTACAGTCATAGAGGAGAAACACAATAGGTACCATACATGAAGTGCTACATTGCAGATGTCAGTCTTTTTCCTGTATATTTAAAAAATCTCTGTAGAAAAAAATGTCATATTTAAATAGTAGAATGTGGGGCGCCTGGGTGGCTCAGTGGGTTAAGCCGCTGCCTTCGGCTCAGGTCATGATCTCAGGGTCCTGGGATCGAGCCCCGCATCGGGCTCTCTGCTCAGCAGGGAGCCTGCTTCCTCCTCTCTCTCTACCTGCCTCTCTGCCTGCTTGTGATCTCTGTCTGTCAAATAAATAAATAAAATCTTTAAAAATAAATAAATAAATAAATAAATAAATAAATAAATAGTAGAATGTTCCCTTCTAGCTAAAAATCTCTGCAGGTGAACCGTCACTTTTAAGTGGTAGAAAGTGTGTAGTGTTTCCTTCTTAGTTAATGCAGAATGAAATACTTAAGTGTGTAACAGAATTGCTGTACCATCTCAAATTCTGTTCTAAGCACTAGTGATCTGTCAGTGAACACGGCAGGCAAGCTTCCAGCTCTCACATCATTAATGAAGAGATGTTAGGGACTACAGATAATTCACAAGAAAATATATCGATGATAAATGGTCTGAAGAAAAGACAAATCAGGTAAGGTAATGGGGAAGTTGACAACTTTCAGTTGGGCCATCAAGGAATGTCCTTCTGCAAAGAGACTGTTGGGACCTGGGTGACAAGGAGCCAGGCAGGTGACTTTCTAGAGAAAGTGCGTTTCTAGACAAGGGAACGTCCAGTACAAAAGTTCTGAGGCTCATGCAGTGTCAAGGAACAGAAAGGAAAGCATGGACAGAGCAGAAAGAGTCAGGAGGAACAGAGAAGAGGCCAATGAAGGAGGCAGGGGATGTGGGATCCTGCAGGATATGATAGGTAGTTTAAATCTACTCTCAGCAAAGATAAGAAGGCATTGGATGGTCTGACTTGATCTGAGTTATGTTTTTAAAGGAGCACTTTGCTCTTGGTGTGAAAAATGGGTTTAGTGAGAGGAAAGAATGGAAGCCATAGGAGGAGACCATGGTAGTCTCCAAAGAAGGAATAATGGCAGGCCAGCCTAGTATGATAGCTGGAATACTTTTCTCAGGACTCTGCAGATCACCCTTGTTCTGAAATGCCTCCTACCTCTGGAAAATCAAAATCTTATTTATCTTAACACTGCCTGCTTCAGTGCAAAAAGGGAAGGATAGCATGCTTCCTCCACAGCTATTTCCCATCCCACAGCTTGAGACTCTCAGTACCCTTTTCTCCACATGGAGATTATTTTGAACCATCCAGGTGGTTTTGATCAAATTGTGTACATGTAGGATATTATTCTTAAGCTCCAACATAACACCACAGATCCAAAAATCAACTTCAACTGACTAAGGAAATACCAACTCCTAGGAGGTTAAGACAATATTTATAAATTCATAATCTACAGTACTTTGGGGTTAAACTATGACTTGCAGGATATGATTAACTGACCAATCACAAAGACATCGTCAAGCGAGATTATCATTCTGGAAATGTTTCTTTATACAAGATTCATAAGTGCTGAAGCATCATTTTTAAAAAGCTGTGCTTTGGAAATCAGTTTGAGTGGAGGGGAATCATATCAGGCAGCACTGACAGGGCCAGCTTCATGGCTATGCAAACTGTGCGGCCGTACAAGGCCTGTGCTTCAGAGGGCCCCACGCTTGGTTTAATGCTCTGCTGTGACTGTCTTGAATTCTTAATATTTTTAACAAGGGGCTTTGCATTTTCATCTTGCACAGGACACCACAAAATTATGTAGCCAGTCCTGAATGCAGGGCTTGGAAAATTATATAAAGTCTGTCCCTTTGCTGTAAGGCATAGAGAGGGGGCAGGGGTGGAATGGATTTGAATAAAGGGATTCTTAATGAAGTAAATTCACTCCCTGTAGAATTACAGATCACTCAGACTAGTGGTTCTCAAGTGCCTATGTGCAGTACCTGCCTACCTGATTTTTCCCTATCCATGGCAAATTAAGAGCGTGAGTGATGATGTCCTCAGTGCTTGTAAGCTAACTCTACTCAAATCAAAGAGTTTAGCTCTTTATTGTACAATTAGATTAATTTTGCCATTTTTGGTCTAACATCTCTTTTGGGGGGGTAACATTTTGGTAATAGAAGCTTTTTCTGTAAAATAAAATTTGACTACCTCATTTCAGCCCAGAGCTTCTTGACAAACAAAATAAAACAAAATTCCCCCATCCCATCCCTGGCTTCTGCTTTACTTTTATTTCTTTTTTCAATAATCCCAACATCACTTTTCTCTTACTCAAATCATTCTTAATAGCAGTGACTCACAGTTCATAAATACTTGAACTTAATTTCTTTTAGTTAAGTAAAACATGGTCAGAAATAAATACTCATGAATATTAGACTTTCTTATGGGCAAATTCAAAGTTGGAAAGGAATTACCTTCTTGTAACCAGAGTATGTATTATTTTCCATAATTCTGGTTTTTTAAAATCCATTCCTTTTTAGGGGAAGAAGACTTATTTATTTTAGAGAGAGAGCATGCACAGGGGAGAGGGTTGGAGAGAATCTCAAGCAGACTCCCGCTGAGTGTGGAGCCCCACGCTGGGCTCGATCTCAAGATCCTGAGATCATGACTTGAGCTGAAATCAAGAGTTGGATGCTTAAGCCAACTAAGCCACCCGCATACCCCAAATCCATTCCTTTTTATGTCCTAAATGGATATGAAAACGGATAGCCACCATTTTCTTTTCATCTTTGTATCCCCAGCACTTAGCATAGTGCATCAAACTCAGTAAGCTTTCAAGGGAGATACAGAAAGTAATTGAATAATACATATAAATGATTTTTAACTAGAAATGTCACTGATTTAGAGGGATATCTTCATTCTGTCACCACCTTTTTTGGCAGTTCCAACTTTTCCTTAGCCAGAGAGCAAGGACCTCAAGAAAGATTCATAAAGGTGCATTAGATTTGTATCAGGAAGTTAGAATTCAACAGTTGCTCTGTTTCAGCTGGAACTGAGCAAGCATCTGTTACTCCATTACAGAATGAAGTGTGAGACCACCAAACCAAGATTTGAAAAGCTGATGATCAGGAACTGATTTTGAGACTCTTAGCGGACCACGCCCACCGGCCAGTATAACAGTTTGGAGATTACGATAGGATTTACACAGAGAGCTGCTGGCATTCCGGGAATCCTGTTGTATCCCAGCCCCCCAACAAGAAGTGAGAGAGGCCTTTACCTCCCCTTAAATCTGTGCGTAGAACTTCACTGAGGCAACCCAGAGAACTTGGGGTCAACAATGAGCTGGGCTTTGACTAGACCTCAAGAAATCAAAAAGAATAGGGATGATAGCGGTCTGGAGAATCTGACAGGGGGATTCAAGGAGCTGCTGCATTGTGGGGCTGCCAAGGCCCACAAGGCAAAGGCGCTTGCTTCTTGTCGCAAGATCTGGCCCCCCAAAGGAGATCTGGCCTGAACAAGTCTTATATCTTATCCGAGAGGGCTGCCTGGGTGGGGGCGGGGGGGGAGGGGAGGAGATAACCGCAGCAGGAAGAGCATGACCCACGTACACGCTGGCGGAGGAGCCATTAGTGACTAGTGGGAAGAGTTACATTTATCCAAAGAGAGGAAATAGTAGGTGAGAGATGCCCAGTGAGGACTGGACTACAAAGAACCTGTTAAGTATGCCACCCAACAAGAGATGAGTCTCCTCATTCTCACCTAACAAGATGCAGCGTGCTGGTGCCAGCAAGTACATCCCTGGAGCCTAGTATTGTGCCTGAACATAAAAGGGAATCACTAGCTATTTGGTAAACACAAAGATGTGGAACCTTGTTCGGCAACTGTCTCAGGGATGATGACCAGCATTGCATGGATGAGCATGAGGAAGTTCAGGTGACGTGTCTTATGTCAGGTTTTATTTCTAGTAATGGCAGAATGCTGCTCGGAAAAGGAGCCCAGAACAATACTGGACTGCCATTATCATATTTGTGTTAGAAAGCACATGAGTGTTCATCAGAAGGGCTCAAAATAGTCCTTGCTGTGGTGTTTGTATGTACCAGGGTTTTCTGTCTCTCCTTAGGTGAAGTCAAGCCTTTAATAGTGAAGTCAAGCCTTTAATAGTGGTTACGTTAAAGATAGCCTGTGTTATCCTTCCTGACAAGATGCACTGGTGGCTCAAATATGAATAAGACAATCCTTGACCTCAAGTAGTTTATGCTATGCAGATTAAAGTCAGTTACTTATTATTTATTTAATGTATTACATGAACAAAGAAATGCTAGTTCCATTACTGCTGCTGTACAGTTCGGAGGTTGAACTTGGGTTCCCTAAAAAATTGGAAGTCCTTGAGGCACCTAGCTGACTCAGTCAATAGAGCACTTAATCTCGGGGTTGTGAGTTCAAGTCCCACATTGGGCCTAGCTTAGGCTTCGTACATACTATCCCTCTTGGAACAGTTGTATGCCTTCATTTTGTATCCAGCAGCCAGCCTACAATAAAACTTTAAAATTAGCTTGACTAAGCCATGTATGGGGCGGATGCTTTTAAACTATTATGTGAGAGACTTTCCTGTTAGGCCATTTGAATTTTATTAAGTGCTCAGGAAAGGGGGCTTAAATGCTGTTCCATAAGTATTTTATCTACTGTTTCAGTTTTAAACACCAACCCTGGCATTTAGGTTTAACTTCTTAGAAAGTTAAAGTGAATGTTAGTTCTGACGTTTTCTCTAGGAATGCAAAAGCCATCATATAAATTGTTTTTTAAATATTTCTGTGAAGAGGGGTGCCTGGGTGGCTCAGTGGATTAAAGCCTCTGCCTTCGGCTCAGGTCACGATCCCAGGGTCCTGGGATCTAGCCCCGCATCGGACTCTCTGCTCAGCGGGGAGCCTGCTTCCCCTTCTCTCTCTGCCTGCCTCTCTGCTTACTTGTGATCTCTGTCTGTCAAATAAATAAATAAAATCTTAAAAAAAAAATATTTCTGTGAAGAATAAGTTTGTGAAACAATCAGATTTATTTGGGCTTCTATAACCTTATAACCTAATGTTTTTGGCAGTCTTCATTGACTTTTCCTTGACTTTCTTTTCCTTTTCCCTTTTCCTTGACTTTCTACTTGTAGTTTTGAGTCTTTGCTTTCCTGGGCCCTAAACCGGATCCTGAAACATTCGGTAGTGAAGGATGGATGCCCTTAGCTGTGTAGCCATGAGCTGGTGGGAAGTGTTGGGTGGTCCAGGCTCTGTTAGCAAATGTATTCTACAAGGATCTGATTTTTATGCTAGTATGAAGGGCAAGCAAAGGTTATGTTATGCTTCAGAACCATCTAAGTAAAACACTGGCCTAAGATTTAGTAAAGAGTAAAGTTTAATTACATTGCAATAGCTTACAATTAAGAAAGTGGAACGACTTTGGGTCCCTTGTCATCAAGCTGGTTTTTTGTTTGTTTGTTTGTTTCAAAGAAGTCCTTGTTCAAGGTGACTAGGGGCCTGTGCCCAATACAGTCTTGGCATAGCCTGTTTTATCACCCCTGGTGGTAGGCCGGAGGCAGATGAGCAGCCTAGAGGTTGTGCAGGGACCCCACATTTTCCCAGGGGGACTTGCCTGCACCTCACAGCAGCTGCCCAGGGCCTAAGTGTCAGCAAAGCCCTCCACAATGTGTTTTCCTCAGGGCTCGACCCAGCATCACTGTAGTACACCTAGTGTCACTGACCTTTCTTTCTGTGCTATGAAAAAGATGGCTGTAAATTGTATAAGTAATCACTGTTTGTTAGACAAGCATTTGTGGACATGTAAAGTAGAAGTTACATAATGCTGCCATTTAAAAAAAAAGACTTCAAAGTCCTCCAGTCTTAAATATAGATTGCTACTTTTTGCCATCATCAGATTTTATTTTTATTCTTTAATGAATTGACTAAATAACTTTTAAATAAGAAGTTATGTAGGAATTTCTGTTTGTCCTTAATAAGATTAGAAATGAACATAATATATAGTTTTTTGGTTATTTTTTTTTATAACTACCTTTTTTTCCTGGCTTTGTTAATGTAAAATATTTTGCTTCTCTGCATCCAATCTCTATTTGATTTTTCCCTTAATGTAATTTACACCTGCAGAAGTATGGGGCCTGGAAAATGCAGTAGTGAAATGTCCATTTGCATAAACCAGTCTAGCAACACATGTTTAAAAGGGTCTTCTAGCCTAAGCCTATGTCTGAGACTGTATTCAACCATAATTTTTAGCTTTCAAAATTGGTTCAGGTCTTAGATTAGGAGACAGTGCTCTTTTTACATAACTGTTAGGAATTTTTTTGGTTTTGTTTTTTTATTAATTATTTTTATTAACTATATTGTATTATTAGCCCCAGGGGTACAGGTCTGTGAATCATCAGGCTTATACACTTCACAGCACTCACCATAGCACATACCCTCCCCAATGTCCATAACCCGGCCACCCTCTCCATACCCCCCACCCCCTGGCAACCCTCTGTTTTGTGAGATCAAGAGTCTTTTATGGTTTTTCTCCCTCCTGATCCCATCTTGTTTCATTTTTTCCTTCCCTACCCCCCAAACCCTTCACCCTGCCTCTCAAATTCCTCATATCAGAGAGATGATATGATAATTGTCTTTCTTTGATTGGCTTATTTCGCTCAGCATAATACCCTCTAGTTCCATCCACGTCGTTGCAAATGGCAAGATTTCATTTCTTTTGATGGCTGCATAGTATTCTGTTGTAGATATATACCACAACTTCTTTATCCATTCATCTGAATTTTGTTTTTTTCCCCACTTTGATCTTGTGTTTTCTAACCAAAGAGATATGACTGTAATTTCTTAAGAAAGATTTGGGACAGGGGTGCCTGGGTGGCTCAGTGGGTTAAAGCCTCTGCTTTCAGCTCGGGCCATGATCTCAGGGTCCTGGGATCGAGCCCCACATCGAGTTCTCTGCTCAGTGGGGAGCCTGCTTCCCCCTCTCTTTCTGCCTGCCTCTCTGCCGAATTGTGATCTCTGTCTGTCAAATAAATAAATAAAATCTTAAAAAAAAAAAAAGATAGATTTGGGACATTGTGATTGAGCCAAACTAAAAATGAAAAAAAAAATAAGCATAATCTCATTACTTGCAGGTCTTCTGAATCAAGACATGTGTGGAATCTATGTGAAGAGATCATGTATTCTCTTATCCGTCCATGTAGTAAATATTTCTGGTGGACACAATGTGTGCAGAGTAGTGTGCTCGGTGCATAAAGGGATTGTGCCTTCAGCCCCACCAGAGTAAATAGCCAAGTGAGAGAGACAGAACAAAGTGAACATGAGTGAATATATTATTAGACCTTGTGAGAAGCAGATGAGCAGAGTGCTAAGAAATAATTTGGGGCTGAGTGGGGGGTGGGGAGCAGGAAATGAGAGCAGCCTACTTAGTGTCATCGGTGATGGTTTTGCTAAGGAGACTGAAAAATGAGAAGGAAATAGCAACTCAAATAGCATTCCGGCTGAAAGGATTAATATGTGTAAGGACCTTGCGGATGGAAAGAGCTTGACATGTTCGGGAACCTTGAAGGACACCAAAATGACTACAGCATGAGCAAGAAATAGGCCAAGACAATGAGTAGCCCAAGGGGAAGTAGGAGATAGACACCTGCAGGACCTGATGGGCCACAGGAAGAAGCTAAGAAATGTATCCAGCCACAGTGGGAAGCCATTCAATTATTTGAAGGAAAATGATCTGTTTCTTGTATGTTTAAAAATGCTTGTTTTGGCTGCTATAAGATGAATAGGTAGTAGGAGAGGAAAGACTTAGTGGGAGACCAGTATGGAGGCTTTGGCAGTAACCCAGAAGAGGGATGACTAAAGCGGTGGTGGTGGAGATGGAGAGAAGTGGAGAGATTTAATACAGAACTTGAAGGCAGGATAAGGAGCACTTGTTGATGAATTAGAAGTGGAGAGTGTGGCAACTATAACTTCCAAGTTTCTGCTTAAGGCACTGCGTGGGGGTGCTGTTACCATTTACAGAGATAGAGAAGGTAAGAAGGAAGGTTGGGGTGAGTTTAGAAATCAAGAATTTGTTTAGGGACATGTTCACTTTAAGATGTGCCACAGGTGATGGATAATGCCAAGAAGCTAGTGGTATATTTAACTTTGCAATTCTGGGGAGGGTTTGTGCTGGAGGTAAAAAATGGTAGTTTTCAGGGACACCTGGGTAGTTAAATCAGTTAAGCATCTGCCTTCAGCTCAGGTCATGATCATGGGGTCCTGATATCGTGCCCTACACTGGGCTCCCTGCTCAAAGGATAGTCTGCTTCTTTGTCTCCCTCTGCCCCTCCTCCATCCCACTCATACTTGTGCTCACAATATCTCAAAAAAAAAAAAAAAATCAGGGCACCTGGGTGGCTCATTTGTTAAGCCTCTGCTTTCGGCTCAGGTCATGATCTCAGGGTCCTGGGATCGAGCCTCGCAGTCAGGCTCTCCGTTCAGCAGGGAGCAAGCTTCCCCCCCAACCCCGTCTGCCTCTCTGCGTACTTGTGATCTATCAAATAAATAAATAAAATCTTCAAAAATAAATAAACAGACAAATAAATAAAATGATATCATATAGATCATATAAATATTTCATCTGAAGGGAATGTATGAGACCATCTAAGGAGATCATGAAATTAGAACAGAGGGAGGCCCAACTCCATCAGGCCTCTGGAAAATCAGAATTTTAGGATTGAATAGGAAAAAAGAAACCCTTCAAGGAATAGTGAAAAAAGAAATATTAGAAGAATTGCATATCAGGAAATCTGAGCTAGAATTTTTCCAGATAGAGGGACAGTAAAAAAAGACACGTGTATGTGCCAGAATGCATCATGCTGAATATTTATATGGATAGTGTTATATTATCCTTTTAAAAAACCCTTTGAGGTAGGCACTATGATTAAACCCATTTTACCCATTTTAGAGGGAGAGTTAGTAGTTTGCCCAAGATTCTGTAATAAGGAGGTGAGTTCAAGACCCGGGCATTCTAATTCCAGAGTCCATGGCCTTAACCTCTGTGCTGTCCACCTCCCCAATTACATCCCACAGCTAAAAGGTTAAGAGAAGTGAACACCAAAAAGTCACCTTGCATTTGACCCCATAAAGTGAGTGAATACCTAAATGTTCCTTTTTCTGAAAGTGGCAGGTGCCAAGCAGAGAATGTTGCACAGTGAGTAGCAGATGATGCTGAGCACTGAAAAGGAGAGAAGAGAAAGCAAGACATGGGAAGGTAGCTTTAGAAAGAGAAGGACTTGAAGGGACGGGAGCTGTTAGCCCCAGGTTAAGTGCTGGTGGGAATGGGTGAGTAAAGACAGCGCCATCAGTGACCAGAATGGGAAGCAAACCGGGGAGTAAAGTCTTGAGAAAGTGACCTAGGAGGAACATTTTCTCCCTTCCCTGCATCCTTTCCTTTGGGCAGAAAAAAAAGACATTTCCTTGTTTTCTGAAGGATTTAAAAGAGAGCTTTGGTTGTCAATACCTGTGGCTCCCCAAAAGAAGAAGAAGGATGTCTTAGACGTGGCCCAGCCTCCTCTGCCTCCTGTCGTTGGGACCCGCTGCCCATGGGTCAGTCTCACCAGGGCACTGCGTCTCCAAGCCGCCCGCTTGTGATGGGGTCCCTGACACCTGTACCTTTCCTCAATTGGTTTAGGACTCACAGAGGTAAGAGAGTGGTTAGTACATTAAAACCTCAAGTGTGAGAGAGGACGCCATTAGAATCAGAGAGCACGTGGCGAGATGGGGTTTAACAAGAAGACCGCATTCTCTTCTGTAATAGGAAAAATAAAAAGATTTAAAACAGTGGGGAAAGGTAAAAATAGGTTTATTGAGGAACCATTGGGAAGAAGACAATGATTTCTTTAATGTAATTTTAAATGTTATATAATATGTTTATCTGAAAAAGGTCTAAATTCTACCTCAGTTGTCCTGAGGGCCCTATGTAGTCTTCATGTATTAAATTACTATCACCTGAACGGAAGAAACCTATAACAGATACCGCAGTGATTTTCAAATTGGGGAAGAGGACATAGCATGCCTACCAGGGTGGCTGATCAGAATCTAAATAGGGCAGTTTCCAAAAAAATCATTTTCAATCAATAATATAATCAACACTGCAATCTTACACTTAAAAACCATAAAGCATCATTTTCATTTGAAAACAGGATGACTTACGGATTTTTTATATCTATCAAAGGATGATCTAAATTTAAAGAGGTAAAGAGGGCCCCTGGGTGGCACAGTCACTTAACCATCCAGCTCTTGGTTTCTGCTCAGGTCATGATCCCAGGGTCATGAGATCAAGCCCTGGGGCTCAGTGATCATTGCGGGAGTCTGCTAAAGATTTTTTCTCCCACTGCCTCCTACGCCCCACACGATTGCTCATGCTCTATCAAATAAATAAATAAATCTTAAAAAAAAAAAGGACGTAAAGAAGCAATGGATTAACCAGAGTTATGTTTTTCATTAAGATCCTGAATTAATATGTAAACACAAGACCTGCATTTTTCTGTATGTTCATTTCCTGATTCTTGAATCTTCATTTGAGGAAATTAAGATGGGAGATTGTTGTGCTACATTGGCATTTTAACTGTAAACCACTAGGCTTTGGTCCAGATGATCATTACCTACAGAAGCTATCTTGATTAAGTTCAGAGTTGCCTTATGTTGTACGTAAGCAAAACTACATTTTAATCAGCTAGTCCATATGTTTTATACAGATAGTGTGTAATAGGCCCTGTCGAAAATAGATTCCTTTAATCAGCAATGTTGGATAGAAGCCTAAGTCTTAAGATAGTCTTATTTATTCTGATTTCTTCTTACTAAAATGAATAAACAGAATGCATTCAGTGTGGCAATAGCATGTTACAAATCATTTCATCAAAGGTAATAAAATTAAGTTTCATCTCTGTGAGTTATTGTAGAGGACTCTTTAACATTTATAAGAATTTGACTTCTAAATCCTTCAAGCCCTAATCTTTGGATTTGCATAATGTGTTTGTACGTTCAGGATTTTTCCAGTTGAAAGGCTTTGAAGTTCCAAGGCAAAAACTGAAATAAATTGGAAATTTGTGTAATTTCAAGGTGAATGCTTGTAATATAGTAGTATAATTGGAAAGTACATGGAAAGGGAAACTCGTGAAAATGTTACTACTATTAACTTAGTGCTTTGAAATTTCATAGTAGAAAGATAATGTGCAAAACTCTTAATGAGTGCTCCAAAAATATTAAGTAGATATTTCTAGTCAATAAAATTAAAACATTTCTTCTTTAGGTTGCTTAAAAGCAGTAGATCCTGAACTTGAACCCAATTCCAGAGTCGTTGCTCCTTCCTCTTCTCCATGCCACCACTGCAAAGTTTTGTGTAAGGATATCAATTTATCAAAGTACAGAGTGTTTCCTTACAAATTGTAAGACTGGGTTTAGTGAATAAAGAATTGAAATATTGTTCACATTGGTCATAGTGGAGATTTTGAATGTATTTCCTTTTTTTAAATTCAAAAGCGCATTCCCATAATGGGGTGGGAAGAAGGCTATCTTAAATGAATGAATTAAATTGATCATTGTATCTGCTCCCAAACTGTCCAAAGTCTTACTCTTTTAGTTTATTTTCATAGCTTTTTTATATGTGAACTTGCTTATCTTTTTGTATTACTTCTTGTATTTCTTGTATTTCTTGTGGTTTTTTTTTCCCCACGATGAGACCATTCATTCATCCCATAATCTATTTATTTATTGCCTACTAGATGGCAAGAACCATGCTAAATCCTAGAAATAAACTGATGAACAGACTGAGATTTCTGTGAATACAGGGATTAGGTTAATCTGGTGGTAAGGACTCCTCATCAAAAGGGCTTTTTACTCTCTCTCCTCTCTCGGCTGGTGTGAACACAGGTATAAATAAACCAGCTGGCAAACCTGGAGGATTTGAATGTCTGTTCCATGAAAGGTCTATAAGAAATATTCACCTTTTATGTCAGGACTTATTAAACTCTAGAGAGGCAGATTGGTCTGGGATTTAATTTCTGGTATTTTTAGCATAGAATTAGGTATAATAGCAGTGAATTCATGTATGCTTCTACATAACTCATGTTATAGACACTGGTCTTGCCCTTCACAGAGTTGAATTTGGTTGCATTTAACAAGAGAAGCTCTAGCAAACCATTCCTACATATCTTGGCACCTGTGGCTTGATTCTTGAATTCTCTGTTGTCTGTATTTCCAAATAGGAAAGCATACGTTTCTTAGGATGAAAACAGGGCTAGAAACATGTCTTTTTATAACAAGGTACCTAGTTTTGGTTTCCCATTAACTAATACCAATTTGCACTCCCAAAGGATACTTCTGTTGGAACACTTTGCATTGGATTAGAATTGTAAAAGGTTGTGTTGTGTAAATCCTGATTCTACATTAATGAGATTTTCTGCTTTGTTCCTGTGTTAGGGCCACCAAGAATAGTATAGGCATAGCACTTACAAAGCAGCCTGTGATTGGCATAGTCTATTATCTTGCTGGATTGTTTCTTTGTTTGTTTGGTTTAATGCATAGATTTCCAATCTGTCATTTTCTTCCAGTTGGACTTCTGAATATGTTTGTTTTTTTTGCTGAGTGTGTGGTTTGTTTTTAGCTGCTGATTTTTAGTCAGACTGTACAGGAGGAGTAACAAAAGGCCTTAATTTTGAAATGTGAAATTTTTTTAGGCATTTGCTCTCCAAAGCTCTTTTTGAGTGACTCGAGATTTTTGCAGCAGCCACAGTATCCAACTTGGACAAATCTGCATTCTCAGCAGCTTTACTACTTTAAAAAAAAAAAAAATACCCTTACACCAGCTCTTTTAGGAAGCAAGGAGACAGCTTTGCTAACAGTAATGAGTTGTGCAAACCACAGATGGTCTTCTTGCTGGAAATTACTGGAAAGGACTACAAAATGTTGGGTTTTAGGGCAACAGCCATTTACATACATCCGTGTATTATGTGTATACATGCACATTTGTAGTATACAACAGATTAATGTGGCAAAGAGTGAATTTGTATAGCTAGTACCAGTCCTGTAGATTTTTGAAAATTTGCAACGTGCTTTCACATGACTTAACACATTTTGTGCCCACAATAACTCTCTTGGGTAAAGCAGGCAGATAGCATGACTACCACCATTGTGGGTAAGAAAATAAGAAGTGTAGAAAGTCCAGGTCCTTGCCAAAAGTCCCTTGGCTAGGAAATATCACAGCTGAAATTTATCTCTATCCCCTAGTTCCAAAGAGTGGCCTTTTGGTCAAAATGTACTGGTTGGATTCCAGCATCTCTAGTTTATAGCCCTGTCTCTTTCTCTAAACCTCAGCTGCCCCCTCTAATAAAAAGGAATATGATACTACCTCATAGGTTTATTGTGATCAGTAAATGAAATGATGTATACATGACCTGTGCCCTGTATATTATAAACATCCAGTGACTGTTTATGTTTGCTTGTGTTTTTGTTTAAAGCAAATAATAATACTCACTACATGCTAAGTATTTTAAGTGGTTTTATAAAGGTTAACTTAATGCTCATGTCAGTTTTATGACACAGGGGTTATTAATACCTCCATTTTACACATGAGAGGGCCAAGACAAGATGAGGTTAAGAAATTTTTCCAAGATTACAAGCTAGTAAATATCAGACTAGGGATTCAATTCAAGGGAATCTGGCCCCATGTTCATAGTCTTAACCACTCTGCTATTATTCTAGAGGCACACAGTCAAATACATACACATGGGGCTTTCATATTCTATTGTTTTGCCACTTTAAATTCCTCTGACCTAAGGAATATTCTCATTATACTATGGTGGATTTTCTCAACTGTTGCTACCATACCCCAGCGCATCCTAAGACTTTACTAGGTGTATAGTAGAGCGTTCGTTTTTGTCAGATAGCTGCAGAACTCAGGAGCATATCCAGTTAGTTCTAATAAAGGTACAGTTTGAATTCCATTTGATGCGAGGTGTAATTCCAGTGAAGAACTCAAACTAAATGAAACCATTTTTTTTTCCTTACACATTTAAGTCATGGGAGGATTTAGTTTAGGCTTAAGGTAGAATTCTATCATGTGGTATTTAGACAAAATGGCAAAACTATTAAAAGATGTGGAGCCTGGCAGACAAAGAAATATGACAAGCATTGCTTGGCTATAACTTGAATGGCAAATGATAGAAGGCTAGTGATAGTAGATGAAAACCCTACAATGTAGGAGAAAAAGGAAAGGGATGCCCAAAAGAGTAGACGAGTAATAAACAATAGTAATTAAGGGCTAAAGGTAAGGAAGCTTAAGAGAAGCTGTCTCCATGGGCAAAGCTATTGAAATAGACAACCAACCCAGATCTTTGAGAGCAGTCCTCTATGGTTGGCAACATAAAGCCATATTTAGTTGCTGTTGGTGCAAACCCTGACCTTTGGGGTGTCCATTAACTCATTTAAGCAAAGATGCATGCATTCTACTCAGTGATTTGGAAAATACATGGAAGGTTTCTCATGTTTCTAGTAAAGTAGAAATAAATTATGTAAGAAGGAAATTTAGTTGATTATTATGAGCGTAATCCCATTTAAACTGGTTGGTATTGGAAGTTTTCTGCCACTTATTTTTTCCTCTAGTTCCTGTGACTTCATTTCATCATTGACCTATAGGGCTTTTCTTGCTCCTTAAAGAATGAGTTAAAATGAGCATGAATCCTATTTTTACAGAGTAGGAAAGTCAAAGCCCCCCTCTTACTTCCTTTCAAGTTTTTGTCCTTCCCATGGTTCTCTGGTCTATACCTCTGCTTACAAGTTTGCTATTTTAATATTTTAATTAATTGCTATTTTAATTCAGCTCATAAAGATTTTAAAAATGTATGCACTCAAGCAAACTATTTGATGGATTCAGTTTTTTTTCCAGAAGATCTGGGGACTCTCATAGGAGAGATATCACATTGTACACCACACAAAAACCTTTATTCTCTGTTCCTTCCCCCAAATCCACATGGCAGAAAAAGTGAGACTCCCTTACAAAATGCAGCATAGCCCCTGAGTAGTGCAGCAGCGAAGGATCCTGAGAAACTGTTCTAATTCTGCAGCATCCCTTGGAAGTTTGAAGAACAAAATTACATCCTCCCTTACATCCTTTTACAAAGAGGTTAGAACCCCCATTTACTGAGAATATCCTGTGTGAATGCTCTGCTAGGCACTTTCACAGAGGATGATTTACATAATCTATAGAACCCAGCTGGGTACGTGTTATCCCCATTTTATAGATGAGAAAACTGAGTCTCAAAAGTGTCGAACATTGTTTACCAGGCTGAAAAAAGGTGTTGGAATACATGTGGAGAAGAGAAGGAATAGTTCTTTTCTGCTCAAAAACAGAGGAAGAATAAAGGGCAAAGATTATGAACCACTAGATTGTCTACATAGTGGGGCAGTGACAAAAGGGATGGCTCCTTTCACTCTTTTCCTTTTCTCCATCCAAGATGTCGGCCCCATTTTCCTTTTGAAATGCAAATCACATTAAACAAAGATTCTTTTGGTGCCAGTTAAGAGATTATTTTTGTCTCTGTTTGTAATGTTTCACTTAATATCAATGAGTATTTTATCTCTTGTACACCTACATATTCCATTATGCTATTTACATTTGTTTAACATATTTAATTAAGAACACTGTTAAAAATTGAGAAAGACTTCCCTTTGTGAAATTTGGAAATTGAAGGTAGTAGTTTGCACATTTCCTTGCCAATCACAGTAGTCATTTTTAGGATCTTTAAAGGGGTAATTCAGTTACCCACACAGTTCTGCTTTCTAAAAACCTGCACAGAGAAGTATTTTCTTAGACAAGCCAGCAAAGCTACTCAAGCTACTGGCAGTGTTCCAGACTCCAGCAACAACAATGAAAATATTAACACCCTTCAGGTGTTGATTGAGAAGACTATCTGGTGAGGAAGGGCAAAAGGGACAGGGAAAATGCCTTAGCGCTATTTTCTGCTTGTCTGTGGCCTTTAGAGCCCACAATTACTTGCTCTTTCCAAAGAGGCTACTTGAAAAGGACTTGTGGGATGGGGAGACATTTTTAAGTGACGTAGAACTTCATCCATTGTAGCTAGCACTCTCTCCAATCTAAGCTGTCATTGCTGCCATGCTACAATATGAGACCTTAATTTAGTAAATGATCAATTCTGAAACAGTTTCTGGTGATAAAAATAGTCTGTGTGAATTTGAGATAAAAGTTGTTACACTTATATTTTGAAAATAATCTTTTCTGAGAACTAGAGCACAACCTGCTTTCTTTCTATAAAATTTAATAACTTTCCCTTAAATTCTGAATCCCCTGAGCTCCCTTTTCCCAAAAAGCTTGCTTTAGAGTACAATTCAAATTTAATTTTGAAATAAAGTTGATGAGATGAGCTATAGAAACTTGATATTAAAAATTTATTATAGCTTTTAATAGTATAATTGATGTACACTGTTATATTAGTTTTAGATGCCTAACAGTTCTGTATGTTACCCAGTGCTCACCATGACAAGTGAAGTCACCATCTGTCACCATACAACATGATTACAACACAATTGACTATATTCCCTATGCTGTATTTTTCATTGCCGGGCTCATTTATAACTCTTAAGTTTGTATCTCTTAATCCCCTTTACCTATTTTACCCAAGAAAATTGACAATTCTTCTGGTGAAAATGGTCAAATGTGTGTGATTTCATAGAGTGTATAGGGTTCAATATGATATTTCTAGTCTTAGTGTATCTAAGTATGCTTTTCTGGGAAGCCATGTTGGGACAAATTAACTTTGTTGCCTCGATGACCTGCAACGTATTTCTTAACTTATTCTTACTAATTTTGATGCCTTTCTTAGTTGTGTGTAGTACTACTATAACATTCAGCTCCAGCCTGCAAACCCCAGACTAGGACAAGAATGGTATTATTGGGAAGACTAAGGCATTTAAAAAAGTAGATAACCCTGTGCAAAGTAAATCCACATCTCCTCGACTCTGTGGTACACTGGGTGATTCTTGCTAGCTACTCCTTGAAGGACATTCCATGCGGCTTGCTCACCTTACCTTTGAGATGCAGCCTTCAATCAAACCTCACCAGAGCAGCCAGAGTGATTCTTTTAAAATACTATTAAATGAAAGGATCCTTCCTTAGATTCACTCTACTTTGGTCATCTTTGGGAGGCTAAAGGCCAATATTGTCATTCTGTTTCTTTTTACTGTCACTTTTTGTGGCAAGTAATCTTCATTGTAAATGAGTAAGTTGAAAAGTTGGTCAGTTTCATATGGATAGTATCACGTATGTGCAGAAGATCTGCAAAAATCATAGATGATTAGATTTTTAACAAAGTAAACATGTCCTGGTACCCAGAAAAGGAAATAAAACATTGCTAGAATCCTACAAACTCCTTCATGTCTCCATCAATATTATAACTCTCAGCAGTTATCCTACCCACACTTTTAACATCAGAGGTGCGTTTTCTTCTATTTGAACTTTATATTAATGGAATCACACAGTATGCCTTCTTTGGTACTGGGCTGCTTTTGCCCAGCATCATTTTTGTGAAAACATTCCTTGCTATTGCAAGTAGTTGTAGCTCATCCATTTCCATTGCTGTACAAGTTTCATTGTACAACTATTATCACAATGCATTTGCCCTTTTCTACTGTTAGTAAATATTTGGGTTGTGTTGGATATTAAGGTGTTAAAAATAGTGCCTCTATGAACGTTTGTGACTGTGTCTTTGGGTGAACATATTGTGTAGGACATATCCTAGGAATAGAATTGGTGAGTAAAAAGATGCATGCCTTCAGCTAAGCAGATATTGCCAGACATTTGTCCAAAGTGGTCGTACCATTTGCAAACCTACCATCAGGTGTTGGCGAATTCCCATAGCTCCTTATCTCCACAATTAATGTCATGTCTTTCACCTTGAAGCCATTCTGATGGGTGTGCTATGAGTTCAATTTGGTCCTAATTTGTGATTCTCATGACTAATGCTGTTGAGCACTTTTTAACATATTTGTTGGCAGTTTGGAGAAAGCAGTTCAATTTTCATGAATACTAAGTAGTTGATATGTGGGTATGGCTAAAATCATATGGGTGATGGTGAAATTGCTAAACTGTAGTAAATACTGCTTTCATTAATGAATCTTATACTAATTGATATTTTTATTCCTTTAAAAAAGTTTTTGCTCTAATAAATTCGATTAAATAGAAGCTTAGAGTTAATTATGAATAATCCCCTCTGTGGAATGATATGAGATACCAAGGTCTATATCATGGGAAACTGCCCAGAGGATGACATTTATTTTCAATATAACTATTCTTTATAAGATAAAAGATTTATACAAATATTAATGAAAGAAATATAACAAAAATAATTTTAATGGTTAAATAACAGTATTTCTGTAGTTTAAATTTTCCTCAAAATTATAAAAGGAAAAAGTAAATATATAGTATGATAACTATGTTAATTCACAGTCTACTACAGATGGTGTGGTCTAGCAATGAGATACATATTTTTTTAAAAATGTATTTTGGAGGGACGCCTGGGTGGCTCAGTGGGTTAAGCCTCTGCCTTCTGCTCAGGTCATGATCCCAGCGTTCTGGGATCAAGCCCCGCATCGGGCTCTCTGCTCAGCAGGGAGCCTGCTTCCACCTCTCTCTCTGCCTGCCTCTCTGTCTACTTGTGATCTCTGTCTGTCAAATAAATAAATTAAATATTTAAAAAAAAATAAAAATAGGTGTATTTTAGAGAAGTGGGGAGAGGCAAAGGGAGGAGAGAGAAATCCAAGCAGACTCCACACTTGAGTATGGAGCCTGATGCCGGGCTCAATCTCACAACCCCAAGATCATGATCTGAGCCAAAACCAAGAGTCAGACACTCAATGACTGTACTACCAGGTGCCCCAGATACACATGGTCAGTCGTATGATCTTTGACTCTTGCCAGGATGTCTCTATGACTATATGTAAGTTATTGTTTGTAAACAATGTCTTGAGGTCCGGCCCTGATTCCCACACAAAAACTTAATAATTTTACCAGTTGCTGCATGAATTGTGTCTGCTTGTAGATGCTTTAGATCTGAAGGTCCTTGGAAGTCTTCTTACCCAATCCTGTTCTCCCACTCAGCTTTGTTCTCCTCCCTCTTCCCTCCCCAATCTCCCCCTGCTTTTATATTCAATGAAAATTAGTCAACATTTTTTATAATCAACAAGATAATCCAAAATCTAAATTTTTTACTACAAATCTGTAATGCAACCCTGCTTGTATTCTAAAAACTATACGATTCCGTGGGACTGTGCTCCTGGAGGAGCATATTCTAGGAGTCCTTCATTCTCCCACAATAGATCTTAGTCCACTTTATCTCCTATACCAGAAACCTTGGAATCCCCTTTCTTCTACCTCTTCTTTCTCCTCCCTTGTTATCAATCTGACATCAAGCCTTGGCTATTCTTTCTTTAAAGTGTTAATTTTTATCCTTTGGGTAACAGTCCCCTATAAAATAACAATAATTGGGTGACAGGAGCTTCATATTCTTATTGTTTTGTTGCTTTTCTGTCTCCAGATGGTTAAATAATTTGTCTGAGGTTTCAAAGCTTAAGTGATAGACATGGTGTTTGAACCTTGATTTTCTTTTCTCTTTTTTTTTAAGATTTTTATTTGTTTATGTGAGAGAGAGAAAAAGAGAGAGAGATATCTTGAGCAAGAGGAGGGGTGGAGGGAGAAGCAGACTCCCTGCTGAGCAAGGAACCTGATGCAGGGCTTGACCTCAGGACCCTGGGATCATGACCTGAGCTAAAGGTAGACACTTAACCGACTGAGCCACCTTGGCACCCCAAGCCTAGAATTTCTAACTCCAATGTCAATGGTCTTAAAACACCACGCTCTAGTGCCAGAAGAGACCATTTTTAAGCTGAGTCTAGAAACATGAGCAGGACCTGACAGTGGGGCAGAATATAGAAGAATGTACTGGAAAAGCCTAAATAGTCTGGAGGTATAAACGTGCAAAACATAGGAAATTGCAATTTTCAAGTATGATTGCTGTATCTTTTATTTTTCACTGTTCTGAGATTCATTGTTTATGTGCCATACCCAGTGCTCCATGCAATAAGTGCCCTCCTTAATACCCACCACCAGGCTCACCCATCTCCTACTCCCTCTCCTCCAAAACTCTTAGTTTGTTACTCAGAGTCCACAGTCTCTCATGGTTTGTCTGCCCTTCCGATTTACCACAGTTCACTTTTCCTTTCCTTCTCCTAATGTCCTCCATGTTATTCCTTATGCTCCACAAGTAAGTGAAACCATATGATAATTGACTCTCTCTGCTTGACTTATTTAACTCAGCATAATCTCTTCCAGTCCTATGCATGTTGATACAAAAGTTGGGTGTTCGTCCTTTCTGATGACCTTGTAATATTCCATTGTGTATATGGACCATATCTTCTTTATCCATTCATCTGTTGAAGGGCATCTTGGTTCTTTCCACAGTTTGGCGACCGTGGCCATTGCTGCTATGAACATTGGGGTACAGATGGCCCTTCTTTTCACTGCATCTGTATCTTTGGAGTAAATACCCAGCAGTGCCAATTGCAGGGTCGTAGGGTAGCTCTGTTTTTAATTTTTTGAGCTATCTCCACACTGTTTTCCAAAGTGGCTGCTATATCTGATAAAGAAAACTACCAACTTCTTTTCTATGTGGAATCTAGACTTGAAAAATGACACCTAGTGTTAGCTTCTAGAAGTACCATGAGCCAAGAGTAGATTGGGCTTAAGGTTCAGTTATGATTACAAATACAAAGTTGTGTAGCTTGACATATTTATATTTATCTCTTATCATTTATCAGTAATGTTTACACCAAGAGAAACGTTCTCTATGCATGAGGGGGGGAAATTTTATGGATAGCCTTTTGCTTTCCATGTGAGTTCTCATGTCAGCTCTCTAAAACATAGGAGTGAGCAATCCCTGAGAATGTCTGGAGAAATAATGTGAACTCTATAATTTTTACAGCTAAGATGCTATTATAGATTAAATAGAGAAGCCCTGGCAGCCTCTAGTTACCCAAATAATCATTTCATTATTTCCTTCTGGGTTGCAATTATTTATTTCTAACTAGTGTTTTACTATAGCATTAAATATACTCCTTTTGGAACTAAAAGCAGTAGCCAAATGCATTGTCTTTGTCTGACATCACATTTTAGTTGCTGTTAGAAAAATAAAAATCCTTTATCGCCTTACATTCTAATACCTTTTAACAAAATCTGTTAAAATGATTAGGCAGATTTTTTTTTCCCCAACTAGTTTCACAAATATTTGAAGAATTTAAGATACTGTAGAGAAGGTCTATAATTTCTGAATAAACTTGGTTCTGTTTAAGGGCCAAATATTAACTCGGTTGTTGAAAAAAAAAATTATGATGAAATTGAAACAAGTGTCTCTCGAGCAAGTAACCACAGCATCTGGTATTCTTTACCTGTAGGTTGAAGAAAAAGTCCCAGTCGGTGGATATTACTGCTCCAGGGTTCAACCCTCTGGCTGCTGCAGGAAAGCAGACGCCACAAGCCAGTAAGCCCCCCACACCCAAGACGCCCATCATTGAAGAAGAGCAGAACAATGCAACCAATACCCAGAAGCATCCTTCTCGGAGGAGTGAGCTGAAGAGGTTCTACACTATTGGTGAGCACCAGACATTTGATGCATTTGGACAGGTGCCGTCTGTCTGAACAGCCCTGTGAATGTGGGGATCTGCAGTTCCATGCCCCCTTGCTTATAGGATGTGTATATCTTTCTGCGGGTTGATGCGGTCATTTTCTCATGCGGTTTGAACATGGGAGACGGAAGAGCACTGAAAACCTTCCACAAAGTTAAATAAGGGAGCAGGCTTGGGGACTGGCCCTGTCCTGGCCTGAGGGGAGTTAGTCATGTGTGTCTTTGGCTCTCCAGCGTGTGAGCTGACGTGCTACCTACTTTCATTTTTGCCCCCCACAGCCAGCGCCGCTTCTTGTTTATTTGTGTTTGTTCTTGTCACGTTTCCTCCGGGCTCTCAAGTCTCTCACCGTGTTCTGTCAGGGTGTCGAGACAGTGGTTGATGTGCCTCCATGACTACCAAAACCACTAAGAAAATAGAGGCTGAGGGAGGACAGATAGCTGTGCAGGCGTGCACTGGCCTTGCATGTTACTTTGCTTTGGAGGGGTTGAACCCCACGTAGAACCCATCAGCTAAGAAAACAGTAAACTCTGGGTAGAGTCCTGTAGGCATAATGTTGCTTTATTTGCACAGGGGAGATAAATCTACCCAGAAAGAGGATATGGAGGCTTTGCTTTGCTTTGCTTATGACTTCATTTTAGAGAGATTTGGTCATATCCCAAAGCCTTTAAAGTAGAGACTATGGCTTCATAGGTTAACCAAAGTTACATCAAAGGGCATACATTTATAGCAAATAAAACGAGGAATCCACCAGCCCAACCGAGTATGGGATGTTTGAAAATTTTGTCTCAGCTACTTTAGTGTTCTTATCTAGAGATCACACTCAGGAGGCCAGATTCCTAATTCTGACTCCCACATCAGTTTTCTCTGTGACTTTG
This sequence comes from Lutra lutra, assembly GCF_902655055.1. Taxonomy (NCBI): domain Eukaryota; kingdom Metazoa; phylum Chordata; class Mammalia; order Carnivora; family Mustelidae; genus Lutra; species Lutra lutra. The sequence goes on along the minus strand of NC_062281.1, from coordinate 32,219,818 downwards.
TCAAGCCATGTTCCTGTGTCTTTGGGTTCTGTTGTATCCATCAGGTCTGAAGACATGCGTCCATGTAGGTCTAGCACTATTTCAGGATGTGGTGACTAAAACCATGCTTTCCTGTTCTGCCATTTTATGTCCTCTTCCTATATCTACTCTCTGGTGTCCTCTTTCCTGATGAAAATGTTCAGGTCTTATTTTTCAAGAGATGGTAGGCATGGTGTCTTTGAGGTTATTTATAGTCAAATAATAAGAACTGATAGAAGGGTAAACAGGTTCATATTTCCATTTTTAAAGCTTACAATAGCATGTTTCCAAAAATCAGTTAACTAGAAAAGCCCATAAAGTTTGCACAACTGACTCTCTGTTTTCCAGTGTCCTTTCCTCCCACCCTTCAACATGTCCATCACCTTCTATTGCTTTTCCAACTTACTAACTGGCTGAGGAAAAAAAAAAAACAAAAAACACAGCATTTTGCCTTCAGAAAGTAGTTTAGCATATAAACACAATATTCCTTAAAGATGAGAAAATGAGGGAGAAACAATGACAAGCTTGGCCGCATAAATAGATAAGCCTAGAAAATAGAAGTCTAAATGGTGAGTTTGGGTTGCAGAGAGATGTACGGTGAGTTATCAAAAATAACCCTACCACTACTGAATTTTTAATGATTGGACTTGTAATAATTTGATTCATAACCAGTGCCAGTGGCATATCTATTATGTTAAAGCAGATATCTGAATTGTTAATTTAATGTGTTTTTATAACCGCTCTACTAATTTGGACCCGTAACTTATTTTCAAGTCTGAAATATTAGCAACTATATAATCGCCTGTATTGAAAGGTTATGTCATAAAACAAGTGTCTTTCAGAATCCTTTAATGACACGTGTTGATAATAACAACAATTAAAATTACCCCTTATTGGTAATGCCCTATACCAGGCACAGGTGAAGCTTATTAGGCAGGTGTTCTATTCTTTATTTTTATGGATGAGGCATAGAACTTGAGAGAAATTAAGGAGCCATGAGCAAGAGATAGCAGACTGTGCAAATGAAATTAACCTTCTCTTGTGACACTTCAGAATCAGCCTTCAGTTATACAGGTTACCTGCATTGGTGTGCCAAATGAGTCTCTGTGCCTAATACAGTGGAGCAGTATTTTTACTTCAATTCTCAGATGATCTCATTTAAGGAAACATGCCGACTAACCCATCCAACAGCCAGTGTGCCCATTCATTGAAAGGTATCTTTCAGTGTTTGAATTTCTAGATCACACAATTGAGAAAAAAAAAACCTAGAAGCCCTCCTGTGGCCAAATTAAGTACTACATTTAGGCTTTTCAATGAAGAGCCTTTTTTTTTTTTAAATTTTTTATTTTTTCAGCGTAACAGTATTCATTATTTTTGCACCACACCCAGTGCTCCATGCAATCCATGCCCTCTCCAATACCCACCACCTGGATCCCCCAACCTCCCACCCCCCACCCCTTCAAAACCCTCAGATTGTTTTTCAGAGTCCATAGTCTCTCATGGTTCACCTCCCCTTCCAATTTCCCTCAACTCCCTTCTCCTCTCCATCTGGTCCATGAAGGAGAACAGTTGTGAGAGTGAAAGAAATTTCTAGAGAAGCTAGTGCACCACTCAGCCCCTAAAAGTTAAATAACTTCAAAATCTTCTAGTGTCTTTTAATTTGAAAATTCTTTAATCCTCAGAATCATCACTTGAATTTAAATACACTATTTCACTTAAAAAGGCTCTTCATTCCATCTGCAGTTCCATGCCCTCTTGCTTATAGGATGCGTATATCTTTCTGCGGGTTGATGCAGTCATTTTCTCATGCGGTTTGAACATGGGAGACGGAAGAGCACTGAAAACCTTCCACAAAGTTAAATAAGGGAGCAGGCTTGGGGACTGGCCATCTGATGGAATGAATGGAATCTGATGGCCATCTGATGGAACCAACCTTTCTATCTGTCTGTCTCTTTTCTATCTATCTGCCGAGATTAGAGTTACCAAAGTCTTCTTTTATGACACAGCACCTCTGTTTAAAGTGCTCTCTGCAACTTCACAGACAAAGCAGACAAGGGCAGAACTTGACCTTCCCAGGTTCCTGGCTCAGCAGGGCTTCCAAATAGGTGTGATACGGGGGCTCCTTGGCTCTCAGGTGTCGGAATGAATAATAATTCTGGAGCTTTCCTTCAGCTGAGACCTCTTTCTTCCTTGTCATACGAACTGACAACCTGCTTACGTCCGTTAATCGCCTGTTTACCCGCATGGCCCAGCCCAGTCTTTGCCTTTTATTCTATCTGTGTTAATGTCGCTGTAACACCTTCCCTTTATTGAAACACCACCAATGGTGAATCAGTCAGGGTTCTTTACACAGTAATTTCCACTTACATTCAGATGACTGAATTCTGGGTTTATTTGGGGCATATGAATAACTCAAACTCTCCCACATATGAAAATATGTTCATTCATTTAAGAATCTTTCATTTATTAATTCAGTAAATATTTATGGAATGCCCACTACATGCCCGGCCTTCTTTGAAGTTCTGCTAATAAAAGAGTAAATAAGACCAAGTACATGCCCTCAGGTGCTTGTATTCTAGTGGGGAGGACAGGCTATAAACACTCAGAAGGTTAACACATTATCAAGGAATGATAATTATATAAAGAAAAAAAAAGGTTAAGAGAGAAAATGTGGTAGAAAAGTTACTCTGTATAATGTGTTTAAATCCTACACAGGTTTTATTTGATGAATTTTGTCAGATGACCTGTGCAGTTTTGAGAAATCAGTTAGCATGGTTACATACAGGACATCTAATGTGTTCATAATACATTTTTCAGAGAGTTGTTTTTTGCTTTCCTTGCATAGACTTAGGTTTGAAAAGACTAATGGAATGACATTTGCAGCATGAAGAAACAAACAAATGATTGAGGGGAAGTTTAATGACCTTCAAGCTTCCCAGCATTGTTTGAAGAAGTGGCGTCCATATGCTTTTCATTCCTACCAGGAAAAGACTAAGACACTTGGGTTAAGCTGTAGTATAGAATATTGAAATTAAAGAATGTGACATGTTTTAATATATGTTACCAGAAAGTTTGCTTTTTGCTTGTTTTTTAAGGTACAGCTCTTACTTTTTTTTTTTTTAAGATTTTATTTATTTATTTATTTGACAGACAGAGATCGCAAGTAGGCAGAGAGAGGGGCAGGGAGCAGACGCCCTGCTGAGCAGACAGCCAGATGTGGGGCTCGATCCCAGAACCTTGGGATCATGACCCGAGCAGAAGGCAGAGGCTTAACCCACTGAGCCACCCAGGTTCCCCCAGCTCTTACTTCTTTAGAATGGTTCAGGAGTCAGTTTGCCTAGAGGGAAAATGGTACCAGCTCTCAAAGATCTAAATGATTTTGATCAATGTCAGGAAGCCGTGGTGTACTCATTCCATTTGCTTATTAAACCCCTCCTTTGGCTCACCTGATCAGCCGTCAGTGGTGAGATACCAGGCTGCTGGAACCTAATGTTTACGTTGGACTTCTGTTCTAAGTACGCATACATGGGTACTTAGAATCTCCAAAGCTCGCTGTCTTCACATCTTTCCTTTTTTCCTAAAAGAGTGAAATCGTCTGCATGAGTGTTCATCGTGGTGCCTGGAATGGGGAAGTTCTCCATCAGTGAGTGAGCTTGTCCTTGCGGTTGCTGGGCATGAAGGAAGCAGCCAGGGCTCATGATCCCCGGGCGGGGATTTGGAGCTAACCTGGGACTGGTGTGATGCAAGCCTCCTAGTCTTTGATCCTTGTACTTCTGATCAACTGCCTCCTGCTTCAAAAACCCTGCGGTGGTTCTTCACTCTCCCCAGAAAACCAGATCGTTCCTCTGTAGCCCTTTCGTGTTCTGTCCCCACTTACTCTCCAGCTTTCTCTCAGACCCCAGCCCTACACTCTAACCAAGCCAAATTCCTTACAGTTTCCCGAAGGTGTGCTAATGTATACTACATCACAGGCTTAATGCCGGCTCTTTTTTCTGCCTAGAAGAGTGTTGAAAATAAACCCAAACGTCCCTCATAACCAGCCACACTTTCCCCAAATCTGATCAACATGAATAGATTTCAGAGCATTTTAGCATACCCATTGTCAGTTGTTTAGGTCGCTAGCAAATACTCCTTGAAATCAGTGATTGCTTATAACATTCTTCAAGGGTAAGTGGAACATGGATTCTGACCACCATGCAGCATTCTATAGAGTTAAGCCTCTGACAGTTGAATGACTTACTCATGATCACACTCTAAATAGTGGCAAAGCCAAGGAAAGTATCTACGGAGACGGTTAACTAATAATAAAGAGCTTATCATCTACGTCTTCAGATCACAATCTCTTCTCAGAAGCAAAACAAAAATGAAATTACATTGTTAATTGAACTCTTAGTGAGTGATTTCCCCAGTGCAAATCCATTCCATTGATGGTGAAACAGAGCCATTGAAAAAGAATATTAGTTTTTCATCAGATTTGACTTATTCAACTAAAATGACTCTCCTTTCCTTCTTTTCTTTTTTCCTCTCTTGCTCTGTCCCTTTTTCTTCCTCCCTTCCTCCTTTCTTTCATTTTTCCCCCCTTTTTTTTCCTGCCTCCTTCCTTGTGTTAAACTGCTTTTTGTGAAATGATGACATAGTATATATATTGGTTTGGTAGACTTTTTCAATCAGGTTTGTTCTTTTTAAATCTCTTTGCTTCTCAAAATTAAGTTGGGAAATGTCCCCCAGAATATCCTTTTGAAATTTTGCCGGTCTGTGAAATTGTAAAATCTGAAATCCAATGTTCTTGTCTTTTGCCCTGCCTTCAGGTTAGAATGCCTTCCACATTGCAAGTTTACTGAAGCACAGTTAAAAACAAATTTGTATCTTACTAACCCTGGGCTGCTTACATATTAAAAAGAGAGCCTACAGAATTAGGGGTTCCCTGGGAATTCTTCTGAGTAGTTGGCAAAATTAAAACAGTAATAACTAGTTTGGAAACTCTAAAAAGAGAAAAGCAAGACACATATTTTAACTGCTTTTTAATTGCGGTACACCAGGCATTTTAAAATATCACCACATAACTTGTATGCCTCTCATTTTGAAGCCAGACTTTTTAATTATATGAATAAAAAAGAGCAACTCTAAAGTGAAAAACACTGTAACAGGAGAGAAAAAAAAATTAAAAAGACTAATCTTGCTGGAGGTGATACATTCCACAGCATGAAACTAGGTCACCCCTGAACCAGAACCTTCTCTCCAAGCTAGAAGAATCTTCATGTAAAAGCAGAAAGTCTCTGTGATTTAATCAGCAGAATGATCTTGGCATACAGGTCACCGCCTATAAGCACAGAAACTAAAATGGATAACTGCTCTCAGGGTTCAAATTAAATTATGTTCTTCAGAAAAATGACTTTGTTCTGAAGTTTGTTCTGACATTTTGATGACTTCTTGTATTTTCTGAGTCACAAGAATATGTAGGGAAAATTATTCCATTGCTGAGGTTCCTGGTGATACATGGAAGCTAAAATTCTCTAAGTGAACCTGAGCTTTTCACAAATTTTGAAGCCCCGTACATGTGCAGAAGTGTCATTTCTTTTCTTTTTATGTATATTGCATAAGAATGTGCAATTTTTATTAGGATAGTGAATTTAAAGATATTGAGAGCCCAAGTTCAATTTTTTGTTCATTTGTAGGGTAAGTAGACCTAGGGATTCAGTATGTGAGAGTCTGTGTCTGTGTGTACATGTTGGAGAGGTATTTAGTTGGGTTTTTATTTCATGTCACTTTTTCTTATTTATTCTATTTAAAACCTACTTCAAAACAGGAAGGCTAGGAAACCTACCAGCAGAAACTCCTTTTCGACTCTAAAATAAATATGAAAGCTTTACGTCTTCCTAGAGAAATTAGATCTTTTTTTACTAAACATTTATACAATTTTAAACTTTACTGAGCAGGAGTAGATGTTCTCAGAAGGAAGAAAAGTGTTTGTTTGATATCCCTGTAGGTTGGTAGTGCCTATAGTGTGCCAGAGAAGTTTGCAAACTCTAATTTTCCTGGGTTCACACCATTATTTTATGCAGCCACCTTATTCTTTTTTGCCCTAACTCTATGATTGTTCGCTGTCAGAAGTAATAACCCAGGATCAAGAAACAGCTTCATCATTGTTGTGATAAGTGGATTAAGAAATATCAATAACTCTCAGGTTTCCCTGAGCAGCTTGTATTGGTACTGTTAACCTGAAAAATAAAACTGTCATTTACTTTACCTCCAAAAATGTGTTAATTCAGGAATAGCAGAAAACTGCAATTCAGGACAAGCAAGCTAAGGCAGAACGATAGAGAAGACCGGAGAGTAAAGGACTACCCTTCTATAGAAGAAACAGGGGCGTTGGGAGGGGGTTTGGAAGGGTCGTTGGAGTAAACTGGGAGTTGGAAGAGTTGTGGTCTTTTGTGGGCTCCCATCGTAACAGCCTCTCATTGGTTGGGCTAGCCCTGGGGGAGAAGAAAACCCTTTCTTCTTCCTGTGGTTTAGTAAAGTATTATGGACTAACAAGGTTTGTCTCTTCCTCTTGGGTCTGCAGTTAAGGCCCAGTGGTAAGGTGTGAGCCCTCCCCCTGCTGGCCGTCCCATTCCATTTTAAATGAGGTTTCCTTTAATGAGTTTTCACAGAATGGTGTTTGAGTTGCAGCATAATCATAACTTACTAAAAATAAATTATACCTGTCAATTTACTTAATGATTTCTAAACAGCTAATTAAAACTGGTTAGAATTGTGGAATAATTAAAATGGACATTGTTTCATGGTTGAGAAATCATCATGATCCTGTTTGAAATTTGCTAAATCCCTATTAAAATAAGCCCTTTAGCTCTGTCAGCCATCAAAACTTGCCCTTTCCACCCACTGAGACTTGGAGGAATGCTCCGTTTCACTGAAGCATGACTGGAGAAAAGAATGACAGATTATTAAGAAAGACCACTTTATTTTAAACATTTAATGATCGAAGTAATGGCAATTTGAACAGTAAAATATGTCCTAATTTCCCCAGTATTTTCTTTTTCAAAGAGTATGAATTTTAAAAGCTTCTAAGGATTTTGCACACATTCAGAAGTAAAGTTTCTGTGTGTCCTGACTTTTTTTAACTTCCCAATTCATACTAATGACATTTCTTTATACATTAAAACAAAAAAAAAAAAAAGAAAAGAAAAGAAATTCAGTACTTACTTTCTTTAATGAAATAGTGGCCATATTCACAAGTCTGATCAAAAGAATATTACTTAGAAGAATAAAAATAGTTTAAAGCTAGGCACAATTAGGGCAATGTTTCCATTGCTATTTCTGCCACACATTATGAAACTACTTCGACTACCATTGATTACTTTGAACAATTCAATTAGAAATGTTTCAGTGGCCAATTGTAATAGATTTACAATAAATCATGTGCACATCTACACGCAAGCTGGCTTTTAGTGAGCTATTCTGAAACTTCACTAATTCAAACTTTGAGATAAATTGCACAGACTATGAGATTAAAAGTCTTGTGTTAGTACAACCTATGAATAAAAAGCTATATGGATTTGTAATGGGAATATGAGTACAGGATACAGAAAATATTGTGTTCAGCAAATTAGCTTAAACAGTTTTTTTCGCTAGGCAAAAATACCTACTAGGAGAAATTAATGAGCTGGTTTTATTTTGATTTTTTTTTTTAAGATTTTACTTATTTATTTTAGAGAGAAAGCAGGGGGGTGAGGGACACCATGACTCCCTGCTGAGCACAGAGCACAAGGCAGGGCTCAGTGTTAGGACCCGGAGATCATGACCTGAGCTGAAATCAACTTGGATGCTTAATCAACTGAGCCACCCAGGTGCCCCAATGAGCTGGTTTTAAAGTTATATTATCTATTAATTAGCCTATTTCATGTTGCTATGTAAATTAAAGTTAAATACCTTCAAGTATTATATGAATAAGTCTTTAGTACTTTAGATGGATACTAACTTGTGGAGAAAGCCCATATTGTCTCTGTTATCATGGCCAACAAACCTTAGTATCACATTTCTTCTATTCTGTTTGGTCATTTCTTTGGTAAACCTCTTTCATAAATTAGAATCTTAAGTCTTCTGGTGTATTTTGTCTTATGGAAGAATTGATAGGCATTTTATTTCAAAGAACTGTGTTGTAAATATTAAAAACATTACACATTCAGTATATGGAAAATAGCCCATCATCAGAGAAGTCAGTAAGACTTTTAAAAATTTTTTTTATTTATTTTTAAAGATTTGTTTATTTGAGAGAGTGAGAGAGAGAGAACACATGAATGGGGATAGGGGCAGAGGGAGAGGGAGAGAGAATCCTTAGGCAGACTTCCTGCTGAGCTTAGGGCCCTACACAGGGCTCTAGATCGTGACCCTGACCCCAGTGGAACCAAGAGTTGGACACTCAACTGACTAAGCCACCCAGGTGCCCCTTTTATCTTTTCTTTTTTTTTTTTTTTAAGATTTTTTATTTTGAAATCTGTAAGGCTTTAAACAGTGCCTGCCTGCCTGCTGCATTATAATATTTTCTTTTTGCTAGCATTTGTAGTCAAGAGTCCTTGAACTTTATGTGTTGTTTAAATTTTAATACATTGATAGAAGGGACATTGATTTCCTCTCATAGTTCTCAAAGCCATAGGAAGCAAAAATTGTCATCAATAGTATATTGGAGATAAAACACCATAGGTGCTCATGAAGAGTTGAACTTTGACTGTTTATTGAGGGTCTCGTAGACCCATTCAAAATAATTTCCTTTCTAAATGGTAGTTTCAGTGTCTTTGAGGGTCTTTCAAGTAAGTCAAGTATAACAGAAGCAGTAGAATAATATTTATTCTAAATAATAGGGTATCTGTAATGCTGTTTGGGACTACAGAGTTTCACTTCCTGTCATAAATAATTTTGTCAAATTACAGATCTTTCCTGGCATGAGAAACATTCTTATAAATACACATAGGGTAAATGGGATGGGGTAGGTATCCTTCTCTCCATGTTCTCATATTTATTTTTCACTCCCGCCCCTATACAAGCCTATCTAAACTTTAATTCAATGGGTAGTTTTAAGAACGCATATTCAAAAATTTTTTTTAAAAAGGAATGCTCATTCATTCACTTAGTAAGTGATTGAGTACCATTGACAAGAGCCATTAGTTGGAAATGAGATTTCTTATAGAAGTCTTTTTTTCTGGAATGAAAGTCTCAGAGGGCATGTAGAGATACACACAAAATAGCTGGATGGAAAGAGAAGACACTAGAGAGAAGGAAAGAGTAAGAAAAAAATGTGAAATACCTAAAACTTTCCTCTCAAGAGGAGCCCGACACTAAAATTTAAGTACAGGTGGAAAGCTAGACACGAGAAAATCAACAAAATCAGCAATTGAGTGAGGAATTGACTCTTAACATAAAGAAAAAAATTAATTCTTGAAATGACATTATGTTTTGTTTGAGGCTTCTAGGATAACTGTTGAGTTTCAAATTTGAATGTCAGGGTGAATGAGGTTACTATTTTACAGAGATGGAAAATACTCCTGGGATAGCTTTTAAAATGGGATGTTGAGTTCATCTGTGGGTCAGTTGAGCTTAAAGTACCTGTGGAAATAGGCAGTTGGATCTGCCGTTCTGATGCTCAGGCGTTGGGTTTCGAAGAAAGTCGTCAGATCATATTGGCACATACAGGCACATACAGGAGTGGGCATACAGGAGTTTCTTAAGACAAGTGAATAGAGTGAGAAGTAGAGTCTTACCCAAAATATAAGAGTAGGAAGAGGCCAGAGGCTGCAGAGGGAACTGAGAAAGGATGGTCAAGGGCAGAGCAAGTAATTCTTATATTTTCCAGCTCTATATTCCAGTAGATTTGTCCCTTCTTAGCTCCTACCAGTCCTTTAGGAAAGAGTTGAAACCTTGTCATTCATATGACCCAAACTGTGAAAGAAGATTATCATGATGGGGCTTGACATGCTACCATTAGAGAATGCAGGTGTTCATGAAACCTGTGTAGAGAATTTTCTTTATCAAAAGAAAGAGGGGGCAGCAGCTTCTCTTTGGTTCCCTTCTTTGGTCATCACTTACCACTTAAGTTTATTGGAGTAATGATATCTGTGGAGAAAAATGGGTTGAACTGGGGTTGATGTCTAAGCATCACATCGGAAACCTGTTGATGTTAAAGCAAATGGTTTTTATCCAATTTAGAGAAAAGTCAAGGTATATCAAAACGTCTTTTTCCAGTATCGGATCAGTATTCATGAGTCTCTCCTTTTTGTGTAAATCACACTTATGATTTATTCTGCTTAAACACCCTGTTTATTGCGGAGTCATACATCACATGGTCTGAGAACTTTCTCCTACATTATTTTGGGACTTGCAGAGAACTTAAGGATGAGCACAAGACAGCAAATGACTCAGAGTCTTAAGGCAGTTTCATGATATACCACCTGAACAGGGAGGGGAAAGGTTTGATTTTACTTTTCATCAGCAGGACTCAGAGCGGACAGCTTGAATGCCTTAAAACTATTCTGAGGAATTGCTCTCTACATTTTAATGTGCATTGGAGAATCTTATTAAAACACAGGTGCTCTTTAACCCATAAAGACACACTTAACGTCTTTAACTCAACGCACTTCAGTGTTGTGTGCTTCAAACTGGAAGTTACATTACATGGAGAAGTATATGTATGCGATTACTTTTACCATGTTAAGTTAGTTTTTGATGGGTTAGCAAGATTTAATAACCCATCATTTTGTGTCTGTATCGTGGATGTGGGATTGTATTTCAACAATCAGTGACCAGCAAATAAACTTTTTCTACAATTCATTTGTATGCAAATAAATAAATAAATAAATAAAACGCAAGTGCTGACTCAGTAGATCTGTGATAGGGCCATGATTTTGCATTTGTAACAAGATTTCAGGTGACACTGATGCTGCTGCTCCGTGAGTAGTAAGGCTAGTTTAACGGGCCTGAAGGCTTTTTTCAGTCGTCGGGGCACAGAACACGTTTCAATATTTGCACCCAAATTATCATTCTGAACTAAGGATTTATCGTTAAGACTTGTGCTCCTTCTCAAAACAAACTGCTTAGCTCCCTGCCCTTAATATCTGCGATACAAGAAGCATTCAGAGTAAGAGTGTGGATATTGTCTCACAGTACACTACACGTACACAGCTCTCGCGTCACAGAATACACAAGTGACCATACCGCATTAATAGATAGAATTGTGTGGTTAACCTTAGAGCGCTGGAGACATGTTAGCTGATTCCTGAATGTGATCAGTCAAGAGCATGAGCTGTGACCAGGCCGTGTAGTTTACTGAAAAGCAAAGGAAGTGAAAATTCCGACACAGAAGAAATTAGAGATTTGCTGGCTGTTCTGCACTAGTATTCACCGGTTGTGTTGGTCAAAATTGTGGATCAGTATTTTCATCTGCTCGGTGGGAATAAAAGTACTTTCTTCATAGAATTTTTGTGAGTTTTAGAATAGGTAATGCGTGTAAAGCTCTTCGTATTGAATCTGGCTAGTAAATATGAAACAAATAATTGCTATTTCATCGAAGAAGGAACAAGGGAATGGAGGGGGTCAATGAGGAAGTAAGAGCTGGTCAGTATTAGTTTTAGCTTGGGGAAATACATTATTGATAAGTGTTTAATATCTCTATTTATCTATTTTGCACTGAAAGCAAAAATAAGGTTTCTGGATCAGACGAATTATTATCTACAGCAGTGATAGTGCTGAGTCCCCTTTCTTCAGTCCCCTTGCAGCAACATGAAGAAAGATGTTCTACATCTTTCTACAGGGGTTTATGCTTTAGGAACCCTGACATTATGAATCTGGACATTTATACAGGAGATGGACAGCTGCCCTGCTTCCCTCTGGAAAGAGGTTGGGGCAGGGGGTGGGGGGGCAAACAAATACCCCTCTGTTTCTTTTTATTTTTTTTTAAAGATTTTATTTATTTATTTGACAGACAGAGATCACAAGTAGGCAGAGAAGCAGGCAGAGAGAGAGGAGGAAGCAGGCTCCCCGCCGAGCAGAGAGCCCGATGCAGGGCTCAATCCCATGACCCTGGAATCATGACCTGAGCCGAAAGCAGAGGCCTTAACCCACTGAGCCACCCAGGCGCCCCTACCCCTCTGTTTCTAATGTAAGTGATTCCTCCGTGGAAAAGGTCCCTAAGATTTCACAATTCTTTGAAAGATAAACAGAATCCTTCAGAGTTTTAGCCTCCTTCAAAATGTGCATACATACCTCCAGAGAGATAAATCTGTATCTCTCCAGAGCACTGTCTATTCAATCATCTTTTAACCCAGATGCCAGTTTTCTTTGTTCATGCTGGGCCTTATGTCCTCTCCGCACCTCCCCTGCCTATGATTCCTGAACTTTCAGCGAAGTTCGTACGAATCATGAAATTCTGGCTGTGATTGGGTTTCCCGTGGAAACTGGGGAAAGGACTAAGTTCCTTGTCCTGGTTGAGTTAGGAAAAAATAGGGAAAATATACCCAGACACATAGAATATACCCAGATACATAGGACCCTCAGCTGACCTTAGAGTTAAATACATAATCATTAATAATGGAAAAAGAAGATGGAAAATCAGATGAATTTGAAAACTGTTCCCACACTTATTCCTATCCAAATGTACAGTCCAGGACCCGGGTCACTTACCTGTTAGTACTCGAACTCCCACGTCTGACAAACTAGGGAATTTGATATCCTCCTGCTCACAGATTTCCTTGTGCCTCTGATTCTTAGACTTCAGTATTTTTTTTAGACTTTAATATTTTTAACTGAAGTACATTTTATTAGTGTTCTTTTCAAATGAAATTATTTTGAGCATTGATTTTTGGCACAACGCCTTTCTAAATACAACTCAAAATAACATTTATTTTTTAAAACATATTCAATTACTTGCATCATCTCCTTTCTGCCGTTTTTAGTATTCTTTCATTAAATTTTATTGTTCTAAAATGAGTCTAGTCTCTTTTTCCAAAATTTACAGGGTTCAGGTTGGACCTATGTGTTTCCTGTGTAAAATTCCAGCAGTTCCTCATGATTTGTCTTTTCTTGCAGGCTCCCAAACTTCTTTATTTAGTACAGTTGTATTGCTGCCTTGAAATGAACAACCTTTGTAACAATTAAATCCCTTTACAGAAGAAGGAATCTCTTCTCAGTGGCTGTGTTCTTTGTTTGGGTTTCATGACCCCAGATAGTTTGGACAAACTCCACAACCATGAATAGCATAAAAGTAGGTGTTCTGAGTGCAGTGAAGCAGAGTTAAGTTGAATATACGAAAATGTAGGTGAAGCTCGAGCCTTCAAAGTGGGGAAGAGGGAGGAGAAAAGAACCCGCAGTTAGAAGCACAGGTGCATGTGGGGACCCGTGTGCATTTGCATTTCATTTAATCCTCATAAAAACCTTGTCATAAAATACTGTAGTCTTCATATTACCCATGAGGTTCAGAGATTTCCCATGATTTGCCCAAGGTCACCCTGCTGGTAACAAATAGGAAGATGATTTAAATCTCCATTTGACTCTAAAACCTAACTTCTTTCCATTAGATTTCACTTTCTTCAAGCCATGTGACCTGTTCTTTTGTGGCAACTTTGTTATTTATCAGATGATGTAATGGCCGCATATGCACTGTATCATCTGTAAAGTGACAACTGTGACTTACTGTTGCTATAATTGATAAAGCCGGGTAGGTCATTTAAGCTTCCTAAGGATCAATTATAAATAATTGATATGCACAATTATGCACTTCATTTTGCTCATGTAATTTTACTTCTCATGTGTGTATTTGAAGTAGCATTTTATAATTAATGCATTATTCCCACTGAAACACTAAACCTGCCCTTTCCATATTTTCTCAATGAAAGAGGAATACTGGCAATGTTTGAAAACTCATTTTATGATCTGGCTTAAGGCTTGTTGTATGTGTATGTGTGTGTGTGTGTGTGTACAGATTTTTTAGTAAAAATTAAATAGAACTTCTATAATTTGCTTGTTTGATGCTCTAATAAAGTATGAATTGATAAAATTACAATAATATTTTGATAGGAACCAAAACTAAGTTCACTAAGCATGTTGTTAAAAAAATGGTAAGTTTATTTAAAATGTCATGTGGTGGGATTGGGTAGGACTTCTTTAAGAATGACTCATGTCAAACAAATCTTTCTTTGTAAA